>NC_058080.1:154177963-154856366 GCF_014858855.1 Bufo gargarizans
CACCAACACACCAGATTCAGGTCCAACGTGAGATTTATTTTCGCCACCAGCAAAAACATAAATCATACAAACTAAAGACCTGCCCATCTAGGCACTAACTACAAAAAAAAAGCATAAGCCCTGACTCGCTTATAAAAGCACTATTCACACAAGGAACATACGAGCGCTTTGTCCAGCCCTATAGTCCACAGCCTCTGGCTGCAACCCTTCAACAGCTTCTGCAGGATTGTGGCCCAGTAGTCCTCCCGACTCCGGCCCTCGTGACCTTCCCCTGGTTTCACACCTAAGCGTTTTGAGAAGTGGCGTTTTGTCGCGCGTTTTATGCGCGTTTTGTAATAGTAAAATGGCGTTGACGCGCGTTTGTGTATTGACTGCGTGTGTCCAATGAGCAAATATCCCTGTCTATATGAAGTTTGGCCAATCATAGGGCATTGTAGGTGTGAAATTCTATGTGTGTTGGTAGCGTGTGTGGTTTGTAGTCATCATGGAATGCTCTAGACGGCGACGTGTTGCGGCACTTGTTGCAGCTATTGAGCTGGAACGCTTGAGGAGAAGGCGGGCCAGCAGGCGACGTTTCTGGGTCCATCCTGTGATCGCAAATAGACAGGAGAGGGGCCAGTTCTGGGCACTGTATGTGAACCTCCGTGCCCATGAGGACAAGTTTTTTGATTACACCAGGATGTCCATCCCGAGGTTAGTACGTATACGTTGTAGCAAGGTTTTTTCAATGGTTAAGCTAAGTGTTTTGTGCTTTTTGTATTGTTAACCATGAATTTTTTATTCTTTCCCAGCTTTGACGAGCTCCTGGTGCTGTTGTCCCCTCATTGCAGCGTCAGGACACCTTCATGCGGGACTGCATCCCACCAGTGGAAAGACTGGTCATTACTTTGCGGTAAGTAGCCTATTATTGTGGCCAGTGTTTGTGCGGGGGGTATGTGATGTGTATGTTGCCAACGTGTGGCATAGATATCCCATACATGCATCATGTATCCACATTTGGCCATGTTTTACCCCTCACTTTCAAAAAATAGTCCAAACATTTGCTTCAATTTTTTAATCTTTGGTGAATGTATTAACATTGTACATTTCCAAATTAAAGGTGGTAACTCTGTTTAACCACAAAGGAGCAATATTTTTTCAACAACATAAAAATATTAGAAACCGTTTTCTATATATGTGGCCTTTTTGGCTCATAAACCCTTGAGCCTAAAAATTTCCCTTTTAACAATTTCAAAGGGTTTCAAATTGCGGCCCTGAAACCTCCGCGTCGGGATCCCGCTATGTCTCTCTGGCTCCATGAGACTGATTGGTGGGTGGCATTTCAGTGGTGGTGGTGGTGGAGGTGCTTGGGCCCGTGCTTGTAGAGGGATATGGGTATGATGTGTGTTGTGTCTGCCATGTGTCAGAGGGGTGTTGTATGTTACTTTGTGTGTATGTGTGTGCTGGGTATGTGTGAGGGTTGTTGTGTGCATGTTGGGGATGTAGTGGCCCATATTGTTGGCCATATTGTTGGCCATATTGTTGGCCATATTGTTGGCCATATTGTGCTGGCTGCAGTGGGGCCTGCAGTGGGGCCTGCAGTGGGGCCTGCTGTGGGGCACTGATAGATGGTGCCATCTCATAAGGGTAGATAAACTTATCAATGCTCTTAGTCACCTCCGCCCTTACTTGTGTGACCCGATTTCTGGCCACAAGTCCCATTTTAATCCTCTAGACTGAGGAGAAAAAGGGCATCACATGAAAGTTTTGGCACAGGATGTGCCAGGGCATCCAGGCAGGCTATTAGCCTGTCCTCATGTCTCTCTGTTCTCCTCCTTTATGTCGGGGCTGCTGACTTGCCTCTGGTACGGCTGGGACAGTCTGCGTGGGGCTCAACAAACTCAGAGTGGGTGGGGGCCTGGAGGACTCATTGGCCCCATAGATGGTCCGGGCTCACTGTCTATGGTTGTGCCCTCGTCCTCTTCCTCATCCTGTTGCGCCGGGCTGTGTTCCCAGCTACTCTCGGTGCTGTGAAGTGGAAAATATAGGTAAGTATGTTCCCCATATGAAATGTAATGGATGTCATGTCATACCACATCCTCTCCTCAATGTGTATGCCCTTCACTCACCTCCGCATTTCCGTGCACGGTATCAAAAATGCCATTTGTTCGGCATGCACGTAACTGGAGCGTGCGCCTGAGGACGATCCGCTCCTCTGCTCCCTTTCTTTGCGCCTATGGCGGATAAAGGCGTCTTTCAGGCTTTTGCATTTGCCTTTGATAGTCTTGACTATGAAAAAAGTAGAAACAAAATTCCGTTAATGTCTCTTTATTTTCTTACATTTGTTTCAGGTATTTAGCTACCGGACAGTCATTGGCCAGTCTCCACTTCGCCTTTTTGATCGGGAAGTCCACAGCCAGTCTGATCGTCCGGGAAACCTGCGTGGCAATTTGGGTCGTCCTTCATCCTGCTGTGATGGCCCAACCACAGAAGGAGGACTGGCTGAAAATTGCGGATAATTTTTGGCAAACCTGCAATTTCCCGAACTGTGTGGGCGCAATAGATGGGAAGCATATCCGTGTAAAGAAGCCCATCAGGAGCGGGAGTCAATTTTTTAATTACCCAATTTTTTTTTCCTTTGTTCTTTTTGCGGTGTGTGACGCAAACTATTGCTTCACATACATTGACGTTGGGTCCTACGGCAGCAGCTCAGACTCTGCTGTTTTTGGGCATTCTGCCTTCGGGCAAATGCTCAATAATAATGAGCTGGACCTCCCGGGGAACACCACACTGCCTAGGGCCACTTCTCCGGCTCTGCCATTTGTTTTTCTGGGGGACGAGGCCTTTGCGCTGGGGGAGCATCTGATGTCCGGGACCACCTCACCGCTTATTTTTCATCCCCACATGGGGCGTTACCATGGCAATGGGAAGCCATCTAAATGTATTAAAATTTATATTTTTCAGCTGAAAAGTGTTTGAATATTATTTTCTTTTCAGATTTGGTTGTTTATTACTAGGGTGAAATTACAAAATTACTCATGATCTTTGTGCATTTCGGATTTTTCACCTATATATAGTGCCCCTTGAGGATGCCCCTATAGTGGCCATCAATAGTCGCACATTATTAACAAATGTGGGCGAAATCATGGGTCCCATTTAACTCCCCAATACTCGGCCAGTAGAATATAAGCCAATGTGGGTGAAATAACGGATCCCATCAAGGTGCCCAATACTGGCACGTTAGAAACAGAAGCACCTCACATATGCCTGCCCACCCATAGCCCACAAACAGTGTAAATTCGAAAATGTACACAATATCAATAACAACTTCGGATTAAAATCCCTCGGCCCAAACTTCGGCCTAAATTTCTAAATGCAACCACATTTGCGGATTGAGAAAGAGCGCTGTCTGGCACAAGACAGTGGAACCACTGCAAATTGAACATACTGTGCCATTGCATTGTACCAGAATGTGGGGGAGGGTGAACCAGGACAGTACTAAAAACTAAAGGGGTGAGGGGACACTATACCACATGTAATGTGCACATCATTCTTTGTAAACTAAGGCCACTGAGTGCCCATATACAAGAACAGGGATGGTGAGGCTGCTTCCCTCTAGCTGTTGCTAAAATCCCACTCCATGCATGCCTGCACAGGCTCCAGCAAGGAAAATACAGCCCAGCATTTGTGGAGGTGGCGTTTGACAACAGCTGGAGGGCTGCAGGTAGAGCTGGCCAGGGCTATTACATATAGTTGGGACACCACTGCACACAAGGAGTTTACTTTTCACATTAGAACACACATGGAAATACCTTTTCCCTGTTTCACTGTCTTGGTGAAACTTCTCCAATCTGGCCAGATGTTTTGGGCAATATCCTCCCAGGCCTGCTGCCTGCTTCTCTTATTTTTGTAGCTGCCATCCTGTGTGTCATACAGGCAGCGTTTGGCTTGCACCAGCCTGATCAGGGTCTCTGTGTCACAGCCGGACTCCTCCATGCTGGCTTCTCTCCACAAAACTGTGCTTTGCGCCTGGTGTTGAGCCTTTTCCGGCATTGTAGCAAAATCCCAAACGCGCGCTCGAACGCGCGTATCCTGTGTCAAAAGCGCGCCAAATTCAAGCGTTTCACGTTCCCATTGAAGTCTATGGGCCAAAACGCGCGTCAAACGCCCCAAAAAAAGCTCCTGAACTTGTTTATGCGTCGGGCGTTTTACAGCACGTTCAAACTCGCTGTAAAACGCGAAAATGTGAACCAGCCCCATAGGGAAGCATTGGTTTTCATGTGTTGCGCGTTTTACAGCGCGTAGGAACGCGCTGTAAAACGTGCAAGTGTGGACTTAGGGTTAGGCCCAGGCATCACGGTGTTACCCAAAGTTCAGCCAACCCGGTTGAGACCATTTGTACAGAGCCTCCACAAGACTCTGTTTTACCAAACACTGTCCCCTGACTGACAGTATGGCCTGGACTCTTATCCCAGACTAATTGTGGCACCTGGTGCTGCCTCAGACCTAATGATTACCAGAGAAGACATGTAAATTCCTGCCATAAATCTCCCCTAGCAGCCATGAAGCCTGTCACTGCCTCACATGGGCTTTGTTCTGGTACCGTATTTATGCAGTGAACTTGATTCTGGTGCTGTATTTATGTAATAAGCTTGGTATGGCACCACTACATTTGTAACTTAAATAGCACATTGTGCATGAATGCATCCTCTCCATTCACTGCTGTGGGATTTCAGAAATAGCTGAGCCAGAATGCAGCTATTTTTGGAATTCCCATAGCAGTGAATGGTGGGGTGGCCACACATGTGCGGCTTGCTCTCTTCTCACTTTGGGGCCTCATTCTTGTGATAGGACTGGCCCCCAGAGGTAGGTCTTGAACCATTGGACATTTATAGTATATCCTATTGATACATCATAAATGTCCCAGGTGGGAATACCCCGTTGTGCATTATCTATGCATTCTTTTCTCTATAAATTCAGTAACATTTTAAATGTAATGTTACGAATTTAGTGTATTTCTTTATAATGGTTGCGGAGGAGTGTGTATTTGTTCGTGTGTGTGTGTGTGTGTGTGTTGTGCCAAAAAGACATCCTGCACAAGGCGCCATGTAACTTAAGGCTGTGCTTTAAAGAATGCTCCCCTGCTTGATTGACAGGGTCAGACATCTCCACTGGACCTGACAATCTCGCACTTGCAGAACTGCTCTATACACAGTCGCAGTGCAGGCTCTGCTTCTGCTTCTGGACCAGTAACTGCTCATGTGCCGCTACTCAGTGGTGTAGCAGCACATGCACAGACGCTACACCAGTAGCGGAAACATGGCCTCTATGCATGTGCATGTGCAAGATTTTCAGGGCTGGCCAAGATGTCTGGCCCTGTCAATAAATCGGCAAGGGTACAGTTTTCAGCTTTGGGGCACCCCGTCACAGTTGCAGAACTCTTCTTGATGGGATGAATCAATTCTTACTAATCAATTCCCTTATCTATAATCTCTACCATTTCCAGCTCTATGCCATTATATCCTGTTATGGTAATAGCTAGTGTTGAGCGAAGCAAAGCATTCAAAGCGGAATTCATTCCAAGGATTAGGAAACTTTGATTTAAAAGGAATCCAAATTTCCTTGCGGTCCATGGTAATAATTAATCAGTTTGCCTAAAATGGCAGCTGCACATTTTAGAAAAGAAACTAAGTGGAGAGGAGAAAAACACGGGAATACAAGATCACCCATAATGCCGTGCAGCCAGCCAATCCAGCCATCCCCTGTGATTTTACAGCCCTATGAAACCTTCATCACTTGCGGTCTCTGCCCTTGTCCTGTGAGCCGAGCATAGGGAGAGACGTAACAAGCTATCATGCACTAGGGACAGTGTTGCTGAAAATGAATAATAGCAAAATATAGGAGAGGGATAGTGCAAGGAGAGTGCAGGAAGGGTGCAGGGAAACTGCAGGGAGATTTATTCTGCATCAGTTTAATTTAGTCCAAAAAATGTAAGAAACACAGTCGGCACTGCTCAATGCGGTTTAATATCCAGCAGGAATAACACCCATATGAACTATCATGGGGTAATACTTGTGGTGCTAAGCTCAAAATAATGTTGAAACAACCATATGAATGAAGAACAGAAAAATAGCGGCACTCACCAAATGTTTTACTACTTGCAGCTTTATTCCAAGATAAAAACACAGCAGATGCGGGTCACTCCACAGAGAGTGCCACTATTTTTCTGTTCTTCATTCATAGTTTCATTTATTCCTACATTTACTTATTCCTACATCGTCTGTAAACTAAGATATGGAATTCAATACCAATAAGATGGAAGCCTTTATTATTCCAGTGCTCAGAGTGCCAACCAATACCATCCAATCAGCACCCATTAGGGGAGCCAGGTCTTAATGATGACCATCCTCATCTTTGAAAATAGAAAATACTGGGCACTCTCACTAGCTGTGAAACCACATCGTTTATTGAGTATATTGAGTAATAGCAGTATAATAAAATAGATACAATATCTAACTATAGTAGCAGTATAATAAAATATGGATACAATACCTAACTATAACACTCTGTATGCCGATATATTATATAAAAAAATGCATACAACACTTAAAATGACACATAAATCATACAATGGAAAATCCGGAATTTTGACTTTAAAAGCAGTGCAATACCGCCAGATGGTTGGGTTGTGGGTGTCCTAAAATGTTCACAAAGTCTGTGGAAAAGTGCAGCAGTGCAATCTCTATGAGATATGCGATCTTAATGTTAAAACCTCTTGCTTTCAGAGGATATCAATTGGTGATTTAGGTACAGTGATGTGTATGCGGCGTCCCGCTGTACTCACTGTTTGATTCAAGTTAAGTTGCTTTTCTCTAGTTGCTTTATCTTGCTGGTGTTCCGGTACACTGGATGTCTGTGTCCGGTCCTCACTCGTGCTTTTCTTGTTCCTCACGATCCCTTGTGACTGCCGCTCCGTAGATGTAAGAGCCGGCACTCCGCGCTTGGACTTTGTTTGCACGTGTGTTTGGTATCTCGTGCTTCTATGTCCAAGTCCTATGTAGATGCGCGTCCTGGGATATAAGTGGGCACTGGAGGTATCACCGCAAGTAAAACTGACGTCCGTCAGGGGGTCTTTTTGCACCAAACGCGTTTCGGGGTGTTAATACACCTTCCTCAGTGGTAATGACTCCCCCTTGTAGCCTTCCTTATAAAGTCTCTTCCTAATTGGATTTTGCAAACCTGCTGTGCAGCTTTTTTTTTTTTTTTTTTTCTCCCCAAATCCTGGTTTGGATTCCCAGTGGCTATTTGCTTACACATCCATCTAAATTAGCAGCGTTATAACATTATATTCTGTGACTTCTACATTTCATTATAATTTATACCAATAGTTACAAGGTTAAAAGACATACAAAATTCATGCTACCAATAAATATATATATATATAGAGATGTACTAAATGACAGATCCGCTGGTAGTCTCATCAGTATGTGATCAAGAGGTAACCGCACCCTTGGTAAAACCTGCGTTATTCATGCGCCCTTATACTTTGTATTTTTATATAGTCTGCCCTTCTCAGAGATATTTCTATAAAACCTTCTCTTCCTCTTTCTCAATATATGGGAATCCACATATGCGAAAACATATGGCACTTCATAATTATTGTTAGATCTTTTTCATTCATATTTTCTGTGTGTTCTCAGTCTTGGTTTTGCAATATAGGTTGCATAGGGGAGAGGTATGTATATGGATATGCAGTTCATATATGAATTGTTCATGATCCGCCTAATTCATATATGAACTGCGTATCCATATACATACCTCTCCCCTATGCAACCTATATTGCAAAACCAAGACTGAGAACACACAGAAAATATGAATGAAAAAGATCTAACAATAATTATGAAGTGCCATATGTTTTCGCATATGTGGATTCCCATATATTGAGAAAGAGGAAGAGAAGGTTTTATAGAAATATCTCTGAGAAGGGCAGACTATATAAAAATACAAAGTATAAGGCCGCGGTTACCTCTTGATCACATACTGATGAGACTACCAGCGGATCTGTCATTTAGTACATCTCTATATATTGTAGGAGAGTCCCCGGAATAATAATGGACGGACGATACGTGCCACCAGAGGTCCTGGCCTCGGTGGAGTAAGAACCGGATCATTGCGGTTACAGCGGCGAATGCTGCTGGCGCAGCGTGTCCGGGCCGGTTCTTACTGTTCCCCATGGCCAGCCCAGGTTTTTGGTGGAGCTGGGCCTTTAAAGAACCCAGCCTGCTGATGATGGGGGTGGGGTGTGTCTTGCTGTGCTGGAGATTTACACAGACAGAGTCAGTGCTGGTGAAGGAGAGTCTGGGCGCAGCACACATTGAAGGACAGCCTGGGACCTGTGGTGCTACGAGCCGAAGGGGCTCTGGCCAAAGGGAGACAAAGGCAGGTAGCTTACAAGCCTGCAGAACTGCTGTGGTCTATCCAGAAACAAGGTGACTCAAACCTGCTGTTTATTTTCTATGGAAGGACTTTTGTTTTATGCACTATGTGAATATGCCCCTGTGTGGTCTGCACATTGCCTGTTATGCCTTTGGTGTGAATAAAGTCACGGTGTATCACAAAGACTGTCTGTGATTGCCTCAATACTGCCGCCGCTACCGTAGCCTACCACGAGCACATCCCCACAATTGGTGGCTTGGAGCGGGCATTCCTGCAGTGAGGCAGGCCTGAGGCAAAAGTCGTGTTGGACTGCATGTCATATATCAGGCCTGCAAGTTTTATGGTTCCTGACAAGATGGAGGAGGCCATTAAGCACCTGATTCAGAGTAATGTACAGCAGCAACAGGCATTGCAGGCTCAGAGGGAAAGTAATGAGCTACAGCAAAAAAGACATGAGGAGGCTATGTGTGCACAGCAGCAAACAAACAATCTCCTAATGCAGCAGCTGGTAGCCATGCAAGAGTCGGTGCAAACATCCCTGCAAGGAGTTTCAACTGCGACAACCCCGACTGGGTCTACCGCCAGGGACAAAGTCCGATCCGCCCTGAGGAAAATGGGTCCGGGAGATGATATAGAGGCATTCCTGATGGTATTCGAAAGAACCGCGGAGCAAGAGAGGCTGCCGTTGGAGCAGTGGGCCGAGGTGGTGGCGCCTTTTCTGGTGGGGGATGCTCAAAAGGCCTATTTTGACCTCAGCTAAGATGAGGCCAAGGACTATGAGAGGCTAAAAGCTGAGGTGTTGGCCAGGTTGGGGGTAAACACCTATGTGCGAGCGCACAGGGTGTGTCAGTGGGTGTTTGCCGAGTCCCGACCCGCCCGGTCACAAGCCTATGACTTACTTCACCTAGTAAAAAAATGGCTTCAGCCTGAAATATTGAGCACTTCTCAGATGGTTGAAAGGGTCGTGGTCGACAGGTTCGTGCGTACCCTCCCGAGAGCCATACAGCGCTGGGTGGGACAAGGCGATCCAGGCAACCTGGAACAACTGGTTAGCCTGGTGGAGAGGTATATGGCCACTCAGGATTTGGTGCGGGACTCAGCGGTACTACCGAAGTCACGTCAGCCCCCGTTGCCGACCCGGGATCCTGAAAAAGGGATCCCACCACATAAGGAGGGGAGTGGATCTCCAGTCCGTGGGAGGAATACCCTGGGGAGGAGGGAGGCTGCGAGGATCAGATGTTGGCATTGTCAGGACTGGGGACATGTGGCATCCAACTGCCCTAGGGCATCCAAACCCATGGACTGCGGGTTCGCTCGCCGGTCCTCTTTTTATGCCCAACCGGTGTATATAGCTGACCCCCTGCTGGCGGCGGACAACCCTCCGGTGTGTGATGTCGTTGTTAATGGACACTCCGTGCAGGCCCTGCTGGACTCTGGGAGCCTGGTAACTCTGGTCCATGAGTCGCTGGTAACGGAAAAACTCCCAGAAAGGCGAACCCTTACCATTGTCTGTATACATGGGGATCGCAGGGAGTATCCCACCACTAAGGTTACCCTGGCAGTGTGTGGAAAGGAGGTACCACATGTCGTCGGGGTGGGGAGACGGCTCCCTTATGCCGCAATATTGGGGAGGGACTTTCCCCTGTTCTGGACTTTGTGGAGGAACGGGTTGCCTACCTATGGGGAAGGAAAATGTCCAGGTCCCGAGCCCGAGGACCCCGAGGCAGGGGCCCCAGCTGTAGGGGTCACCGTAGAGGAGGTAGAGTGTAACCCTGACCGGTTTCCCCTAGAAGTATTGGCGGGTGAGACAGTAGAAAGTTCGTCCATCCTGGATCTGGAGGTACCCCGAGAAACCTTCGGGACCGCACAGCTCCAGGATTCAACGTTATTGCGGGCTAGAGAAGGTGTGTCGGTGGTTAATGGTGTTGCCCAGCGTCCCGGCGCCGATACCGTATTTCCTCACCTGGCCTATAACCAGGACCTGTTATATAGGGTAGATAAGGTGAGGCAGGAGGTGGTGGAACAACTGGTGGTGCCCCAGCCTTACCGGCGAATGGTCTTGGATTTAGCGCATGCGCATGTGTTGGGTGGTCATCTGGGGGTTAAGAAAACGCTGGAGCGAATTCTACAACGGTTCTATTGGCCTGGGATATATGAGGAAGTCCGGAGGTTCTGTCAGTCCTGTCCAGTGTGTCAGCTGACTAGCCCCCAACCTCAGTATCGCAGTCCACTGGTACCTATGCCCATTATAGAGGTGCCCTTCGAAAGGATCGCCATGGATCTGGTAGGCCCCATTATTAAGTCAGCCCGAGGTCACCAACACATCCTAGTAGTGTTAGACTATGCCACTCGCTATCCGGAGGCGGTCCCATTGCGCCATACGTCGGCCAAGGTAATAGCTAAAGAGCTCATGAGTATGTTTGCCCGGGTGGGGATACCAAAGGAGATTCTGACGGACCAGGGGACACCCTTTATGTCCAAAATAACAAAGGAATTGTGTAAGCTATTAAATATTAAACACCTGCACACGTCCGTCTACCATCCCCAAACCGATGGGTTAGTAGAACGGTTTAATAAGACCCTGAAGTCCATGCTAAAAAGAGTCGTGGCTAAGGACGGGAGAGATTGGGACTTACTGTTGCCCTATGTTTTGTTTGCGGTACGGGAAGTGCCCCAGGCGTCCACGGGGTTCTCGCCCTTTGAGTTGTTATATGGGCGACATCCCCGTGGGCTACTGGATATCGCTAAGGAAGCATGGGAGCAACAGCCTACGCCTCATAAAAGTGTGATAGAGCACATAGGAAAAATGCAGGACCGAATAGGGGTCGTGTTGCCGATCGTCCGTGAGCACATGGAAGCGGCACAACTGGCCCAGAGTCGGGTATATAACCGAACCGCCCGGGTAAGGACATTTCACCCGGGGGACCGAGTTCTTGTACTCGTGCCCACGGTCGAGAGTAAATTCTTGGCCCGGTGGCAAGGACCCTATGAAGTTAAGGAGAAGGTGGGCCCAGTTGATTACAGGATATACCAGCCAGGGAGGCGGAAGCCCGAACAGATATATCATGTGAATCTACTAAAACCTTGGAGAGACAGAGAGAATTTGTTTGCAGACAGCCCGCCCTCTGTCGGGACGTCAGGGAGTGACCCAGGGTCACCAGGTGTTCCGGAGAACGCCGCTGGGGTGACGATAGGGGACGGACTGTCGACCAAACAAGCACAAGAGGTGAAAGAATTTGTTAGTCGGAATAGGGACGTATTCTCTGACCTTCCTGGACGTACCACCTTGATCGAGCATGACATTGTCACCGAGCCCCGGGTGAAAGTCCGCCTAAGACCATACCGAGTACCGGAGGCTCGGCGACAGGCCATTTCGCAGGAGGTAAGATCGATGCTACGTCTAGGGGTCATAGAAGAGTCAAAGAGCGAGTGGGCTAGCCCGATTGTCCTTATTCCCAAACCGGATGGTTCATTACGGTTCTGTAATGATTTTAGGAAATTGAATGAGGTATCAAAATTTGACGCCTATCCCATGCCTCGGGTAGACGAGTTGATAGAGCGGCTGGGAAAAGCCCGGTATTTTTCGATCCTAGATCTCACGAAGGGCTACTGGCAGGTACCTCTGACGGAGGCGGCAAAGGAGAAGACGGCCTTTGTCACCCCGGAGGGGCTTTTTCAGTATAGGGTGTTGCCTTTTGGGTTGCATGGCGCTCCGGCTACGTTCCAGCGTCTGATGGATGTCGTCCTCAAGCCCCATCACCAGTATACCTCCGCGTATCTGGATGATATAGTCGTGTTTAGCCCAGACTGGGAGGGTCATTTGTCAAAACTTCAGGCAGTGATAGATTCTCTAAGGAAGGCGGGGTTAACTGCCAACCCAAAAAAATGCTCGGTGGGACTAGAGGAAGCTCGCTATTTGGGGTATGTGATTGGACGCGGAGTCATTAGGCCCCAAGTGAATAAAGTTGAAGCAATCCGAAATTGGCCCAGGCCTCGTACGTCCAAGCAAGTACGGTCATTTTTGGGCCTGATTGGGTACTACATGAGGTTCATTCCCCATTTTGCCACCTTGGCAGCCCCGTTAACCGGCCTCTTGAAGGGTAGAAAGTCGGTGATGGTTCGCTGGGGGGAGAAGGAGGAGGAGGCGTTCTCCCGTTTGAAGTCGGCCCTATGTGAGTCCCCAGTTCTGGTGACGCCTGACTTCAAGCGGGAGTTTGTAGTTCAAACAGATGCCTCGGGAGTAGGACTAGGGGCTGTGCTTTCCCAAGAGCTCAACGGGGAAGAGCACCCCGTGGTTTTTCTAAGCCGCAAGCTTACCCCAGCAGAAACCCGGTATAGCATTGTGGAGAGAGAGTGACTCGCCATCAAGTGGGCACTCGAGTCTCTCAGATATTACCTTCTGGGGAGAAGGTTCCGTCTGGTGACCGACCACTCCCCTCTCCAGTGGATGAGTCGGGCTAAGGAGCGGAGCGCTCGGGTTACCAGGTGGTTTTTGTCCCTCCAGAACTTTAAGTTCACTGTTGAGCACAGGACCGGCCGCTTACAGGGGAACGCAGATGCCCTGTCCCGGGTACACTGCTGTGCATGTGTTCACCCCCTCAGGCTTGAACAGTATGTTCAAGCCCTCAGGGGTGAACAAAGGGGGGGGATATGTAGGAGAGTCCCCGGAATAATAATGGACGGACGATACGTGCCACCAGAGGTCCTGGCCTCAGTGGAGTAAGAACCGGATCATTGCGGTTACAGCGGCGAATGCTGCTGGCGCAGCGTGTCCGGGCCGGTTCTTACTGTTCCCCACGGCCAGCCCAGGTTTTTGGTGGAGCTGGGCCTTTAAAGAACCCAGCCTGCTGATGATGGGGGTAGGGTGTGTCTTGCTGTGCTGGAGATTTACACAGACAGAGTCAGTGCTGGTGAAGGAGAGTCTGGGCGCAGCACACATTGAAGGACAGCCTGGGACCTGTGGTGCTACGAGCCGAAGGGGCTCTGGCCAAAGGGAGACAAAGGCAGGTAGCTTACAAGCCTGCAGAACTGCTGTGGTCTGTCCAAACCAAGGTGACTCAAACCTGCTGTTTATTTTCTATGGAAGGACTTTTGTTTTATGCACTATGTGAATATGCCCCTGTGTGGTCTGCACATTGCCTGTTATGCCTTTGGTGTGAATAAAGTCACGGTGTATCACAAAGACTGTCTGTGATTGCCTCAATACTGCCACGGCTACCATAGCCTACCACGAGCACATCCCCACAATATATATATATATTTATTGGTAGCATGAATTTTGTATGTCTTTTTAACCTTGTAACTATTGGTATAAATTATAATGAAATGTAGAAGTCACAGAATATAATGTTATAACGCTGCTAATTTAGATGGATGTGTAAGCAAATAGCCACTGGGAATCCAAACCAGGATTTGGGGAGAAAAAAAAAAAAAAAAAAAAAAGCTGCACAGCAGGTTTGCAAAATCCAATTAGGAAGAGACTTTATAAGGAAGGCTACAAGGGGGAGTCATTACCACTGAGGAAGGGGTATTAACACCCTGAAACGCGTTTGGTGCAAAAAGACCCCCAGACGGATGTCAGTTTTACTTGCGGTGATACCTCCAGTGCCCACTTATATCCCAGGACGCGCATCTACATAGGACTTGGACATAGAAGCACGAGATAACAAACACACGTGCAAACAAAGTCCAAGCGCGGAGTGCCGGCTCTCACATCTACGGAGCGGCAGTCACAAGGGATCGTGAGGAACAAGAAAAGCACGAGTGAGGACCGGACACAGACATCCAGTGTACCGGAACACCAGCAAGATAAAGCAACTAGAGAAAAGCAACTTAACTTGAATCAAACAGTGAGTACAGCGGGACGCCGCATACACATCACTGTACCTAAATCACCAATTGATATCCTCTGAAAGCAAGAGGTTTTAACATTAAGATCGCATATCTCATAGAGATTGCACTGCTGCACTTTTCCACAGACTTTGTGAACATTTTAGGACACCCACAACCCAACCATCTGGCGGTATTGCACTGCTTTTAAAGTCAAAATTCCGGATTTTCCATTGTATGATTTATGTGTCATTTTAAGTGTTGTATGCATTTTTTTATATAATATATCGGCATACAGAGTGTTATAGTTAGGTATTGTATCCATATTTTATTATACTGCTACTATAGTTAGATATTGTATCCATTTTATTATACTGCTATTACTCAATATACTCAATAAACGATGTGGTTTCACAGCTAGTGAGAGTGCCCAGTATTTTCTATTTTCTATTTATTATATCTTGAGAGGAAGGGTGATTCCTCTTGTACTGTGAGCACCTCCACCAGAGATTTTGTCAGTCCTGTGCGCCACATATTACCTATATTTTCATCCTCATCTTTTGCTGTCTTTACTTCCTACAAATTATCCTTCAAAGCCTCCATGTCCTAGAAAAGTCAGAAAGATGCAGAAAGAGGAGAAGCTGGCTGTACCTGATAACATATTCTCATCAATATTAGATGATGTGGAAAAGAAGGAAAAGCAGATAGCAGAAGAAGGGCTCCCAGCTATAGTACAGGAGAGCACTGGGGTTGGAGAAGTGGGTATGCCAGAGCTGAATAATATTCTGTTTTACTGTCAAATAACCTGCAGGAGATTGCAGTCCAGAACAGCAATAATATGCATATTGTCTCCCCACCTAACCAGCCAAACCCTATACCAGCAACAGCCCCTATTTAAAAGCGCTGCATGACCATTAACAATGAAGAAGGACTATAAAGTGCGGTCTTCATTATTAATGAAAGGCAGCTGTGGGCTAATTGGCCACGCAGTTCTTCTCTGCAGCATGGCCACAGCCCGTCCATAGCACGTCCTCTCCATGTGGTCGTACCTTAAAGGGTAACTGTCATTTTTCATAAAAAAAATAAATGTTAGCATATGTTACTGATGCAGCAGCATTATGCATAAAACAATCTTTAGTTTCTTCACATACCACTGTTTTCCTTGATTTTTCCCTTAGTTATGGCTGTTTAAACACTTGCAATATGAGGACCTTCTCAAGATGGCTCCTCTGTCAGTTCTATGAGGCCAAAACTGCTTTCCCTTACTTCCCATACACACTTGCTGTAGCCAGCATCTCCCTGCCAGTCAATCAGATTGGATTACTGAGAGACATGCCTCCTCACTCTGAGGCCTAATCCAGGCAGTGTAAAGGACTGCCCCTCTCTCTTCTGTTTATACTAAAAGGAAGACAGACAAGCCCTAGCAACTGTCTTTTAAGGGAGCAGTGGAAAGGGACAGAGGACATTAATGAAAGCTGTTATTATGAGTTAATTACAGATCTTTTGACAATCATTGACAGACTAACTCAGGTATACATGCCTAGCTCTAATAAACTAGCAAATAAAAATCAAAAATAAATATGACAGTTACCCTTTAAAGCAGAGTGACAAATTTATTCGAAATTAATCAAATTTCTTGGCAAACTTCGGCAAAGTTGCTGAATCAAATTTTTCAAAGTTTTGCTCATCTCTAGGGATGAGCGAACTCGAACTGTATAGTTCGGGTTCGTACCTAATTTTGGGGTGTCCGTGACACGGACCCGAACCCAGACATTTTCGTAAAAGTTCGGGTTCGGTGTTCGTCGCTTTCTTGGCGCTTTTGTGATGCTTTCTTGGCGCTTTTTGAAAGGCTGCAAAGCAGCCAATCAACAAGCGTCATACTACTTTCCCCAAGAGGCCGTCACAGCCATGCCTACTATTGGCATGGCTGTGATTGGCCAGAGCACCATGTGACCCAGCCTCTATTTAAGCTGGAGTCACATAGCGCCGCCCGTCACTCTGCTCTGATTAGCATAGGGAGAGGTTGCGGCTGCGACAGTAGGGCGAGATTAGGCAGATTAACTCCTCCAAAGGACTTGATTAATCGATCGATCTGCAGCTGTGCATCATTGAGCTGCTGAAATTCAATTGCTCACTGTTTTTAGGCTGCCCAGACCGTTTGTCAGTCACTTTTTTCTGGGGTGATCGGCGGCCATTTTGTGTCTTGTGGTGCGCCAGCACAAGCTGTGACCAAGTGCATTTAACCCTCAATGGTGTGGATGTTTTTTGGCTAAAGCCTACATCAGGGTGAAGCTGTCACACCAAGTGCATTTAACCAGCAATAGTCTGTTTATTTTTTGGCCATATACTACATCAGGGGCAAGCTGCGCCTGTCACCAAGTGCATTTAACCCTCAATGGTGTGGTTGTTTTTTGGCTAAAGCCTACATCAGGGTGAAGCTGTCACACCAAGTGCATTTAACCAGCAATAGTCTGTTCATTTTTTGGCCATATACTACATCAGGGGCAAGCTGCGCCTGTCACCAAGTGCATTTAACCCTCAATGGTGTGGTTGTTTTTTGGCTAAAGCCTACATCAGGGTGAAGCTGTCACACCAAGTGCATTTAACCAGAAATAGTCTGTTCATTTTTTGGCCATATACTACATCAGGGGCAAGCTGCGCCCGTCACCAAGTGCATTTAACCCTCAGTAGTGTGGTTGGTCAAGCTGTGACACCAAGTGCATTTAACCAGCAATAGTCTGTTCATTTTTTGGCCATATACTACATCAGGGGCAAGCTGCGCCCGTCACCAAGTGCATTTAACCCTCAGTAGTGTGGTTGGTCAAGCTGTCACACCAAGTGCATTTAACCAGCAATAGTGTGGTTATTTTTTGGCCATATCCCAGTCTAATTCTGTCAGTAAATCCATACCGGTCACCCAGCGCCTAAATACTAGGCCTCAAATTTATATCCCGCTAAATCTGTCGTTACCGCTGTACTGTTGTGGCTGGGCAAGTTATTTAGTGTCCGTCAAAGCACATTTTTTGTTCAGGGTTGAAATACAATTCCCAATTTAGCAATTTCATAATTTAGTGGTTTCTGCTATATCAGAGCTATTTGAAATCTATCCCTAAAAGGGTATATAATATTCAAGGTGCACATAGGGTCATTCAGAATAACTTCACACACACGCTACTGTGCATTTCCAAGTCTAATTCTGTCACTAAATCCATACCGGTCACCCAGCGCCTAAATACTAGGCCTCAAATTTATATCCCGCTAAATCTGTCGTTACCGCTGTACTGTTGTGGCTGGGCAAGTTATTTAGTGTCCGTCAAAGCACATTTTTTGTTCAGGGTTGAAATACAATTCCCAATTTAGCAATTTCATAATTTAGTGGTTTCTGCTATATCAGAGCTATTTGAAATCTATCCCTAAAAGGGTATATAATATTCAAGGTGCACATAGGGTCATTCAGAATAACTTCACACACACGCTACTGTGCATTTCCAAGTCTAATTCTGTCACTAAATCCATACCGGTCACCCAGCGCCTAAATACTAGGCCTCAAATTTATATTCAGCTGAATTTGAATACAATACATTGGGCCAAATAATATTTTTGTTGTTGTGGTGAACCATAACAATGAGGAAAACATCTAGTTAGGGACGCGGACGTGGACATGGTCGTGGTGGTGTTAGTGGACCCTCTGGTGCTGGGAGAGGACGTGGCCGTTCTGCCACATCCACACGTCCTAGTGTACCAACTACCTCAGGTCCCAGTAGCCGACAGAATTTACAGCGATATATGGTGGGGCCCAATGCCGTTCTAAGGATGGTAAGGCCTGAGCAGGTACAGGCATTAGTCAATTGGGTGGCCGACAGTGGATCCAGCACGTTCACATTATCTCCCACCCAGTCTTCTGCAGAAAGCGCACAGATGGCTCCTGAAAACCAACCCCATCAGTCTGTCACATCACCCCCATGCATATCAGGGAAACTGTCTGAGCCTCAAGTTATGCAGCAGTCTCTTATGCTGTTTGAAGACTCTGCTGGCAGGGTTTCCCAAGGGCATCCACCTAGCCCTTCCCCAGCGGTGGAAGACATAGACTGCACTGACGCACAACCACTTATGTTTCCTGATGATGAGGACATGGGAATACCACCTCAGCATGTCTCTGATGATGACGAAACACAGGTGCCAACTGCTGCGTCTTTCTGCAGTGTGCAGACTGAACAGGAGGTCAGGGATCAAGACTGGGTGGAAGACGATGCAGGGGATGATGAGGTCCTAGACCCCACATGCAATGAAGGTCGTGCCACTGACTTTCACAGTTCGGAGGAAGAGGCAGTGGTGAGACCGAGCCAACAGCGTAGCAAAAGAGGGAGCAGTGGGCAAAAGCAGAACACCCGCCGCCAAGAGACTCCGCCTGCTACTGACCGCCGCCATCTGGGACCGAGCACCCCAAAGGCAGCTTCAAGGAGTTCCCTGGCATGGCACTTCTTCAAACAATGTGCTGACGACAAGACCTGAGTGGTTTGCACGCTGTGCCATCAGAGCCTGAAGCGAGGCATTAACGTTCTGAACCTGAGCACAACCTGCATGACCAGGCACCTGCATGCAAAGCATGAACTGCAGTGGAGTAAACACCTTAAAACCAAGGAAGTCACTCAGGCTCCCCCTGCTACCTCTTCTGCTGCTGCCGCCTCGGCCTCTTCTACTGCTGCCGCCTCGGCCTCTTCCTCCGCCTCTGGAGGAACGTTGGCACCTGCCGCCCAGCAAACAGGGGATGTACCACCAACACCACCACCACCTCCGTCACCAAGCGTCTCAACCATGTCACACGGCAGCGTTCAGCTCTCCATCTCACAAACATTTGAGAGAAAGCGTAAATTCCCACCTAGCCACCCTCGATCCCTGGCCCTGAATGCCAGCATTTCTAAACTACTGGCCTATGAAATGCTGTCATTTAGGCTGGTGGACACAGACAGCTTCAAACAGCTCATGCCGCTTGCTGTCCCACAGTATGTTGTTCCCAGCCGCCACTACTTCTCCAAGAGAGCCGTGCCTTCCCTGCACAACCAAGTATCCGATAAAATCAAGTGTGCACTGCGCAACGCCATCTGTAGCAAGGTCCACCTAACCACAGATACGTGGACCAGTAAGCACGGCCAGGGACGCTATATCTCCCTAACTGCACACTGGGTAAATGTAGTGGCAGCTGGGCCCCAGGCGGAGAGCTGTTTGGCGCACGTCCTTCCGCCGCCAAGGATCGCAGGGCAACATTCTTTGCCTCCTGTTGCCACCTCCTCCTTCTCGGCTTCCTCCTCCTCTTCTTCCACCTGCTCATCCAGTCAGCCACACACCTTCACCACCAACTTCAGCACAGCCCGGGGTAAACGTCAGCAGGCCATTCTGAAACTCATATGTTTGGGGGACAGGCCCCACACCGCACAGGAGTTGTGGCGGGGTATAGAACAACAGACCGACGAGTGGTTTCTGCCGGTGAGCCTCACACCCTGGTGGTGTGTGATAATGGGCGAAATCTCGTTGCAGCTCTGGGACTAGCCAATTTGACGCACATCCCTTGCTTGGCGCATGTGCTGAATTTGGTGGTGCAGAAGTTCATTCACAACTACCCCGACATGTCAGAGCTGCTGCATAAAGTGCGGGCCGTCTGTTCGCGCTTCCGGCGTTCACATCCTGCTGCTGCTCGCCTGTCTGCGCTACAGCGTAACTTCGGCCTTCCCGCTCACCGCCTCATATGCGACGTGCCCACCAGGTGGAACTCCACCTTGCACATGCTGGACAGACTGTGCGAGCAGCAGCAGGCCATAGTGGAGTTTCAGCTGCAGCACGCACGGGTCAGTCGCACTACAGAACAGCACCACTTCACCACCAATGACTGGGCCTCCATGCGAGACCTGTGTGCCCTGTTGCGCTGTTTCGAGTACTCCACCAACATGGCCAGTGGCGATGACGCCGTTATCAGCGTTACAATACCACTTCTATGTCTCCTTGAGAAAACACTTAGGGCGATGATGGAAGAGGAGGTGGCCCAGGAGGAGGAGGAGGAGGAAGAGGGGTCATTTTTAGCACTTTCAGGCCAGTCTCTTCGAAGTGACTCAGAGGGAGGTTTTTGGCAACAGCAGAGGCCAGGTACAAATGTGGCCAGCCAGGGCCCACTACTGGAGGATGAGTAGGACGAGGATGAGGAGGAGGTGGAGGAGGATGAGGATGAAGCATGGTCACAGCGGGGTGGCACCCAACGCAGCTCGGGTCCATCACTGATGCGTGGCTGGGGGGAAATGCACGACGATGACGATACGCCTCCCACAGAGGACAGCTTGTCCTTAAACCTGGGCAGCCTGGCACACATGAGCGACTACATGCTGCAGTGCCTGCGCAACGACAGCAGAGTTGCCCACATTTTAACGTGTGCGGACTACTGGGTTGCCACCCTGCTGGATCCACGCTACAAAGACAATGTGCCCACCTTACTTCCTGCACTGGAGCGTGATAGGAAGATGCGCGAGTACAAGCGCACGTTGGTAGACGCGCTACTGAGAGCATTCCCAAATGTCACAGGGGAACAAGTGGAAGCCCAAGGCCAAGGCAGAGGAGGAGCAAGAGGTCACCAAGGCAGCTGTGTCACGGCCATCTCCTCTGAGGGCAGGGTTAGCATGGCAGAGATGTGGAAAACTTTTGTCAACACGCCACAGCTAACTGCACCACCACCTGATACGCAACGTGTTAGCAGGAGGCAACATTTCACTAACATGGTGGAACAGTACGTGTGCGCACCCCTCCACGTACTGACTGATGGTTCGGCCCCATTCAACTTCTGGGTCTCTAAATTGTCCACGTGGCCAGAGCTAGCCTTTTATGCCTTGGGGGTGCTGGCCTGCCCGGCGGCCAGCGTTTTGTCTGAACGTGTATTCAGCACGGCAGGGGGCGTCATTACAGACAAACGCAGCCGCCTGTCTACAGCCAATGTGGACAAGCTGACGTTCATAAAAATGAACCAGGCATGGATCCCACAGGACCTGTCCGTCCCTTGTCCAGATTAGACATTAACTACCTCCCCTTAACCATATATTATTGGACTCCAGGGCACTTCCTCATTCAATCCTATTTTTATTTTCATTTTACCATTATATTGCGAGGCTACCCAAAGTTGAATGAACCTCTCCTCTGTCTGGGTGCCGGGGCCTAAATATATGCCAATGGACTGTTCCAATGTTAGGTGACGTGAAGCCTGATTTTCTGCTATGACATGCAGACTAATTCTCTGCTGACATGAAGCCAGATCCTCTGTTACGGGACCTCTCTCCTCTGCCTGGGTGCTGGGCCTAAATATCTGACAATTGACTGTTGCAGTGGTGGCTGACGTGAAGCCTGATTTTCTGCTATGACATGCAGACTGATTCTCTGCTGACATGAAGCCAGATCCTCTGTTACGGGACCTCTCTCCTCTGCCTGGGTGCTGGGCCTAAATATCTGACAATGGACTGTTGCAGTGGTGGCTGACGTGAAGCCTGATTTTCTGCTATGACATGAAGACTGATTCTCTGCTATGACATGAAGACTGATTCTCTGCTGACATGAAGCCAGATTGTCTGTTACGGGACCTCTCTCCTCTGCCTGGGTGCTGGGCCTAAATTTATGAAAATGGACTCTTACAGTGGTGGCTGACGTGAAGCCTGATTCTCTGCTATGATATGAAGACTGATTCTCTGCTGACATGAAGCCAGATTGTCTGTTACGGGACCTCTCTCCTCTGCCTGGGTGCTGGACCTAAATATATGCCAATGGACTGTTGCAGTGGTGGCTGACGTGAAGCCTTATTCTCTGCTATGACATGCAGACTAATTCTCTGCTGACATGAAGCCAGATCCTCTCTTACGGGACCTCTCTCCTCTGCCTGGGTGCTGGGCCTAAATATCTGACAATGGACTGTTGCAGTGGTGGCTGACGTGAAGCCTGATTTTCTGCTATGACATGCAGTCTGATTCTCTGCTGACATGAAGCCAGATCCTCTGTTACGGGACCTCTCTCCTCTGCCTGGGTGCTGGGCGTAAATTTATGAAAATGGACTCTTACAGTGGTGGCTGACGTGAAGCCTGATTCTCTGCTATGATATGAAGACTGATTCTCTGCTATGACATGAAGACTGATTCTCTGCTATGACATGAAGACTGATTCTCTGCTATGACATGAAGACTGATTCTCTGCTATGACATGAAGACTGATTCTCTGCTGACATGAAGCCAGATTGTCTGTTACGGGACCTCTCTCCTCTGCCTGGGTGCTGGGCCTAAATTTATGAAAATGGACTCTTACAGTGGTGGGTGACGTGAAGCCTGATTCTCTGCTATGATATGAAGACTGATTCTCTGCTGACATGAATTTAGATTGTCTGTTACGGGACCTCTCTCCTCTGCCTGGGTGCTGGGCCTAAATTTATGAAAATGGACTGTTACAGTGGTGGGTGACGTGAAGCCTGATTCTCTGCTATGATATGAAGACTGATTCTCTGCTGACATGAAGCCAGATTGTCTGTTACGGGACCTCTCTCCTCTGCCTGGGTGCTGGGCCTAAATTTATGACAATGGACTGTTGCAGTGGTGGCTGACGTGAAGCCTGATTTTCTGCTATGACATGCAGACTGATTCTCTGCTGACATGAAGCCAGATCCTCTGTTACGGGACCTCTCTCCTCTGCCTGGGTGCTGGGCCTAAATTTATGAAAATGGACTCTTACAGTGGTGGGTGACGTGAAGCCTGATTCTCTGCTATGACATGAAGACTGATTCTTTGCTATGACATGAAGACTAATTCTCTGCTGACATGAAGCCAGATTGTCTGTTACGGGACCTCTCTCCTCTGCCTGGGTGCTGGGCCTAAATTTATGACAATGGACTGTTGCATTGGTGGCTGACGTGAAGCCTGATTCTCTGCTATGACATGCAGACTGATTCTCTGCTGACATGAAGTCAGATTCTCTGTTACGGGACCTTTCTCCCCTGCCTGGGTGCCGGGGCCTAAATATCTGAGAATGGACTGTTCCAGTGGTGGGTGACGTGAAGCCAGATTCTCTGCTATGGGACCTCTGTCCAATTGATTTTGGTTAATTTTTATTTATTTAATTTTTATTTTAATTCATTTCCCTATCCAAATTTGTTTGCAGGGGATTTACCTACATTTATCTACATGTTACTGCCTTTTGCAGCCCTCTAGCCCTTTCCTGGGCTGTTTTACAGCCTTTTTAGTGCCGAAAAGTTCGGGTCCCCATTTACTTCAATGGGGTACGGGACGAAGTTCGGATCGGGTTCGGATCCCGAACCCGAACATTTTCGGGAAGTTCGGCCGAACTTCTCGAACCCTAACATCCAGGTGTCCGCTCAACTCTACTCATCTCTAGTAATAACCCTTTGAATGCCAAAAAAGCATTGTTATTTCAAGAGAATAGGCTGGGAAGATGGATGAATCATTATACTTCACCAAACTATAAAAAAAAAAAAAATATCTATCTCAAGCACTGAACATTAATGTGGAAACGTTTACTGGAACAAAAAGCGAGGAAAGAACTTGATAAGGTACACGTAAACTGAGCAATGTAGCATTATATGATAATGTTGAGGACATGTATTTTTAAAAGCAAATGAAAGGTAATGCACAGTAATGTGCCATTGTTTGTGAGAAACTGTATATCTTCAAAATGTCATTGCTCACATGAGATGTTTAGATGCACTTGTGTTGGTAATAAAATGTGCATGACATTTACTTAGAACCTTTATCTTCAAAAATGATTTTGTTAGTTTTGTACTGTAAAAAGATTATGACGTGAGAGCACTGCACTGTAGATAGTAATCTGAAAATATAAGTAAAATGCTTGCTCACATACTGCACTAAAACAGGCTTACCTTCTATGAACAGTAATGATACAATCTATGGTGCTGTGCTTTATAGGCTGCAACGCCTACTAGAGCACCAGTGCCTTCTCAAACAGCTGATCAGCGGGGGTCTCTGGTGTTGGACCCCAATGGATCAAATACTGATGACCTATCCTGAGTATAGGTAATCAGTAGGGATTTGCATAAAACTTTGTTCCGATACCGTATGGAGCAGGAGCTATGTACAGTATTAGAATGTATTGGCTCCTATGAGCCAAATTTATTGCTTCCCAAAGTCTCGCAAGACTTCAGGTAATAACTTCATAAATCAATTTGTACTGTAAAAAACCATTTCCCGTACACATCTAATAACCCTTATCTCTAAACTACATACAGGTCATAAATAATTATTTAAGCCACATTCTTATCAGTAAGATAAGAACTGAACTATAATGAGTGTTAATAATGTCAGAGAGCAGAGATAAGGAGTCCATCTGCTCCCAAGATGCCGGAAATGCCAAAAAATCTAGTAGAGCATGTCAGCTCTGTACATAATAAAGGATTCCATATTGTTAATAAAGACCATTTGAAAAAAATGACTTTTAGCTTGAAATCAGTACAATGCGATAAAAAAAAAATCCCCCAAAGGTGTATATAGCCTTTAAGTCTCCATTATCCCCTTTAAATGTATGCATTGTCTTCTAATACAAATGTTTCTGAGTTATACAGTATGCAGATTTCATGATGTTATTAAAGGCTTTCTTATATGTGTACTTTTTTATGCAAATATTGATGTATTTCATTTTAATGTCTTTTTTGCTGAGCTGTGCAACATGAATAAATAAAGTAAACCAATGGATCTCACCCCCTTTTAGAGTGCTGAACTTTTTTTGTTTCTTTAGTTTTATGTCTTTAACCATGTGCTGTATTTTTTTTTTTTTACATCATGGTATTAGTTTCTGTTATAAAAATGCTTCAGTTTAGATTTTTTTTTTTTAACTTCACTGTAATGACACCTTCTGGTGCTTAATCTGTATAGTAGTGTGACGTCCACATAATGAGGTGGTTGCACATGCTCTGTTTAATCCTTCAACTGCCACTTGCTATATCAAGTGAAGCTGTGATAGTTACAAGGAGAGAGCTGTAGCAGAAAGGACCCCCCACCCACTCCGGGGAAAAGGACACCCCGTCTAAAAAATAAGAACTTAGCTGAGTCACTGGAGCAATGAATGGTGGAAGCTCCAGATGTGAGGTAAAGGGCTGGTTCTAGATTTGCTACAAAGAGGTTTTCATCTTTTAGATCAATCATAGTGTAACCCATTTCACCGGCGTCAGGCTTTAAAGGGGGTTTTCCGTTCATAATTATACTTTAAGTAAGCCTGCCTCCTGAAAAAGTAGATTAATACTTACCTGTTCCATGTCTCTCTGCACTGCCTATGTTTTCTCCATCTTACAGTCTCAACACTGTTTACATCAGGTAGACATGGGCATGATGACTGGCTCCAGCCATGATGTGGTCATAAGCAGCACGTCACCACAGAAGCCAGTCATTGGCTGGAGAAGTGCATGTGAACATTCCCATTGCCAGCCAGACATAAACAGTGCCAGGACCGGAAGATGGAGAGAATGGAGGCAACACAGGGGACTGGAGTAAGTATGAATCTTCTTTTTCAGGAGGCAGGCTGGGGGCATTATTTAAAATATGTTTACAATTGGAAAACCCCTCTAAAGGTATATCCACACGGGAAGCTTCTGCAGCATATTTGGTGAGGATTTTGCTATGAATCTGCAGACGATTTACTCTATGTACTGCAAAGTATGAATTCCGCACTATAAATTGAAATGCTGTTGATTAAAAATCCACACTACAGGTAAATGTATACTTTTTTCACAGCACGTGTATGGGATTATCATAGCATTTACACCATGTGCTCATGTATCCCAACAGTGACACAAGCCAAGTAAAACATAGTTCTTTCAAGAAGCAACAATCATTCTCTCCCTGACTTGTATGGTACCCAGCTCCCTAGGCATCAACAATCTGTTCATGATCTTCTCAGAGTGTTAGCAATGAAGATGGATGGATCTGCAGTTATCGCCATGGTTATTTCTCCATGTGATGCAGTTCTGCTTCGCCTAATTTCTAAAGAAATTTGCTTAGTGACGAATGACTTTGTCACAAAGCGCATTTCTTTGTAAGTAGCAGGCGCAAAGATGGGTAATGACGATTCCGCAGCATCCGTCATTGAACCCCTCAGATGCCGTGTTCTGCACTGATTGTGGCATCTGATAAAAAACATTAGTGCTTTCAGGGGTTAAGAAATATATAAATAATACTCACCTCATCCGTTTGAGAGTGAAGAGGCTGCCACAGCCATCTTGATTGATGATCCTGCTCCAAATCTTGTGCAGTGCATGATGACATCATCACGCTGGCTTGTGTGGCGATGTCATATGTCCCCGCAAACAAGATTTCTCGCAGGGCCTTCAATCAAGATGGCTGCGGCGGCCTCTTCGCGCTCAAACGGATGAGATGATTATGTTTTGTTTTTTTACAAAATTTGAGGAAAAGTAAATTCTTCTTTGCGGCCAACCAAATTTTCCCTGAAATTTGCTCAACACTAATCACAGCAAATAGCTGGTCTTAATTCTGAGATGTGCTCTTCCTCAGGCCACAGCTGGTTCTCGGATGCAAGTGCTAGGTGGCTCACTTCCGCTCCTTTGCTCTGGCCTCAACTCTTCTGCATTATCAGCTACAGGTTGCCCTCTCAAGTCTCCAGGGTGGTGCACCTTTATAGTAATTGCAGCTCATTTTCATTTCACCAACAAGCTACCTGTAAGAACTGCAGTTTCCCAGTATCTTCCAGCTTTCCTCTGTATATTTGTCTCCTGCATCTGTCATAAGGCTTCCCTGCCTTATTTTTACCCTCTGGTGACATTCAGCCAGAAAAAGGATGCTATCAGAGTTGGCTTTGGGCTGGCCTCATCACTCAAACCAGCTAATGTCACATAAACCAAGCATCTAACCCTTTCACTGCCACCAGTGTGCTCCTCACAGTATACAATGCAATACACACATACACTTCATAGTGCAGTATACAATGCTATACATTTTCCTCTGTCCCCAGTGCAAACCACTTGCAATGTCCATCACATCCTGCCCAAGGGAAAAAGGTTCCTCCAGAGTGGTGATATGCCATTGTAGGCCACCTGTGACATTTTCCACCAGTATTCCACTACCATATATTATGTCCAGGGCCTGTGCACATAGTATGTCAGTCACTTAAGTACAATAATTTTCACAGTACCCTCGTTGGCATTCCTCAGCAGTACCAGCCCCACATTAGTGCATTATTTAGCATATCACATAGCATATCAGACATGGCATATCAAAGAAGCATGCAAGTAACATGGCACATTTAAGTGTGGTGAGATATAATAGCCTGCAAAAAACATCAGATAACACGTCCATTACTGGTTTAGTCTTCAGTAATTTAGCATATAGCAGTCACATGACCGTTCATCAGTTCAATTTACAGGGGTTGTGCGGGATCCTAAATAATGTCATTTAATTGTGTAAACCTCGTCTAGTCTCCTACACGGTATAATAGTGTTCTTGTCAACTTTTCCTAAGCCTTCACTTCAATCTCCATACTCCCACTGTGCTTCATTGTTTCCCTGAACTTCCAGGTTAAGGACTTAGATGAGCAGCAGCCACAACACTTTCCATGGTGCTGTATGCTATATATAGATAAGCCAGAAATGTAAAGGCCCTTTCCTGGGCTGAAAAACTCGTCCACTACACCCTCCATCATCCCCTTGCAGTCTCCTCCTAATTTTTCCTCCGACACAGCTTTGAAATGGCAAGCAGTGGACTCAGCCTTCTCCGCTTGTTTACTGAGAGTGTCGACCAACCATTCCAAGAATACATAGGTCTAATATCACAACCATTCGGGGGGATTCTGGCAGAGGGGATCATGGGAGGCATGGTCGTGATGTCAGAGGAAATAAAGTCACCACAGAGGGCACAATCATGTGACCAGCATCCTGATCTCTGGAGTGAGAGAGAAGCACATTAGTAAGTTGCAGGGCCTGGTAGAAAATACCCAGGGAAAGGAAAAAATGTATACTCAAATAACCCCCTATAAGTGGAATGGCCACTGCATCTGGGTCATATGCTAACCTATACTAACAAGTTAACTGTAAATGATACTTATTTTCTTGTACGTGTGAGCAAGGCTGTTGCCAACCTTCCTACAACCATCCTTAAAGCAGTTTTGCCACTTCAGCAAATAGCATTTATTATGCAGAGAAAGTTTCCATGTCTACGACCACCCTGCAGCATGGCTGTGCTTGTACTCTATAGAAAAAAGTACCAGCTCATGTGAGCTCCCATGGTCCCGGCCACCAGAGAGGCTGGAATTTTTTTCTTATGATGTGCAAGCACGAGCACCACTGATGGACTGCAGGGTGGTCATAACCATGGAAACAAGCAGTGTACAATGTGATGGAGAAATGAACCAAGCCAGCAAAGGAGACAATATGGAAAATCTCAATACATTAGTAAGTGGCTTGTGTTAGCTTTCTTTACATGATAAATGGCACTGGCTCAAGTGAGACAGCCTCTTTAAGACTGCCCCTGGTCAACTATAAGTGACTGACAGCCATGTACATATGTATACACACTTAGGCCTCATGCACACAAACGTTCAGTTTGCATTTCTTACAGATCAAATGTGGACCCATTCAATTCTATGGGGCCACAAAAAAATGTGGACAGCACACAAATGTTATATGTGTGCTGTCCGCATCCATTTATCATGTAGAGAAAGGCACTAATGTACTAATGTATTGTTATTACCCATATTGCTTCCTTTGCTGGCTTGGCTTATTTTTCTATCACATTATACTCTGCTTATTTCCATAGTTTACAACCACCCTGTGATCCATCAGTGGTGGTCGTGCTTGCACACTATAAGAAACAATTGCAGCCTCTCCGGGACGGTGGGAGCTCACGTAGGCTGGTACTTTTTTCTATAGTGTACAAGCACAGCCATGCTGCTGGACTCCAGGGTGGTCGTAACCATGGAAACGTTCTTTGCATAATAAATGCTATTTGCTGAAGTGACAAAACCCCTTTAAACTAGGATACTTAAAGATGTTGGCAGTGACTGTCAAAGCAAGATAAACATAGCGATCATTGAGGTAGCCAAAGCTGCTAAGAATTCTACTCAACCCTTATGTTGTTTCCCTCATATATTTTATGTTTCAAACTAAATAGTATTGAAACTTACTACTAGTTCTATATCCATTTTATATTCAGTATAATGAAACCACTGCTGCCATCTGTCTTTCATATTCATAGCTAACTTAAAGGATATGTGTCTGCCGGTTAAAACCATATAGTAACACATATCCTTTTTGATAATGTTATTTTCTGATTCTAGATTTTTTATTCTATTTTTTTTAGCACAATTATGGGGTGACCATCTTGCCTGAGCTGTTCTTAATAGCATTTACAAAGCAATAAGAAAATTGCTTCACGGCAGTCTCATTGTCCATAGACACACTGGTCAGGAGAGGACCTTAATGACTTTTATGGCAGAGTTTTCTGGGCATGCTCTGTGACCTGTGCAGAGGGCATTGTATAAGGAAAGAAGAGATAAGCTCTGACAATCACCTATTATAAATGGCGGATCCTGTCTTATCTGAACACAGAGGTGATATCTTCTTATCATTACAGGCAGGATTAGAATAATATATAACTGCAGTAAGCAAGTGATCTGGACAGACCAAGAAGTGATGCCTATTAGGCTTAGTGGCCAGTGTAAAAACTGCAGAAATGAATGTTTTTGTTTAAATAAAGACAGTGACATTAAAATTAAAAATAACAGCATCAAAAATTCTTTAAAAATATGTTAAGCATAAAAACGGGATTTAAACAATAGGTCATTTTCTAATGAAACATTTTCTTTAAAAAAAGGAAAAAAATTGAAACAATAAAATAAAAAACTCCTCAGCTTCTTCGACCCCACTCACCCCATGGTCAAACTCCAACCATGAAATTGTTCTTTACTTGTCTATATTAGTGTTGAGCGCGAATATTCGAAAAGCAAATTTTTTTCGCGAATATCGCAACTTCGCGATTTCGCGAATATTTCGAATATAGTGCTATATATTCGTAAAAACGAATATTCATTTTTTTTTTTTTCACAAAATTACAGTACACATATAATTGATTGTTTCCCAAAGGTCCAAAAGCTCAGATCTTACTCACATTGCCTAGAAAGTGATTGAGGCGCGAATCTTCGTAAGGCGATTTTATTAGCGTACATGCGAATATCGGCACTTGTCCCAGAACAGAGGCAAAGGGCTTTGCATTCATACATTAGTGAATTGAGTTGCGAATCTTCGTAAGGCGATTTTATTAGCGCACATGCGAATATCTACACTTGTCCCCAGAACAGAGAAGGCAAAGGCCTGTGCATTCATATAGTATAGCACCATATTCGCGAATACTTAGAACTTCGTAAAATTCGATTTACGAATATTCGTATTTTTTATTTTACTTTCCACCTTACAGATTTCATTGATCTGTACTCTGTCAACTACTGTCATCACCCCCCACTGTATCTCGATTGATTCCCAAAAGTCTCACATTGCCTAGAAAGTGATTGAGGCGCGAATCTTCGTAAGGCGATTATATTAGCGCACAGGCGAATATCGGCACTTGTCCCAGAACAGAGGCAAAGGGCTTTGCATTCATACATTAGTGATTGAATTGAGTTGCGAATCTTCGTAAGGCGATTTTATTAGCGCACATGCGAATATCTACACTTGTCCCCAGAAAAGAGAAGGCAAAGGCCTGTGCATTCATATAGTATAGCACCATATTCGCGAATACTTAGAACTTCGTAAAATTCGATTTACGAATATTCGTATTTTTTATTTTACTTTCCACCTTACAGATTACATTGATCTGTATTCTGTCAACTACTATCATCACCCCCCACTGTATCTCGATTGATTCCCAAAAGTCTCACATTGCCTAGAAAGTGATTGAGGTGCGAATCTTCGTAAGGCGATTATATTAGCGCACAGGCGAATATCGGCACTTGTCCCAGAACAGAGGCAAAGGGCTTTGCATTCATACATTAGTGATTGAATTGAGTTGCGAATCTTCGTAAGGCGATTTTATTAGCGCACATGCGAATATCTACACTTGTCCCCAGAACAGAGAAGGCAAAGGCCTGTGCATTCATATAGTATAGCACCATATTCGCAAATACTTAGAACTTCGTAAAATTCGATTTACGAATATTCGTATTTTTTATTTTACTTTCCACCTTACAGATTACATTGATCTGTACTCTGTCAACTACTGTCATCACCCCCCACTGTATCTCGATTGATTCCCAAAAGTCCAAAAGCTCAGATCTTACTCACATTGCCTAGAAAGTGATTGAGGCGCGAATCTTCGTAAGGCAATTTTATTAGCGCACATGCGAATATCTACACTTGTCCCAGAACAGAGGCAAAGGGCTTTGCATTCATACATTAGTGATTGAATTGAGTTGCGAATCTTCGTAAGGCGATTTTATTAACGCACATGCGAATATCTACACTTGTCCCCAGAACAGAGAGGCAAAGGCCTGTGCATTCATATAGTATAGCACCATATTCGCGAATATTTCGAACTTCGTAAAATTAGATTTACGAATATTCGTATTTTTTATTTTAGTTTCCACCTTACAGATAACATTGATCTGTACTCTGTCAACTACTGTCATCACCCCCCACTGTATCTCGATTGATTCCCAAAAGTCCAAAAGCTCAGATCTTACTCACATTGCCTAGAAAGTGATTGAGGCGCGAATCTTCGTAAGGCGATTTTATTAGCGCACATGCGAATATCTACACTTGTCCCAGAACAGAGGCAAAGGGCTTTGCATTCATACATTAGTTATTGAATTGAGTTGCGAATCTTCGTAAGGCGATTTCATTAGCGCACATGCGAATTTTGCATCGCATAATATGTATTATGCGATGCGAAAATTCGAATTATCGCATATGCGAAATAATAACAAATTTGAATATTCGCGAATATTTTACGAATATTCTTTCGAATATTCACGAAATTTCGCTAATTCGAATATGGGACTCAAAATGCCGCTCAACACTAGTCTATATGTGAGTATACAGCATTTTACCATGGAGATCTTTTTAAATATAAAAATTACAGTCACTTCTTAATAGTTAACCATGAAAAATCTAAGAAGATTGCATATTTTTCAGTATGAAACATGCCAACACAGTAGAAATATTCCATGTTATTGCTATAATATTGAAGATATTTTAAGAGAAAGACTTAGCCAGTCCTATAATAAAATATATTCTTTATGCACCGGTGCCCATCTAGGTTTTAGAGGAGGACAATAATAAAAAATATTTTTTATTAGACCTCAGGTCAGACCAGCAATCAGACCCCCAATGTTAATTAGACTTCAGCTAACAGCCCCAATCAGACCCCTAATGTTAATAAAGTTTAGAGGTTGTTTGGACGGCACTCCTTGAGTATGTTCCAGTGCTCGGCGGTAAGACCAATGAACGTGTGGTATATAAAACCGCGGCACTTGGGTAAATATATAAATTATGCTTCTTCATTATCCATCCAGGAAAATTAATAAATCGACTAAGGCCAACGTTTCGGTCTCATCCCGAGACCTTGTTCACAGCCTAAAGTAAGACAACAATTGTAGTACATGTATCAGGTTGTACAAAATCCTGGGTAATAGAGATATACATCAAAGTACATTGATACGATAAAGTATATAAGACTTGTAGCAAAAGAAAAAATTAGAAAAACTCACAAGTGATAGGACATCATATACCTAAGGGAGGCCGTTAATGTTAATAATACCCCAACAAGACCTCAAATCAGACCGCCCAATCAGACCTCAGCTCAGCAGACCCCAATGTGAATGACCCCTAATCAGACCTGATAAGAGCCCTGTGCCTCTCATCAGCCCTCATATGCCTCTCATCAGCCCCCATATGCCTCTAATCATCCCCCAGCAGCCCCCATTGCCTCATATCAGCCCCCAGCAGCCCCTTATTGCCACAGATCATCCCCCAGCAGCCCATATTTTGCCTCAGATCCACCCAGCAGCCCCATATTCCCTTACATCAGCCCCCAGCAGCCCCATATTGCCTTAGATCAGCCCCCAGCAGCCCCATATTGCCTAAGATCACCCCCAGCAGCCCTATATTTCCCCAGATCATCCCCTAGCAGGGCCATATTGCCTCAGACCACCCCCAGAAGCCCCAAATTTCCTCAGATCATCTTCCAGCAGCCCCATATTGCCCCAAATTATCACCCAGCATCGCTATATTGCCTTAGATCAGCCCCAAGCAGCCCCATATTGCCCAGATTATACTCCAGCAGCACCATATTGCCTCATGTTTTATAAAATAAATAAAAAACATTTACCTCTCCTACTCCTATATGCCACCGCTCCTCAATGCCTGTGCTCTGTCTTTATCCTGCACAGACGAGAGCTGAGGTCCAGGAAGCGGTGAGTACAGAGCCTTGACCGCTTCCTGGTCCTCTGGTACTAATGAGCCCTTCCATAATGGAAGCGCTCATTAGTATTCACTCTATAAGGTCTTATGCAGACATTCGTGGAACACGGTCCATGGAACACAGTCTGTGAGATACCGGACTGGCATCCTGCTTAGTACAGGAGCGCACGGCGTCATTGGTTGCTATGATGCCATACGCGCCCGCCGCCGCATTACAGTTATACACTCGTATGATCTATACAAGTTGTGAGGGAATAGCTCACTTTTGGGGGTCACACTCACAGATATCTTTGCCAGACACCAAGTTTAAGGTACAAACACTATTAAACCATTATACAAAATAAACACCTTGCCCATCTGGGCTCTACCTAAACAGAATAATATCCCTGACTCACCTACATAACGCAGTTCACACTTAAAATCAGATGCAGATTTCTCAGCCAGTCGCTCAGCAGCCTCCAGACTGTAGCAAAACAGTATGTCTGGGGAACTAGGGACCAGAAGTGCGCCTGACTCTGGCCGTGCGACCCTCTTACTGCAGGCGTTGCATGGTCCCCCAAACTCCAGGCTATTCAAAGCCTTGTGGCACCTCAATCCTCCTGACTGAGACCACATACAGAGCATCTGCAGGCCTCTGTTTCACAAAACACTCTCCCCCGACTGACAGTCTGGGCTGGGCTCTTATCCCAGACTGATTGTGGCACCTGGTGTTGCCTTAGACCTGATGATTGCCGGGGAAGACATGGAAACTCCTGCCATAAATCTCCTCTAGCAGCCATGAGGCCTGTCACTGCCTCACAGAGTGTATTACTGTACAGCATGGACCGTGTTCCACGGACGTCTGCATGAGGCTTAAGACGCAGGGGAATTTTTTTGCCTACTTTTGAGGGGATAAAATGCATCTTATGTGGCAAAAAATCTGGTAGCTTCTTGCATTTTTTTGTGCTGTTTATTTCAGGGTTTCAAGTTTGAAGTTGAGTTTAAATTAGACAACAATGTGTGGCATTGAGGTGGCAGGGCAAACATGTAGTAAAAAAACAGGCAGAGCTCTGGGCTGGCAGAGTCCATGTGAATCTGTTAAACACTTCAAAGGTCAGTGCAGGTGGCACAGGATCAGTATGGTGAATAGTAGAGATGAGTGAATCGAAGTTGACGAAGTTGAACTCGATCCGAATTTCAGGAAAATTTTGATACGCACCAAATTCGAATTACCTCACACTTTGTGGTAACGAACCACATTTTTTCCTAAAATGGCTGCTTCCCATGTTAGGACATGTAGCAAGGAACTCTGGGAACGAGGGATGACCAACAATGCCATGCATGCAGCCAATCAGCAGCCAGCCAGTCAGACCTGTGATGTCACAGCCCTATAAATAGCCTCAGCCATCTTGGATTCAGCCATTTTCCAGTGTACTTAGTGCAGGGAGAGATGTCAGCAGGCGCTAGTGACAGTGGTAGAAAAGACCTTTATTTTGCTGTATAGAAGTTCAGGGAAAGGATAGGAAAAATTCCACAATATTGAAGCAGAACAGGGTTTAGTAGGGGAGTTTACAGCCTGGGTAATAGGAACAATCCTATTACACCTTGCTGCACTGACTGGGGATCCAAATTGCCATTATAAAGCTCTGCAATTCCAGCAAACCATTCTTGTTATTGGGGTACAAATGCTGTTTGATACAGCCATTAACAGGGTTTATTATAAGGAAATATTTTTATGTCTAATTTGCCCTTGTGCGGTGCAGTTATATGTTCTAAAGCATTTTTTGCCTTGTATAAGTGGGGAAAAAATGGGCCGTTGTGTGGTGAAATGAGAAAATTACAACCCTTTTTGGCGTGTATTAGTGACAAAAAATATATATTATTATTAGCCGTACAGCTGTGCAGTTATATGTTCTAAAGCCTTTTGTGGCGTGTATAATTGGAAAAAAGTAAGGGCCTATTTGCCGTTTGGCGCCGGTGAAGTTATATGTTCTAAAGCCCTTTTTGGCATGTATAAGTGAAAAAAAGAAAGGGCCTATTTGCCGTTCAGCGGCGCAGTCATATGTTCTAAAGCCTTCTTTGGTGTGTCTTAGTGGGGAAAAAAAAGGGCTTAATAGCCGTTGTGTGGTGAATAGAGTTGAGCGAACACCTGGATGTTCGGGTTCGAGAAGTTCGGCCGAACTTCCCGAAAATGTTCGGGTTCGGGATCCGAACCCGATCCGAACTTCGTCCCGAACCCGAACCCCATTGAAGTCAATGGGGACCCGAACTTTAAGGCACTAAAAAGGCTGTAAAACAGCCCAGGAAAGGGCTAGAGGGCTGCAAAAGGCAGCAACATGTAGGTAAATCCCCTGCAAACAAATGTGGATAGGGAAATGAATTAAAATAAAAATTTAATAACTAAAAATTAACCAAAATCAATTGGAGAGAGGTCCCATAGCAGAGAATCTGGCTTCCCGTCACCCACCACTGGAACAGTCCATTCTCAGATATTTAGGCCACGGAACCCAGGCAAAGGAGAGAGGTCTCGTAACAGAGAATCTGGCTTCATGTCAGCAGAGAATCAGTCTGCATGTCATAGCAGAGAATCAGGCTTCACGTCAGCCACCACTGCAACAATCCATTGTCATAAATTTAGGCCAAGCACCCAGGCAGAGGAGAGAGGTCCCGTAACAGACAATCTGGCTTCATGTCAGCAGAGAATCAGTCTTCATATCATAGCAGAGAATCAGGCTTCACGTCACCCACCACTGTAAGAGTCCATTTTCATAAATTTAGGCCCAGCACCCAGGCAGAGGAGAGAGGTCCCATAACAGACAATCTGGCTTCATGTCAGCAGAGAATCAGTCTTCATGTCATAGCAGAGAATCAGGCTTCACGTCACCCACCACTGTAAGAGTCCATTTTCATAAATTTAGGCCCAGCACCCAGGCAGAGGAGAGAGGTCCCGTAACAGAGGATCTGGCTTCATGTCAGCAGAGAATTAGTCTGCATGTCATAGCAGAGAATGAGGCTTCACGTCAGCCACCACTGCAACAGTCCATTGGCATATATTTAGGCCCAGCACCCAGGCAGAGGAGAGAGGTCCCGTAACAGACAATCTGGCTTCATGTCAGCAGAGAATTAGTCTGCATGTCATAGCAGAGAATGAGGCTTCACGTCAGCCACCACTGCAACAGTCCATTGGCATATATTTAGGCCCAGCACACAGGCAGAGGAGAGAGGTCCCGTAACAGACAATCTGGCTTCATGTCAGCAGAGAATTAGTCTGCATGTCATAGCAGAGAATGAGGCTTCACGTCAGCCACCACTGCAACAGTCCATTGGCATATATTTAGGCCCAGCACACAGGCAGAGGAGAGAGGTCCCGTAACAGACAATCTGGCTTCATGTCAGCAGAGAATTAGTCTGCATGTCATAGCAGAGAATGAGGCTTCACGTCAGCCACCACTGCAACAGTCCATTGGCATATATTTAGGCCCAGCACACAGGCAGAGGAGAGAGGTCCCGTAACAGACAATCTGGCTTCATGTCAGTAGAGAATCAGTCTGCATGTCATAGCAGAGAATCAGGCTTCACGTCACCCACCACTGCAACAGTCCATTTTCATAAGTTTAGGCCAAACACCCAGGCAGAGGAGAGAGGTCCCGTAACAGACAATCTGGCTTCATGTCAGTAGAGAATCAGTCTGCATGTCATAGCAGAGAATCAGGCTTCACGTCACCCACCACTGCAACAGTCCATTTTCATAAGTTTAGGCCAAGCACCCAGGCAGAGGAGAGAGGTCCCGTAACAGACAATCTGGCTTCATGTCAGCAGAGAATTAGTCTGCATGTCACAGCAGAGAATGAGGCTTCACGTCAGCCACCACTGCAACAGTCCATTGGCATATATTTAGGCCCAGCACACAGGCAGAGGAGAGAGGTCCCGTAACAGACAATCTGGCTTCATGTCAGCAGAGAATTAGTCTGCATGTCATAGCAGAGAATGAGGCTTCACGTCAGCCACCACTGCAACAGTCCATTGGCATATATTTAGGCCCAGCACACAGGCAGAGGAGAGAGGTCCCGTAACAGACAATCTGGCTTCATGTCAGTAGAGAATCAGTCTGCATGTCATAGCAGAGAATCAGGCTTCACGTCACCCACCACTGCAACAGTCCATTTTCATAAGTTTAGGCCAAACACCCAGGCAGAGGAGAGAGGTCCCGTAACAGACAATCTGGCTTCATGTCAGTAGAGAATCAGTCTGCATGTCATAGCAGAGAATCAGGCTTCACGTAACCCACCACTGCAACAGTCCATTTTCATAAGTTTAGGCCAAGCACCCAGGCAGAGGAGAGAGGTCCCGTAACAGACAATCTGGCTTCATGTCAGCAGAGAATTAGTCTGCATGTCATAGCAGAGAATGAGGCTTCACGTCAGCCACCACTGCAACAGTCCATTGGCATATATTTAGGCCCAGCACACAGGCAGAGGAGAGAGGTCCCGTAACAGACAATCTGGCTTCATGTCAGCAGAGAATTAGTCTGCATGTCATAGCAGAGAATGAGGCTTCACGTCAGCCACCACTGCAACAGTCCATTGGCATATATTTAGGCCCAGCACACAGGCAGAGGAGAGAGGTCCGGTAACAGACAATCTGGCTTCATGTCAGTAGAGAATCAGTCTGCATGTCATAGCAGAGAATCAGGCTTCACGTCACCCACCACTGCAACAGTCCATTTTCATAAGTTTAGGCCAAGCACCCAGGCAGAGGAGAGAGGTCCCGTAACAGACAATCTGGCTTCATGTCAGCAGAGAATTAGTCTGCATGTCATAGCAGAGAATGAGGCTTCACGTCAGCCACCACTGCAACAGTCCATTGGCATATATTTAGGCCCAGCACACAGGCAGAGGAGAGAGGTCCGGTAACAGACAATCTGGCTTCATGTCAGCAGAGAATTAGTCTGCATGTCATAGCAGAGAATGAGGCTTCACGTCAGCCACCACTGCAACAGTCCATTGGCATATATTTAGGCCCAGCACACAGGCAGAGGAGAGAGGTCCGGTAACAGACAATCTGGCTTCATGTCAGTAGAGAATCAGTCTGCATGTCATAGCAGAGAATCAGGCTTCACGTCACCCACCACTGCAACAGTCCATTTTCATAAGTTTAGGCCAAGCACCCAGGCAGAGGAGAGAGGTCCCGTAACAGACAATCTGGCTTCATGTCAGCAGAGAATTAGTCTGCATGTCATAGCAGAGAATGAGGCTTCACGTCAGCCACCACTGCAACAGTCCATTGGCATATATTTAGGCCCAGCACACAGGCAGAGGAGAGAGGTCCCGTAACAGACAATCTGGCTTCATGTCAGTAGAGAATCAGTCTGCATGTCATAGCAGAGAATCAGGCTTCACGTCACCCACCACTGCAACAGTCCATTTTCATAAGTTTAGGCCAAGCACCCAGGCAGAGGAGAGAGGTCCCGTAAAAGACAATCTGGCTTCATGTCAGCAGAGAATTAGTCTGCATGTCATAGCAGAGAATGAGGCTTCACGTCAGCCACCACTGCAACAGTCCATTGGCATATATTTAGGCCCAGCACACAGGCAGAGGAGAGAGGTCCCGTAACAGACAATCTGGCTTCATGTCAGTAGAGAATCAGTCTGCATGTCATAGCAGAGAATCAGGCTTTACGTCACCCACCACTGCAACAGTCCATTTTCATAAGTTTAGGCCAAGCACCCAGGCAGAGGAGAGAGGTCCCGTAACAGACAATCTGGCTTCATGTCAGCAGAAAATTAGTCTGCATGTCATAGCAGAGAATGAGGCTTCACGTCAGCCACCACTGCAACAGTCCATTGGCATATATTTAGGCCCAGCACCCAGGCAGAGGAGAGAGGTCCCGTAACAGACAATCTGGCTTCATGTCAGCAGAGAATTAGGCTGCATGTCATAGCAGAGAATGAGGCTTCACGTCAGCCACCACTGCAACAGTCCATTGGCATATATTTAGGCCCAGCACCCAGGCAGAGGAGAGAGGTCCCGTAACAGACAATCTGGCTTCATGTCAGCAGAGAATCAGTCTTCATGTCATAGCAGAGAATCAGGCTTCACGTCACCCACCACTGTAAGAGTCCATTTTCATAAATTTAGGCCCAGCACCCAGGCAGAGGAGAGAGGTCCCGTAACAGAGGATCTGGCTTCATGTCAGCAGAGAATCAGTCTGCATGTCATAGCAGAGAATCAGGCTTCACGTCACCCAACATTGGAACAGTCCATTGGCATATATTTAGGCCCCGGCACCCAGACAGAGGAGAGGTTCATTCAACTTTGGGTAGCCTCGCAATATAATGGTAAAATGAAAATAAAAATAGGATTGAATGAGGAAGTGCCCTGGAGTCCAATAATATATGGTTAAGGGGAGGTAGTTAATGTCTAATCTGGACAAGGGACGGACAGATCCTGTGGGATCCATGCCTGGTTCATTTTTATGAACGTCAGCTTGTCCACATTGGCTGTAGACAGGCGGCTGCGTTTGTCTGTAATGACGCCCCCTGCCGTGCTGAATACACGTTCAGACAAAACGCTGGCCGCCGGGCAGGCCAGCACCTCCAAGGCATAAAAGGCTAGCTCTGGCCACGTGGACAATTTAGAGACCCAGAAGTTGAATGGGGCCGAACCATCAGTCAGTACGTGGAGGGGTGTGCACATGTACTGTTCCACCATGTTAGTGAAATGTTGCCTCCTGCTAACACGTTGCGTATCAGGTGGTGGTGCAGTTAGCTGTGGCGTGTTGACAAAAGTTTTCCACATCTCTGCCATGCTAACCCTGCCCTCAGAGGAGCTGGCATTGACACAGCTGCCTTGGCGACCTCTTGCTCCTCCTCTGCCTTGGCCTTGGGCTTCCACTTGTTCCCCTGTGACATTTGGGAATGCTCTCAGTAGCGCGTCTACCAACGTGCGCTTGTACTCGCGCATCTTCCTATCACGCTCCAGTGCAGGAAGTAAGGTGGGCACATTGTCTTTGTAGCGTGGATCCAGCAGGGTGGCAACCCAGTAGTCCGCACAGGTTTAAATGTGGGCAACTCTGCTGTTGTTGCGCAGGCACTGCAGCATGTAGTCGCTCATGTGTGCCAGGCTGCCCAGGGGTAAGGACAAGCTGTCCTCTGTGGGAGGCGTATCAGTCATCGTCCTGCCTTTCCCCCCAGCCACGCACCAGTGATGGACCCGAGCTGCGTTGGGTGCCACCCCGCTGTGACCATGCTTCATCCTCATCCTCCTCCACCTCCTCCTCATCCTCGTCCTCCTCGTCCTCCAGTAGTGGGCCCTTGCTGGCCACATTTGTACCTGGCCTCTGCTGTTGCCAAAAACCTCCCTCTGAGTCACTTCAAAGAGACTGGCCTGAAAGTGTTAAAAATGACCCCTCTTCCTCCTCCTCCTCCTCCTCCTCCTGGGCCACCTCCTCTTCCATCATCGCCCTAAGTGTTTTCTCAAGGAGACATAGAAGTGGTATTGTAACGCTGATAACGGCGTCATCGCCACTGGCCATGTTGGTGGAGTACTCGAAACAGCGCAACAGGGCACACAGGTCTCGCATGGAGGCCCAGTCATTGGTGGTGAAGTGGTGCTGTTCTGTAGTGCGACTGACCCGTGCGTGCTGCAGCTGAAACTCCACTATGGCCTGCTGCTGCTCGCACAGTCTGTCCAGCATGTGCAAGGTGGAGTTCCACCTGGTGGGCACGTCGCATATGAGGCGGTGAGCGGGAAGGCCGAAGTTACGCTGTAGCGCAGACAGGCGAGCAGCAGCAGGATGTGAACGCCGGAAGCGCGAACAGACGGCCCGCACTTTATGCAGCAGCTCTGACATGTCGGGGTAGTTGTGTATGAACTTCTGCACCACCAAATTCAGCACATGCGCCAAGCAAGGGATGTGCGTCAAATTGGCTAGTCCCAGAGCTGCAACGAGATTTCGCCCATTATCACACACCACCAGGCCGGGCTTGAGGCTCACCGGCAGCAACCACTCGTCGGTCTGTTGTTCTATACCCCGCCACAACTCCTGTGCGGTGTGGGGCCTGTCCCCCAAACATATGAGTTTCAGAATGGCCTGCTGACGTTTACCCCGGGCTGTGCTGAAGTTGGTGGTGAAGGTGTGTGGCTGACTGGATGAGCAGGTGGAAGAAGAGGAGGAGGAAGCCGAGAAGGAGGAGGTGGCAACAGGAGGCAAAGAATGTTGCCCTGCGATCCTTGGCGGCGGAAGGACGTGCGCCAAACAGCTCTCCGCCTGGGGCCCAGCTGCCACTACATTTACCCAGTGTGCAGTTAGGGAGATATAGCGTCCCTGGCCGTGCTTACTGGTCCACGTATCTGTGGTTAGGTGGACCTTGCTACAGATGGCGTTGCGCAGTGCACACTTGATTTTATCGGATACTTGGTTGTGCAGGGAAGGCACGGCTCTCTTGGAGAAGTAGTGGCGGCTGGGAACAACATACTGTGGGACAGCAAGCGACATGAGCTGTTTGAAGCTGTCTGTGTCCACCAGCCTAAATGACAGCATTTCATAGGCCAGTAGTTTAGAAATGCTGGCATTCAGGGCCAGGGATCGAGGGTGGCTAGGTGGGAATTTACGCTTTCTCTCAAATGTTTGTGAGATGGAGAGCTGAAAGCTGCCGTGTGACATGGTTGAGACGCTTTGTGACGGAGGTGGTGGTGGTGGTGTTGGTGGTACATCCCCTGTTTGCTGGGCGGCAGGTACCAACGTTCCTCCAGAGGCGGAGGAAGAGGCCGAGGCGGCAGCAGCAGAAGAGGCCGAGGCGGCAGCAGCAGAAGAGGTAGCAGGGGGAGCCTGAGTGACTTCCTTGGTTTTAAGGTGTTTACTCCACTGCAGTTCATGCTTTGCATGCAGGTGCCTGGTCATGCAGGTTGTGCTCAGGTTCAGAACGTTAATGCCTCGCTTCAGGCTCTGATGGCACAGCATGCAAACCACTCGGGTCTTGTCGTCAGCACATTGTTTGAAGAAGTGCCATGCCAGGGAACTCCTTGAAGCTGTCTTTGGGGTGCTCGGTCCCAGATGGCGGCGGTCAGTAGCAGGCGGAGTCTCTTGGCGGCGGGTGTTCTGCTTTTGCCCACTGCTCCCTCTTTTGCTACGCTGTTGGCTCGGTCTCACCACTGCCTCTTCCTCCGAACTGTGAAAGTCAGTGGCACGACCTTCATTCCATGTGGGGTCTAGGACCTCATCGTCCCCTGCATCGTCTTCCACCCAGTCTTGATCCCTGACCTCCTGTTCAGTCTGCACACTGCAGAAAGACGCAGCAGTTGGCACCTGTGTTTCGTCATCATCAGAGACATGCTGAGGTGGTATTCCCATGTCCTCATCATCAGGAAACATAAGTGGTTGTGCGTCAGTGCATTCTATGTCTTTCACCGCTGGGGAAGGGCTAGGTGGATGCCCTTGGGAAACCCTGCCAGCGGAGTCTTCAAACAGCATAAGAGACTGCTGCATAACTTGAGGCTGAGACAGTTTCCCTGGTATGCATGGGGGTGATGTGACAGACTGATGGGGTTGGTTTTCAGGCGCCATCTGTGCGCTTTCTGCAGAAGACTGGGTGGGAGATAATGTGAACGTGCTGGATCCACTGTCGGCCACCCAATTGACTAATGCCTGTACCTGCTCAGGCCTTACCATCCTTAGAATGGCATTGGGCCCCACCATATATCGCTGTAAATTCTGGCGGCTACTGGGACCTGAGGTAGTTGGTACACTAGGACGTGTGGATGTGGCAGAACGGCCACGTCCTCTCCCAGCACCAGAGGGTCCACTAACACCACCACGACCATGTCCACGTCCGCGTCCCTTACTAGATGTTTTCCTCATTGTTATGGTTCACCACAACAACAAAAATATTATTTGGCCCAATGTATTGTATTCAAATTCAGCTGGATATAAATTTGAGGCCTAGTATTTAGGCGCTGGGTGACCGGTATGGATTTAGTGACAGAATTAGACTTGGAAATGCACAGTAGCGTGTGTGTGAAGTTATTCTGAATGACCCTATGTGCACCTTGAATATTATATACCCTTTTAGGGATAGATTTCAAATAGCTCTGATATAGCAGAAACCACTAAATTATGAAATTGCTAAATTGGGAATTGTATTTCAACCCAGAACAAAAAATGTGCTTTGACGGACACTAAATAACTTTCCCAGCCACAACAGGACAGCGGTAACGAGAGATTTAGCGGGATATAAATTTGAGGCCTAGTATTTAGGCGCTGGGTGACCGGTATGGATTTAGTGACAGAATTAGACTGGGAATATGCACAGTAGCGTGTGTGTGTGAAGTTATTCTGAATGACCCTATGTGCACCTTGAATATTATATACCCTTTTAGGGATAGATTTCAAATAGCTCTGATATAGCAGAAACCACTAAATTATGAAATTGCTAAATTGGGAATTGTATTTCAACCCAGAACAAAAAATGTGCTTTGACGGACACTAAATAACTTTCCCAGCCACAACAGGACAGCGGTAACGAGAGATTTAGCGGGATATAAATTTGAGGCCTAGTATTTAGGCGCTGGGTGACCGGTATGGATTTAGTGACAGAATTGGACTTGGAAATGCACAGTAGCGTGTGTGTGTGAAGTTATTCTGAATGACCCTATGTGCACCTTGAATATTATATACCCTTTTAGGGATAGATTTCAAATAGCTCTGATATAGCAGAAACCACTAAATTATGAAATTGCTAAATTGGGAATTGTATTTCAACCCAGAACAAAAAATGTGCTTTGACGGACACTAAATAACTTTCCCAGCCACAACAGGACAGCGGTAACGAGAGATTTAGCGGGATATAAATTTGAGGCCTAGTATTTAGGCGCTGGGTGACCTGTATGGATTTAGTGACAGAATTAGACTGGGATATGCACAGTAGCGTGTGTGTGTGAAGTTATTCTGAATGACCCTATGTGCACCTTGAATATTATATACCCTTTTAGGGATAGATTTCAAATAGCTCTGATATAGCAGAAACCACTAAATTATGAAATTGCTAAATTGGGAATTGTATTTCAACCCAGAACAAAAAATGTGCTTTGACGGACACTAAATAACTTTCCCAGCCACAACAGGACAGCGGTAACGAGAGATTTAGCGGGATATAAATTTGAGGCCTAGTATTTAGGCGCTGGGTGACCGGTATGGATTTACTAACAGAATTGGACTTGGAAATGCACAGTAGCGTGTGTGTGTGAAGTTATTCTGAATGACCCTATGTGCACCTTGAATATTATATACCCTTTTAGGGATAGATTTCAAATAGCTCTGATATAGCAGAAACCACTAAATTATGAAATTGCTAAATTGGGAATTGTATTTCAACCCAGAACAAAAAATGTGCTTTGACGGACACTAAATAACTTTCCCAGCCACAACAGGACAGCGGTAACGAGAGATTTAGCGGGATATAAATTTGAGGCCTAGTATTTAGGCGCTGGGTGACCGGTATGGATTTAGTGACAGAATTGGACTTGGAAATGCACAGTAGCGTGTGTGTGTGAAGTTATTCTGAATGACCCTATGTGCACCTTGAATATTATATACCCTTTTAGGGATAGATTTCAAATAGCTCTGATATAGCAGAAACCACTAAATTATGAAATTGCTAAATTGGGAATTGTATTTCAACCCAGAACAAAAAATGTGCTTTGACGGACACTAAATAACTTTCCCAGCCACAACAGGACAGCGGTAACGAGAGATTTAGCGGGATATAAATTTGAGGCCTAGTATTTAGGCGCTGGGTGACCGGTATGGATTTAGTGACAGAATTGGACTTGGAAATGCACAGTAGCGTGTGTGTGTGAAGTTATTCTGAATGACCCTATGTGCACCTTGAATATTATATACCCTTTTAGGGATAGATTTCAAATAGCTCTGATATAGCAGAAACCACTAAATTATGAAATTGCTAAATTGGGAATTGTATTTCAACCCAGAACAAAAAATGTGCTTTGACGGACACTAAATAACTTTCCCAGCCACAACAGGACAGCGGTAACGAGAGATTTAGCGGGATATAAATTTGAGGCCTAGTATTTAGGCGCTGGGTGACCGGTATGGATTTACTAACAGAATTGGACTTGGAAATGCACAGTAGCGTGTGTGTGTGAAGTTATTCTGAATGACCCTATGTTCACCTTGAATATTATATACCCTTTTAGGGATAGATTTCAAATAGCTCTGATATAGCAGAAACTACTAAATTATGAAATTGCTAAATTGGGAATTGTATTTCAACCCAGAACAAAAAATGTGCTTTAACGGACACTAAATAACTTGCCCAGCCACAACAGTACAGCGGTAACGAGAGATTTAGCGGGATATAAATTTGAGGCCTAGTATTTAGGCGCTGGGTGACCGGTATGGATTTAGTGACAGAATTAGACTGGGATATGGCCAAAAAATAACCACACTATTGCTGGTTAAATGCACTTGGTGACGGGCGCAGCTTGCCCCTGATGTAGTATATGGCCAAAAAATGAACAGACTATTGCTGGTTAAATGCACTTGGTGTCACAGCTTGACCAACCACACTACTGAGGGTTAAATGCACTTGGTGACGGGCGCAGCTTGCCCCTGATGTAGTATATGGCCAAAAAATGAACAGACTATTGCTGGTTAAATGCACTTGGTGTCACAGCTTGACCAACCACACTACTGAGGGTTAAATGCACTTGGTGACGGGCGCAGCTTGCCCCTGATGTAGTATATGGCCAAAAAATGAACAGACTATTGCTGGTTAAATGCACTTGGTGACGGGCGCAGCTTGCCCCTGATTTAGTATATGGCCAAAAAATGAACAGACTATTGCTGGTTAAATGCACTTGGTGTGTTCGCTTGACCAACCACACTACTGAGGGTTAAATGCACTTGGTGACGGGCGCAGCTTGCCCCTGATGTAGTATATGGCCAAAAAATAAACAGACTATTGCTGGTTAAATGCACTTGGTGTCACAGCTTGACCAACCACACTACTGAGGGTTAAATGCACTTGGTGACGGGCGCAGCTTGCCCCTGATGTAGTATATGGCCAAAAAATGAACAGACTATTGCTGGTTAAATGCACTTGGTGACGGGCGCAGCTTGCCCCTGATTTAGTATATGGCCAAAAAATGAACAGACTATTGCTGGTTAAATGCACTTGGTGTGATAGCTTGACCAACCACACTACTGAGGGTTAAATGCACTTGGTGACGGGCGCAGCTTGCCCCTGATGTAGTATATGGCCAAAAAATAAACAGACTATTGCTGGTTAAATGCACTTGGTGTGACAGCTTCACCCTGATGTAGGCTTTAGCCAAAAAACAACCACACCATTGAGGGTTAAATGCACTTGGTGACAGGCGCAGCTTGCCCCTGATGTAGTATATGGCCAAAAAATAAACAGACTATTGCTGGTTAAATGCACTTGGTGTGACAGCTTCACCCTGATGTAGGCTTTAGCCAAAAAACAACCACACCATTGAGGGTTAAATGCACTTGGTCGCAGCTTGTGCTGGCGCACCACAAGACACAAAATGGCCGCCGATCACCCCAGAAAAATGTGACTGACAAACGGTCTGTGCAGCCTAAAAACAGTGAGCAATTGAGTATCAGCAGCTCAATGATCCACAGCTGCAGATCGATCAATAATCAAGTACTTTGGAGGAGTTAATCTGCCTAATCTCGCCCTACTGTCGCAGCCGCAACCTCTCCCTACGCTAATCAGAGCAGAGTGACGGGCGGCGCTATGTGACTCCAGCTTAAATAGAGGCTGGGTCACATGGTGCTCTGGCCAATCACAGCCATGCCAATAGTAGGCATGGCTGTGATGGCCTCTTGGGGCAAGTAGTATGACGCTTGTTGATTGGCTGCTTTGCAGCCTTTCAAAAAGCGCCAAGATAGCGTCACAAAAGCGCCAAGAAAGTGACGAACACCGAACCCGAACCCGGACTTTTACGAAAATGTCCGGGTTCGGGTCCGTGTCACGGACACCTCAAAATTCGGTACGAACCCGAACTATACAGTTCGAGTTCGCTCATCCCTAGTGGTGAAGTGAGAAAATTACTGACTTTTTTAGGTGTTTTAATTTATTTTTTATTTATTTATTTGATCTGACAGTAAGAAGTGCCAGGCCCTGCACAGGAGAGTGGCAGAGGTCTAAATGTTTCTGGCGCAGGCACAGGTTGCAGCAGAGTAAGGGGGCAAGGCAGCAGGAGTCACAGTGAGAGGCTTGAGCACCCAGTGTCATCTAGCGGTCATGTCTTGACCAGCAACCCAGCGGTTCTTGAATGGTTGACTCGGTCATCCACTTCGTCCCAAGTGACATCAGACACCCCCAGCCAAGAGTCTGTGGGTTCGTCACACAACCCTTAGTTGGCATTGCCCGGGAGCAGGCCCTGTGCCATCACCTGTCCTCAATCTGGGGCTGAGCCCACAGTATTATATACTGTGGGCTCCACCCCACTATACAGTGAGTACGAGTTACTAGAGGACAGTCAGCAGCTATTGGCCAGCCAAAATGTTAGGGAGACATCCGACGCTTCCTCCGGTAGGCGGGCAAGTAGTAATGAGGAGAGGAGGACATGAGTGATGTGCAGACATTACTCGATGATGATGATGTAACTGATCACACTTGGAAGCCGGGTGAATTAGAGGCTTCATCATCATCAGGAGAAGAGGGTGGTAGCTAGCCTGTGAGGCAGCAGCGGATCTAGCAAGTTGGTAGCGTGGCCGGGAGTCAGCAGGGTGGCAGCAGTGGGAGGTCAAAAGCCAAATGTGCCCAGGGCAGACCTCCAGCTTCGCAGGAGCCTACCTGCCTGGAAAGTAGTGGTGCAGTGGTTCACAGAACCAGCGGCGGTAGCAGTAAGTCAGTGCGGAGTGTTCAGGGTAAAATCACCTAGCCGACACTGTGGCCGTTTTTTGTTAAGCCGCCAAAGGGGTGAATGGCCATTTGCAGAATCTGTGGGCAGAAGGTAAAGCGTGGCCAAAGTTGGCACCAAGGCCCTGCATCAACATATGCAGTGTCACCATAAAGTGGCCTGGGAGAACCGTGGCTCCGATGTGGTGGTCCATCCAGCTGCATCAACCACTGCATCACCCAGTGGCAAGCACCCCGTTTCAGGTAGTCAAGGCTCCACCACCTCAGCCAAAGGGAGCTGTCTGTCCTTCTCATCATCTGCTGGTCCTGATGCTCCTGCTCCTCCTCCTACTCATTGTCAGTCATTCCATCAGGAATCGATCACCCAAGTGATTGGAAAGAGACAACAGTATACGAGCACTGTGGATGGGATGGGAGTGGTTGAACCTCAGCCTGATTACCTCAGGTGAGAAAGTCAGTCCCTCCCTCCTCTCTATAAAAACTTTCTGCAGTGTACTGGAAAATGTCATGAGTAATGGCTAGGATTTTATTGAGTCTGAAACATGTAGACCTGCATTCCTGTACCTGGATTTTACTGAATTTGAATAAAGCTTTGGATTACCACGAATACAAGCTGGACCAATCAATCCTTTTTTTCTCATATCTACATTTCTCCTGCTTCGGGTGAGGGAGCTGGTCCGCGCTATATTAGTGGAATCCTTGGCAGGTGAGAGCTGCTCAAACCCCTGATTTTTACATTTGAATTGATCCCGAGAGCGTGCACTCCCTTCCACAGCTTTCTATCTTCATTGTTTTTTCTGCGATACTGGCTAACATCATGGCACACGCTTCATTGCGTCCGATGGAGGATGAACAGGAAAGATTCCTGAAAATCAATGCCATTTTTGAACAGCCACAGCAGGATATCCAGGACAGTCTGCGTTCCATTACACTGATGTCTACATTAGAAAAACTGCTTCTAAAAGAGCTTCGCATCTGGTGGGACTATACGTCACTTAAAAAGTATATTGAAAAAGAAATGATCCCCAGGGGCCTACGCTTAAAAAAGAAACCATCCACCATCTATTCAGACTTATTTCTTACGGAATGGGAATCTATGCTATCAAACTGCTCCCTAAAACTTATGGACTTAATTGTTCAAAATGAAAAACAGACCCTAGAGGAATTAAGAAGGGAGATTAAAACCACACAAGATTCATTGCTGGAACACATCAATAATCCAGCATTCTTGAAATTCGATGACAAATTAAAGGAGGACCTTGCAGCAACTGAGGAAGCCCTCATGCAAATGAAGCAATCCAAATTCAACAGAGATTTACTGGACTATAACCGTAAAGAAGTATATACCTGGCCAGAAATGCGGTCACATACACCGAGATCCATTCTGAGAGGCTTACGATCCAAAAAAGCCCAACGCCGCAAAGTTTCATTCAGTTCAACTGAGGCCGACTCGGCTGAATCGGAAAGCGATACCAATCAACTTCAGATCGAGACACCGAGCACCCGCTCCACACAAGGTTCTGGTTCACACAGACAAACGTCAAAAAACGCAGAGGGGGACGGAGACATAGAAAGCCGTCGCTATCCTGCAAGATCCAGACGGGGGAAAACGAACTACAGATAATCAATCTGTCGGCGTGTACTATATCGGAATATGAACTTAAGGTTCTAGGCAAAGGTCTCACCTTTGCGCCATCATGTCATTTTGATCTATATAGAACCATATTGGACGTGAACAGACTGGCCCGCAGCCTAACCCTGCAGCAGCATTTTCAATCAGTTGATTCACAGCTGTGTAGTCCAAGTGACGCTGCGACCAATGTGTTCACCTCCAATGTTAAACCGGACCTTGATGAAGCTATTGCTCCATCTATATCAGACCAAACATTTAATGTTACCAGTATGTCTTTCAATGAAATGTTACACATTTATGATTTAATAGAATTGAAAAATACTTGTCTCCCACTTGACACCATGCATTGCTCACCAGACTTTAACCCTTCCAACCGTGATTTCTATCCGGTGCAATCTAGGTCTCATGCACTGGATAGGTTTCAGGAACTGGTTGAAAGAGATCTTGTCTCATTGAGCATTTTTGTAGCTTCACAACATAATGATCTTCATACTGACAATTTGTCTAAGAAAGAATCATTAGCATTGCGCAGTCTCCAAAACAGAGATGATATTGTTGTGAAACAAGCTGATAAGGGGGGAGCTGTGGTCATTCTTGATAGTGAACTCTATAGATGCCAAATTAATCAGATGTTACAAAAAGATAAGACCTATATGAGTTTACTAGGTGACCCGCTCCCCTCCTTTCAATCAGAACTGAAAACTTTATTGATGCATGGTTTCAATTTGGGTATTCTTAGCCAAAAAGATCAGGACTATATTTTTGTTGCCTTTCCTGTCACCCCTATTCTACATGCCTTACCAAAAGTCCACAAATTAATTTTTCCACCTCCCCTGAGACCAATCGTCTCGGGCATAGGGTCCTATTCTGAACGTCTCTGCCAGTGGGTTGACTCGTTATTGCAACCTTTGATCCCCAACATCCCTGGTTTTTTAAGGGATACCAAATCAGTTCTACAAGCAATACAGGAGCTTGAATGGTCCCAGAAATATTCTTGGGTCACTGCGGATGTAATTGCACTTTACCCTAGCATCCCTCATAATATGGTCCATACTTCCCTGGTTTGGTTTTTGGAAAACTTTGGAAATTTCTCTGTGGTGCTATCAGAGTATGTGGTGGCTGTGGTGGACTTCCTACTGAGACGAAATTATTTCATGTTTGATGGAAAGTTCTTCCTGCAAGACATCAGGGGTGTCGATGGGGGCCAAGTTCTCTCCCTCCATCGCTAACATTTTCATGGCATGGTGGGAGAGGAGCTTTCTCCTCATCGACACCAACCCCTTTTCGGATCACGTGAGGTGGTATGGCCGTTACATCGACGACCTGATTTTTATCTGGTCGGGCGATGTGGCGGCCGTACCGCTGTTCACGGATTATCTGAATTCCTGTGTAAATGGTATCCAATTTACCGTTCAACACAGTACGAATAACATCGAATTTTTAGATCTCGGACTCAGGGGGGACTCCGCCACAGCCTCCATATACACCAGCACACACAGAAAGCAAACAGCTGGTAATACACTACTGCATGCACAATCATGCCATCCCACACACACCATCAGGAATATACCGAAGGGGGAATTAATCAGAGCCAGAAGGAATTGCAGTGACGAGTCAACCTACAAAACAGAGGCAGAAAACATTACTAAAAGATTGACACATAGGGCTTATTCACAAAAAATGTTGGACAAATGCAATAGAGAGGTATCAAACATAGACAGAAATTCATTATTAACTACTAATGTGAAAAAACACAGTCACAATATCAGAGAGACATTGAACCATGAAAGAAAAAATATCTTTGTAACACAATATAGCAAAGAATACACCCAAATTTGTAATATTGTAAAAAAACACTTTCCGGTTCTGGCCTGCGACAAGGCATGGGCAGCAATGGCACAAAAAGGCGTAAAATGTGCAGCTAAAAAAGCACCTACCATAGCTAGCTCAGTAAGTCCCTCCCTTTTTAGAAATGACAAATCTTGCTCTACTCAGAGCACTTGGTTATCCACAAAGGGGAACTACAAATGTGGTCATTCCATTTGTATTTGTTGCAAATACATGAAAATCAGCCAGAATTTTGAATCTACTGCTAATGGCCAGACTTTTAAGATTCACTCCTTTCTCAATTGTAACACCACCTTTGCCATTTACTGCATAACATGCACCAAATGCAAGCTGCAATATATAGGATGTACAACAAATGCCATAAAAACGCGCATTAGAAAACATATATCAGACATACCGCACCATGCAAACCGCAATGTATCTGCGGCAAGTCTCCACTTTGCCACAGTGCATGGTGGGGATGTCTCATATATGTCAGCACAAGGTATCGAAAAAGTCTAAAAACCTTTAAGAGGTGGTGACAGAAAACGCAAACTTCTGAATAGAGAATCCTACTGGATTTTCCAGTTAGAAAGTCGCCAACCCCATGGTCTGAATAAAAAACTTGACCTCATCCTACAATATTGATCTTTAAACTATTGATCATATAGTATCCCTCCTTTCTTATTTTCCTCATCTAGTTCCGTCATCATTACTATATATTTTTTTCTGAATATGTCATTGCTATTTCTTTTTATGTTTTTATAAATCACATAAATTTATGGTATGCTTTTAATTGAGTGTTGATTTGTGGATGGGATGGGAGTGGTTGAACCTCAGCCTGATTACCTAAGTCAGTGCGGAGTGTTCAGGGTAAAATCACCTAGCCGACACTGTGGCCGTTTTTTGTTAAGCCGCCAAAGGGGTGAATGGCCATTTGCAGAATCTGTGGGCAGAAGGTAAAGCGTGGCCAAAGTTGGCACCAAGGCCCTGCATCAACATATGCAGTGTCACCATAAAGTGGCCTGGGAGAACCGTGGCTCCGATGTGGTGGTCCATCCAGCCGCATCAACCACTGCATCACCCAGTGGCAAGCACCCCGTTTCAGGTAGTCAAGGCTCCACCACCTCAGCCAAAGGGAGCTGTCTGTCCTTCTCATCATCTGCTGGTCCTGATGCTCCTGCTCCTCCTCCTACTCATTGTCATTCATTCCATCAGGAATCGATCACCCAAGTGATTGGAAAGAGACAACAGTATACGAGCACTGTGGATGGGATGGGAGTGGTTGAACCTCAGCCTGATTACCTCAGGTGAGAAAGTCAGTCCCTCCCTCCTCTCTATAAAAACTTTCTGCAGTGTACTGGAAAATGTCATGAATAAGGGCTAGGATTTTATTGTGCCTGAAACATGTAGACCTGCATTCCTGTACCTGGATTTTACTGAATATTGAATAAAGCTTTGGATTACCACGAATACAAGCTGGACCAACCAATTCTTTTTTTCTTCATATCTATATTTCTCCTATTTCGGGTGAAGGAGCCGGTCCGTGCTATATCAGTGGAATCCTTGGCAGGTGAGAGCTGCTCAAACCCCTGATTTTCACAGTATACGAGCACTCATCCAACGGTGCAGAAGCTGATGTGCTCCTGGCCAAGTTGTTAGTGCTGCAGTCCCTCCATTTCCAAGTGGTAGACTCTGCGCTTTTCAGAGTACTGATGGCTTGTGTCGAGCTGAGGTGGAGAGTCCCAAACCGTCATTTCTTTGCCAAAAAGGCAGTACCAGCCTTGCACACATATGTAGAACAAAAGGTGTGCCAGTCATTGAGCCTGCTGGTGTCTGCCAAAGTGCACGGCAGCGCCAACGTGTGGAGCTACAGCCAGGTCCATAAATATTGGGACATCGACACAATTCTAACATTTCTGTCTCTATACACCACCACAATGAATTTGAAATGAAACTAAGTTGTGCTTTAACTGCAGGCTGTCAGCTTTAATTTGAGGGTATTTGCATCCAAATCGGGTGAACGGTGTAGGAATTACCACCACTATGTCATAGGGCCACTCTGTGGACTTCTCATGCTGTTCCCACCCTCCCCACTTCATGATTGGGTCACTATGGATCCTGTATATGTAACAGCTGTAAGGCCTGAATGATTTAGTCCCTATTTTGCATTAGAATTGGCTTATGATTTGGTATCCAAAAGCAGGAGTGGGTACAAAACACAGAAGACATGCAAATATTCCATTCACGTGCCATCTCTGTTTTGGATCCACTCCTGTTTTGTTTTTGTTTTAGCAATACTGATGAATTCCTGACCAAATGCTGACCGAGTAAAGGTGGATGCTCAACAGACAGGATCCATTTTTTGGGGGTTATTGTTCTGATGGATCAGAGGAAGGGCAAAATAATCAGTGATGTTAAGACAATATTTCTGCTGACACCCTCTCCACTCTGTCAGGGGGCTCTACTTGTATAAGTGTTTAATAGAAAAGGTTCTGTAGAAATCTATGTGGAATTACTCTTTCACGCTGTAGTAGGATCTTGGGCCTCTGCACAGTTCTTTAAAACTGGCGCTAACATTGACCTGTAAGGCTAAGTTCACACTTGAGTTATTTGGTTAGTTTTGGCCCCGTAACTGCCCAAATAAGTGAAGTGTGCAGCAATTCTAAGACTGATGCCTGTTTTCTACATGTCATAAATAGGGATGAGCGAACTCGAACTGTATAGTTCGGGTTCGTACCGAATTTTGGGGTGTCCGTGACACGGACCCGAACCCGGACATTTTCGTAAAAGTCCGGGTTCGGGTTCGGTGTTCGTCGCTTTCTTCGCGCTTTTGTGACGCTTTCTTGGCGCTTTTTGAAAGGCTGCAAAGCAGCCAATCAACAAGCGTCATACTACTTGCCCCAAGAGGCCATCACAGCCATGCCTACTATTGGCATGGCTGTGATTGGCCAGAGCACCATGTGACCCAGCCTCTATTTAAGCTGGAGTCACATAGCGCCGCCCGTCACTCTGCTCTGATTAGCGTAGGGAGAGGTTGCGGCTGCGACAGTAGGGCGAGATTAGGCAGATTAACTCCTCCAAAGGACTTGATTAACTGATCGATCTGCAGCTGTGGATCATTGAGCTGCTGATCCTCAATTGCTCACTGTTTTTAGGCTGCACAGACCGTTTGTCAGTCTCATTTTTCTGGGGTGATCGGCGGCCATTTTGTGTCTTGTGGTGCGCCAGCACAAGCTGCGACCAAGTGCATTTAACCCTCAATGGTGTGGTTGTTTTTTGGCTAAAGCCTACATCAGGGTGAAGCTGTCACACCAAGTGCATTTAACCAGCAATAGTCTGTTCATTTTTTGGCCATATACAAAATCAGGGGCAAGCTGCGCCTGTCACCAAGTGCATTTAACCCTCAATGGTGTGGTTGTTTTTTGGCTAAAGCCTACATCAGGGTGAAGCTGTCACACCAAGTGCATTTAACCAGCAATAGTCTGTTCATTTTTTGGCCATATACAAAATCAGGGGCAAGCTGCGCCTGTCACCAAGTGCATTTAACCCTCAATGGTGTGGTTGTTTTTTGGCTAAAGCCTACATCAGGGTGAAGCTGTCACACCAAGTGCATTTAACCAGCAATAGTCTGTTCATTTTTTGGCCATATACTAAATCAGGGGCAAGCTGCGCCTGTCACCAAGTGCATTTAACCCTCAATGGTGTGGTTGTTTTTTGGCTAAAGCCTACATCAGGGTGAAGCTGTCACACCAAGTGCATTTAACCAGCAATAGTCTGTTTATTTTTTGGCCATATCCCAGTCTAATTCTGTCACTAAATCCATACCGGTCACCCAGCGCCTAAATACTAGGCCTCAAATTTATATCCCGCTAAATCTGTCCCTAGTGCTGTAGCTGGGCGAGTTATTTAGTGTCCGTTCAAGCACATTTCTTGTTCTGGGTTGAAATACAATTCCCAATTTAGCAATTTCATAATTTAGTGGTTTCTGCTATATCAGAGCTATTTGAAATCTATCCCTAAAAGGGTATATAATATTCAAGGTGCACATTGGGTCATTCAGAATAACTTCACACACACCCGCTACTGTGTATTTCCAAGTCTAATTCTGTCACTAAACCCATACCTGTCACGCAGCGCCTAAATACTAGGCCTCAAATTTATATCCAGCTAAATCTGTCCCTAGTGCTGTAGCTGGGCGAGTTATTTAGTGTCCGTTCAAGCACATTTCTTGTTCTGGGTTGAAATACAATTCCCAATTTAGCAATTTCATAATTTAGTGGTTTCTGCTATATCAGAGCTATTTGAAATCTATCCCTAAAAGGGTATATAATATTCAAGGTGCACATTGGGTCATTCAGAATAACTTCACACACACCCGCTACTGTGTATTTCCAAGTCTAATTCTGGCACTAAACCCATACCTGTCACCCAGCGCCTAAATACTAGGCCTCAAATTTATATCCCGCTAAATCTGTCCTTAGTGCTGTAGCTGGGCGAGTTATTTAGTGTCCGTTCAAGCACATTTCTTGTTCTGGGTTGAAATACAATTCCCAATTTAGCAATTTCATAATTTAGTGGTTTCTGCTATATCAGAGCTATTTGAAATCTATCCCTAAAAGGGTATATAATATTCAAGGTGCACATTGGGTCATTCAGAATAACTTCACACACACCCGCTACTGTGTATTTCCAAGTCTAATTCTGGCACTAAACCCATACCTGTCACCCAGCGCCTAAATACTAGGCCTCAAATTTATATCCCGCTAAATCTGTCCTTAGTGCTGTAGCTGGGCGAGTTATTTAGTGTCCGTTCAAGCACATTTCTTGTTCTGGGTTGAAATACAATTCCCAATTTAGCAATTTCATAATTTAGTGGTTTCTGCTATATCAGAGCTATTTGAAATCTATCCCTAAAAGGGTATATAATATTCAAGGTGCACATTGGGTCATTCAGAATAACTTCACACACACCCGCTACTGTGTATTTCCAAGTCTAATTCTGGCACTAAACCCATACCTGTCACCCAGCGCCTAAATACTAGGCCTCAAATTTATATCCCGCTAAATCTGTCCTTAGTGCTGTAGCTGGGCGAGTTATTTAGTGTCCGTTCAAGCACATTTCTTGTTCTGGGTTGAAATACAATTCCCAATTTAGCAATTTCATAATTTAGTGGTTTCTGCTATATCAGAGCTATTTGAAATCTATCCCTAAAAGGGTATATAATATTCAAGGTGCACATTGGGTCATTCAGAATAACTTCACACACACCCGCTACTGTGTATTTCCAAGTCTAATTCTGGCACTAAACCCATACCTGTCACCCAGCGCCTAAATACTAGGCCTCAAATTTATATCCCGCTAAATCTGTCCTTAGTGCTGTAGCTGGGCGAGTTATTTAGTGTCCGTTCAAGCACATTTCTTGTTCTGGGTTGAAATACAATTCCCAATTTAGCAATTTCATAATTTAGTGGTTTCTGCTATATCAGAGCTATTTGAAATCTATCCCTAAAAGGGTATATAATATTCAAGGTGCACATTGGGTCATTCAGAATAACTTCACACACACCCGCTACTGTGTATTTCCAAGTCTAATTCTGGCACTAAACCCATACCTGTCACCCAGCGCCTAAATACTAGGCCTCAAATTTATATCCCGCTAAATCTGTCCTTAGTGCTGTAGCTGGGCGAGTTATTTAGTGTCCGTTCAAGCACATTTCTTGTTCTGGGTTGAAATACAATTCCCAATTTAGCAATTTCATAATTTAGTGGTTTCTGCTATATCAGAGCTATTTGAAATCTATCCCTAAAAGGGTATATAATATTCAAGGTGCACATTGGGTCATTCAGAATAACTTCACACACACCCGCTACTGTGTATTTCCAAGTCTAATTCTGGCACTAAACCCATACCTGTCACCCAGCGCCTAAATACTAGGCCTCAAATTTATATCCCGCTAAATCTGTCCTTAGTGCTGTAGCTGGGCGAGTTATTTAGTGTCCGTTCAAGCACATTTCTTGTTCTGGGTTGAAATACAATTCCCAATTTAGCAATTTCATAATTTAGTGGTTTCTGCTATATCAGAGCTATTTGAAATCTATCCCTAAAAGGGTATATAATATTCAAGGTGCACATTGGGTCATTCAGAATAACTTCACACACACCCGCTACTGTGTATTTCCAAGTCTAATTCTGGCACTAAACCCATACCTGTCACCCAGCGCCTAAATACTAGGCCTCAAATTTATATCCCGCTAAATCTGTCCTTAGTGCTGTAGCTGGGCGAGTTATTTAGTGTCCGTTCAAGCACATTTCTTGTTCTGGGTTGAAATACAATTCCCAATTTAGCAATTTCATAATTTAGTGGTTTCTGCTATATCAGAGCTATTTGAAATCTATCCCTAAAAGGGTATATAATATTCAAGGTGCACATTGGGTCATTCAGAATAACTTCACACACACCCGCTACTGTGTATTTCCAAGTCTAATTCTGGCACTAAACCCATACCTGTCACCCAGCGCCTAAATACTAGGCCTCAAATTTATATCCCGCTAAATCTGTCCTTAGTGCTGTAGCTGGGCGAGTTATTTAGTGTCCGTTCAAGCACATTTCTTGTTCTGGGTTGAAATACAATTCCCAATTTAGCAATTTCATAATTTAGTGGTTTCTGCTATATCAGAGCTATTTGAAATCTATCCCTAAAAGGGTATATAATATTCAAGGTGCACATTGGGTCATTCAGAATAACTTCACACACACCCGCTACTGTGTATTTCCAAGTCTAATTCTGGCACTAAACCCATACCTGTCACCCAGCGCCTAAATACTAGGCCTCAAATTTATATCCCGCTAAATCTGTCCTTAGTGCTGTAGCTGGGCGAGTTATTTAGTGTCCGTTCAAGCACATTTCTTGTTCTGGGTTGAAATACAATTCCCAATTTAGCAATTTCATAATTTAGTGGTTTCTGCTATATCAGAGCTATTTGAAATCTATCCCTAAAAGGGTATATAATATTCAAGGTGCACATAGGGTCATTCAGAATAACTTCACACACACCCGCTACTGTGTATTTCCAAGTCTAATTCTGTCACTAAACCCATACCTGTCACCCAGCGCCTAAATACTAGGCCTCAAATTTATATCCCGCTAAATCTCTCGTTACCGCTGTCCTGTTGTGGCTGGGAAAGTTATTTAGTGTCCGTCAAAGCACATTTTTTGTTCTGGGTTGAAATACAATTCCCAATTTAGCAATTTCATAATTTAGTGGTTTCTGCTATATCAGAGCTATTTGAAATCTATCCCTAAAAGGGTAGATCATATTGCAAGGTGCACATAGGGTCATTCAGAATAACTTCACACACACGCTTCTGTGCATTTCCAAGTCTAATTCTGTCACTAAATCCATACCGGTCACCCAGCGCCTAAATACTAGGCCTCAAATTTATATCCCGCTGAATTTGAATACAATACATTGGGCCAAATAATATATTTGTTGTTGTGGTGAACCATAACAATGAGAAAAACATCTAGTAAGGGACGCGGACGTGGACATGGTCGTGGTGGTGTTAGTGGACCCTCTGGTGCTGGGAGAGGACGTGGCCGTTCTGCCACATCCACACGTCCTAGTGTACCAACTACCTCAGGTCCCAGTAGCCGCCAGAATTTACAGCGATATATGGTGGGGCCCAATGCCGTTCTAAGGATGGTAAGGCCTGAGCAGGTACAGGCATTAGTCAATTGGGTGGCCGACAGTGGATCCAGCACGTTCACATTATCTCCCACCCAGTCTTCTGCAGAAAGCGCACAGATGGCGCCTGAAAACCAACCCCATCAGTCTGTCACATCACCCCCATGCATACCAGGGAAACTGTCTCAGCCTCAAGTTATGCAGCAGTCTCTTATGCTGTTTGAAGACTCCGCTGGCAGGGTTTCCCAAGGGCATCCACCTAGCCCTTCCCCAGCGGTGAAAGACATAGAATGCACTGACGCACAACCACTTATGTTTCCTGATGATGAGGACATGGGAATACCACCTCAGCATGTCTCTGATGATGACGAAACACAGGTGCCAACTGCTGCGTCTTTCTGCAGTGTGCAGACTGAACAGGAGGTCAGGGATCAAGACTGGGTGGAAGACGATGCAGGGGACGATGAGGTCCTAGACCCCACATGGAATGAAGGTCGTGCCACTGACTTTCACAGTTCGGAGGAAGAGGCAGTGGTGAGACCGAGCCAACAGCGTAGCAAAAGAGGGAGCAGTGGGCAAAAGCAGAACACCCGCCGCCAAGAGACTCCGCCTGCTACTGACCGCCGCCATCTGGGACCGAGCACCCCAAAGGCAGCTTCAAGGAGTTCCCTGGCATGGCACTTCTTCAAACAATGTGCTGACGACAAGACCCGAGTGGTTTGCACGCTGTGCCATCAGAGCCTGAAGCGAGGCATTAACGTTCTGAACCTGAGCACAACCTGCATGACCAGGCACCTGCATGCAAAGCATGAACTGCAGTGGAGTAAACACCTTAAAACCAAGGAAGTCACTCAGGCTCCCCCTGCTACCTCTTCTGCTGCTGCCGCCTCGGCCTATTCTGCTGCTGCCGCCTCGGCCTCTTCCTCCGCCTCTGGAGGAACGTTGGCACCTGCCGCCCAGCAAACAGGGGATGTACCACCAACACCACCACCACCACCTCCGTCACCAAGCGTCTCAACCATGTCACACGCCAGCGTTCAGCTCTCCATCTCACAAACATTTGATAGAAAGCGTAAATTCCCACCTAGCCACCCTCGATCCCTGGCCCTGAATGCCAGCATTTCTAAACTACTGGCCTATGAAATGCTGTCATTTAGGCTGGTGGACACAGACAGCTTCAAACAGCTCATGTCGCTTGCTGTCCCACAGTATGTTGTTCCCAGCCGGCACTACTTCTCCAAGAGAGCCGTGCCTTCCCTGCACAACCAAGTATCCGATAAAATCAAGTGTGCACTGCGCAACGCCATCTGTGGCAAGGTCCACCTAACCACAGATACGTGGACCAGTAAGCACGGCCAGGGACGCTATATCTCCCTAACTGCACACTGGGTAAATGTAGTGGCAGCTGGGCCCCAGGCGGAGAGCTGTTTGGCGCACGTCCTTCCGCCGCCAAGGATCGCAGGGCAACATTCTTTGCCTCCTGTTGCCACCTCCTCCTTCTCGGCTTCCTCCTCCTCTTCTTCCACCTGCTCATCCAGTCAGCCACACACCTTCACCACCAACTTCAGCACAGCCCGGGGTAAACGTCAGCAGGCCATTCTGAAACTCATATGTTTGGGGGACAGGCCCCACACCGCACAGGAGTTGTGGCGGGGTATAGAACAACAGACCGACGAGTGGTTGCTGCCGGTGAGCCTCAAGCCCGGCCTGGTGGTGTGTGATAATGGGCGAAATCTCGTTGCAGCTCTGGGACTAGCCAATTTGACGCACATCCCTTGCTTGGCGCATGTGCTGAATTTGGTGGTGCAGAAGTTCATTCACAACTACCCCGACATGTCAGAGCTGCTGCATAAAGTGCGGGCCGTCTGTTCGCGCTTCCGGCGTTCACATCCTGCTGCTGCTCGCCTGTCTGCGCTACAGCGTAACTTCGGCCTTCCCGCTCACCGCCTCATATGCGACGTGCCCACCAGGTGGAACTCCACCTTGCACATGCTGGACAGACTGTGCGAGCAGCAGCAGGCCATAGTGGAGTTTCAGCTGCAGCACGCACGGGTCAGTCGCACTACAGAACAGCACCACTTCACCACCAATGACTGGGCCTCCATGCGAGACCTGTGTGCCCTGTTGCGCTGTTTCGAGTACTCCACCAACATGGCCAGTGGCGATGACACCGTTATCAGCGTTACAATACCACTTCTATGTCTCCTTGAGAAAACACTTAGGGCGATGATGGAAGAGGAGGTGGCCCAGGAGGAGGAGGAGGAGGAGGAGGAAGAGGGGTCATTTTTAGCACTTTCAGGCCAGTCTCTTCGAAGTGACTCAGAGGGAGGTTTTTGGCAACAGCAGAGGCCAGGTACAAATGTGGCCAGCCAGGGCCCACTACTGGAGGACGAGGAGGACGAGGATGAGGAGGAGGTGGAGGAGGATGAGGATGAAGCATGGTCACAGCGGGGTGGCACCCAACGCAGCTCGGGTCCATCACTGGTGCGTGGCTGGGGGGAAAGGCAGGACGATGACGATACGCCTCCCACAGAGGACAGCTTGTCCTTACCCCTGGGCAGCCTGGCACACATGAGCGACTACATGCTGCAGTGCCTGCGCAACGACAGCAGAGTTGCCCACATTTTAACCTGTGCGGACTACTGGGTTGCCACCCTGCTGGATCCACGCTACAAAGACAATGTGCCCACCTTACTTCCTGCACTGGAGCGTGATAGGAAGATGCGCGAGTACAAGCGCACGTTGGTAGACGCGCTACTGAGAGCATTCCCAAATGTCACAGGGGAACAAGTGGAAGCCCAAGGCCAAGGCAGAGGAGGAGCAAGAGGTCGCCAAGGCAGCTGTGTCACGGCCAGCTCCTCTGAGGGCAGGGTTAGCATGGCAGAGATGTGGAAAACTTTTGTCAACACGCCACAGCTAACTGCACCACCACCTGATACGCAACGTGTTAGCAGGAGGCAACATTTCACTAACATGGTGGAACAGTACGTGTGCACACCCCTCCACGTACTGACTGATGGTTCGGCCCCATTCAACTTCTGGGTCTCTAAATTGTCCACGTGGCCAGAGCTAGCCTTTTATGCCTTGGAGGTGCTGGCCTGCCCGGCAGCCAGCGTTTTGTCTGAACGTGTATTCAGCACGGCAGGGGGCGTCATTACAGACAAACGCAGCCGCCTGTCTACAGCCAATGTGGACAAGCTGACGTTCATAAAAATGAACCAGGCATGGATCCCACAGGACCTGTCCGTCCCTTGTCCAGATTAGACATTAACTACCTCCCCATAACCATATATTATTGGACTCCAGGGCACTTCCTCATTCAATCCTATTTTTATTTTCATTTTACCATTATATTGCGATGCTACCCAAAGTTGAATGAACCTCTCCTCTGCCTGTGTGCTAGGCCTAAATATATGCCAATGGACTGTTGCAGTGGTGGCTGACATGAAGCCTGATTCTCTGCTATGACATGCAGACTAATTCTCTGCTGACATGAAGCCAGATTGTCTGTTACGGGACCTCTCTCCTCTGCCTGGGTGCTGGGCCTAAATTTATGACAATGGACTGTTGCAGTGGTGGCTGACGTGAAGCCTCATTCTCTGCTATGACATGCAGACTGATTCTCTGCTGACATGAAGCCAGATTGTCTGTTACGGGACCTCTCTCCTCTGCCTGTGTGCTAGGCCTAAATATATGCCAATGGACTGTTGCAGTGGTGGCTGACGTGAAGCCTGATTCTCTGCTATGACATGCAGACTGATTCTCTGCTGACATGAAGCCAGATCCTCTGTTACGGGACCTCTCTCCTCTGCCTGTGTGTGTGCTGGGCCTAAATATATGCCAATGGACTGTTGCAGTGGTGGCTGACGTGAAGCCTCATTCTCTGCTATGACATGCAGACTAATTCTCTGCTGACATGAAGACAGATTCTCTGTTACGGGACCTCCCTCCTCTGCCTGGGTGCTGGGCCTAAATATATGCCAATGGACTGTTGCAGTGGTGGGTGACGTGAAGCCTCATTCTCTGCTATGACATGCAGACTAATTCTCTGCTGACATGAAGCCAGATTGTCTGTTACGGGACCTCTCTCCTCTGCCTGTGTGTGTGCTGGGCCTAAATATATGCCAATGGACTGTTGCAGTGGTGGCTGACGTGAAGCCTCATTCTCTGCTATGACATGCAGACTAATTCTCTGCTGACATGAAGACAGATTCTCTGTTACGGGACCTCTCTCCTCTGCCTGTGTGTGCTGGGCCTAAATATATGCCAATGGACTGTTGCAGTGGTGGCTGACGTGAAGCCTCATTCTCTGCTATGACATGCAGACTAATTCTCTGCTGACATGAAGACAGATTCTCTGTTACGGGACCTCCCTCCTCTGCCTGGGTGCTGGGCCTAAATATATGCCAATGGACTGTTGCAGTGGTGGCTGACGTGAAGCCTCATTCTCTGCTATGACATGCAGACTAATTCTCTGCTGACATGAAGACAGATTCTCTGTTACGGGACCTCTCTCCTCTGCCTGTGTGCTAGGCCTAAATATATGCCAATGGACTGTTGCAGTGGTGGCTGACGTGAAGCCTCATTCTCTGCTATGACATGCAGACTAATTCTCTGCTGACATGAAGCCAGATTGTCTGTTACGGGACCTCTCTCCTCTGCCTGGGTGCTGGGCCTAAATTTATGACAATGGACTGTTGCAGTGGTGGCTGACGTGAAGCCTGATTCTCTGCTATGACATGCAGACTGATTCTCTGCTGACATGAAGCCAGATCCTCTGTTACGGGACCTCTCTCCTCTGCCTGTTTGTGTGCTGGGCCTAAATATATGCCAATGGACTGTTGCAGTGGTGGCTGACGTGAAGCCTCATTCTCTGCTATGACATGCAGACTGATTCTCTGCTGACATGAAGCCAGATTCTCTGTTACGGGACCTCTCTCCTCTGCCTGTGTGTGTGCTGGGCCTAAATATATGCCAATGGACTGTTGCAGTGGTGGCTGACGTGAAGCCTCATTCTCTGCTATGACATGCAGACTAATTCTCTGCTGACATGAAGACAGATTCTCTGTTACGGGACCTCCCTCCTCTGCCTGGGTGCTGGGCCTAAATATATGCCAATGGACTGTTGCAGTGGTGGCTGACGTGAAGCCTCATTCTCTGCTATGACATGCAGACTAATTCTCTGCTGACATGAAGACAGATTCTCTGTTACGGGACCTCTCTCCTCTGCCTGGGTGCCGGGGCCTAAATATCTGAGAATGGACTGTTCCAGTGGTGGGTGACGGGAAGCCAGATTCTCTGCTATGGAACCTCTCTCCAATTGATTTTGGTTAATTTTTATTTATTTAATTTTTAATTTAATTCATTTCCCTATCCACATTTGTTTGCAGGGGATTTACCTACATGTTGCTGCCTTTTGCAGCCCTCTAGCTCTTTCCTGGGCTGTTTTACAGCCTTTTTAGTGCCGAAAAGGACTTCAATGGGGTTCGGGTTCGGGACGAAGTTCGGATCGGGTTCGGATCCCGAACCCGAACATTTCCGGGATGTTCGGCCGAACTTCTCGAACCCGAACATCCAGGTGTTCGCTCAACTCTAGCCCTGGAGCAGGGAGTACTTTGACATTTGGACATTTTTAGACATTTGCCTATTTTCCCTATGCAAAGTTAAAACTTCTTACTTTATTTCACCTAAAAGGATTAATTTGCACTGTTTAATACTGTGTAACTTCATTTTATACATATATATATATATATATATATATAGAGAGAGAGAGAGAGAGAGAGAGAGATGAAAATTCAGGGCAGCACTCCTGTTAGTTAGTATTTGGGTGCCAGCGATGAAAACACCTTACCAAGGTGTATAATCTGGAATAAATAAATGACACCGCGGCACATCCGTTGGTGAAGAAAAAGTGGGACCCTCTATTCACCTATGCGACGTTTCGGTCCGCTTGCTGGGACCATTCTCAAGCAATACAGCATTGTGAAGACTGTGAGTATTTATGCAGTCATAACAATTAGCATACATAAGTGACAATTAACAAAACATACAAAAAAAGAATCAAGATACATTTCATTTCATACATATAAAAGTGACAAGCTTGGAAGATGACCAGAGTCCGAACCATAAATTGGTATATTCAAGGCTTCCAGGTATATTCATTCAGTGATATTACAGTAGATTACAAAAGTGACAATCAACAGTGAATCATCATCACCTGCAAATGTGTAGACGTAACAGGACCATACGCGGAGTCAGGCATGCTCAATGGTGGGAGGATACAATATTGCGAAATACATCGCATGGAAGCGGCGTCCCGGAAATGCTATTGGACATGTACGTGATGTCACACAAAAGGACTCGCATGATCACTCTGTGGGGCATCACCTGACACGCAGCATAACACGTCACTATACAAAGCGGATGTGCAGATACATGCATCACAACGAAAATTTCTAAGAATAAAAAAGAAATTAGAGGAAAGAACACCCAGGGTATAACGTCGGGTGACGTGCTCTCTTGCGATGCACTGTCATCCGGCGTGTGCGGGCAAAAAGGGGGAGGGGACAGCAGCGGCCATCACCCTACCACTATGCTCGTCACAATTTGACCCTTAACGGGTGAAAAACATCCTTCGCAGTGGTTATACAGATGCGTATGTAACAGTAGATAATATATGTAGATGAATACGTAGTAATCAGGGGATAAGCCGCACATGTCCAAAAAAAGCATCCCGCCTCCCGTTGAGCAAGGCCATTCCAACTGAAGGTCCTGTAAGTGAAACATTAAAAAATATATTATCCAAATATATTCATTAAAAACAAAAAAACAAATTCTTCAACACATACACCGGCAGGGGTAGAACCGAGGGAAATCATATGAAAAGCCATGGCCTATATTCAACATTCAAGCTCATCGGTTTAATGGATTGTAGCCTGAAAATCCATTCTGACTCGCGTTTTTTAAGCATTTTTATGCGATCACCACCAGTCCGCGGTAACGGAACATGATCAAGGATCATAAACTTGAGATCTCCTTCAACATGGTCCATATCCGCGAAGTGGTGTGAAACTGGCAGGTCCTTGCGCTTTTTCCGTATGGAAAAACGATGTTGATTAAAACGGGACTTAAAGTCACATGTGGTTTCGCCCACATATAATAATTTACAGGGGCACCAAAGAACGTAAATCACAAAACACGAATCACAGGTCAAATAAAATTTAAGAGGGTAAGAGATCCCTGTGTTTGGATGGATGAATTCACGTCCCTTCACCATGTATTTACAATTTACACAGTGAAGGCACGGGTAACTACCACTTTTTTTCGGGGCCAAAAAAGACTGGCGTACACTTTTTTGTGAGCCTATATCATTTTTGACTAATTTATCTTTTAAATTGCGGGCTCTTTTATAAGATATTAACGGTCTACTACAGAATTCAGGAATATTTTTGTATTCAGTTTTGAGAATTGACCAGTGTTTGTTGAGAATTTTGGTTTCACAGTAAGTGGAAACAAAGAGTATTCGCTGGAATTTATCCCGTTTAGTACCTTGAAATAATTCCCTCCTTTCTTTTTGGTTAATACGTGTTAGTTGTTGCTGCAGTATAGACGCTGGATAGTGTCTTTGTTTGAAACTTTGTGTCATAGTTTCCAAGGTTTTATTTAGCACTGAAGTGTCACTAACTATACGTTTGGCTCTGATGAACTGGCTATATGGTAATGACCGCACCATCGTCCGAGGATGAGCACTGTCAAACCTCAGGACGGTGTTGCGGTCAGTAGGTTTAATATAGACCTCAGTGCTCAGCGCGCCTCCAATGCTTCGGACATTTACGTCCAAAAAATGTAAAGTATTGGTGGAGAATTCCAAGGTAAATTGTATGTCAGGAATCAGGCTGTTAAGAAAATTATGGAACAAATGCAGTTCCGAGGCAGTGCCCGTCCAAATGACAAAAATATCGTCTATGTATCTTCACCACCTCAGCACATGGCTGAAGTGGTGGGACACATAGACGTGCTGTTCCTCCAAATGGGAGACGACCATGTTGGCATAGGTAGGGGCCACATTCGTCCCCATAGCCGTCCCTCTGATTTGCATGTAGTAATCATCACCAAAAAGGAAATAATTATTATATAAAATCATACGTAATAAGGCCAAAAGGAAAGTTTGTGCCTCAATAGTGAAGTCAGAGTTGACCAGAGCGGATTCCACAACAGACATCCCTAAGTCATGCTGTATAGAAGTATACAGACTGACGATGTCGAAGGAGGCCAAGATGGCGTCCTCGGGCATCATCACGTCTGCCAACTTGGACAAAAAAATCTGTGGTGTCCTTCAACTAAGATCTGGAGGTAATCACATATGTTTGCAAGATTTTGTCTAAAAAAATTTAAGCATTACTGAGTAAGGAACCACGGCCAGAAACAATGGGTCGGCCGGGAGGACACTGTAAATTTTTATGAATTTTTGGCAATAAGTAAAATAAAGGGGTGACTGGATGTTCTATCTGCAGGAACTCACTCAGTTGCTCGTCAATAAGACCTATTTGTGTATAGGTATTGACCAGCAACTTAAATTCACGTTGTATGTCAAATCTAGGATCCCTTTGGAGTTTTACATAAACTGCAGAGTCAGATAACTGGCGGGCTGCCTCTGTCAAATACATAGCAGTATCCATGACCACTACCGCACCACCCTTGTCAGCAGACTTGATGGTGAGGGAGTGGTCATGGATCAACTGTTCAAGTGCCTGCAATTCCTGTTTGGAAACATTAGGGTGCTGGATGTGATCCAAGAGTCCAGATTGTTTTAACTCTTGTATATCACCCAGCACTGCGTCAGAGAACACATCAAAGGCCTTAGAAGATATTTGGGGGGAGAAATCTTTTTTAACCCTCAACCCCCAATCAGATAAGCGTAGCTCATGCATAGGCTGAATAGTAGAACCATGTGTATCTTGAAAATGGATCTTAAGCTTAATCAATCTAATCACCGTAAAAACATGAAGCCAAAAGACATTGAGAAAGACCAATGCCTGACGGTGGTAAATATATCTTCCCATATATTGACACCAGTACAATTACAGTTACTTGAAAAAGGTTTAAGTTTTTGTCCAGCTAGTGTCATTAATTGGTATGAGCTAGAAGCTGATTTACTGTATTTTTTTAGATTGATTAAGCTTAAGATCCATTTTCAAGATACACATGGTTCTACTATTCAGCCTATGCATGAGCTACGCTTATCTGATTGGGGGTTGAGGGTTAAAAAAGATTTCTCCCCCCAAATATCTTCTAAGGCCTTTGATGTGTTCTCTGACGCAGTGCTGGGTGATATACAAGAGTTAAAACAATCTGGACTCTTGGATCACATCCAGCACCCTAATGTTTCCAAACAGGAATTGCAGGCACTTGAACAGTTGATCCATGACCACTCCCTCACCATCAAGTCTGCTGACAAGGGTGGTGCGGTAGTGGTCATGGATACTGCTATGTATTTGACAGAGGCAGCCCGCCAGTTATCTGACTCTGCAGTTTATGTAAAACTCCAAAGGGATCCTAGATTTGACATACAACGTGAATTTAAGTTGCTGGTCAATACCTATACACAAATAGGTCTTATTGACGAGCAACTGAGTGAGTTCCTGCAGATAGAACATCCAGTCACCCCTTTATTTTACTTATTGCCAAAAATTCATAAAAATTTACAGTGTCCTCCCGGCCGACCCATTGTTTCTGGCCGTGGTTCCTTACTCAGTAATGCTTCAATTTTTTTAGACAAAATCTTGCAAACGTATGTGATTACCTCCAGATCTTATTTGAAGGACACCACTGATTTTTTGTCCAAGTTGGCAGACGTGACGATGCCCGAGGACGCCATCTTGGCCTCCTTCGACATCGTCAGTCTGCATACTTCTATACAGCATGACTTAGGGATGTCTGTTGTGGAATCCGCTCTGGTCAACTCTGACTTCACTATTGAGGCACAAACTTTCCTTTTGGCCTTATTACGTATGATTTTATATAATAATTATTTCCTTTTTGGTGATGATTACTACATGCAAATCAGAGGGACGGCCATGGGGACGAATGTGGCCCCTACCTATGCCAACATGGTCGTCTCCCATTTGGAGGAACAGCACGTCTATGTGTCCCACCACTTCAGCCATGTGCTGAGGTGGTGGAGATACATAGACGATATTTTTGTCATTTGGACGGGCACTGCCTCGGAACTGCATTTGTTCCATAATTTTCTTAACAGCCTGATTCCTGACATACAATTTACCTTGGAATTCTCCACCAATACTTTACATTTTTTGGACGTAAATGTCCGAAGCATTGGAGGCGCGCTGAGCACTGAGGTCTATATTAAACCTACTGACCGCAACACCGTCCTGAGGTTTGACAGTGCTCATCCTCGGACGATGGTGCGGTCATTACCATATAGCCAGTTCATCAGAGCCAAACGTATAGTTAGTGACACTTCAATGCTAAATAAAACCTTGGAAACTATGACACAAAGTTTCAAACAAAGACACTATCCAGCTTCTATACTGCAGCAACAACTAACACGTATTAACCAAAAAGAAAGGAGGGAATTATTTCAAGGTACTAAACGGGATAAATTCCAGCGAATACCCTTTGTTTCCACTTACTGTGAAGCAAGTCCACATGTCAGCAAAATTCTCAACAAACACTGGTCAATTCTCAAAACTGAATACAAAAATATTCCTGAATTCTGTAGTAGACCGTTAATATCTTATAAAAGAGCCCGCAATTTAAAAGATAAATTAGTCAAAAATGATATAGGCTCACAAAAAAGTGTACGCCAGTCTTTTTTGGCCCCGAAAAAAAGTGGTAGTTACCCGTGCCTTCACTGTGTAAATTGTAAATACATGGTGAAGGGACGTGAATTTATCCATCCAAACACAGGGATCTTTTACCCCCTTAAATTTTATTTGACCTGCGATTCGTGTTTTGTAATTTACGTTCTTTGGTGCCCCTGTAAATTATTATATGTGGGCGAAACCACATGTGACTTTAAGTCCCGTTTTAATCAACATCGTTTTTCCATACGGAAAAAGCGCAAGGACCTGCCAGTTTCACACCACTTCGCGGATATGGACCATGTTGAAGGAGATCTCAAGTTTATGATCCTTGATCATGTTCCGTTACCGCGGACTGGTGGTGATCGCATAAAAATGCTTAAAAAACGCGAGTCAGAATGGATTTTCAGGCTACAATCCATTAAACCGATGAGCTTGAATGTTGAATATAGGCCATGGCTTTTCATATGATTTCCCTCGGTTCTACCCCTGCCGGTGTATGTGTTGAAGAATTTGTTTTTTTGTTTTTAATGAATATATTTGGATAATATATTTTTTAATTTTTCACTTACAGGACCTTCAGTTGGAATGGCCTTGCTCAACGGGAGGCGGGATGCTTTTTTTGGACATGTGCGGCTTATCCCCTGATTACTACGTATTCATCTACATATATTATCTACTGTTACATACGCATCTGTATAACCACTGCGAAGGATGTTTTTCACCCGTTAAGGGTCAAATTGTGACGAGCATAGTGGTAGGGTGATGGCCGCTGCTGTCCCCTCAAATGCGCAACAGCAGTTCCGGGACGCTGCTTCCATGCGATGTAACTCGCAATATTGTATCCTCCCACCATTGAGCATGCCTGACTCCACGTATGGTCCTGTTACTTCTACACATTTGCAGGTGATGATGATTCACTGTTGATTGTCACTTGTGTAATTTACTGTAATATCACTGAACGAATATACCTGGAAGCCTTGAATATACCAATTTATGGTTCGGACTCCGGTTATCTTCCAGGCCTGTCACTTTTATAATTATATGAGATGTATTTAGACAACTTTTTTTGTATGTTTTGTTAATTGTCACTTATGTATGCTAATCTGTTATGACTGCATAAATACTCACAGTCTTCACAATGCTGTATTGCTTGAGAATGGTCCCAGCAAGCGGACCGAAATGTCGCATAGGTGAATAAAGGGTCCCACTTTTTCTTCACCAACGGATGTGCCGCGGTGTCATTTATTTATTCTATATATTTATATATATATATATATATTGTGAGATATATCCTTTTCATTTTTACTGTATTTACATGGCTCTGTGGAAAGGGTTAATGATTATTGAGATACTGTTAGGGCTTTGATTGAGAAGCTGGTAATTTTTCACAGCTGCCATAGGGTTTATTGTTTGGTACCTGAATTCCTCCAGTAAAGAAGCACCCTGCTTTACTGCAAATTCTGGCTCTCTGGACTTATTTCCCATTGGGGTGCACCACGTCTTACCATCCGTTCCGGATAGCAGCAACACGTGGTGAGACCTCCGGTGTCCGGGGGACTCAGCGTAGCGTTGGGGCCCCCCCAAACCCGGCCACTGTACCAGCTGATTGGCAATTTGACACAGCTATGCAGAAGGTCACAATGCAGAAGAAGATTATAGCTAGCTGTGTAACACAAGCCTTGAATGGTCAACATATCAGGTTGCTGGCTCAGAGTCCTATTCCAATGCTAAGCAAGCAATGTTAAAATTGCATTTATTGCTTATTAGCACTTGTGATGCAGTCATTCCTGACTCGAGTTTGCATTCTGTGTTCATTCAGCATTGCATTCCAGTTAGACCTTCCTGTGTATTCGCCTTGGCTTGGCCTCACTTGCACCAAGGTCTAGTGAAAACCTAGAAGTAGCCTTAGATCTACTATCCATATATTAACAGTTTGCTGGTTGTGGCTCCCGTGGTGACATCTGTATTCTTCCTCACCTCTGTCTGTTACATTACATCACAGGCCTCCTTGTGGATGAAATTCAGGGCATGACACAACTACTCCAAGATCTGATGGGGAGGCTTCAACATCGGGAGGCTTCGCTTGTTCAAAATTCATCTGCAGCACCTATTCTTATGAACTTGCCAGAGGAACCTAAAATTAATTTTTCTGAACAGTTTTCTGGTCTTCAGAAAGCCTTTGTAAAATACAAAGTACCAGGGGGTGTTGCAAATTATATTTTCTTTGAGACCTCCGGTGTCTGGTACTGAGCAGCAACAGGCGGGCCTCATTATGTCTGTCTACAGTGAGATTCACAATCTTGGAACTTCTCCCTTGATTTCAGCACCCCTGAACTATCATGTTCACACTTCAGTTATTTGATCAGTTATTTCTATCAGTTATTGAGAGCCAAAACCAGGAGTGGAGACTACACAGAGATAAGGTATAATGAAAAGATTTGCAACTGCTCTGTGTTTTTGATCCGCATCTGGTTTTGGCTCACAATAACTAAGGGAAATAACTGATCAAATAACTGACGTGTGAACAAGGCCTTAGAGAAATTTATTCCTGCCATGGCCTTTCTATATGATAAGCTAGATCATAAGGGCCGTTGAATCGATACTCCTTTGCCTTCAACAGGGAGGCAAAGGAGTGCTTTAGACCACTTCAAGTATCTTCTTGTTAGTTACCCGCAGGTTGCATCTTTGAAGGAGGCCACAACTTCAGCCATTAGACTTTATCTGATGTTTGCAAGAGTGCAAGAAGTTTTTAGCCTTGCTGGTTAAATTACCTAATCCCATGACCAGCCTACTATCATCTGAAGAAACCATGCAGCTTGGATCTACCATGTTTGCTCAGGATCATAAAACCTATCGAAGACAGCGAGGATTGTATTTCTGTTGTGGAGATGCTGCCCACTTGCTCAGAAATTGCTCCAAGCCTTCCAAGCTGGAAGTACTACAACACCTAGGTAGTTGTAGTACCCAGCTGACCAGGTATTTCCTATTAATTCAAAGAAAGCACTTTTGCCTTTCCTTATTTCCTATTATGAAAAAGTGGCTTTAGTTAAAACCTTTGTAGATTGTGGGTCTGAGGCTGATTTTGTGGATTCCTGTTTGATTATGCATTCCATTGGTACAGCTTTGTAGCTTGATCCATAAAACCACAGTGGATAGTAATCCTTTGTCTCTAAATTCCAAATTAACCTATAACTATATTTTTTAAGTGTGGGAGGAAACTCTAGGAAAACCACACCAAAAAAGAGAAAACACACAAACTTTGAAAATAAAGATCACATAAAGGCAACAGTGCTAACTACTGAGCCATCATGCTGCTACCACTAGGTAACAAATGGATTGAATAAGATAACTATCGGCTGATCTATCATGCCTTCTCTCCAGAATTCTGGCTTCACAAAAAAGGTATTTTATGATGTTTGGGCTCACCACTCACTCCAGTTTGATAAATGGGTGGGAAATTGGGTGGGGTTAGCCATGTAAATGAGTTTCACTCTAGATTCATCACTGAAGCTTTTTTTAAAGTTGCAATATCACTCCAGTAGGGGGGTGGAGTAGGAAAACTGGAGGAGCATTTTTAGACATAAGTTATAGTTTATGGGATAAGGCAAATATTACAGCATGCAACATTTGATAAATGTGGCATAAAGTACATCAACACAGACTCAAGCAAAACTGACTTCAAATATTCCCCTCATGATAAATTATCTCTATGTCTAGTTTGCGGGGTATTTAAAATGCAGTGGCTGGGTTTGGGGTGGCCCTAAAGCTACTCTGGGTCCCCCGGACACCGTCAAGGTGTCACCATGTGTTGCTGTTCTCTGGGAGGGGTGGTAAGGCATAGTGAACCCCAATGGGAAATAAGCCCAGAGAGTCAGGGTCTGCAGTTAACCAGGGTGCTTCTTTACTGGGGGAATTCAGATGCAAAACAATACAGGTGAGGCATAGGTAGAAGGCATTGGCAGAAGAAGGGTTTGATACTGAGGTAGTTATCAGAAGGCTGGTGACCTGGTCAAAGGCCCACAGTGTGTAGCTCAGTAGTGCGGGTGGCTCCTTGGTTACAGGGCTGGTGACACATGGTCTTTGGCTCCGTGTCTCAGCATTTTCTTCTGGTCACTCATGCAGACTGGCATGAGTCTTCCCCTCCGAAACTGGTCCCTAACTGCAAAACACTAGAGGCTCTGACTGCTCTGTTTATATAAACTTTCTAGCTAGACTGGAATCCTCTAGTAGGAGGGGTGGAGTAGAGAAGCTCAGCACACACAGATACATTGTAACTGTAATTTCCGTTTCTCATTGACTTACATTGTAGCTTCAATGATGCTCAATGACACAGCAGTTTTTCCAGACAAAGACAGGTTTCCAGACATAACAAAGGAGATAAAACCAGACATTCAAAAGGTCAGGCCCTCGGGGTTTGGTGGTAAACAACATCTGTTGATTTCTCTCAAAAATCTCTATGGCAGCAGTGGAAAATTACTAGCTTCTCATTCAAAGTCCTAACAGTCTCTTAATGTTCATTAACCCTTTCCACAGAGCCTTGCAAATACAGTGCAAATGAACAGGATATGTATCACAACACCCATATAAAATTCAGTAACAGTAATAAACAGTATAAGTTAACCGTTTCAAGTGAAAGAAAGTAAGAAGTTTATAACTTTGCACAGGGGAAACAGGCAAATGTCCACAAATGTCCAAACATGAAAGTAACCCCACTCCAGGGCACTACAAAAAGTGTCCCCTTTTTTGTTGTACATACAATAAAGGAAAGCATTGAAAAGTACAAATTAATGACAAAAGTCACATAAAGTGTGATAAAAAAAAGTGGAAAGTACCCTCAACACCTCAGTCTAATACATAGGCTGGTCTGCCACGTGACAAACTTTAGAAAAAATCTAAGTTACATTTTTGCTTTAATGTATTGTAACATTTCATTTAACTCAAACAATGTACATTTACAATGAAGATCACTGCTAATAATTTTCATAACACAACCCATTTAACTTCAAATAATGTATTGCACAGAGAAAGATAACAAAAGGCACTATGCTTTGTTTCTTTTTATACAAAGCTGGCATGGGAACATTTGCTTTACAATATTATGAATGATGATTATTTTGATACATAATTGTTTAATTTTTTGCCCACTCAAAGGACTCCAATTGTGTTCACATGAATAAAGCAAAACAATCAAAACATATGGAAAGGAATTACATTTTTTTTTAAATAACTAATTTATTCACCTCTTTGCCCTGGGCCTTGAACCCTTTTAATAAATGTTAGTGTTTGAGAATTTAAATTGAAATTCTATCTGAACAGTAAACCTTTCATAAAGGTTTTTTTTTCTCTTAGATTGTTGTAATTTCACCTGTTAGAGGAGTAGTAGAAAGAAGTCCACGGCACATCCAAGGTGTAAAATAAGAACGACTTTTATTCACCAGACAGCAACGTTTCGATCCACCTCTTTGGGATCTTTCTCAAGCAGTGACTGCTTGAGAAAGATCCCAAAGAGGTGGATCAAAACGTTGCTGTCTGGTGAATAAAAGTCGTTCTTATTTTACTCCTTGGATGTGCCGTGGACTTCTTTCTACTAGACATCATGAAGGGGGACCTCTTTCACAGCCGCTGGCACTCCGTCTATACTGTTTTCCGCAGTGCGGCTCCTATTTCGCTTTTTTTCTGTTAGAGGAGTAGTGATGAGCGGGAGGGGCTATATTCGAATTTGCAATATTTCACAAATGTTTTGTAGAATGATGATCATATATTCGCAGATTTTGAAAATGTGAGATTATTTGATTGAATGCGATAAATCGGCAATGTAAAAATCGCGTAATGCAAATTCGTAATGTGAAATACAAGCGTGGGTCACTTTGGTTACATTTTTCAAGCTGGTATAAGTTTCCTGAGACTGGAGAAAATGGTTGGCATGGAAGAACATTGGAATAGCTTTACATGCAGAGTCAAGTTCTCCAATATATTCACGATTGCGCTAATCAGCAGTGATTCAAATATTTTATCACACTACATGCAACCTCCCATTTTAACAGGTCTGACTACAGATTACTGATTGGTGCAATAAGTACTGTTGTGAACGTGACATTGCTTCCTTCTCATTGGCCCACAAGCAAGAAGCACAGAGGAATCATGTGTTCAAATGGAAAAAAAAAATGCTGAATATTTAATATAATGAATATATAGCACTATATTCTAAATATAGTGGCGATATAGTGGCGATATTCGCAATAAAAATATTTGAATATTCGTGCTCAACACGTGCTTCTGATCCAGAGCCCTCGTGAACCCTGGAAGCTAGCAAAGCAAACCCCTCTTTGTGGGAATTTATGTCAATGAAGGGCAAGAAAATAGAAAATAATATACTTCCAGTTTTACAGGAAAACACTTATGCTGCAGTACTTACCTTAAAGGAAATGCATCACATATATTTTTTCTGCCCGTTAAAATCAGATGGTGACATAGCCTTTTTTTTCTAATCTGTTTTTATTTTTTCATTATAGATTCCTGAACATGATTATGGAAGCTTGCCTGAGCTGTTACTACATGAGCTAACAGCATTTAGACATTAGTGATGAGCGGTAGGGGCAATATTTAAATTCGCAATATTTCGCAAATATTTTGTAGAATATTCGTCATATATTCGATAATTTGTGATTATTTTCTTGATTGCGAAAATCGGCAATGTAATATTCGCGTAATGCGTGCTTAATACAGGCGTCGGTCACTTTTGCTACAGTTTCCAAAGCTGCTAGAAATTTCCTGCGACTGGAGAAAATGTTTGGCATAGCAGAACATTAAAAATGGCTTTATATGCAGATAGAGTGCTCCAATATATTTCCGATTGCGCTAATCGGCACTAATGATGCAAATATTTTGTCGCAATACGTGAAAATTCACATTTTAGCAGGTCTGAGTAGATATTACTGATTGGTGCACTATGCATTGTTGTGACATCACATCACTATGCCTGTAGTATGTATTCATGGACAACAGAACGCACATCACATTACCTAACAGACTGCACTGCAACAGCTACACTATATCAGGATATAACCTACACTGACTATCTCCCGCTAACTATCTGTATTATATATATATATATATATATATATATATATATATAAGCTATCTAACATAATAACATAGTACATAAGGCCGAAAAAAGACATTTGTCCATCCAGTTCGGCCTGTCATCCTGCAAGTTGATCCAGAGGAAGGCAAAAAAAAAACTGTGAGGTAAAAGCCAATTTTTCTCACTTTAGGGGAATAAAAAATTCCTTCCTGACTCCAATCAGGCAATCAGAATAACTCCCTGGATCAACGATCTCTATAGCCTGTAATATTATTACGCTCCAGAAATACATCCAGGCCCCTCTTGAATTCCTTTATTGTACTCACCATCACCACCTCCTCAGGCAGAGAGTTCCATAGTCTCACCGCTCTTACCGTAAAGAATCCTTTTCTATGTTTGTGTACAAACCTTCTTTCCTCCAGACGCAGAGGATGTCCCCTCGTCACAGTCACAGTCCTGGGGATAAACAGATGATGGGATAGATCTCTGTACTGACCCCTGATATATTTATATATAGTAATTAGATCTCCCCTCAGTCGTCTTTTTTCTAAAGTGAATAACCCTAATTTTGATAATCTTTCAGGGTACTGTAGTTGCCCCATTCCAGTTATTACTTTAGTTGCCCTCCTCTGGACCCTCTCTAGCTCTGCTATGTCTGCCTTGTTCACTGGAGCCCAAAACTGTACACAGTACTCCATGTGTGGTCTGACTAATGATTTGTAAAGTGGTAGGACTATGTTCTCATCACGGGCATCTATGCCCCTTTTGATGCAACCCATTATCTTGTTGGCCTTGGCAGCAGCTGCCTGACACTGTTTTTTGCAGCTTAGTTTGCTGTTTATTAAAATTCCTAGATCCTTTTCCATGTCAGTGTTACCGAGTGTTTTACCATTTAGTATGTACGGGTGACTTGCATTATTCCTTCCCATGTGCATAACTTTATATTTGTCAGTGTTAAACCTCATCTGCCACTTATCTGCCCAAGCCTCCAATCTATCCAGATCGCTTTGTAGTAGTATACTGTCCTCTTCAGTGTTAATTACTTTACACAGTTTAGTGTCATCTGCGAAAATTGATATTTTACTGTGCAAGCCTTCTACAAGATCAGTAATAAATATATTATCTAACTATCTATCTAATGTAATGACACAAAGCACAGAGCACAGCAATGACACTGCTGGCTCTCTCAGAACTTTAAAAAAACTGTAGAAAATGGCTGCTGGGGAGGTTCTTATATAGTAAGGGGTAAGCAACTTTCCTATTGGTTGCTAGGAATGTTGCTAAGCTCAGACAAAGACATTGCAGCCTTCTCATTGGCCCACAAGCAAGAAGCAGGGAGGGATCATGTGTTCAGATGGAAAAAAATCTAGACTATTCAAAAATACAAATATACAGGTATATCACTATACTCTAAATATTCATGAATTCTCGAAGTGCAGATATTCGCGATTAATATTCGTGATTTGAATATTCATGCCCAACACTATTAGACATACAGTATGCTTTACAGGAGCCACAATGGGCCATAGACACAATAGACTGGATGGGACTTATTGACAATGGTTTTTGTCCAGTCGAATCACAGCATATTCGATGGTAGCGACCAGATCTCTGCCAGATCCCATTATAGTCAATGGGGCTAGTGGGCATTGCGGTAACATCCAGCTATGCTGGATACAGACAGCTTCAGCAGGCTGTTTTCTGTCGGAACAACCTTTCAGAGCTAATAACGCTGATGTGAAAGAATCCTAATAATTACTTCCTCCAATGTAAAGGGCCCTTCACACTGGCCGAGAATCCGCCAGATAATTATTAACGAGCGTTCATAGGAATGCTCATTAGTGATTATCTGTTAGTGTAAAGGTGCCGCTAATTACCTGATGAAAGATAAAAACGCTTGTTCATCATGTAATGGATAGTGTTGATCTCGAATATTCTAATCGCTAATTTTTATTGCAAATATTGGCACTTCGAGAATTTGCAAAGATGTAGAATATAGTGCTATATATTCGTAAACGTGAATATTCCAGTCACGAAAATAATGACTGGAGATAACAAATTCTAGAATTCGCAAATTAATTGTGAATATTATGTGAAAAATTTGCTAAATATCGCAAAAACAAATATTGCCTAAGCCGCTCATCACTAGTAATAGATCATTTGTGTGGACACAAAAATCAATTGCTGGCAGCAGGTTGTGCTCTGTAAACACGATCTGCTGCTGACAGTGAGTATGGGGATGAGAAATGGCATTAGAGTGGAGGAGATCATTGCATGTAAATATAGCAGTCTCCTCCACTGATGTGCAAGCAATTTCCAGAAAGGAATACTTAATTTCCAACAATCGCCCATTGTATTGTCCCATCTAAAGGAACCTTTAGAGCTGTTGTAGATTTTTGGCATTTGATTACACTAAAAAAGACTCAATTAATTTGTCCTTGTCTAGCATTACTGTAAAGTAGACTGGAGCTTTGTATCTCTGATTTAACAATAGAATCCTGGTCATCCAAGGAAATATGTACCCTAGGAGATTTGTTTTTAGAAATAAAAATGGACCATTATAAAGAACAAGCACATTTACCTTTTGTGCCGCCCCTGTCTTCTCATAGATTGTAAGCTCTTGAAAGCAGGGTCCTCATTCCTCTTCTTCTAATTATTGTCTTGTTTGTTGCTATGTTATTTATGACTGCTTGTACATGAACCCCTGAATTGTAAAGTGCCACAGAATATGTTGGCACTAGAGATGGGCGAATTACTCAAAAATTTGACTTGGTCAGTTTGTCGAATTTCCCAAAAATATTTGATTTGATCCAAATTTATTTGTGACGAATCACGTTGAAAAACAGCTATTTCCTAGCTGCTGAGAGCCTGCATAGTAGTGTAGAACATTGCATTGCAGAAACATGCATAGGGAGCCTGCTGGGCTAGTGAAGCAGTACTGTGAGTCAATATAACACGCAGATGATAGGTGTTACTGTTAGAAAAACTGACCAAATAACTGAAGTGTGAGCTCAACCTTATAGGTCAGTGTTAGCATCAAGAAGAAGCACACTGCTTTTACACCATCATCAGCTGATTCCACATAGATTTCCACAGAACCTGTTCTGTTACACCCTAAGATAAGTGGCCAGTGTGGCAATCACATGAGAAATCACATGAGGAATCATATAAGTGATCAACACAGTGGCCCAGTCACAGAGTGGGGAGGATAGGAATCACATGAGGAATCATATGAGTCGTCAACACAGTGGCCCAGTCACAGAGTGGCCAGTGTGGGAATCGCATAAAGAATCACATGAGTCATCAACACAGTGGCCCAGTCACAGAGTGTTGAGGGTGGAAATCACATGAGGAACCACATGAGGAATTGCACGAGTCATCAACACAGTGGCCCAGTCAGAGAATGGTGATGGTGAGAATTGCATGAGGAATCACAGGAATCGCAGGAAAGGCAGCCTAACATGAAGTCAGCCATGTCATCATGAGGAGGATCACTCTCAATCTCCTCATCCTCTTCCTCCTCTTCTACCTACCCACGCTGAACAGATGGAATTAAACTTCCATGGGTACTACCCTCTGTAGTGGAGGCAAGCGTCTCCTGCTCCTTCTCCTCCTCTTCATCGTCCAATTTGCGCTGAGAAGACGGACGGAGGGTGATCTGGCTATCACCAAGTGTAATGTATTTTTCCCCCATTTCCACCTCTTCCACATACAAAGCGTCGTCCTTGATTGTGAGCAGCGAGCATTTGAGTAGACACAGAAGTGGGATGGTTACGCTGATAATATCGTTATCACCGCTCACCATCTGTGTTGATTTCTTAAAGTTTCCTAAAACCTCACAGAGGTCAAACATCCATGCCCCCTCCTCGCTTCTGACTAGCGGAAGTTGACTGAAAAGGCGATGACCATGTTGCAGCTGGTATTCCACTAGTGCCCTCTGCTGATTACAAAGCCTGGTTAACATGTGGAATGTGGAGTTCCAGCGTGTGCTCACATCGCACAACAGCCGGTGAGCTGTAAATTTCAAACGCTGGTGCAGCGTTGACAGACTGGCGGAAGCTGTTGATGACTTGCGGAAATGTGCACACACGCGGCGCTCCTTCACCAGTAGCTCAGGCAAATTGGGGTAGGTTTTGAGAAACCGCTGAACCACTAAGTTTAAGACATGGGCTAGGTATGGGATGTGTGGAAGCTTGCAGAGCTCAAAAGCCGCCACCAAGTTATGGCCATTATCACACACAACCATGCCTGGTTGTAGGTTGAGAGGCGAGAGCCACAGCTCAGTCTGGTCTCTTATCCCCTGCAACAGCTCTGCAGCGGTGTGCTGTTTGTCCCCTAAGCTCCAGCATGGCCTGTTGACGCTTCCCCACTGCGGTGCTACACTGCTTCCAGCTACTGGCTGATGGCTGACCGGTGCTACACACGGAGAATTCGGAGGTGGAAGTGAAGGAGGAGGAGAAGTGGGGGTTGGAGCCACTAACATAGGTGCTGGCGGAAACCCTATTGGAATTAGGGCCCACAATCCTCGGCGTCGGTAGCACCTGTGCCATTCAAGGGTACGACTCGCTCCCGGCATCCACAATGTTCACCCAGTGTGCCATCAGGGAAATGTAGCATCCCTGGCCAAATGCACTTGTCCATGGAGTAATGACATTTCGACGCTGCGCTGGGACAGGGAAGTTGATGTGGTCATTGATAGTGCTTGCAAAGGCCAAGGTGTATGGCGGGAGGCTTCCTCGTCTGAGCCTTCAACCGGTGATTGGCCAGCACGTACCATAGAGGAAGAGGAGGCAGTGGTGTGACCCGCAGACACAGATTGAGGACCCAGGCCCACTTATTACGGTACTTGGATGCCATGTGGCGGATCATGCTTGTGGTGGTGAGCTTGCTAGTGTTCACACCCCAGCTCATTTTGATGTGGCACAGGTTGCAAACTACTATTCTTTTGTCATCCACACTTTCCTAAAAAAAGCGCCATACTGCTGAACAAGGGAGATTTATGCAAAGGGGTGCTCTGTGGAACAGTTGTGGGCCTGTTTGGTGTGGCCCGCCTTCTCCATTTTGCCACCCCACTGCCTCTTCCAGCCTGTTGTGTTGCTGCAGATCCTTCCCCCTCTATACTGCTGTCCTCGCTCAGCTTTCCACCTTCCCAGGTTGGGTCAGTGACCTCATCGTCCACCACCTCCTCTTCCACTTCCTCACTCTGATCATCCTCTTGATTTAGTGACCTAACCACAACCTCAGTGATTGACAACTGTGTCTCATCCTCTTCATCAACCTCTTGAGACAGTAATTGCGGTTGACTTATTGGCAACTGTGTCTCATCATCATCTACCTCATTAAACACTAATTGCCGCTCCCCATCGTCATGTTCTTGTGACTGTGGATGCTCAAGAGGTTTGAAATCAGGGCACAAAATCTCATGTCCCTCTTCAAGCATGATTGACAAGAGGACCAAATCAAGTAATGGCGATGAAAAGAGCTCCTCGGAATTTCCGAGTGTGGGATAACTTGTTTTGCCAGACTCTCCATGGTGGGAGTAAGGAGGATCAGGGAGAGGATTCTGTTGACCAGGCTAATGGCTACTGAGACTGGACTTGGTGGAAGACAGGGTTTTGCTTAACCGACTAGAAGCATTATCTGCTGCAATCCAACCGACCACCTGGTCGCACTGGTTTGAGAGTTTTGTCCTGCGACGCCCTGCAAACTGGGACATGAAGCTAGGTATTTTGGATGATTTTTTTTTCTTGTGCTCTGGTATCAGGTACAGTCAGTTTCAATGTGCCCAAGGCCACGGCCTCTGCGTGAACTATCAGCACCACGGCCACTTCCCTGTCCCTTACTGCTCGCCTTCTTCATATTAAATGTTTAATGCACGCTTGACACACAAGATATAGCATGGATGTTACAGTTCACAGAAAGCACAGTGTATGGAAAAAGTAAAATAGAATTTACTTATATTTTTCCATTCCTGGCCCTGACACATAGAAGGTATTGGACAGATGTCACAAGTCACTGCAGACACACTCTATAGAAAAAGTATTGAAAATGCTGGGGGAAAAAAATATGGCTATATTATATTGCTGGCAGCCTGCCACCACACACAATAGTCCTTAAAAGGACTTTTGGGTCTTTGAAACATTTTTCTACTAAATAGATTGCGATCACACTCCCTACACTCTCTGTCCCTTCCTAAGCGCAGCTCTCCCTAACTACAAATGAGCAAATCACTGTAATGCAAGTAGCCAATATGGCTAAAGGCGTTACAGTGAGGGCAGTACTTACCTGCATGTTTATTGGCTGCATAGCAGCCGTGAAACATGCTGGGAGGAGACTTGAGCGGAGCACTCAAGAACATTTGGTACTCGGCCAAGTACCGGCGTGTGCCGAACATAGCGATGCTCAAGCCAAACATCAGTTTGGCTGAGCATGCTCGCTCAACACTAGTGAACAATATTTGAGCGTAATGGGTCTTTTGTAGGGATGAGCGAACCCGAACTGCATAAGTCCGGGTTCGGGTTCGGTGTTCGTTGCTTTCTTGGCGCTTTTTGAAAGGCTGCAAAGCAGCCAATCAACAAGCGTCATACTACTTGCCCCAAGAGGCCATCACAGCCATGCCTACTATTGGCATGGCTGTGATTGGCCAGTGCAGCATGTGACCCAGCCTCTATTTAAGCTAGAGTCACGTAGCGCCGCCCGTCACTCTGCTCTGATCAGTGTAGTGAGAGGTTGCAGCTGCGACGTTAGGGCAAGATTAGGCAGTGATTAACTCCTCCAAAAGACTTCATTCAGTGATCGATCTGCAGCTGTGGATCATTGAACTGCTGCTATTCAATTGCTCACTGTTTTTAGGCTGCCCAGAGCGTTTTTCATTCACTTTTTTCTGGGGTGATCGGCAGCCATTTTGTGTCTTGTGGTGCGCCAGCACAAGCTGCCACCAAGTACATTTAACCCTCAATAGTGTGGTTATTTTTTCGCTATATCCTACATCAGGGTCAAGCTGTCACACCAAGTGCATTTAACCATCAATAGTGTGGTTATTTTTTGGCCATATACTACATCAGGGGCAAGCTGAGCCTGTCACCAAGTGCATTTAACCCTCAATAGTGTGGTTGTTTTTTGGCTATATCCTACATCAGGGTCAAGCTGTCACACCAAGTGCATTTAACCATCAATAGTGTGGTTATTTTTTGGCCATATCCCAGTATAATTCTGTCTGTAAACGTATACCTGTCACCCAGCGCCTAAATAATAGGCCTCAAATTTATAGTCAGCTAAATCTGTGGTTATTGCTGTGGCTGGGCAAGTTATTTAGTGTCCGTCAAAGCACAGTTTTTGTTCTGGGTTGAAATACAATTCCCAATTTAGCAATTCTCTAAATTAGTGGTTTCTGCTGTATCAGGCCTACTTTAAATCTATTCCTAAAAGGGTATATTAGATTCAAGGTGCTGATAGGGTCATTCTCAATAACTTCACACACACGCTACTGTGCATATCCCAGTCTAATTCTGTCCGTAAACGTATACCTGTCATCCAGCGCCTAGATAATAGGCCTCAAATTTATAGTCAGCTAAATATGTGGTTATTGCTGTAGCTGGTCAAGTTATTTAGTGTCCGTCAAAGCACAGTCTGGGTTGAAATACAATTCCCAATTTAGCAATTCTCTAAATTAGTGGTTTCTGCTGTATCAGGCCTACTTTAAATCTATCCCTAAAAGGGTATATTAGATTCAAGGTGCTGATAGGGTCATTCTCAATAACTTCACACACACGCTACTGTGCATATCCCAGTCTAATTCTGTCTGTAAACGTATACCTGTCACCCAGCGCCTAAATAATAGGCCTCAAATTTATAGTCAGCTAAATCTGTGGTTATTGCTGTGGCTGGGCAAGTTATTTAGTGTCCGTCAAAGCACAGTCTGGGTTGAAATACAATTCCCAATTTAGCAATTCTCTAAATTAGTGGTTTCTGCTGTATCAGGCCTACTTTAAATCTATCCCTAAAAGGGTATATTAGATTCAAGGTGCTGATAGGGTCATTCTCAATAACTTCACACACACGCTACTGTGCATATCCCAGTCTAATTCTGTCCGTAAACGTATACCTGTCATCCAGCGCCTAAATAATAGGCCTCAAATTTATAGTCAGCTAAATATGTGGTTATTGCTGTAGCTGGTCAAGTTATTTAGTGTCCGTCAAAGCACAGTTTTTGTTCTGGGTTAAAATACAATTCCCAATTTAGCAATTCTGTAAATTAGTGGTTTCTGCTGTATCAGGCCTACTTTAAATCTATCCCTAAAAGGGTATATTAGATTCAAGGTGCTGATAGGGTCATTCTCAATAACTTCACACACACGCTACTGTGCATATCCCAGTCTAATTCTGTCCGTAAACGTATACCTGTCACCCAGCGCCTAAATAATAGGCCTCAAATTTATAGTCAGCTAAATCTGTGGTTATTGCTGTGGCTGGGCAAGTTATTTAGTGTCCGTCAAAGCACAGTCTGGGTTGAAATACAATTCCCAATTTAGCAATTCTCTAAATTAGTGGTTTCTGCTGTATCAGGCCTACTTTAAATCTATCCCTAAAAGGGTATATTAGATTCAAGGTGCTGATAGGGTCATTCTCAATAACTTCACACACACATGCTACTGTGCATATCCAAGTCTAATTCTGTTTGTAAACGTATACCTGTCACCCAGCGCCAAAATAATAGGCCTCAAATTTATAGTCAGCTAAATCTGTGGTTATTGCTGTGGCTGGGCAAGTTATTTAGTGTCCGTCAAAGCACAGTTTTTGTTCTGGGTTGAAATACAATTCCCAACTTAGCAATTCTCTAAATTAGTGGTTTCTGCTGTATCAGGCCTACTTTAAATCTATCCCTAAAAGGGTATATTAGATTCAAGGTGCTGATAGGGTCATTCTCAATAACTTCACACACACGCTACTGTGCATATCCAAGTCTAATTCTGTCCGTAAACGTATACCTGTCACCCAGCACCTAAATAATAGGCCTCAAATTTATTGTCAGCTAAATCTGTGGTTATTGCTGTGGCTGGGCAAGTTATTTTGCGTCCGTCAAAGCACAGTTTTTGTTCTGGGTTGAAATACAATTCCCAATTTAGTAATTCTCTAAATTAGTGGTTTCTGCTGTATCAGGCCTACTTTAAATCTATCCCTAAAAGGGTATATTAGATTCAAGGTGCTGATAGGGTCATTCTCAATAACTTCACACACAAGTTACTGTGCATATCCAAGTCTAATTCTGTCTGTAAACGTATACCTGTCACCCAGCGCCTAAATAATAGTCCTCAAATTTATATTCAGCTAAATCTGTGGTTACTGCTGTGCCTGTATTAGTGTAATACGGTACCTAAATAGATAGCCAGATAGTGTTAGGGTCTGTAAAAAAAGGCCTGTATTTGAATTCAATACATTGGGCCAAATAATATTTTTGTTGTTGTGGTGAACGATAACAATGAGGAAAACATCTAGTAAAGGACGCGGACATGGTCGTGGTGGTGTTAGTGGACCCTCTGGTGCTGGGAGAGGACGTGGCCCTTCTGCCACATCCACACGTCCTAGTGTACCAACTACCTCAGGTCCCAGTAGCCGCCAGAATTTACAGCGATATTTGTTGGGGCCCAATGCCATTCTAAGGATGGTAAGGCCTGAGCAGGTACAGGCATTAGTCAATTGGGTGGCCGACAGTGGATCTTCTGCAGAAAGCGCACAGATGGCGCCTGAAAACCAAGCCCATCAGTCTGTCACATTACCCCCATGCATACCAGGGAAACTGTCTGAGCCTCAAGTTATTCAGCAGTCTCTTATGCTGTTTGAAGACTCTGCTGGCAGTGTTTCCCAAGGGCATCCACCTAGCCCTTCCCCAGCGGTGGAAGACATAGAATGCACTGACGCACAAGTTGAGGACATGGGAATACCACCTCAGCACGTCTCTGATGATGACGAAACACAGGTGCCAACTGCTGTGTCTTTCTGCAGTGTGCAGACTGAACAGGAGGTCAGGGAGGAAGACTGGGTGGAAGACGATGCAGGGGACGATGAGATCCTAGACCCCACATGGAATGAAGGTCGTGCCACTGACTTTCACAGTTCGGAGGCAGAGGCAGTGGTGAGACCGAGCCAACAGCGTAGCAAAAGAAGGAGCAGTGGGCAAAAGCAGAACACCCGCCGCCAAGAGACTCCGCCTGCTACTGACCGCCGCCATCTGGGACCGAGCACCCCAAAGGCAGCTTCAAGGAGTTCCCTGGAATGGCACTTTTTCAAACAATGTGCTGACGACAAGACCCGAGTGGTTTGCACGCTGTGCCATCAGAGCCTGAAGCGAGGCATTAACGTTCTGAACCTTAGCACAGCCTGTATGACCAGGCACCTGCATGCAAAGCATGAACTGCTGTGGAGTAAATACCTTAAAAACAAGGAAGTCACTCAGGCTCCCCCTGCTACCTCTTCTGCTGCTGCCGCTCCGGCCTCTTCTGCTGCTGCCGCCTCGGCCTCTTCTGCTGCTGCCGCCTCGGCCTCTTCCTCCGCCTCTGGAGGAATGTTGGCACCTGCCGCCCAGCAAACAGGGGATGTACCACCAACACCACCACCTCCGTCACCAAGCATCTCAACCATGTCACACGGCAGCGTTCAGCTCTCCATCTCACAAACATTTGAGAGAAAGCGTAAATTCCCACCTAGCCACCCTCGATCCCTGGCCCTGAACGCCAGCATTTCAAAACTACTGGCCTATGAAATGCTGTCATTTAGGCTGGTGGACACAGACAGCTTCAAACAGCTCATGTCGCTTGCTGTCCCACAGTATGTTGTTCCCAGCCGGCACTACTTCTCTAAGAGAGCCGTGCCTTCCCTGCACAACCAAGTATCCGATAAAATCAAGTGTGCACTGCGCAACACCATCTGTGGCAAGGTCCACCTAACCACAGATACGTGGACCAGTAAGCACGGCCAGGGACGCTATATCTCCCTAACTGCACACTGGGTAAATGTAGTGGCGGCTGGGCCCCAGGCGGAGAGCTGTTTGGCGCACGTCCTTCCGCCACCAAGGATCGCAGGGCAACATTCTTTCCCTCCTGTTGCCGCCTCCTCCTACTCGGCTTCCTCCTCCTCTTCTTCCACCTGCTCATCCAGTCATCCACACACCTTCACCACCAACTTCAGCACAGCCCAGGGGAAAACGTCAGCAGGCCATTTTGAAAACTCATATGTTTGGGAGACAGGCCCCACACCGCACAGGAGTTGTGGCGGGGTATAGAACAACAGACCGACGAGTGGTTGCTGCCGGTGAGCCTCAAGCCCGGCCTGGTGGTGTGCGATAATGGGCAAAATCTCGTTGCAGCTCTGGGACTAGCCGGTTTGACGCACATCCCTTGCTTGGCGCATGTGCTGAATTTGATGGTGCAGAAGTTCATTCACAACTACCCCGACATGTCAGAGCTGCTGCATAAAGTGTGGGCCGTCTGTTCGCGCTTCCGGCGTTCACATCCTGCCGCTGCTCGCCTGTCTGCGCTACAGCGTAACTTCGCGCTCACCGCCTCATATGCGACGTGCCCACCAGGTGGAACTCCACCTTGCACATGCTGGACAGACTGTGCGAGCAGCAGCAGGCCATAGTGGAGTTTCAGCTGCAGCACGCACGGGTCAGTCGCACTGCGGAACAGCACCACTTCACCACCAATGACTGGGCCTCCATGCGAGACCTGTGTGCCCTGTTGCGCTGTTTCGAGTTTCGAGTACTCCACCAACATGGCCAGTGGCGATGACGCCGTTATCAGCGTTACAATACCACTTCTATGTCTCCTTGAGAAAACACTTAGGGCGATGATGGAAGAGGAGGTGGCCCAGGAGGAGGAGGAGGAGGAAGAGGGATCATTTTTAGCACTTTCAGGCCAGTCTCTTCGAAGTGACTCAGAGGGAGGTTTTTTGCAACAGCAGAGGCCAGGTACAAATGTGGCCAGCCAGGGCCCACTACTGGAGGACGAGGAGGACGAGGATGAGGAGGATGAGGATGAAGCATGGTCACAGCGGGGTGGCACCCAACGCAGCTCGGGCCCATCACTGGTGCGTGGCTGGGGGGAAAGGCAGGACGATGACGATACGCCTCCCACAGAGGACAGCTTGTCCTTACCTCTGGGCAGCACATGAGCGACTACATGCTGCAGTGCCTGCGCAACGACAGCAGAGTTGCCCACATTTTAACGTGTGCGGATACTGGGTTGCCACCCTGCTGGATCCACGCTACAAAGACAATATGCCCACCTTCCTTCCTGCACTGGAGCGTGATAGGAAGATGCGTGAGTACAAGCGCACGTTGGTAGACGCGCTACTGAGAGCATTCCCAAATGTCACAGGGGAACAAGTGGAAGCCCAAGGCCAAGGCAGAGGAGAAGCAAGAGGTCGCCAAGGCAGCTGTGTCACGGCCAGCTCCTCTGAGGGCAGGGTTAGCATGGCAGAGATGTGGAAAAGTTTTGTCAACACGCCACAGCTAACTGCACCACCACCTGATATGCAACGTGTTAGCAGGAGGCAACATTTCACTAACATGGTGGAACAGTACGTGTGCACACCCCTCCACGTACTGACTGATGGTTCGGCCCCATTCAACTTCTGGGTCTCTAAATTGTCCAAGTGGCCAGAGCTAGCCTTTTATGCCTTGGAGGTGCTGGCCTGCCCGGCGGCCAGCGTTTTGTCTGAACGTGTATTCAGCACGGCAGGGGGCGTCATTACAGACAAACGCAGCCGCCTGTCTACAGCCAATGTGGACAAGCTGACGTTCATAAAAATGAACCAGGCATGGATCCCACAGGACCTGTCCATCCCTTGTGCAGATTAGACATTAACTACCTCCCCTTAACCATATATTATTGTACTCCAGGGCAGTTCCTCATTCAATCCTATTTTTATTTTCATTTTACCATTATATTGCGGGGCAACCCAAAGTTGAATGAACCTCTCCTCTGTCTGGGTGCCGGGGCCTAAATATCTGACAATGGACTGTTACAGTGGTGGGTGACGTGAAGCCTGATTCTCTGCTATGACATGAAGACTGATTCTCTGCTGACATGAAGCCAGATTCTCTGTTACGGGACCTCTCTCCTCTGCCTGGGTGCCTGGGCCTAAATATCTGACAATGGACTGTACCAATGTTGGGTGACGTGAAGCATGATTCTCTGCTATGATATGAAGACTGATTCTCTGCTGACATGAAGCCAGATTCTCTGTTACGGGACCTCTCTCCTCTGCCTGGGTGCCGGGGGCCTAAATTTATGACAATGGACTGTTACATTGGTGGGTGACGTGAAGCCTGATTCTCTGCTATGACATGAAGACTGATTCTCTGCTGACATGAAGCCAGATTCTCTGTTACGGGGCCTCTCTCCTCTGCCTGGATGCCTGGGCCTAAATATCTGACAATGGACTGTACCAGTTTTTGGTGATGTGAAGCATGATTCTCTGCTATGATATGAAGACTGTTTCTCTGCTGACATGAAGCCAGATTCTCTGTTACGGGACCTCTCTCCTCTGCCTGGGTGCCGGGGGCCTAAATTTATGACAATGGACTGTTACAGTGGTGGGTGACGTGAAGCATGATTATCTGCTATGACATGCAGACTGATTCTCTGCTGACATGAAGCCAGATTCTCTGTTACGGGACCTCTCTCCTCTGCCTGGGTCTAAATATCTGACAATGGACTGTTCCAGTGTTGGGTGACGTGAAGCATGATTCTCTGCTATGATATGAAGACTGATTCTCTGCTGACATGAAGCCAGATTCTCTGTTACTCGACCTCTCTCCTCTGCCTGGGTGCCGGGGCCTAAATTTATGACAATGGACTGTTACAGTGGTGGGTGACGTGAAGCATAATTCTCTGCTATGATATGAAGACTGATTCTCTGCTGACATGAAGCCAGATTCTCTGATACGGGACCTCTCTCCTCTGCCTGGGTGCCTGGGCCTAAATATCTGACAATGGACTGTTCCAGTGTTGGGTGACGTGAAGCATGATTCTCTGCTATGATATGAAGACTGATTCTCTGCTGACATGAAGCCAGATTCTCTGTTACGGGACCTCTCTCCTCTGCCTGGGTGCTTGGGCCTAAATATCTGACAATGGACTGTTACAGTATTGGGTGACGTGAAGCCTGATCCTCTGCTATGACATGAAGACTGATTCTCTGCTGACATGAAGCCAGATTCTCTGTTACGGGACCTCTCTCCTCTGCCTGGGTGCCGGGGCCTAAATATATGACAATGGACTGTTACAGTGGTGGGTAACGTGAAGCCAGATGCTCTGCTATGGGACCTCTCTCCAATTGATATTGGTTAATTTTTATTTATTTTATTTTTATTTGTATTCATTTCCCTATCCACATTTGTTTGCAGGGGATTTATCTACATGTTGCTGCCTTTTGCAGCCCTCTAGCCCTTTCCTGGGCTGTTTTACAGCCTTATTAGTGCCGAAAAGTTCGGGTCCCCATTGACTTTAATGGATTCGGGTTCGGGACGAAGTTCGGGTCGGGTTCAGATCCCGGACCCGAACATTTCCGGGAAGTTCGGCCGAACTTCTCGAACCCGAACATCCAGGTGTTCGCTCAACTCTAGTCTTTTGTGTATGTAAAAAAATGTTTCAGATCTTTGAATTCAGCTCATGCAAAATGGGAGCAAAATCAAAAGTGTTGCATTTATATTTTTGTTCAGTGTATATGCCGTATACTATGATTTAAATACAGTGTACAGTGCTAGTCTAGTATTATATTTATTATATTTAAAGTAACACACTCAGTGCAGAGATTATTATATACTTTTAACAGTCCCATTACATGTTACAAATGTACATAATACAATTCAGACACATTGAGTGTCAGTATATACTGCAATTTTTGCATGACATTTAACATATTTATTAATTATTGATTGTCTGCTGAGCTATGTATCTAATCCAATCATATGTGATGCAGTCCTTTGAGCGGTGTATGTAATCCTACCATGTGCAATATTGTCTGCTGAGCTGTGTATCTAATCCTATCATGTGTCATACTGTCCTCTGAGCTACAGTCCTGATCAAAAGTTTAAGACCACTTGAAAAATGGGAAAAAAATCACATTTAGCATGGCTGGATCTTAACAAGGTTCCAAGTAGAGCTTCAACATGCAACAAGAAGAAATGGGAGTGAGACAAAACATTTTTTGAGCATTCAATTTAATGGAAACAACGAATAAACAGAAACAGGCTGTTTTTCAGCTAATCAAAAGTTTAGGACCACACCTCCCCAAAAAAAATAACCCCCCCCCCAAACAGAAATCCAACTTCCAAACATGAACTCAGTAATGAGTACCTCAGCCGTTATTGTTTATCACTTCAAAAATTTGTTTCGGCATGCTTGATGCAAGCGTTTCCATGAGGTGAGTGGGAACATTTCTCCAAGTGATGAAGACAGCCGCACGAAGGCCATCTACTGTCTGGAACTGTTGTCCATTTTTGTAAACTTCCCTTGCCATCCATCCCCAAAGGTTCTCAATTTGATTTAGATCAAGGGAACACGCAGGATGGGCCAAAAGAGTTATGTTATTCTCCTGGAAGAAGTCCCTTGTCCTGCGGGCATTGTGTACTGTAGCATTGTCCTGTTGAAAAACTCAGTCGTTGCCACACAGATGAGGGCCCTCAGTCATGAGGAATGCTCTCTGCAACATCTGTACATAGCCAGCGGCCGTTTGACGCCCCTGCACTTCCTGAAGCTCCATTGTTCCACTGAAGGAAAAAGCACCCCAGACCATTATGGCGCCCCCTCCACTGTGGCGCATAGAAAACATCTCAGGTGGGCTCTGCTTGTCATGCCAGTAACGTTGGAAACCATCAGGACCATCAAGGTTACATTTTTTCTCATCAGAGAATAAAGCTTTCTTCCACCTTTGAATGTCCCATGTTTGGTGCTCTCTTGCAAAGTCCAAACGAGCAGTTCTGTGGCGTTCAAGGAGACAAGGTCTTTGAAGACGTTTTTTGTTTTTGAAGCCCTTTAGTCTCAGATGCCATCTGATGGTTATGGGGCTGCAGTCAGCACCAGTAAGGGCCTTAATTTGGGTCGAGGCTTGTCCAGTGTCTTGACGGACAGCCAATTGGATCCTCCGGCTCAGTGCTGATGAAATTATTTTGGGTCTTCCACTGGATTTTTTTGTTCCATAACCCTCAGGATCATTTAAGAAATTCCAAATGACTGTCTTACTGCGTCCCACCTCAGCAGCGATGGCGCACTGTGAGAGACCCTGCTTATGCAGTTCAACAACCCGATCACAATGAATCCACATCTTTGCACAGATTTGTCCTTTTAAAGCCATGTGGTCCTAAAATTTGGATCAGCTGAAAAACCGCCTATTTCAGTTTAATCGTTATTTTCAATTAATTGAATGCTCAAAAAATGTTTTGTCTCACTCCCATTTCTTCTTGTTGCATGTTGAAGCTCTACTTGGAACCTTGTTAAAATCCAACAATGTAAAATATGATTTTTTGCCATTTTTCAAGTGGTCTTAAACTTTTGATCAGGACTGTATGCATCTAATCCTACCATGTGTGATACTATATGATGAACTGTATATCTAATTCTGCCATGTGTGATACTGTCTGCTGAGCTGCTAAACTGTGTATCTAATAATGTAATGTGTGATAATGTTTGCTGAGAGTTACACATTGGTAGGAGCAGGATCCCCAGCAGCATAGAGTATTTCAGGAGAGTAGTGTACTGAGCTATGTTTCTAATCCTATCATGTGTGATATAGTTTGCTCAGCTGTGATAAGCGAGGTGGGGGAGGTGCTGCTGTATTTTATTGCCCCCCATTCCCCTTTTCACAGAAGAGAGTTTTCTGTCCGGACGTGATGTGTATAGTGAATAATAAGCAAGCAAGTTGTTTTTAAACAAACATCATTTCTGCCATGCTACATTAGCACATGCCCATTGCAAATATAATGTATATAGTGTGGTCATACATAATGTACTTAGATTTGTGTGATTGTTTTTGCTGGTGTTATTGTAACACTGAGCATGAAACCCCTAAAATGTAACTTTTAATAATATTAGGTAAAATAATCAAACCCCAAAAACATATATATATTATAAAGATAGAATAGATAGATTAATATCTGATGCCTACACTCAAGATACATCATTCAGTGTAGTGCATACATCATATTGAGAAGCAGCAAGGAACAGTAACCAGCATGACACCTGCACATTTGATAGAGCTTAGAGCATGCAATTGAATAACCAGAGGTTGTTTGTTGTAAAACTCACGTTTACTTGTTAACAGGTAGTCTCCAAGTGTTGAAGGACTCACAGTTACTTGTCACCAGGTGGTCTGTAGGCCAGTAGCCGACAAAATGGGGTTGGGAAGATGTACTCTCCCTAAGTAGTCCCTACCGGCTACCCCTGCCTGAAAGCAGAGCACCCGCCCCGATAACTTCTCGGTGGCTAAGCCCTCAGAGACCCTAGGCGTCCCTACTAGCCTAAAACACTCTTCCCGACACGTTTCCCCAAAATGAGATGTCCAAATGGTTCATCAGGGGACAATCAGCGCTTAGTTGATAAATAAGTGCTGCAAGTGATAAAAAAGACACATATGATATGGGCACCAAGGTAGAAAGGAATGCACCAGCAATTACACTAGTGTTTCCTTTAAAAGGCTCAGTTAGAAACCACGCATCTGACGTCACTTCCGGTCACGTGAGCGGCCGAACACAATGCTAATTTTCTATACCTACATAGTTTCCCCTTTGGTATTATAGAAACCCAAATATATAAAGGTAGCAGCAATACTGGATAGATAAATTGCGGGCGCTACATTATACATACTAGTTCAGGTAGCTGGAACGTCATACATGCGCTGTTAACACCTTTAATACTTAGTATGGCTGCAAAGCCAATCCGGGCTGGCTTTTACTGGGAGTAGGTAAAGAGTTGGGCGGGTGCCTACTCCCCATGTTCCAGAATCAGGTTTTGGAGCTGGGATTTAAATTCCCAGGCAGCAACTTCAGCTGAGAGGAGAAGGAAGGGAAATCACTGTGACTCTGGGTGGTTTTTGCAGTGTCTGGAGCTGAGGCCTGGACCTCGACACAGGCGTACAGAGTGTCCAGCATCCTATGAGAATACTTGATGTGGCTGTGCGATCGGCCAGGACAGGACTTATTCAAGTAAAGGAGCCAGGTGAATCTCTCTGTTATTTTATGTGTGAACTAACACCAAGTGACTTTTTTGCTTTTTCTTTTTGAGCAAGTGTGAAATAAACGCTCTTTTGTTTCGTTACCTGGACTCCATTTGCCTCGATACTGCACCCACACCCCTGTCTACCGGAGTAAATCCCCAGATATGGTGTCGGATGCGGGCAGGTGCAGTGAGGCTGGCCTGGGGGCCTGGAAAAGTTTTGTTTTGCCTTAAACACTAGTGTATGTCATACATTAAGCCGGCAAAGTTGCGCCCTGAGTTCTCTGACAAGATGGAGGCTGTTGTGAAAGCCCTCATGGAGGCTAACCTGCAGCAGCGGGATGAAAAACTAACTAGCTGCTGTTACAACATGTAATGGCGTTGCAAGCAGCAGGAGCATCCCCGAGCACTTTTGATGCCGGGAAAGCGGTTCCGGCCGCCATTCCAAAGATGGGTCCCTCTGATGATATTGAGACCTACCTGGCGATGTTTGAGAAAGTTGCCATCCGGGAGAAGTTGCCCCGAGACCAATGGGCTGAGATTCTCGCTCCATTCCTGTCATCTGGACCCCAGCAGGTTTTCTTGGATCTGCCCGAGGACCAAGTGGCTGATTACCAGATCATCAAGGGTGAGATATTGGCCAGACTGGGGGTGAACGTTTTGGTACAGGCTCAGCGGGTGCATAAGTGGGAGTTTAACCCAGCTGAACCTGCCAGACACCAGTACTATGACTTGTTGCATCGTTTACAAAAATGGCTGCAGCCAGAGACACTGAGCCCCGCTGCTATGCTGGATCGGTTGTTGGCTGACATCTTCTGGAGGGCTTTGCCATACACTCTCCAACACTGGGTAGGCCAGGTATCGCCGGGTAATGCCCTAGAGATGGTCGACCTGGTGGAGCGTTTTGAGGCCACAAAAAATATACAAGGGGGTTCTTTTGGGAGGGGGCCTTTTATGGCCAGGAAAGTCCCGCCTTCGACCCGACGGCCAGTTCCAGCAAAGCCTGCTCTGGACATGCCCCCCGCAGACCCGGCTCCCATTATCTGAAGGCGGTGCCAGGAACCAGGTCACACAAGAGCTGACTGTCCCTGTCAAGACGATCCCATGGACACCAACTATAGCTATCGGCAATAATTGTATGCCAGGAGACTGTGTGCAGCCGGTGCCCTTAAGACCTTAGACACAAGCCACCTGTGCCAAGTGAAGGTGGGAGATACTTTGGAGGTGGCGCTGCTGGACTCAGGGAGCCTGATGACCCTGGTGAGCGCTGCCCTGGTGCTGCCTGTCGAGTACACTGGCAGAAAGGTGGGGGTGGTATGTATTCATAGGGCTTTGAAAGATTATCCCACCGACCAGGTGACCTTGTCTACAGTGGCCGGAAAGTGGACTCACCTTCCCACACAAACTAGTAATAGGGAGAGACATCCCCGGTTTCCCGTCTCTGTGGCCAGAGGTTAAATGTGATGATACACACAGGTCAGGGGTAGCCCCACTAGAGTGGCCCTGCTCAGGTGGGAACCCAGAGCCTTGGGAACCTGAGGCCAAAGTCCTCGCATTGGGGGTATCCACTTCTGAGGAGGAGGAGACAACCCCACTAAATGTGATGGTGGGAGACGTGGAGGAGTTGCCACCAGGACCGGAGTTGGCAAACCTCAACGTCTCTGGTGAAAATGTTGGTACTGCACAGCACCAGGATCCCACCCTGATTCGGGCCTGGGAAAATGTGGTGATAGTAGAGGGTGAGCCACAACAACCGGGGACGGAATCTATGTTTCCCCAGTTTGTAGTTCGCCAAGAATTGCTATACTGGGAAAATCAGTTACGGGGGGAGCAAATTAAATAGTTGGTGGTGCCCTAGCCTTACCATAAGCTCGTATTAGAATTAGCCCACCGGCATGTTCTTGGGGGTCACCTGGGCCAGCAAAAAACACAGGACCGAGTTCTAAAGCAGTTTTACTGGCCCAGTGTGTTTAAAGCGGTGGCACTGTATTGTGAGTCTTGCCCAACTTGCCAGATGACTAGCCCCCAGCCCCATTTCTGTAGTCCCTTGGTACCCCTCCCGATCATCGAAGTACCGTTTAAGCGTATCATGATGGACCTCATAGGCCCCATTCCGAAGTCCGCTAGGGGTCACCAACACAGAGGCGGTGCCACTTGGTCATACGTCGACTAAGTTAATAGCCCAGGAGTTAATGGAGATGTTCTCCCGAGTGGGGCTCCCTAAAGAGGTGTTGACTGACCAGGGGACCCCATTTATGTCCAAGGTCATGAGGGAACTATGTAAATTGTTCCGCATAAAACAGTTGCGGACGTCCATGTACCACCCGCAGACAGAAAGGCCTGTTAGAAAGGTTAAACCAGACCCTAAAAAATATGTTAAAATGGGTGGTATCTAAAGATGGGAAGGATTGGGATCTTCTGTTGTCCTATCTTATGTTCGCGGTGCGGGAGTGCCCGAGGAGTCAATGGAGTTCTTGCTCTTCGAACTGTCGTATGGTCGGCATCCGCGAGGTCTGCTGGACATAGCCAAAGGGCGTGGGAACAACAACTTACTCCCCAAAAGAGCCTGATTGAGTATGTCACCCAGATGCAGGAATGGATGGTAAGGAAACATATGGAAGCCGCCCAACGAGCCCAAGGGGAAGGGGGGTATGTAATCGCCAGGCTCGGGTGCAGAACTTTAACCCTGGAGACCGGATTCTGGTACTAGTCCTGACAGTTGACTAGGTCCATACGAAATACATGAGAAAATGGGAACGGGGACCTACAAGGTACACCAGCCCGAAAGAAGGAAGCCGGAGCAGGTGTACCATGTGAACTTATTAATAGAGATGTCGCGAACATTAAATTTTCCGTTCGCGAATGGCAAACGCAAATTTTTGCAAATGTTCGTGAACGAGCGAACATTACCACAATCATGTTTCTCCCACAGGTGCATGAAGAAACAGTATTTTTTTTTTTTTTTTTTTTTAAACCTGCGATTACTATGCGTTACTCATGTGGTTTTTATAAAACTTACATACTTTTTAAATTTATTTTTAAATTTATTTAGTATACACTATGTTGTAAATTGAATTTAAGCAGCTTTGGTACAAAAAACGCAACTTGGTTAAAAAACCGCATGAGAAACGCATAGTAATCGCAGGTTTAAACAAAAAAATAAAATAAAATCCTGTTTCTTCATGCACCTGTGGGAGAAACATGATTGTGGTATAGTTCTCCCAGCTTTTTAGCTAAAATGGTGGTTTTATTGCACATTTTATCATATATTCTAAAGAAGCCTAATATATTCTAGCACAACCTTTTTATTTTTACGGCTGTATTCAGGAATAAACGATGACACTAACATATATTATAGTGAAATGAAATATACTTGTATTTAACAGCCAATCTGTTTGACATCTTATGTAAGCAGCTATGAAATACAAAAAAAAGAAAACGCAACTTGATAATAAAAACCGCACAGGAAATATATGGGAGTCATACCATGGAAATCCGGGTTTTACATCTACCTGCGAGATACCACGATTCCGGCACAGCTTTTGACATTTACCCCAATTTAGAATATAAAAGAAGGAGGGGAAACAGAGCAAGGTTACCACTGAGGAAGGGGCCACGTCCCCGAAACGCGTATGGGCTATACCTTGCATCGGCATGCTGGCAGAGAGTCTCCCCTGGATTTGATTTAAGTTCCTGGAACGAAAACTCCGGCGACACTTGACCTCACTGAGTGCAGAATTTGCTGACGATACTGGACACAGAGTCAGCTGACATCTACTTTATTACAGATCACCGAGTCGGCATCCAGAAACGGGAAACGACCAAAGAGTAAGGTAACACTGAACGAGCAATCACAAGTAGGTGGGACGCCACCTTGCTTACCGCATTGTACCCCCTGGTCTCTCCCATTATATTGCAAAGATGACTTATACATATGCGCTAATAAAGTTAGCCAAGAGTGGAACTGTGAAAAGTATAAGACATTCTGATCCGGAACATAGGAAATTTATTTTATGGAAAGACTTTGGCGGTTTTCCATGGTTGGCTTCTAATTAGTGCTACATTCCCTGCTGCATTTAAAGAGGAATATATGATTTGTACAAAACGCATAATCAGTCTGCGGTTTATGTGGATGGACTTGAATCATCATTGCCTTTTGATACATTTGTTGCACCACCCACCGCTACTTGCTGCTATTTGATACTATTTATACTAATTATGCTCTATTGCTGCTATTGATATATTTTTTGCATCACCTACCTGCTGTTATATATCGTTAGGATATTGTCATTTTATGCTGCTATGATGTTATATATGATTTTAGATAACTGATTGCATTTTTTAACAAATATCTCGTTTGTTGGCTACATATATAGAGTGCCTGGTCTACTTTTTCAGTGATGGAAAAGTTGTTTCAAGGGGACTAACACCTGGACTGTGGCATGCCGGAGGGGGATCCATGGCAAAACTCCCATGGAAAATTACGCAGTTGACACAGAGTTGGGTTTTAATCCATAAAGGGCATAAATCACCTAACATTACTAAATTGTTTGGAATAACGTGCTTTAAAACATCAGGTATGATGTTGTATCGATCAGGTAGTGTAACGGTTATGCCCGCTTCACAGTGACAGACCAAACTCCCTGTTTAACGCACCGCAAACAACCGCAAACAGTCCATTTGCACGATCGCAAACTCCCCATTTGCACAAGATTGGATACCAAGCTAGCCATGTCCCGTTCCTTGTCCTCACTGACGTCATTGAAGTCTCTTCCTCCACCCAGCCACGTACAACACCAAGGGTCCCCGAAAGGTGACAACAAGCCCCCTGGGACGCCTGCTGTGTTTGGTCTTCTACCTCCTCAAAGCCACCTTCCTCCTCTGACTCCTCTTCTTCAGACTCCTCTCTCTGCATTGCCTCTCTCTGCGTTATTATAAGGTGTGTTAAGTAGTACTATTCCTATCAGTTTAATCCCTGTTACGTCCACTAGTATTATTATTAATATTATTATAAGGTGTGTTAAATAGTACTATTCCTATCAGTTTAATCCCTGTTACGTCCCCTATCAGGGGACGTGTATATGGCATCGATTTTAGGAACCGGGAGATGGAAAAAGATGCTTGATCGGTCTTCCTACTTCAAATTTGGGGCACTGCGCGTGCAATCGAATGTGCCACCAGATATGAGCGGCGTGTTAAGTTGTACTATTCTTATCAGTTTAATCCCTGTTACGTACCCTATTAGGGGACGTGTATATGGCATCGATTTTAGGAACCGGGAGATAAAAAAAGATGCTTGGTCGGTCCTCTTAATTTCAATTTGGGGCACTGCGCGTGCACTGTGTAATGTACTGTGCAATCCCAATATGTGTGGAGTGTTAAGTAGTACTATTCCTATCAGTTTAATCCCTGTTACTCCCCCAATCAGGGGACGTGTAAGGAATAGATTTTAGACAACCACAAAGAGTTGTCAATAGTTGACACACTCATGACATAAATTGTATTCCTCTATGCGTCAATCTTGGTGTAGTGATGACTGTGCTCGTGCGCATGTTTGGGGGATTGCAGGCGATGGGGTTTTTCAAAGCCTATGGTCGCGCTGAGGTAGTTCAGTGACAGTTAGGTGACCCAGAAAACAATGATTCTGCAGTGTGGGCCCATTGTTGGCCTAATAGGCTTTAATGATCATCTTAGATGATCACAAAGAAAATTTATGTTTTTTCTATGCAAAATTATCCAGCCGATCGCTTTTGGTCTGTTCACAATGAAGCAACGACCTTATCATCTGGGGTGTGCCAACATTGCCATTGCCAACACACTCATAGAGGTGGTCGCTTCATTGTGATACGCAAGCCCCTTCACCACAACAAGGTAACAATCACGAAGGGGAATTGACACATGTATGTGCCTTTTTTTTTTGTTTGGTTTTTGAAGCCACAGTTCAGCACCAGAGGCCAGAAAATTAGGCATGTACACATGCCTGAAAAACTAGGTATTGTTGCAGCCGCTGCTGTAGCAGCGTCCAGAAAAATGTATGTTTCCCAGGCAGAAAGTGCCCTAAAACATTGCGGCTTGAACCCTAGTTGGTGGCGGATATGTCACGCAAGTCATTCGGCATTCAGAGATAAAATACAGCAGCGTGTGGACCATTTTTAGTCCAAGGCAGCTCATGCCAGTCATCAGGCCTTTTTTAGTCAAATGTATCGCCCACTGTCAGTCCCTTCGGGATTCATCCCTCATTCATCTTAATAAAGGTGAGGTAATCTAGACTTTTTTGACCTAAGCGACTTCTCTTCTTAGTGACAATACCTCCTGCTGCACTGAAGGTCCTTTCTGACAGGACACTTGAAGTGGGGCAGGCCAGAAGTTCTATCGCAAATTGGGATAGCTCAGGCCACAGGTCAAGCCTGCACACCCAGTAGTCAAGGGGTTCATCGCTCCTCAGAGTGTTGATATCTGCAGTTAAGGTGAGGTAGTCTGCTACCTGTCGGTCAAGTCGTTCTCTGAGGGTGGACCCCGAAGGGCTGTGGCGATGCGTAGGACTTAAAAAGCTCTGCATGTCCTCCATGAACAACACGTCTGTAAAGCGTCCTGTCCTTGCCGGCGTGGTCGTGGTAGGAGGAGGATTACTTTCACCTCTTCCCCTGTTAGATTCCCGTTGTGCTGTGACATCACATATGCTGTGTAAAGCATACTTTTTAATTTATTTTGGAACTGCTGCATCCTTTCCGACTTCCGGTAATTCAGTAACATTTCAGGCACTTTCTGCTTATACCAGGGGTCTAGTAGCGTGGCCAACCAGTACAGGTTGTTCTCCTTCAGCCTTTTTATACGAGGGTCCCTCAACAGGCACGACAGCATGAAAGACCCCATTTGCACAAGGTTGGATGCCGAGCTACTCATGTCCCGTTCCTTGTCCTCACTGATCTCACTGAAGGTCTGTTCTTCCCCCCAGCCACGTACAACACCATGGGTACCAGACAGGTGACAACGAGCACCCTGGGATGCCTGCTGTGGTTGGTCTTCCTCCTCCTCAAAGCCACATTCCTCCTCTGACTCCTCTTCCTCAGACTCCTCTTCCAGTGTTGCCGCAGGTCCAGCAAGCGATGCTGATAAGGCTGTTTCTAGTGGTGATGATGGTGACCACAACTTTTCACGCTCATCTACCGCCTGATCCAGCACTCTTTGCAGGGCACGCTCCAGGAAGAAAACAAATGGGATGATGTTGCTGATGGTGCCTTCGGTGTGACTGACTAGGTTTGTCACCTTCTCAAAAGGACGCATGAGCCTACAGGCATTGCTCATGAGCATCCAGTAACATGGCAAAAAAAATCCCAGCTCCGCAGAGGCTGTCCTAGTACCCCGGTCATACAAATACTGGTTGACGGCTTTTTCTTGTTGGAGCAGGCGGTCAAACATTAGGAGTGTTGAATTCCAATGTGTCGGGCTGTCGCAAATCAAGCGCCTCACTGGCATGTTGTTTCGGCGCTGAATGTCTGAAAAGTGCGCCATGGCCGTGTTAGAACGCCTCAAAATTGGCCACACATTTTCCTGGCCTGCTTGAGGATGTCCTGTAAGCCTGGCTATTTATGCACAAAGCGTTGTACGATCAGATTACACACATGTGCCATGCATGGCACATGTGTCAACTTGCCCAAATACAATGCCGCCAACAAATTGCTTCCGTTGTCACATACTACTTTGCCAATCTCCAGTTAGTGCGGAGTCAGCCACTGATCCACCTGTGCGTTCAGGGCGGACAGGAGTGCTGGTCCGGTGTGACTCTCTGCTTTCAGGCAAGTCAACCCCAAGACGGCGTGACACTGTCGTATCCGGGATGTGGAATAGCCCCTGGGGAGCTGGGGGGGTGCCGTTGATGTGGAGCAAGACGCAGCAGCAGAAGAGGACTCAGCCGAGGAGGTTATGGAAGAGGATGGAGTAGGAGGAGTAGAGGAGGTGGCAGCAGGCCTGCCTGCAAGTCGTGGCGGTGTCACCAACTCCTCTGCAGAGCCACGCATTCCATGCTTGGCAGCCGTCAGCAGGTTTACCCAATGCGCAGTGTAGGTGATATACCTGCCCTGACCGTGCTTTGCAGACCAGGTATCAGTGGTCAGATGGACCCTTGCCCCAACACTGTGTGCCAGACATGCCATGACTTCCTTTTGCACAATCGAGTACAGGTTGGGGATTGCCTTTTGTGCAAAGAAATTTCGGCCGGGTACCTTCCACTGCGGTGTCTCAATAGCTACACATTTTTTGAAGGCCTCAGACTCCACCAGCTTGTATGGTAAAAGCTGGCAGGCTAAGAGTTCAGACAAGCCAGCTGTCAGACGCCAGCAAGGGGGTGACTTTGTGACATTGGCTTCTTACGCTCAAACATGTCCTTGACAGACACCTGACTGTGGGCAGATGAGCAGGAACTGCTCAAGGCGAGAGGCGGAGTGGCGGGTGGTTGAGAGGGGGCAAGGAGGACAGCAGTGGTTGACGTGGCTGAAGATGCTGGACCAGGAGGAAGATGGTGGCTTTGAGTTTGTGTGCTGCTTTTACTCATGTGTTGATCCCATAGGCGTTTGTAATGTGAGATCATGCGCCTTCGCAAAGCAGTTGTACCTAGGTAGGTGTTGGACTTCCCACGACTCAGTTTCTTTTGGCACAGGTGGCAAATGGCAGCGCTGTTATCAGAGGCAGACACACATAAAAAATGCCACACTGCTGACCTTTGCGATGACGGCATTCTGGTGGTGGCAACAGCATGCGTTGATTGGCGTGCTGTCTGGCTGACCACGGGTGCTGATACATGCTGTCTGACTGTGCCACTAGCTCCTTGCGACGACCTCCCCCTGCTTCCAACTCGTCTCCTCCTCCTCTCTGTCTCCCCATCTGAACTTTCCCCCTGTTCTTCTTCTCTTCGAGTGGGCACCCACGTGACATCCACGGACACATCGTCATCATGAACCACTTCACTTGTATCTGACAACTCAGCAAAGGAAGCAGCAACGGGTACAACGGAGACATATCCCTGTTATCTACATCCTCTGGCAATAATGGTTGCACATCACTCATTTCTTCCAACTGATGTGTAAATAACTCCTCTGACAGATCAAGTGAAGCGGCTGTGGTGCTAGTGTTGGTGGTGGCGGCAGGCGGGTGAGTGGTAACTTGAGAGGTGCCCGAAGCTGAGCTGGAGGAGGATGGTGCGTCAAGGTTCCGAGCGGAAGTTGTAGAAGATTGGGTGTCCCGTGTTAGCCAGTCAACTGTGTCCTCAGAACTTTTCGAGTTCAGGGTACGTGGCCTCTAAACACTGGGCATTAGTCTAGGGCCAAAGGGAATCACAGCACCATGACAACGACGGCCCCTGCGGGGTGGCCTGCCTCTGCCTGTCATTTTTTTTAGATTAGTTAAGTTGTACTATGTGTGCAAGCTACTGTGACACAAGATATGAGTTGCGCTGAAGTGGCACTATGGACTTGCAGCTGGGCCTTAAACACACAAACACATGTGTAACTGACTGCTATTCATTCAGTCAAAATTGTTGTTTTTCTTTAAATGGAATCTTATGTGACACCAGATATGAATGGAGCTGAAGTGACACTATGCACTCCACTGGGCCTTAGACACACAAACACGTGTGTAACTGACTGCTATTTATTCAGTCAAAATAGTTTTTTTTCTTTAAATGGAATCGAATGTGACACCAGATATGAATGGCGCTGAAGTGACACTATGCACTGCACTGGGCCTTAAACACACAAACACGTGTGTAACTGACTGCTATTTATTCAGTCAAAATTGTTGTTTTTCTTTAAATGTAATCGAATGTGACACCAGATATGAGTTGCGCTGGTGACACTATGCACTTGCAGGGCTGTCAGCCTGACACATACGCTGGCAGGCAACTGCAATTTGATTACACAGAAAAAAAAAAAAAATGCAGACTGATGTTCTAGCCCTAAAAAGGGCTTTTTGGGGTGCTGTCCTTACAGCAGAGATCAGATGAGTCCTTCAGGACTGCAGTGGACACTGAATACACTTGCCTAGCTATCGATTTCCCTATTAAGTCAGCAGCAGCTACACTGTCCCTCCTCTCACTAACCCTGGGTTCACAGCTGAGCGTTTCTGAGACGCGCGTTTTACGCGCGTATTTGTCACACGTTTTTATCAATAGTAAACGCGCGTTTGACGCGCGTTTGTGTGATTGACTGCAGTGTTGTCCAATGAGTCTATGGGCCAAAACGCGCGACAAACGCCCAAAAACAAGCTCAAGAACTTGTTTATGCGTCGGGCGTTTTACAGCGCGTTCAAACGCGCTGTAAAACGCTCAAGTGTGGACTAGGGCCATAGGGAAGCATTGGTTTTCACGTGTTGAGCATTTTATAGCGCGTTTGAACGCGCTGTAAAACGCTCAGGGGTGAACTTAGGGTAAGAATGCAGCTTCCAAATTAATCTAAAATGGATGCTGTCCAGGAGGTGGGAGGGTCTGGGAGGGAGGGTCTGCTGCTGATTGGCTGGAATGTGTCTGCTGACTGTGAGGTACAGGGTCAAAGTTTATTCACTGATGATGTATAGGGGGCGGACCGAACATCGCATATGTTCGCCCGCTGCGGCGAACGCGAACAAGCTATGTTCACCGGGAACTGTTCGCCGGCGAATAGTTCGGGACAGCTCTATTTATTAAAGCCCTGGCGAGATAGGGAGACCAGTCCGGACGGCCATCCTCGGCCGGGGTTTTTAGGGTTAGAGTGTCCAGTTCCCCTGTCTAACTCAGGGGAAGCTGTTGCCACGATAAAGGTTGCTGACAATCTGTACTCTAAACAGGCTCAAGAGGTAAAGGAGTTCGTTAGCAGGAACACGGATCCATGACATTGTCACGGAACCTCGGGTCAGGGTCTGGTTGAGACCATATTGGGTACCTGAGGCCCGCCGACAAGCCATTTTGGAAGAAGTGCAACGTATGTTACAATTAGGTGTCATGGAGGAATCGAAAAGTGAGTGGGCTAGTCCAATAGTCTTGGTGCCCAAGCTGCACGGGACCCTACGCTTCTGTAATGACTTCCGCAGACTAAATGAAGTCTCCAAATTTGACGTGCACCCTATGCCCCGTGTGGATGAGATGATTGAGAGACTAGGACAAGCCCAGTATTTTTCTGTGCTAGACCTTGCAAAAGGGTACTGGCAGGTACCCTTAACAGAGTCTGCCAAAGAAAAATGGCTTTTGTTACACCGCAAGGCCTGTATCAGTATAAAGTATTACCCTTTGGTCTGATGGAGCCCCCACCACTTTCCAAAGTTTAATGGATATTGTGCTGCGACCCAATCGTGAGTACGCCTCGGACTACTTGGAAGATATCCTCGTCCACAGTACCGACTGAGAGAGTCATTTACCTAATGTGCAGGCTAAATTGGCAGGCTTAACCACTAGAGTTGAGCGAACACCTGGATGTTCGGGTTCGAGAAGTTCGGCCGAACATCCCGGAAATGTTCGGGTTCGGGATCCGAACCCGATCCGAACTTCGTCCCGAACCCGAACCCCATTGAAGTCAATGGGGACCCGAACTTTTCGGCACTAAAACGGCTGTAAAACAGCCCAGGAAAGGGCTAGAGGGCTGCAAAAGGCAGCAACATGTAGGTAAATCCCCTGCAAACAAATGTGGATAGGGAAATTAATTAAAATAAAAATTAAATAAATAAAAATTAACCAAAATCAATTGGAGAGAGGTTCCATAGCAGAGAATCTGGCTTCCCGTCACCCACCACTGGAACAGTCCATTCTCAGATATTTAGGCCCCGGCACCCAGGCAGAGGAGAGAGGTCCCGTAACAGAGAATCTGTCTTCATGTCAGCAGAGAATTAGTCTGCATGTCATAGCAGAGAATGAGGCTTCACGTCAGCCACCACTGCAACAGTCCATTGGCATATATTTAGGCCTAGCACACAGGCAGAGGAGAGAGGTCCCGTAACAGAGAATCTGGCTTCATGTCAGCAGAGAATCAGTCTGCATGTCATAGCAGAGAATGAGGCTTCACGTCAGCCACCACTGCAACAGTCCATTGGCATATATTTAGGCCCAGCACACACACAGGCAGAGGAGAGAGGTCCCGTAACAGAGAATCTGGCTTCATGTCAGCAGAGAATCAGTCTGCATGTCATAGCAGAGAATGAGGCTTCACGTCAGCCACCACTGCAACAGTCCATTGGCATATATTTAGGCCCAGCACACACACAGGCAGAGGAGAGAGGTCCCGTAACAGAGAATCTGTCTTCATGTCAGCAGAGAATTAGTCTGCATGTCATAGCAGAGAATGAGGCTTCACGTCACCCACCACTGCAACAGTCCATTGGCATATATTTAGGCCTAGCACACAGGCAGAGCAGAGAGGTCCCGTAACAGACAATCTGGCTTCATGACAGCAGAGAATCAGTCTGCATGTCATAGCAGAGAATGAGGCTTCACGTCACCCACCACTGCAACAGTCCATTGGCATATATTTAGGCCTAGCACACAGGCAGAGCAGAGAGGTCCCGTAACAGACAATCTGGCTTCATGTCAGCAGAGAATCAGTCTGCATGTCATAGCAGAGAATGAGGCTTCACGTCACCCACCACTGCAACAGTCCATTGGCATATATTTAGGCCTAGCACACAGGCAGAGCAGAGAGGTCCCGTAACAGACAATCTGGCTTCATGACAGCAGAGAATCAGTCTGCATGTCATAGCAGAGAATGAGGCTTCACGTCACCCACCACTGCAACAGTCCATTGGCATATATTTAGGCCTAGCACACAGGCAGAGCAGAGAGGTCCCGTAACAGACAATCTGGCTTCATGTCAGCAGAGAATCAGTCTGCATGTCATAGCAGAGAATGAGGCTTCACGTCACCCACCACTGCAACAGTCCATTGGCATATATTTAGGCCTAGCACACAGGCAGAGCAGAGAGGTCCCGTAACAGACGATCTGGCTTCATGTCAGCAGAGAATCAGTCTGCATGTCATAGCAGAGAATCAGGCTTCACGTCACCCACCACTGCAACAGTCCATTGGCATATATTTAGGCCTAGCACACAGGCAGAGCAGAGAGGTCCCGTAACAGACGATCTGGCTTCATGTCAGCAGAGAATCAGTCTGCATGTCATAGCAGAGAATCAGGCTTCACGTCAGCCACCACTGCAACAGTCCATTGTCATAAATTTAGGCCCAGCACCCAGGCAGAGGAGAGAGGTCCCGTAACAGACAATCTGGCTTCATGTCAGCAGAGAATTAGTCTGCATGTCATAGCAGAGAATCAGGCTTCATGTCAGCCACCACTGCAACAGTCCATTGGCATATATTTAGGCCTAGCACACAGGCAGAGGAGAGGTTCATTCAACTTTGGGTAGCATCGCAATATAATGGTAAAATGAAAATAAAAATAGGATTGAATGAGGAAGTGCCCTGGAGTCCAATAATATATGGTTATGGGGAGGTAGTTAATGTCTAATCTGGACAAGGGACGGACAGGTCCTGTGGGATCCATGCCTGGTTCATTTTTATGAACGTCAGCTTGTCCACATTGGCTGTAGACAGGCGGCTGCGTTTGTCTGTAATGACGCCCCCTGCCGTGCTGAATACACGTTCAGACAAAACGCTGGCTGCCGGGCAGGCCAGCACCTCCAAGGCATAAAAGGCTAGCTCTGGCCACGTGGACAATTTAGAGACCCAGAAGTTGAATGGGGCCGAACCATCAGTCAGTACGTGGAGGGGTGTGCACACGTACTGTTCCACCATGTTAGTGAAATGTTGCCTCCTGCTAACACGTTGCGTATCAGGTGGTGGTGCAGTTAGCTGTGGCGTGTTGACAAAAGTTTTCCACATCTCTGCCATGCTAACCCTGCCCTCAGAGGAGCTGGCCGTGACACAGCTGCCTTGGCGACCTCTTGCTCCTCCTCTGCCTTGGCCTTGGGCTTCCACTTGTTCCCCTGTGACATTTGGGAATGCTCTCAGTAGCGCGTCTACCAACGTGCGCTTGTACTCGCGCATCTTCCTATCACGCTCCAGTGCAGGAAGTAAGGTGGGCACATTGTCTTTGTAGCGTGGATCCAGCAGGGTGGCAACCCAGTAGTCCGCACAGGTTAAAATGTGGGCAACTCTGCTGTCGTTGCGCAGGCACTGCAGCATGTAGTCGCTCATGTGTGCCAGGCTGCCCAGGGGTAAGGACAAGCTGTCCTCTGTGGGAGGCGTATCGTCATCGTCCTGCCTTTCCCCCCAGCCACGCACCAGTGATGGACCCGAGCTGCGTTGGGTGCCACCCCGCTGTGACCATGCTTCATCCTCATCCTCCTCCACCTCCTCCTCATCCTCGTCCTCCTCGTCCTCCAGTAGTGGGCCCTGGCTGGCCACATTTGTACCTGGCCTCTGCTGTTGCCAAAAACCTCCCTCTGAGTCACTTCGAAGAGACTGGCCTGAAAGTGCTAAAAATGACCCCTCTTCCTCATCCTCCTCCTCCTCCTCCTGGGCCACCTCCTGTTCCATCATCGCCCTAAGTGTTTTCTCAAGGAGACATAGAAGTGGTATTGTAACGCTGATAACGGTGTCATCGCCACTGGCCATGTTGGTGGAGTACTCGAAACAGCGCAACAGGGCACACAGGTCTCGCATGGAGGCCCAGTCATTGGTGGTGAAGTGGTGCTGTTCTGTAGTGCGACTGACCCGTGCGTGCTGCAGCTGAAACTCCACTATGGCCTGCTGCTGCTCGCACAGTCTGTCCAGCATGTGCAAGGTGGAGTTCCACCTGGTGGGCACGTCGCATATGAGGCGGTGAGCGGGAAGGCCGAAGTTACGCTGTAGCGCAGACAGGCGAGCAGCGGCAGGATGTGAACGCCGGAAGCGCGAACAGACGGCCCGCACTTTATGCAGCAGCTCTGACATGTCGGGGTAGTTGTGAATGAACTTCTGCACCACCAAATTCAGCACATGCGCCAAGCAAGGGATGTGCGTCAAATTGGCTAGTCCCAGAGCTGCAACGAGATTTCGCCCATTATCACACACCACCAGGCCGGGCTTGAGGCTCACCGGCAGCAACCACTCGTCGGTCTGTTGTTCAATACCCCGCCACAACTCCTGTGCGGTGTGGGGCCTGTCCCCCAAACATATGAGTTTCAGAATGGCCTGCTGACGTTTACCCCGGGCTGTGCTGAAGTTGGTGGTGAAGGTGTGTGGCTGACTGGATGAGCAGGTGGAAGAAGAGGAGGAGGAAGCCGAGAAGGAGGAGGTGGCAACAGGAGGCAAAGAATGTTGCCCTGCGATCCTTGGCGGCGGCAGGACGTGCGCCAAACAGCTCTCCGCCTGGGGCCCAGCTGCCACTACATTTACCCAGTGTGCAGTTAGGGAGATATAGCGTCCCTGGCCGTGCTTACTGGTCCACGTATCTGTGGTTAGGTGGACCTTGCTACAGATGGCGTTGCGCAGTGCACACTTGATTTTATCGGATACTTGGTTGTGCAGGGAAGGCACGGCTCTCTTGGAGAAGTAGTGCCGGCTGGGAACAACATACTGTGGGACAGCAAGCGACATGAGCTGTTTGAAGCTGTCTGTGTCCACCAGCCTAAATGACAGCATTTCATAGGCCAGTAGTTTAGAAATGCTGGCATTCAGGGCCAGGGATCGAGGGTGGCTAGGTGGGAATTTACGCTTTCTATCAAATGTTTGTGAGATGGAGAGCTGAACGCTGGCGTGTGACATGGTTGAGACGCTTGGTGACGGAGGTGGTGGTGGTGGTGTTGGTGGTACATCCCCTGTTTGCTGGGCGGCAGGTGCCAACGTTCCTCCAGAGGCGGAGGAAGAGGCCGAGGCGGCAGCAGCAGAATAGGCCGAGGCGGCAGCAGCAGAAGAGGTAGCAGGGGGAGCCTGAGTGACTTCCTTGGTTTTAAGGTGTTTACTCCACTGCAGTTCATGCTTTGCATGCAGGTGCCTGGTCATGCAGGTTGTGCTCAGGTTCAGAACGTTAATGCCTCGCTTCAGGCTCTGATGGCACAGCGTGCAAACCACTCGGGTCTTGTCGTCAGCACATTGTTTGAAGAAGTGCCATGCCAGGGAACTCCTTGAAGCTGCCTTTGGGGTGCTCGGTCCCAGATGGCGGCGGTCAGTAGCAGGCGGAGTCTCTTGGCGGCGGGTGTTCTGCTTTTGCCCACTGCTCCCTCTTTTGCTACGCTGTTGGCTCGGTCTCACCACTGCCTCTTCCTCCGAACTGTGAAAGTCAGTGGCACGACCTTCATTCCATGTGGGGTCTAGGACCTCATCGTCCCCTGCATCGTCTTCCACCCAGTCTTGATCCCTGACCTCCTGTTCAGTCTGCACACTGCAGAAAGACGCAGCAGTTGGCACCTGTGTTTCGTCATCATCAGAGACATGCTGAGGTGGTATTCCCATGTCCTCATCATCAGGAAACATAAGTGGTTGTGCGTCAGTGCATTCTATGTCTTTCACCGCTGGGGAAGGGCTAGGTGGATGCCCTTGGGAAACCCTGCCAGCGGAGTCTTCAAACAGCATAAGAGACTGCTGCATAACTTGAGGCTGAGACAGTTTCCCTGGTATGCATGGGGGTGATGTGACAGACTGATGGGGTTGGTTTTCAGGCGCCATCTGTGCGCTTTCTGCAGAAGACTGGGTGGGAGATAATGTGAACGTGCTGGATCCACTGTCGGCCACCCAATTGACTAATGCCTGTACCTGCTCAGGCCTTACCATCCTTAGAACGGCATTGGGCCCCACCATATATCGCTGTAAATTCTGGCGGCTACTGGGACCTGAGGTAGTTGGTACACTAGGACGTGTGGATGTGGCAGAACGGCCACGTCCTCTCCCAGCACCAGAGGGTCCACTAACACCACCACGACCATGTCCACGTCCGCGTCCCTTACTAGATGTTTTTCTCATTGTTATGGTTCACCACAACAACAAATATATTATTTGGCCCAATGTATTGTATTCAAATTCAGCGGGATATAAATTTGAGGCCTAGTATTTAGGCGCTGGGTCACCGGTATGGATTTAGTGACAGAATTAGACTTGGAAATGCACAGAAGCGTGTGTGTGAAGTTATTCTGAATGACCCAATGTGCACCTTGAATATTATATACCCTTTTAGGGATAGATTTCAAATAGCTCTGATATAGCAGAAACCACTAAATTATGAAATTGCTAAATTGGGAATTGTACTTCAACCCAGAACAAAAAATGTGCTTTGACGGACACTAAATATCTTGCCCAGCAACAACAGTACAGCGGTGGGTAACGAGAGATTTAGAGGGATTTAAATTTGAGGCCTAGTATTTAGGCGCTGGGTGACAGGTATGGGTTTAGTGACAGAATTAGACTTGGAAATACACAGTAGCGGGTGTGTGTGAAGTTATTCTGAATGACCCAATGTGCACCTTCAATATTATATACCCTTTTTGGGATAGATTTCAAATAGCTCTGATATAGCAGGAACCACTAAATTATGAAATTGCTAAATTGGGAATTGTACTTCAACCCAGAACAAAAAATGTGCTTTGACGGACACTAAATATCTTGCCCAGCAACAACAGTACAGCGGTGGGTAACGAGAGATTTAGAGGGATTTAAATTTGAGGCCTAGTATTTAGGCGCTGGGTCACCGGTATGGATTTAGTGACAGAATTAGACTTGGAAATGCACAGAAGCGTGTGTGTGAAGTTATTCTGAATGACCCTATGTGCACCTTCAATATTATATACCCTTTTAGGGATAGATTTCAAATAGCTCTGATATAGCAGAAACCACTAAATTATGAAATTGCTAAATTGGGAATTGTACTTCAACCCAGAACAAAAAATGTGCTTTGACGGACACTAAATATCTTGCCCAGCAACAACAGTACAGCGGTGGGTAACGAGAGATTTAGAGGGATTTAAATTTGAGGCCTAGTATTTAGGCGCTGGGTCACCGGTATGGATTTAGTGACAGAATTAGACTTGGAAATGCACAGAAGCGTGTGTGTGAAGTTATTCTGAATGACCCTATGTGCACCTTCAATATTATATACCCTTTTAGGGATAGATTTCAAATAGCTCTGATATAGCAGAAACCACTAAATTATGAAATTGCTAAATTGGGAATTGTACTTCAACCCAGAACAAAAAATGTGCTTTGACGGACACTAAATATCTTGCCCAGCAACAACAGTACAGTGGTGGGTAACGAGAGATTTAGAGGGATTTAAATTTGAGGCCTAGTATTTAGGCGCTGGGTCACCGGTATGGATTTAGTGACAGAATTAGACTTGGAAATGCACAGAAGCGTGTGTGTGAAGTTATTCTGAATGACCCTATGTGCACCTTCAATATTATATACCCTTTTAGGGATAGATTTCAAATAGCTCTGATATAGCAGAAACCACTAAATTATGAAATTGCTAAATTGGGAATTGTACTTCAACCCAGAACAAAAAATGTGCTTTGACGGACACTAAATATCTTGCCCAGCAACAACAGTACAGCGGTGGGTAACGAGAGATTTAGAGGGATTTAAATTTGAGGCCTAGTATTTAGGCGCTGGGTGACAGGTATGGGTTTAGTGACAGAATTAGACTTGGAAATACACAGTAGCGGGTGTGTGTGAAGTTATTCTGAATGACCCAATGTGCACCTTCAATATTATATACCCTTTTTGGGATAGATTTCAAATAGCTCTGATATAGCAGGAACCACTAAATTATGAAATTGCTAAATTGGGAATTGTATTTCAACCCAGAACAAGAAATGTGCTTGAACGGACACTAAATAACTCGCCCAGCTACAGCACTAGGGACAGATTTAGCTGGATATAAATTTGAGGCCTAGTATTTAGGCGCTGGGTGACCGGTATGGATTTAGTGACAGAATTAGACTGGGATATGGCCAAAAAATGAACAGACTATTGCTGGTTAAATGCACTTGGTGTGACAGCTTCACCCTGATGTAGGCTTTAGCCAAAAAACAACCACACCATTGAGGGTTAAATGCACTTGGTGACAGGCGCAGCTTGCCCCTGATTTTGTATATGGCCAAAAAATGAACAGACTATTGCTGGTTAAATGCACTTGGTGTGACAGCTTCACCCTGATGTAGGCTTTAGCCAAAAAACAACCACACCATTGAGGGTTAAATGCACTTGGTGACAGGCGCAGCTTGCCCCTGATTTTGTATATGGCCAAAAAATGAACAGACTATTGCTGGTTAAATGCACTTGGTGTGACAGCTTCACCCTGATGTAGGCTTTAGCCAAAAAACAACCACACCATTGAGGGTTAAATGCACTTGGTGACAGGCGCAGCTTGCCCCTGATTTTGTATATGGCCAAAAAATGAACAGACTATTGCTGGTTAAATGCACTTGGTGTGACAGCTTCACCCTGATGTAGGCTTTAGCCAAAAAACAACCACACCATTGAGGGTTAAATGCACTTGGTCGCAGCTTGTGCTGGCGCACCACAAGACACAAAATGGCCGCCGATCACCCCAGAAAAATGAGACTGACAAACGGTCTGTGCAGCCTAAAAACAGTGAGCAATTGAGGATCAGCAGCTCAATGATCCACAGCTGCAGATCGATCAGTTAATCAAGTCCTTTGGAGGAGTTAATCTGCCTAATCTCGCCCTACTGTCGCAGCCGCAACCTCTCCCTACGCTAATCAGAGCAGAGTGACGGGCGGCGCTATGTGACTCCAGCTTAAATAGAGGCTGGGTCACATGGTGCTCTGGCCAATCACAGCCATGCCAATAGTAGGCATGGCTGTGATGGCCTCTTGGGGCAAGTAGTATGACGCTTGTTGATTGGCTGCTTTGCAGCCTTTCAAAAAGCGCCAAGAAAGCGTCACAAAAGCGCGAAGAAAGCGACGAACACCGAACCCGAACCCGGACTTTTACGAAAATGTCCGGGTTCGGGTCCGTGTCACGGACACCCCAAAATTCGGTACGAACCCGAACTATACAGTTCGAGTTCGCTCATCCCTATTAACCACAAATCCGAAAAAATGCGCATTAGGGTTAGAGGAGGCCAAGTATCTGGGATATGTAATTGGTCATGGAGTTATAAAACCTCAGGTACACAAAATTGAGGCAATCAGAAATTGGCCCTGGCCCGTCACTACTCGGCAGGTAAAATCATTCCTGGGAATTGTGGGATATTACATGAGATTTGTGCCCCACTTTGCCACTATAGCTGTGCCACTGACAGGGTTATTAAAGGGGCGTAAGTCAGGGATGGTTCGCTGGAATGAACAAGTTCATAGTTCAGACCGACGCCTCTGAGGTTGGCCTTGGGGCTGTACTGTCTCAGGAAGTCAACGGGGAGGAACATCCCATTGTCTTTCTCAGCCGTAAAACACCCCAACCGAGACCAGGTATAGTATAGTGGAGAGGGAGTGCCTCGCCATCAAATGTTCTCTCGAGGATCTCCGTTACTATCTGTTCGGCAGAATCTTCCGCCTGGTGACTGACCACTCCCCTCTCAAGTGGATGAGCCAGGCCAAAGAAAGGAATGCTCGAGTCACCAGGTGGTTTCTGTCTCTACAGAATTACAAATTTATGGTGGAGCACAAAGCTGGCCGATTACTGAGGAATGCGGACGCCTTCTACTGGGTACACAGTTTTTTGGGTGTCCACCCCCTCAGAGTTGAAGAAAGGGGGGGTATGTGGCATGGTGCAGGGTATGTGACGACAATGTGTACCTGGCCTCTATTGATGTGGAGGCCTTGTACATGAGTATCCCACATGATAGTGGCCTCTGTGCAGTAATACACTTCCATAAATCAAGGGGCAAACAGTATGTGGCATGGTACGTGTAACTGAGGTTCCTGGCCTCGGTGAGGTAATAGCCGGGTTTTGTGTGTTAACAGCAGAAGCTGTTGACACCTTTAATACTTAGTATGGCTGCAAAGCCAATCCGGGCTGGCTTTTACTCAGAGTAGGTAAAGAGTTGGGCGGGTGCCTACTCCCCACGTTCCAGAACCAGGTTTTGGAGCTGGGAATTAAATACCCAGGCAGCAACCTAAGCTGAGAGGAGAAGGAAGGGAAATCACTGCGACTCTGGGTGGTTTTTGTAGTGTCTGGAGCTGAGGCCTGGACCCCGACACAGGCATACAGAGCGCCCAGCATCCTGTGAGAATACTTTATGTGGCTGTGCGATCGGCCAGGACAGGACTCATTCAAGTAAAGGAGCCAGGTGAAGCTCTCTGTTATTTTGTGTGTGAACTAACACCAAGTGACTGTTTTGCTTTTTCTGTTTGAGCAAGTGTGAAATAAACGCTCTTTTGCTTTGTTACCTGGACTCCGTTTGTCTCTATACTGCAACCGCAGCCCTGTCTACTGGAGTAAATCCCCACTGCGGACAACAAATACAGTCACTTTCACATCTGAAAGTCCCACACACTTTCCGACTAAGCCAATTTCCTGTCTGAGGAGGTGCTTGGTAGTGGCTATGAATTAGCCTATCCCTGAGGGAACTGTTAAAGATGTGTGAATTTTATTCTATATTTTGTATCTCTAGGACTGTAATGAGTTAAATTTTTCTTCTTCAAGTGCCTCCCACCCCCCTCTTTGTTACAAGACTGGAGAAGGGGGGGGGGGGGGGGCAAAGGGCTGTGCTGTGAGAAGTGTCTGTTTTCTTATCTGTTTACAGGTGTCCCAAGGGAGTCATATAGACTGTGGAGGAATGCATAAGCCAATTATATGGGTTGATGATATACACCTATTATTCACTGCCTATAGAGAAGCACCTCCTTGAAGTGTCACACATGAGGTATACAGTATTCTTGTTAGGATAAACGCCATTACAAAATCGTGACGATAACCAGATGTTTACATTAGTTCACATTCCAAAGTAGTGCCCAGTGTGCAGAAGCCAGGGTGCTATCTCCTCTCTCTTATCTCTTCTTCCTTTTGAGCCAATAAAATAATGCCTGGGCCTCAGAAAGTACTGCCCTTTTCTGAAGATACATATACCACTTACTCTGTGTAATAAAAGTTAGAGATTGCTTTGACCAGCTTCTGTGTCAGTGTCCAGTCTCTCAACCACGCGTGGATATTAACCGCCTGGGGGTACATTCATTTGGAGCCCAGAGTGTATCTCAAATGCTCTAATTTAGGGCTACTTTAACAGACCTGCCCCTTTTATACGGGATCAATAGTCTATGTAGGGGGCAAAATGTCTCTCAGGTCCGAGTGAAAAAGCAAAATCCCCCAGAATCTTCTCAGAATCCCCAAGATCTTTTAAATTTCAACATCATAGGTACCAATAATTTTCATCGTATTCATCTCAGAAGCGGGCTGTTCTCGTGGAGATAGTAGGGATTGTCTATCCCTATGAAGGGAGAATTAGAAGGCTTCTCTCAAAACCTCAGGGGGATACCCCCGTTGGATAAACCTGTTTTGCATATCTTTGGCCTGTACCCTGAAGGATTTAGTAGATGAACAATTCCTTCGTGTTCTCAAATATTGTCACTTGGGGATCCCTCTTTTCAGACTCCTGGGGTAGTAGCTGTCCCACCGTAATAAACTATTAGTAGATGTTGGTTTACAATATGTGGAGGTATGCAGTTCACCATTGGCCCTAGTTATACGAATATCGAGAAAAGCAATATTTTGTAATTCGATTTTGAAAGTAAATCTAAAGCCTATGGTGTTTCTATTTAGGGACTGAACAAAGGTTTTAAACAGTTCCACGCTACTATCCCAAAGAATCCTAATGTCATCAATATAGCGACCCCAGAAGACTATATGTAATGTATATTCTTTGGTTTCATCTAAAAAAAAAAACATTGTATCCTCCCACCAGGAGCAAGTTGGCATTGCTAGAGGCACAGGGGCCACCATTGCCCTGCCCCTGAGCTGGTGGTAGTATCTGGATTCAATCAGAAAGTAGTTATGTGTGAGTACGAACTGTAAGGCTTCCACGACAAAAGAATTGTGTGCCTGAAACAGTTTGCCCCTTGATTTATGGAAGTGTATTACTGCACAGAGGCCACTATCATGTGGGATACTCATGTACAAGGCCTCCACATCAATAGAGGCCAGGTACACATTGTCGTCAATTGTGATATTGTCAATTTTCAACATAAGATCGGTAGTATCCCAAAGATATGACGGGAGGGATAGATCAAAGGGACGAAGAATCTCGTCAATGTATGTACTGATGTTTTGGGTAATGGAGTCTATGCCTGACACTACAGGTCGGCCCTTGAGGGGAGAGAAACCTTTATGGATCTTGGCCAATGTGTAGAAAGTGGGGACCTGTTTTGGTATGAGAAATTTGAGTTCATCACTAGAGATGATGTTATCATCAAAGGCCTGTAACAACATTGTCTCCAATTTGGCCAAAAACACTGAGGTGGGATTTCTCTCAAGTACCCTGTAACAGGTCCTATCCCCTAGACCATTGATGACAGATAGAAGGGGCAGGTCCCTCAAGGATAGGCTAATTCATGGCCACTACCAAGCACCTCCTCAGACAAGAAATTGCCTTAGTCAGAAAGTGTGTGGGACTTTCAGATGTGGAAGTGACTGTATTTGTTGTCCGCTGTGGGGATTTACTCCTGTAGACAGGGGTGCCGGTGCAGTATAGAGGCAAACGGAGTCCAGGTAACAAAGCAAAAGAGCGTTTTTTTCACACTTGCTCAAACAAGTCTTGAAAGCAAACGCTTATCTTGAAATCTAAAAGTTTCTTTAGCGTTTCCACTGGGATAAGTTATGTGATGAGGGACTTTGCTAATTGCAGAACTGAAAGAGTTGTCTACTTATGTACTTCCCCCTGCCCACTCAATTATGTGGGCAAAACAAACAGATTTGGCAAATGGCCATGTTTATCTCCTTTGGCAGCTTGAGAAAAAAATGGCAGACCGCCGAGTATGGCATTTTCCCCCCAACACTCCGCGCTGACTGCCTGAACCCCTGCACCACTAATTTCCTGGCAGGTAGGCTCCTGCAAAGCGGTATGACTCCATTCGCCCAGGCAAACGAGGTGGAGAATGGTGTGACACCGCCGTGCCCTGCACATGCGGTATTCTATAGGGGCACTGTGAATTGTCCCTGCAGTGGAGGCTGAGGGCACGGTGGAGGATGAGGAGGCAGAGGCGGACATTGTCGGAGGACTAAAAACGTGACAACGTGGAGGCGGAAGCTGCGTCACCTGGCCAAGTTGCTGGTGTGGCTTTGCAGGAACCACATTCACCCTGTGGACCATAAAGGACATGTATTGTCGCTGACCGTAGTCAGAGCTCCACACGTCGGTGCTGCTGTGCACTTTGGCAGACACTGTCAGGCTCAAGAACGGGCCCACCTTCTTTTCTACATATGTCTGCTGGGCTGGTACTGACTTTTTGGCAAAGAAATGACGGCTTAGGACTCTCCACCTTGGCTCGTCACAAGCCATCAGTTCTCTGAAAGGTGCAGAGTCCACCATTTGGAAAAGGAGGGACTGCAGCACCATCAACTTGGACAGGAGCACGTTCAGTTTCTGCGCGGTTGGATGAGTGCACACATACTGTTGTCTTTTGGCAATCGCTTCGGTGATCGATTGATGATGGAATGACTGACGAGGAGTAAGAGGAGTAGGAGCAGGAACATCAGGACCAGCAGATGATGGGAAGGACAGACAGCTCCGTTCAGCTGAGGTGGTGGAGACTTGACTGCCTAAAAACCAGGTGCGTGCCACTAGGTGATACAGGGGTTGCTGCGGCAGGCTGGACCACCACATCAGAGATATGTTGACACAGGGCTGTGGTGCCTACATTGGCACCATGGCCACGCTTCACTTTCTGCCCACAAATTCTACATTTGGCCATTTTCACCTCCCCCAGCAGCTTAATTAAAAACTGCCGAGTAGGTGATTTTACCCCAACACTATGCACTAACTGACTGCTACCACCGCTGCTTCCATGAACTCGTGCACCATTACTTTCCTGGCTGGTAGGCTCCTGTGAAGCAGGTGGTCTACCCTGGGCACATTTGGCTACCGACCTCCCACTGCTGCCACCCCGCTGACTCACAGCCACGCTAGCGACTTGCTGGCTCTGCCGCAGCCTCATGGGCAAGCTGCCACCCTCTTCTCCCGATGATGATGAAGCCCCTAATACACCCGGCTCCCATGTCACTGATGTCCTCCTCGATGGTCTCTGGGTCAGGAGCCTCACTGCTCGCAACACCATCTCCCACGCCTGTCACAGTTCCTCCCATGACAGAGGTGCGAAGATTGGAGAGACTGGCGGCATGTGAGGGTATCTGACAGTCTCTCTGTTTTTTTCCTTTCAGTGTTGCGTTTGGTAATGACCACACCTCTTGTCTGGTGCAGCTAATGGTCATTACTGAGGCTATTTAGTTCTGACTCACACTGCTTACCTTGCGGTTGATTCACTGCAGAACGGCTAATAAGTTGCACGTATATTTCCTATTAATACACCCAAAAATGGTTGTATGACAATGTACATTCACCGCATAACAGCTAATAACACATACTTATTTTTCCTATTTATACACCCAGTAAATCGATGTATCACACACTTGCACCCCAATAACAAGCAAGGTTTGCTGGAATTACTGAGCTATCATATAGTGCAAACCTAAAAATAGCAGGATAACAACAATTTGTATCCCCAATTAGTGCAGCAAGGTGTAATAGTAATCGGAAGGGATGAGCAAATTGACCTCAGATGAAACATCCGAAGTAAATTCGCATAATACTTAATTTGAATACTGTACAGAGTGGTACCTTGGAACCGAGCCGAGTTTGGGAAATGTTTTTTTACAGTAGAAATTAATTTATGAAGTTATTTGAAGTCTCGCGAGACTTCGCGAAGTAAAACTTCGGCTCATCTGAGCCAATATATTCTAATACTGTACTGAGCGCTTGCTCCTTACAGTATTCAAAGTATTATGCGAATTGACTTCGGATGTTTCATTCAAACATTCAAAGTCGATTTGTTCATCCCTAGTAATCGCTCCTACTACACAGGCTGTACACTCCCCTATTGTTCCCTGCTCTCTCCCTATAGTGTGGATAATGTCTCCCTATTCTTTCCCTACTCTGATGAATGATCTTTAAGTTAACTTCTAAATGTTTTTTTTTTTTTGCAGAATAAAGTCTTTCCTAACACTGTCTCTAGTGCTTGTCATGTCTCTCCCTGCACTAAGTACACTGGAAAATGGCAGCAACCAAGATGGCTGAGGCTATTTATAGGGCTTTGACTCACAGGGGCTGTCTGGCTGCTGATTGGCTGCATGCACTGCATTGTGGGTGATTCCTCCTTCCCAGAGTTCTTAGCTCCATGTTCTAACATATGCAGCAGCCATTTTTGGAAAAAATGCAATTCATTACCATGAAGTGTGAGGAAATTAGACTTTGGTGCAAATCAAAATTTTCCTGAAATACGTATCGAATTCCACTTTGTCAACTTTGATTTGCTCATCTCTAGTTGGCGCTATATAAATAAAGATTATTATTAATTACTTTTATTACATGCATTGATTTCCTTAAAGGGTTTATCCAGTTATATCTGTTCACCTCAATGCACCCACAGTGGGGAGTCTTACAAGAATAGCCATAATTTTTTTTATCCTTACCAGGCAAGTGCTTGCTCCAAGTGTAATTCGGTAGCAGGCTGTACATTGGGCATGTGATCCTAGTCCTGTTTCAACCCACAATGCTTGCAGGTTGCACGTGCATACTCAAGTGGTCTCAGGCAACAAAAAGTAACAAATAGGGGCTTTGCGACTTTTTGGAAATCATTTGACCAAACATTTGGGATCAATTGAGCAAGAATGTTGTGACTTTTTGAGAACCGTGCCTTTCAATGCCACCTATGTATTTACGTTGTTTTTGAAACTCCGCTCCAGGCATCTCGCAGATGTACATTCACTGAAATAAGCACAACCACATTGCACTAATTTTATTATTGCCGTGCGCAATTTTCTTAGAATTATCTCAGGTGTGCATAGCAATTCCAGTTGAAAAAAATGAACCTCAAATACACCTACAGTAATAATTTCTATCTATATGGAATGTAGGTCAGGCCTCTCAACTTTTTAAGCTTTTAAAACACCTGTATTTACTTAAGTATGGAACGGATTTGGGTCTGCTAATATTCTCTAATCTGTGGTTGCAATCTTTTTGGGCAATAACTAAGGAATCTACATACAAGACCCACCTACAAAATTCTAGGAAAATAATGTGGCAAATAAAGTGGTATCTTCATACAGACTTTCAAAAAATCTATAAGCTCACTACCAACTTGCTGGCCATGCAATGAGGATAAAGCAGATTTAATGGACATCTGGTGAGAATGTAAGGTGATTTCTCTCTTGTAGAAGGTGATGGGGAACTTTTTATCTCGGCTCTGTAGATATGAGCTTCTCTCACTAATGCTTACCATCTTTTATCAATAGATCTAGACTCTTATTAGGCTACCCTCGCTCCTAATGTTTTAGAGGGTCAGCTCAGCAGCACGCCCCCTCACCCATAATGTTTTAGAGGGTCACCAGCAGGCCCTCAACCATAATGTTTTAGATGGTCAGCTCGGCAGCAGACCCTTGCCCACAAAATTGTTTAGATGGTCATCTCAGGAGCAGGCCCTCGCACATAATGTTTTAGAGGATCACCAGCAGATCTTTGTCCTAATGTTTTTGAGGTTCACCGGCAGGCCATCAATCATAATTTTTCAAGGGTGTATGATGCCTTCCATTATGTGTAATAAAGGGTGTATTGGAGTGTCGTTTCCTTGTAATGTTTGGCAGCCCTTTCAAATAGTGCATAGGCTTTATGAGTGTAGGAGTCACACTACCTGAACAATTGTACCACAATGTGACCGAGGCCCATCTTTATGTGATATACAGGTTGTATTAGAGTGCCTGTTCCTTGTAACTTTTGGCAGCACTTCCACTTTATATGCAAGTAAATATACAGGAAAGAATGTTTCCTAACAATTTTTCCTCTAAAATTGATTTTATCTTCGGTTTGGTGCGTATTATCGTCAGTCTGTAAAAGTGGCATACTACTCGGACAACATCGTTCCCAGCAGCGACCTGGGAGTCCAAGATGCATCTACTCGAGCACCCGAGAACTTTGGTGCTCGACCAAAACTAATCTAGAGATGTTTCCCAAGCAACAAAGGACAATAATTGCCAAAACTAACAGGTTAATAACACAGCTCTCACCTGCTCCTTCTCTGCTGTGAGCATGGAAGATACACCGCACTTGGATGCAGATAACTTGAAGTCCAAACCAGAAAATTAACCTCCATCTCAGTTTCGCAAAGGTTCAACGGTACTTTATTAGCGCGGTTTAAAAATTATACAACCAGTTTTAGTCTACGCGTTTTGGACTGTCAGACATATAAGCCCTTACTCATGACTTGCTAAAAACACAACTAAGTGCAGCATATAAGGTGGTCAACCAATATTAACCGGACAGAATAAATATCAAGTAAATCGAAAAAACGGACCCGCAAGGAGTCATAATAATCACCAAAAAATTAAACTGACTTACGTATATATGAAAATCCAAAAAACTTTGTTATAAATATATATGAACAATACATACATGCATAATAAATAAATAGGTGCTTTTGCCTCCACTGATTGGTCCTCAATTACTGGAGCTTCAACTCCATTAATTTTCTTCCACACACCTGTGTGGGCACTATATAGGGGAGAGGTTTTTACATGTTTCCATATCCCCGGAAGAAGCCAGGTTTACTGGCGAAACGGCGTTGGGTCAGGAGTCGGCCGAGAGATCTTTGCACCATTCAGGGTATGTTTAATCTTGTCCATGCACTCTAACCTCAATCTCTACAATTGCCTCCTTTGCACTTTGTTTGGGGCGTTGCTGTCATGAGGTTTTGAGGTATGCTTTTTTAGCTAGCATTCTTTTTTCCCTGTTGTTATTTTTGTGCACTGATCTCCCGGCCTCTCCTTGGGTCCTGCTCCTCATCTGTGTGTCCTGCCTTGTGCTGCCTTCTTTTATTATGCATGTATGTATTGTTCATATATATTTATAATAATGTTTTGGGGATTTTCATATATACGTAAGTCAGTTTCATTTTTTGGTGATTAGCATATAAGGTGGGTCAACACCTGTGCCCATAATTGGGCTGTCATGTGACCCAAAAGAGACGCTGTCAATCACATGCAACAACTTTTCAGTTTAAAAGTTATATAGTCAAACATCTAAAAACATATAAATATTTGACACAGAAAAAACATCTAAAAATGAGAAGATATACATTACCACATCGCGTAACACTATTGCTATAGTATCAAATCTAATCTTTTATTAAGTCCTTCAGGCTGACGGCTGTCCAACTGAAAAATCCAGAAGGATTCCCTATTAAGAAGTTTCCTCCTGTGATCACCTCCTCTGACCGTGCTTTAACCCTCTCAATACCCTGCACTTGCATGCCGGACGTGTCTCTACCATGAGCTATCGCAAAGTGCATGCTAGCCGCAGACACACTGCGGCTCCCATGGTGCGGCACGTCCGAAATGTGTCTGCGTATCCTCACCTTAATAGCATTGGTACTCAGCCAACATACTCTAAGTTACATATCTTACATGTGATCAAATATACTGCATCAGTTGTATTACAATTTAAGTATGATCTTAAAATAAAATCTTTACCATTCACCGTAGATCTGAAAGATTTAGCCACCACAGTATGATCGCAGCATATACATTTGCTATGTCCACATATAGCTACCTTTCGTAGTTAACCAGTTTGGCTCCAACTTTTTCTTGTCCTGATAAAGAGACTAGGACTAACATACGTCGCTACAGTGGAGGCTCTACGGGCCGCACACCTTATACCTCTCATTGCTATCTCTGCCCATTGCTTATCATATGCCAAGATTGGGAGGTGCTTTCTAACGATATTACAAACTTCAGGATATTCAACACTAAATTGTGTCACAAAGGTGCTCTGAGGTGTCTTTTCTAATGACGCTTGTGGCTCACTAGATCTATGTTTTATTTTAGGATAAACTAACAGGTCTCTATCTATATCTAGTTTCTGTTGCATGCAACTGGTAATATGCTTTTGGGAATAAGCCCTCTGTACCAACCTGCTTGCAATTTCTCCTGCTTCTAATACAAAAGAGTCCACATCTGTGCAGTTCCGTCTAGGACAATAATTGCTACTCAAATGACTACTGCTTTATATCGGAAGGACCCTGATGCACCACCACTGGCAGAAATCACCAATGATAACTGCTTACATAAGAGAACTATTTCCCTCAGTCTTAGCAAAGTGTCACAGTTCAGTCACTAATGGGAAGCACAGTTCAAATCCGGGCATAATAGAATTACTCTTTAAATTTTTTTTATAATAATACTAGGGTCTTAAAGTGGGTTGTCTCGCTTCAGCATAAGGCATTTATCATGTAGATAAAGTTAATACAGGGCACTTACTAATATATTGTGATTGTCCATATTGCCTCCTTTGATGGCTTGATTCCTTTTTCCATCACGTTATACACTGCTCGTAGCCATGGTTATGACCACCCTGCAATCCAAAAGTGGTGGCCATGCTTGCACACTATAGGAAAAAGCCCTGCTCTATGGTGGCAAGGACCATGGGAGTGTGCATAAGCCAGCACTTTATCCTATTAGCAAGTGCCTTGTATTAACTTTGACTGCATGATAAATGCCATTTGCTGATATGAGACAACCTATTTAAGGTTTAGTAGACTATATTAATATTTATATTATTATCATCAATAAGTCACTATTGTTTTGACCGACTTTTTGTCTCATATTATTTTCTTAATTATTTAATATCGTAAAAGTTAAAACCAATGAAAATGTTTAAAAAATGGCCCATATTTACTAACATGAGCGCACCATGTCAAATTTTTTCACAGTGCGGATATACCACGGACCCATTCAAGTTGAAGAGTCCGGCCCGCTGCACGGATGGTGCCCGTGCATTAGGGACCACAATTGCTGCCCCCAATGCACGGAACGGCCGCACAACTGCCGTGTGCATGAGACCTTAGAATGATTTTTGTGCTGCAAGATTTGCATGATAGCTGGTACAGTATATATTGATTCACATGCTTTGGACATTTGCATAGGGTCTGTTTTGTTGGCATCCCATTTGTAAATCTGCCTCAAAGTGCCAGTGTTGATTAAAGCAACCAATCAGAACACTCTGTTCCTTTTAAATCAAGCAATGGAAAGATAAAGCTGGAATCTGATTGGATAATATTGGCTTCACTGATGCTTTTTTACAAGTGTTTTTTTATTCTACATGAGGCCTATTGTATGTATGCTATACAAAGCATCAATATAACACATATAACACATTTCTACTATAATTCGAAAAATGCTTTAAAGGTCTGAAAAGCTGAAGAATAAAATATGGTATAGAAGTTTCAGAAATGCTTAACACACCAGATATACTACTGAACTTAAACTTGTGCCTGATTTAATACCTTGTTTTCTGAAGTATATGGCCATAGCTCATAGATCTTAAGATTTTATGGGGCAGTTATAAGATTTTATGATCACTTTATAACATTTTATAGACAGTTTAATCATTAGTCAGGACTTTCATTGCACCAGGTAATTTTATCAATAATAGTTACCTTACCCAGTTCTCTCTCCTATACCACAGTGTTCTGTATCACAATGTAACAAGATCTTCCAGCTGTTTCACAGGGGGTTCCAAATATATATAACTGCACTCTAGGGGCAATGTGGTCAAACTGATAATAGTCACCGACCACATACATATGCAGCACTTCCATTAAACTGCTGGAATACATGAAAACATATATTACAGTAGATGTTAGATATTTCAATATTAGAAATTAGGATAAGATAAAAATACGATAAAGAATTCTCATGTATTGTAAAAAGCAACATCTCTAAGAATAGCAGGGTAGTATTGATACTCATAATTAGAGATGAGCAAATTTCTCAAATATTCGATTAGGCCGGTTTGCCGAATATATTCCGAAAAGATTTGATTTGATCCAAATTTATTTGTGGCAAATTGTGTTAAAAAACAGCTATTTCCTGGCTGCAGAGAGCCTGTATAGTGGTGTAGAACACTGTGCCTTGCAGTAACACCCATAGGGAGTCTGCTGTGGTAGTGAAATAATACTGTGAGTCTGTATGACACGCACATGACAGGCATCGCTCTTAGAATCACTGCACACTTCACTTATTTGGACAGTTATGGGGCCAAAACTGACCAAATAACTGAAGTGTGAACTCAGCTTTACAGGTCAATGTTAGCGCCAGATATAAAGAACTGTGCAGAGGCCCAAGATCCTTCTATAGTGTTAAAGAGCACACTCCAATTTTAAAACTACAAGATATTGCCAATAGAGATGGCCTTGCAGTTCGCCCGGCGGTCGTTTTGCGGCGAACTTTGCGTGTTTGCGATTCACCGAACATGCGAACATATGGAGAAATTTGCGCCCGCCATATTCTTTTACATTGTGAAGAACTTTGACCCATGACACATCCATCAGGTGGTACAGGACAGCCAATTGAGACGTTTCAGCACATGGACATACCCCCTACCTTATAAATAAACCTGATCTGGCCGCCATTTTACATTCAGTGTTTTGCCAGTGTAGGGAGAGGTTGCTGTGTGGAGCAGGGACAGACTGTTTGGGACACCAAACGCTAGCTAATAGGGCCACAAAAGTCATTTTAAGCACTAGTATAGGTGTGCTATCGATAGGTGTGATACACAGAGGGGTGCAATATACTTATAATATACTTTTATAATGAGTCAAAAACACATAGATCTATATAGTGATCACCTGGAAGTCAGGGGCCTAGGGGCAAGGGGCTTACTAGGGCCATTTTTATATAGGGTAAGGTTCCGGGCGGGGTCGCTCTTATCAGGGCGGGTGGTCTGTGGTTAGGCTATCAGGACCAGAATAGCACCCCCTGTAGGGCAATATCAGGGACAGTTTTTTGCCCACCCTGTCCTTCAATACCACATCATCATCTAGCCTAGGTAGGATATATGGTTTAAGATTTGGCGCCACCGAGCACTTGTTATTGCCTACCACATCTGTGCCTTTTGCTTAACTTTAACAATTTAATTTATTTTCATTTTGAGGGATATCTTTTCCATTCACAAGTCCGCAAAATGGGTCTGCATCCGTTCCACAGTTTTGCGGAACGGGTGCAGACCAATTCATTTTCAATGGGGCCGGAATGTGCTGTCTGCATCCGCATTTGCGGATCCACATCTGCATTTGAGGAGCCGCACTTTCGCATCTGTGCTTCCGTTTCTGCAAAAAATAAAAAAATGTCCTATTCTTGTCCGCAATTGCAGACAAGAATAGGCATTTTCTATTATAGTGCCGGCGATGTACGGTCCACAAATTGCGGAATGCACATTGCCGGTGTCCGTGTTTTGCGGATCTGCAAAACACTTACGGACATGTGAATGGACCCTTGTAGTAAAGTTATTAAAGGTCTAGTTTTCTCTATATGTATATTCTAATGGATTGCCTTCCTTGTACAATGTTATAATATACTTTCTATGTTAGTATATTACAGGTATATAGAGGGACAAGCGTTAGTGAAACAAATAATTCTACTGGTGTGATATACCAGTCGTTCCCCCAAAAAACTGATTGAAGCGGGGTGTTATATACCAATATACTTTCTTTATAGTGCATTTGGGTACTGTATAGTGCATTTGCGTATGCGCGTACGCGGAAATTATATTGCCGATATTTTGCATTGAAAAAATAATGAATGGAGACCGCAAATTCGAAAAATACATCTGGTATGTTACTGTCCATGTTGTGGGACTATATGTGCACTTCTAGTAATTATTTCTTGGCTGAAAATATGAGCTGCAGGTTTTTCAGGTTCGCCTGCCATTAAAATGAATGGAACCTGCCGCAAACTTGCGGTTCGCGAACATTTGATCGCGTTTGAGCGTTCGCGAACGGTCCCGGCAGATGTTCGTACATCACTAATTGCCAATATGTTATCACGTGCAATTATGTAATGTGCCAACTTTTGATTTTTAAGTATTGTAACCATCTTAAAACACCCAGTTACTCCCATTATCATAAATATATAATAATAAAGATTTTTGGGGTGGTCTCTCCGATCTCCTTATATACAGCAACTGCGTTTGTCTCTCTGTATCAGCCGATTTAATTATGACATATAAATGTGACATAGTGTGGAGGTGGCAGCAGCAGCATGAGGAGATCACAGAGTGGCACAATTACATAGTTTGGAGACAGCAGCATATACACAATTTAATATGCGCAAGGCGAGCAGTAAGGGATGGGGAAGTGGCCGTGCTGCTGATGGTGCATAGTGATGAGCGGCAGGGGTCATATTCGAATTCGCGATATTTCGCAAATATTTTTTAGAATATTCGTTGAATATTAGAAAATTCGAAAATTCACGATTTTTTTTTTTTTTAATCGGCAAGGTAATGATTGTGTAATATGAGAATTTTCGTAATTCGAATTTTCGGATTCGAATTTTTCAACTTTACAACTATTAGACAAAGAAGATTATAGCACTATATTAGCTAAATTGCTCTATATTCGATTTTTTGAATATTCGCTATTGCTATAACAGTTTTTTTGAATATTCGTAATATATAGCAATATAGCGAATATTCAAGAAAAACGAATATAGAGCAATTTAGCTGATATATATATAGCTTTTTTTATAGTTTTTTTATGAACTTCAGATGAGAAAAAAATTACAACTATTAGACAAAGAAGATTATAGCACTATATTAGCTAAATTGCTCTATATTCATTTTTTTTCCGAATATTGCGCTAAATTAGTTTTTTCGAATATTTGTAATATTCTAAAACAAGAATATATAGCAATATAGCGAATATTCGAAAAAACAAATATAGAGCAATTTAGCTAATATAGTGCTATAATCTTCTTTGTCTAAAAGTTGAAAAATTCGCAATAAAAAAAATTGAATCCGAAAATTCGAATTACGAAAATTTGCATATTACACAATCATTACCTTGCCGATTTTTTCAAATATGACCCTTGCCGCTCATCACTACTCCTAAAGTCAAGTATATTGCAGCCTTCTTATTGGCCCACAAGCTAGAAGCAGGAAGGGATCATGTGTACTGATTAAAAAAATCGGAAAAAAAAAAAAATCTGGAAAAAATCGAATATTCGAAATTACGAATATATATATAACTATATTCGAAATATTCGCAAATTTTCGAAGCACCTATATTCGCGATAAAAATTTGAAATTCTAATATTCGTGATCAACACTAATGGTGCATGCAGAGGCCGTGGCCCTGGGCGCTGTGAAATTGTGCCTGCTGCCAAAGCACAAGTAACACACTCATTCACGATACCTAGCTTTATGTCCTAGTTTGCAGAACACCACTCTCGAAGTCAGACCATTGTGACCACGTGGTCGGTTAGATTGCAGCAGATAATGCTTCCAGTAAGTTAAGCACCACCCTGTCTTCCACAAAGTCCAGTCTCAGTAGCAAAGAGTCTGGTCAACAGAATCCTCACACTGATACTCCTTCCATCCACTATGGAGAGTCTTGGCAAACAAGTGATCCCACATTCGGATATTCCAAGGAGCTGTTTTCATCGCCATTCATTAATTTGGGCCATACTCCAAGCCCGTTTAAAGAGGGACATAAGGAGATCATGTGCCCTGATTCCCAAATTCTGGAGCATCCACAGTCAGAAGAAGATGACGGTGGGGACCTGGAATTAGTGTTTCACAAGGTGGATGATGATGATGAGACCGAGTTGCCAATAAGTCAACCGCAATTAGTGTCTTAAGAGGTTCATGATGTGGATGAGACATAGTTTTCAATAACTAAGGTTGTTGTTAGGTCAACAATTCAGGAGGATGACCAGAGTAAGGAAGTGGAAGAGGTGGTGCTGGATGATGAAGTCACTGACCCAACCTAGGAATGTCGCAAGCCGAGCGAGGAGAGCAGTACAGAGGGGGAGGGATCCGCAACACCGCAACAGGCTGGAAGAGGCAGTGGGGTGGCAAAAGGGAGAGGGCGGGCCACACCAAACAGGCCCGCAACTGTTCACCGGAGCACCCCCTTGCGTAAATCTCCCTTGCCAAGGGGTAGGTGTTCCGCAGTCTGGTGCTTTTTTAGGAAAGTGCGGACAATAAAAGAATTGTCATCTACAACCTGTGCCGTGCTAAAATGTGCAGGGGGTGAACACTAGCAACCTCACCACCACTAGCATAATCCACCACATGGTATCAAAGCACCCTAATAGGTGGGCCGAAAGCCTGGGTCCACAACCAGTGTCTGCAGGTCACACCACTGCCTCCTCTTCCCCTATGTCCAAGACACGGTCCCGGATGCCTCCTGCCATGCACCTGGACCTTCGCAAGCACCATCAGCGACCACATCCACTTCTGTGTCCCAGCGCAGCATACAGATGTCTATACCCAAGGCCTTTGAACGAAAGCGCAAATAACCAGCCATCCACCCACACACCATAGCACTAAATGTGCACCTTACCAAATTGCTGGCCCTGAAAATGTTGCCATTTAGGCTTGTGGACACTGAGGCTTTCTGCAGCCTGATGGCGGCAGCTGTCCCGCAGTACTCTGTCCCCAGCCGCCAATATTTTTCACGGTGTGCAGTACCAGCCTTACACCATAATGTGTCCCGTAACATCATTCATGCCCTGACCAATGCAGTTATTGGGAAGGTCCACTTAACGACTGACTCATGGACAAATGCTTTTGGCCAGGGACGCTACATTTCCCTGACGGCACACTGGGTGAACGTTGTGGAGGCCGGGAGCGAGTGCTACCAACACCAAGGATTGCTGGCCCTACTTCCATCAGGGTTTCCACCACCACCTACATTAGTGACTGCAACCCCCCCTTCTCCTCCTCCGCCTCCTTCTCCAATTCCACCTCTGAATTATCATCTTGCAGCACCAGTCAGATATCAGTCAGTAGCTGGAAGCAGTGTAGCACTGCAGTGGGGAAGTGGCAACAGGCCGTGCTTAAACTGATCTGATTAGGTGACAAACAGCACACCGCCGCAGAGCTTTAGCAGGGGATAAGGGTCCAGACTGAGCTGTGGCTCTCGCCATCCAACCTAGAACCAGGCATGGTTGTGTCTGATAATGGCCGTAACTTGGTGGCGACTTTGGAGCTCAGCAAGCTCACACACATCCCATGCCTAGCCCACATCTTCAACTTAGTGGTTCAGTGGTTTCTCAAAACCTACCACTATTTGAGCTACTGGTGAAGGTGGGCTGCATGTGTGTCCATTTCCACAAGTCATCGACAGCTTCCACTGGCCTGTCAACACTGCAGTAGCAGAGCTTACAATTGCCAGCTCACCAACTGTTGTGCGACGTGAGCACACGCTGGAACTCCACGTTCCACATGTTGGCCAGGCTTTGTGAGCATCAGAGGGCAGTAGTGGAATACCAGCTGTAACATGGTCATTGCCTTTTCAGTCAACTTCCACTATTCATAAGCGAGGAGGGTGCATGGATGACTGACCTCTGTGAGGTTTTAAGAAACTTTAAGAAATCAACACAGATGGTGAGCGGCGATAACGCTATTATCAACATCCCACTTCTGTGTCTACTCAAATGCTCGCTGCTTACAATTAAGGCCCACGCTTTGCATGTGGAAGAGGTTTAAATGGGGGAATACATTACACAGGGTGATTGCCAGACCGCCCTCAGTTTGTCTTCTCAGCGCAAAGTGGATGATGAGGAGGAGGAGGATGAGGAGCAGAATACGGTTGCCGCTGCTTCAGAGGGTAGTAGCCATGGAAATTAAATTCCATCTGTTCAGCATGGATGGACAAAAGCGGAGGAAGAGGATGAGGAGATTGAGAGTCATCCTCCTGATAATGACAGCAAAGTCTTGCATGTTGGGACTCGGGCACACATGGCTGACTTTATGTTAGGCTGCCTTTCCCGTGACCCACACATTTTACGCATTTTGAACAACACTGATTACTGGTTGCTCACCCTTCTCGACCCCCGCTACACTGAGAACTTCTCATCTCTCATTCCTCTGGTGGTGAAAACGAGCAAAATGGTGCAATAGCAGAAGGTCCTTGTTGAAAAATTGCTTACAAAATTTCCATCTGACAACGCTGGCGGCAGAGTCCGTAGTTTCTTGGCCAACCGAGGAGGGGAGACAAAGGGAACACACAGCAGTTACAACAGAGGTAGGGAAACTCTCTCCAAGGCCTGGGACTGTTTTATGACACCCCGCCAGAACCCTCATCCTGATGAGCAGCCTTGTGTCATAAGGAGGGAAACATTTTGGAAGATGGTGAAGGAGTACGTAGCAGACCATGTCAGCGTCCTCAATGATCCCTCTGTACCTTACAACTACTGGGTGTCCAAGCTGAACACGTGGCACAAACTGGTGCTTTACGCCTTGGAGGTGCTGGCCTGCCCTGCCCCCAGCATTTTGTCAGAGCAGGTATTTAGTGCTGCTGGGGGCATAATAACTGATAAGCGTATACGCCTGTCAAACTGAAAATGCTGACAGGTTGACTCTTATAAAAATGAACAAGGCCTGGATTGCCCCTGACTTCTCTACTCCACCAGAGGAAGCTGAACATAAAGGCAATTTAAATGTGTTTTTTTTATAATGTATGAAGTGCCTTTTGCGCTGTGGCATTAGAAGAATTTTGATATCTCTGGCTTTTTGTCTAACCAAACTGTCTGTTACCTTTAATTCCTCTAGCGCTGTTTTATGGAAACAGTAGGTTTAAAGAGCACACCTAATGCTTTAAATAACTTCTTTATTAACTTCAACTTTTCTTCATGTATAACACTGCCGCCTCCACAGCAGATAGTTCATGTACATAATATGTGTTGAAAAGATATCACAAAATGGCGGTATGCATAAGATGGTGGTTCAACTGTTCAATCTTGTCATTCAACATAAAATGGTGGATATATTTCTCTCTTGAATATCTGTACTCTCACTTTAAGTTATTTAAGCACTTTTTGATCTCTCTGAGAGGTATATCTGAGGTCTAACTAATAGTTCACTTGCTGAATTTGGTTGCAATTTGCAATATGCAGTTAGCAGTAACTATTTGTAGATTGGTTGAGTATGATCTGGAATGGTTGTGTGCAATTTGGATTGCAATATGGAAGTTGAATTTGGATTGTGAACTTCGGAGTTTCCATTTCCACCACACAAAAGGGTATATGGTTCAAGCTTCCTTTTCTCGTCCTCCTCCTCCTCTTCCATCATATCAACATGCTTATTAGTCTGCCCTCGCTCCTAATGTTGTATAATGGGTCAGCTCACCTGCAGGCCCTCACCTACAGTCTTTTAAAGGAACAGCTCACCTGCAGGCCCTTGCATATCATGTTTTAGAGGGTCAGCTACCAGCAGGGCCTCACCTACAATTTTTTAGAGGGTCAGCTCACCTGCAGGCTCTTGCATATAATGTTTTAGAAGGTCAGCTCACCAGCAGGCCCTCACCTACAATCTTTTAGTGGGTCAGCTCACCTGCAGGCCCTCTCATATAATGTTTTAGAGGGTCAGCTACAAGCATGCCCTCACCTACAATCTTTTAGAGGGTAAGATCACCTGCAGGCCCACAACCATAATGTTTTACAGGGTCAGCTCACCAGCAGGCTCTCACCTACAGTATTTTAGAGGACCAGTTCACCTGCAGGCCCTCTCAATGTTTTAAAGGGTCAGCCCTCCTTTATGTGTAATAAAGAGTGTATTGGAGTGCCGTTTCCTTGTAATTTTTGGAAGCCCTTTCCCTTAGTGCATAGGCTTTATGAGTGAACAATTGTACCACAATGTAAATGAGGCCCTCCATTATGTGATATACAGTGCCTCTTCCCTGTAACTTGTGGCAGCACTTGCACTTTATATACAAGTAAATATACAGGAAAGAATGTTTCCTAACAATTTTATACTCTAAAATCAATTTTATTTTTGGTTTTGTGCGTTTTATTGTCAGTGTAAAGGGGGAATATTAATCACCAATATTATGCGAATATCGATAATTAATATTCCTAAATTGGAGGAAGTCGTCTATTGATAACTCCGCCTATTTATGCCTTTATATGACAATAACACAATATCTTCGCTATGCCTTACACTAATCACTATACTAGCTGCATGCGCCTTACTTACTACCGCTAACAAGTACACACTACACAAAGGGTACAAGTAACACAGTATTTATTACAATACACTACGCACGCAATACTGACAATACAACACTAAATATACAGTACTCAACTACACTACACGTTCCCAAATTCCACCCACAAACTAACTATACAATACACACATACAAGTATAACAACCCACCCGCCTAGCTCTATACTGTCCCTACTGGGTTACAAGAGGGTTATACAGTTTGTATACAGCAAGGGTCCAGGGACACAGCAGGGCAGAGTAGGAGAGTAGGAGAAGGCGGTTAACAGGGGACTGGATCAGGGGTTACAAGGGGCAGCATGGGGTCTGGGATACAAAGGGTTAGGATAGTGGTAGGGAAATAAGGGGGGTGAATATGGTTGGCACTGCAAGGGAGGTACAATGCCATGCCAGCGTATACTCAGCCATCTCCAGGGCCAAAATGGGCCTCTCTTCCTTCAGGCAGCAGTCCTCATGTTTCTCTGATTGTAGTCTGGTTGTAAGAGCCGCCTGTTCCTTTGTCTTGGACTGATATATAAGTCCCTCTCACCCCCCCCCCCTTTCCAGGGGTGTGACATCATCGTGTGCGTGTGACGGAATGCATGCACTCAGATTGCAGCAGACAACTGGCTGGCCCCCTGAGGCTCACAGCACCACACGCCCAGCCATGTCACAAACACAAGGTTGGGGCCGCATAGTAAATAGGCTGATAACCCTTAGCCTTTGAAAAGTCACCAGCCACCTGGAGACATATCCACCCCCCTGCAGACGCCTGGGAAACTTAAGTATATATATATGTATATAGATACTTGGGGCGCATCTATATACATATATATACTCATCATAAACCTGGGGGCATACATGGGCAGTTATAGGCCCATATATATATATATATATATATATATATATATACACACACACCTGGGGGAGAGCCATGGCAGATACACATATATGTCCTCCTGACAACATATATACACATATATTATAGATATATATATATATATATATATATATATATATATATATGTTATAGGGGGCCACAGCCATATATATTATAAGGGGCACGGTCTAAAGGAGGCACATATTTCCCACAGGGGCCACCATGGGCAGACGTGCGCAGATGCTGGGCACATCTGCGCACATCGTCCCATGATGCTGTGGTTAATGTATGCACATATATACCATACATGCCCGCACGTGTTTGCAGGCATGCATGGATATATATGCATACGTCTCAACCCTTCCTCAACAATCCCCCTGTTGTCGGACTATATAATACGACAATATATTGGGGGAACGGGTTGAGATATATTTGCCCCCCCTTCAACCCCATCCTAGGTGGAAGTTCAGGAAGAACTGTAGTGTACACTGTTCTTTAGGTACTTAGACATCCCTAATCCATTTTCCTCCGACCTGCCCTTCACTGTAACCTACTCCTCCGTCCACAGGATACACAGTCTGCTTCTTGACATCTTTAGGATACCACACACCCACAATCTCTTTAACAGTCTTTTAGTGTCGGCCACCCCCACTTTGGAGTGACCACACCCCCACAGTCTCTCGGTAATTCTGCCGATCTTCAGGTATCTTCGTCCCCCCAATTCTGGAGCGGGTTCACCCTTACAGTCTATAACTGGCCTTTCTTTAACAGTCTCTTGGTATCGGCCACCCCCACTTTGGAGTGACCACACCCCCACAGTCTCTCGGTCGTTCTGCCGATCTTCAGGTATGGCCCGCCTCCAAGGCATCTGGAGCGGGTTCACCCTCACAGTCTCAGTCCCAACTTTCTTCTATCCAACGTCTGTTTCCATCTTGCGGTTCTCCCGTGGACAGATTAATAGGTCTTTACAAGGCAGGTCAGACTCTTAAGAGGCGATGTCACAGTACCTAAATTCTACTGCGGAGAACACCTCCGCCACACTACACATCCAGCCCTTCCCTTAAGAACTTCCCCGTTCCAGGGTTCAAGGTGGCAAATGAATGATGCCTGTCCCTATCGTGACCTAACCTTATCCCCATTCACACAAAATACATGTCATATCCCTCCCAACACCAAATTCCATTATATGTGTGTACCCATAGAGACTCATGCAACCTGGCATATCTCTCTACACCTCCAAATACACCGGTAGGTCGCAGACCCCCGTGTCAATGGGAAACGACTATAGGATGCAAATGTGTACAGTCAAATATAGGCTGTCACACATTTGCACCTAGAGTGTCCATGGGTACACAATCAACCGACAAACAAAATCAATAAATACAATGTGCTATGGGGTTTCAGGGTAGTACAGGTTATACGTCCCGAACCCTCATAGAAAACAATGTGTGTCCATACAATATTTGGCTACAGGAACAATGTTTGAATTATGTCCTGAGCCTCCTCCTCCGGATAGTTCTGTAAAGTTCTGTCTGGTTCTGGTGTATTTGGTCAATAAGTTCCTTGACCCTCCGACACAGTCTACTGTAGATGACGATCACCAGAACCAGAAGAAGTTTTAACTGGGTGAAACAAGTGATAATATGCTCTTCCACCCGAACGTCTCCGAATCTTCCTCCAGAGCCTTAAATAATGCTCCCGCTGGATTGTGGCACAGTCTTCCATCTCTATTACACCTCTAGGCAGAGGTCGCTTGGTTGCCAAAATCCAGTGGGATCCTCTGGAGCCTCACAAGAGTGTCAGGGGGAATAGCTGGCCTCTTCCGTGGCCTCTCCTGGGTTTTTCTTCCGCTCCATAAAAAACCTATGGCAGAAGAAAATACCAGGTGCTCCCAGGGGAATTTCTCCCCTAACGGTGCAGTTAAATGTACAAGAATTCCCAGCACCAATACCTTTGACCCATGGGTAGAGAAAGGTATTGGGCTGCCCTTTGTCTCACAGGACTCCTCATTATCCCAACACTGGTGTCTGAACACCCTACCTTCAGAGGAGCGCGTCCTCTGCTACACATCCCTCTGCACCAACAGATAAGGATGGCCTCCCTACTAGGTTAGGATAACTGGAGTTCTGTGGACAAAGCACCATCTTGATGGCACCGCATCCCTGTCCACTCATGTGCACCCAGGCTGACTTCCCCCTGTGATCCCATCTTGTGGAGGCCCGCGGAACCAACGGCATAGGCATGCCCCGGCTCCCCAGGACCCCACAACACAAGAACACAGTCCACACTCTGCTGCCAAACACTCTGCGTCCAATCCCTATCAGAGCTGTGCTACCTGCTCGGACTAGAATTAAGTGCGCAGCACAACATTACACCAATGTTGTCTGTCCGCCCCAGTCCCCAGCGCAACACAGCCCTACCGAAAACCTTGAGCACAACAGTGTTATCTGTATCGATCCGAGACCCTGGTTGCCCAGAATAATATCACATCATCCTTTGTGTGCTGCATGAAAAAGGTCCTTATGCCTTCTCCCGACCAGCAGGATTTCCCGTGTGATATTATCTGCTCGCGACCCTATACGTTCTCGATCCACAGTATAACACTGCTCCACTCCAAGGGGACACAGAATGAAACAAGACAGCAGACGGGACTTACAACACTAAACAAACCAGCCTGGTGGAACACACTCATAGACAAGGACCACCATCAACATCAAGAAGAACGTTACATACAGACAACAAAAACACACAACATGGACATGTATAGGGAACAAACGGTGTAACAAATAGTACAGGGGTGTCAAATGTTGCCTAGCCTAGCTTGGCCACTCTGGCCCCTCAGCAGCTGATGATGCTGCCAAGAGGTTACCCCTTTATGGCCAAGCTGACTAGACCCCGCTGCACCATTCGTTACCTGCCTCCCATCACTGGACACATTGCAATTACTTGCACAAGGGCAATTCCTTGCAATGTGTCCTTTGTTCCCACACCTGAAGCACCTGATTGGGCTTACTGTCCTGTATGTTTTGCAGTGCTTCGCTATATGACCCAAGCCACCACACGCAAAACATTTGATGTTTGCCCGGCATGGCTTAGGTCCGTCCACACTGCAACCGCGCTCCCTGAATTGTTACATCTTCAGGGAGGCACTTTTCATGATGTTTCTTTTCCCCAAAGTCAGGGGAAAATCTCTGTTAGTCTGGACAGGCTTGGTCTGGTGATTTGGCCTGTCACAGACTACTCTCCCCCCTATTTGCCCTGCATAGGGCAAAGTTTTGGGATATTCCGACCCTGACTTTATGGGAAAAGAAAGGGCCGGCACCAACTTGGTGATGACCTGTTGCATGCCAGTCATTATCTGGGAGCTTACAGCAACCTGAGCCTTCAATTTGGCTACCGTCACATCAGTAGAGGCAGTCTGCTCCTTGAAGGCCTTGACCTCAGTATAAGACTGAGTCAACTGAGCCTCAATTTCCTCCTTCTGTTTCTGCAGCTCCACTAATTGTGACTGTATCCTAGCCACCTGCGCATCTCGGTCAACAGTAGACTGCACATTCTCCGCCAGCTGTGCCCGCAATGCCGAAACCTGGTCGGAATTATTGGCACAGCACTGGCAGTGAACGGCCGGAGGAATTGTCTCCGTTGACTGAGACACCAGCGCCACTTCCTTTGGCTTACAGATGCTAGCCTCAAACGTATGAACGAGTTTGGCTAGCATCCGAAGCCGTTTAGTGGCCTTATTCAACACCGTCCGTTTGTTAACACAAAGCTTGTCATAACTACAAGCCTGTGCCAACAAATCGGACCACAGCATTTCTGCTGACTTGTATGTGGTGGGGAGGATGGGATTGAACGTGCTGTGTCTGCTCAAGTGTTGCAGTGTGGGGAAGTCCATACTCACCGTTGGATGAGCGTCCATCTTCTCCTTGGGGCCGTACCTCTTTGTCCTCGCAGCTGCTTGGAAGAAGTCCATTTTCCCGGATCGCCTCTTCCCGACCAGCCTGACTTTGTACGCTGCTCCCACGAAGATGGATCTCTTCCAGTGATGTGTCCTCTTCTCCCTCGCAATCACTCGAGCGATGTAGTGACCGTGCAAAGCAAATAGCAAAATATTAATTCACAGATAGAACATAGATTCTCTGCTAAAGATTTTGATCTGCGTTTGGTGCTGTGAGGAAGAGTCGCGTTTCCTGTCCGAATTATCAGGTCCTAGACGCTCAGACCGCTGACCACGTCTATCCTAGACGCTCAGACCGCTGACCACGTCTCTCTTGCCTGACAATTCACAGGACAACCGACCTCTAGCCTCAAAACCAAACACAGATTTCAAAATACAAGCAGTGGGCCTGGCTCGCCAATGTAAAGGGGGAATATTAATCACCAATATTATGCGAATATCGATAATTAATATTCCTAAATTGGAGGAAGTCGTCTATTGATAACTCCGCCTATTTTTGCCTTTATATGATAATAACACAATATCTTCGCTATGCCTTACACTAATCACTATACTAGCTGCATGCGCCTTACTTACTACCGCTAACAAGTACACACTACACAAAGGGTACAAGTAACACAGTATTTATTACAATACACTACGCACGCAATACTGACAACACAACACTAAATATACAGTACTCAACTACACTACACGTTCCCAAATTCCATCCACAAACTAACTATACAATACACACATACAAGTATAACAACCCACCCGCCTAGCTCTATACTGTCCCTACTGGGTTACAAGAGGGTTATACAGTTTGTATACAGCAAGGGTCCAGGGACACAGCAGGGCAGAGTAGGAGAGTAGGAGAAGGCGGTTAACAGGGGACTGGATCAGGGGTTACAAGGGGCAGCATGGGGTCTGGGATACAAAGGGTTAGGATAGTGGTAGGGAAATAAGGGGGGTGAATATGGTTGGCACTGCAAGGGAGGTACAATGCCATGCCAGCGTATACTCAGCCCTCCAGGGCCAAAATGGGCCTCTCTTCCTTCAGGTAGCAGTCCTCATGTTTCTCTGATTGTAGTCTAGTTGTAAGAGCCGCCTGTTCCTTTGTCTTGGACTGATATATAAGTCCCTCTCACCCCCCCCCCCCCCTTTCCAGGGGTGTGACATCATCGTGTGCGTGTGACGGAATGCATGCACTCAGATTGCAGCAGACAACTGGCTGGCCCCCTGAGGCTCACAGCACCACATGCCCAGCCATGTAACAAACACAAGGTTGGATACAAGTAAGAGAAAAGGACGGCACTCACCCCTTCTTTGCGCTGAATCAAGGCTTCTTTATTTGCAGTGGTAAGCAGACACAAACATCGGAATGCAACCAGGTGAATGGGCGACGGCCGTTTCGCACCGAAGTGCTTCCTCTGGCCCGTAATCATGTGCTCAATTCACCTGGTCCTTTTAAAACAATCAGGTGAGTGACGTGGGAATGTATGCGCCTGGCCGGCATTACACCTTAACGGCGCTTACCAGTATGCGTCATTACTAGCCACGTCCCAACTGAGTGAGTGAATCACATGTAACAATTAAAAACAATGTTTCAATACTATAGCCATCTGTGACACATATTAAATGAGCATCAGATATTTACAGGAATATGCTCATGTCAATCTTATCGTTTAACCCTAGGGGTCCCATTGCGTTGGAGCGCGAAATCCATCTGCTCTCCCGTCTGAGGAGTTCTTTTTGCTTGTCACCTCCCTGTGGTAAATTACATAATATTTCTATACCTGCAAAGCTTAGCGCTGCGCTATCCCCTGCATGCTCTTCTCTCATATGTTCTATTAAACGCATGCAACCTCTACCTGTAGATAGTGAATTTAGATGTTCTCTAATTCTCTCATGAAGGCCCCTAATCGTCTTTCCTATGTAGAACCTACCGCAACTGCATTTCAGGAGGTATACGACATACCTACTTTTGCATGTAATGAGAGAAGTGACCTTATGTTGAACCCCACCAAATTCCAAGACCTTCCATTGGGGGTTAAATTTACAACAGGAACAATGCCCACACCTGCGATTGCCTTTTGGGCCCCAGTTTTCCAGCCATGTGGCGGTTTTTTTTTTCTATAAATCTACTGCGGACTAGCTTGTCTCGCAAGGTGTGGCATCTTCTGAAGGCTATGATGGGCATCGTGCTGCACACCCCTTTTAAAAACTCGTCTCCCTCAAGTATGGACCAACTGTCCCTTATAACCCTCTTAATGAGGGGGGCCATTGGTCCATACTTGAAAGAGAAGACAAAGGGGTGTGCTTTCTCCATGGGCGTCTGTTGCGGGCCTCCATTATCACTGGGTACAGGGCACATTTGTGGTTTTACTCGTGCGGCCTTCTTCATGGCCTGGTTAAGTAATCTGAGGGGGTACCCCCTTGCCAGCAATCTGTTTTTCAAATCTTGGGCCTGGCGCTGATAGTCAATTTCAAACTTATTTATGCGCCGTAATCGCACGAACTGGCCATAGGGTACCGCCCTCTTGACACTTGGGTCGTGGTAGCTGGAATAATGTAACAGAGAGTTGGTGGCCGTGGGCTTGCGATAGCCCTCGGACACCAACTCACCATCCCTTACTGAAATCTCCACGTCTAGGAACTCTAAACGATCCCCCCCAAATTTATAAGTGAATGACATATTCATGTCATTCACCTCGTTGAGATATTTTACAAATCTTACAAAATCTGGTTCTGTCCCTGTCCATATAATCAGTACATCATCAATATACCTAAGGTAAGTGTGGATATACTGGACAAAAGGATTTGACACAGTATATACATACCTACCTTCAAATTTAGCCAAATAAAGGTTTGCAAATGTGCATGACACTGGCGTGCCCATTGCAGTGCCGAACTTCTGCCTGTACCACGCATCCCCAAATCTGAAGGCATTTTGCTTCAGAATTAATTCCAATGCATCATGTATAAAACTGGTGAATGCCATACTCTTGCCTATCTCTGACAAAATGTCCGTTACCACTTTGATGCCTTCATCTTGGGGGATGCGTGTGTACAGGCTTTCTACGTCCAACGACACCAACTGAAAGCCCTCCTGCCAAGGGAGGAACCTTAGTGTCTGGAGAAGATCCGACGTATCCCTAACGTATGAGGGTATGTTACTAACCATAGGTCTGAGCAACCAATCTACATACTGTGACAGGGGTTCAGTCACTGACCCAACCCCCGATACGATGGGTCTACCAGGGGGGTGGGTCAGTGACTTGTGGACTTTGGGCACAAAGTACCACGAAGGTTTAGATGGAAAGGGTGGCAATAATTTTTCCGCCATTTTTTGCGAGAGCGTGCCATTTTCACAATGTTTGTGAAGCAAGCTCCTAAGAAGGCCTTGGACCCGATACAAACACAAGGTTGGGGCCGCATAGTAAATAGGCTGATAACCCTTAGCCTTTGAAAAGTCACCAGCCACCTGGAGACATATCCACCCCCCTGCAGACGCCTGGGAAACTTAAGTATATATATATATATATATATATATATGTATAGCAGGCTGGATTCCCAGCCTGCATTTGTGGGAGGGGCGTAGGGTATTTATTAGCCGGCTCACGCCCTTCCTCTGGTGTCGGCATCGTGCAGTGCTTCTCGGATTACGGCGACCTCATCCGAGTGCGACTTCCGGTTCCGGCTTGGGCGACGAGGCAGAGGCTACGCGTCTCCTGTGCGGCGGTCTCGCCTGTGGTAAGTGCCTTCAGCTGCTTCCCCGCCACGCCACATCTCCCGGCGCCACCTCCGGCCCCGGCTCCACCATCAGCGCGTCTCCCTGCGGCAACGCTCGCCCGCGCACCATGCCCCGCACCATCCACCACTTCCCCGATGCGTTCCACGGTGGAACGCATCGCCAGCCCCAGTCCCGGAAGCTCCACTGCCTTCCCGATGCGTTCCACGCTGGAACGCATCGGCAGGCCCAGTCCCGGAAGCTCCACTGCCTTCCCGATGCGTTCCACGCTGGAACGCATCGGCAGCCAAACGGACACTAATCATGAGAGGTGCCTCCCACACCAGCGTTCCCTGGGCTCCATCAGGGGGGCACCCCCGGCTCCGCTGCCACCATCAGCGCCTCCTCACTGCAGCGCTCGCCCACGCACCATGCCCCGCATCATCCATTACCTCCCCGATGCGTTCCACGGTGGAACGCATCGGCAGGCGCAGTCCCGGAAGCTCCACTGCCTTCCCGGTGCGTTCCATGCTGGAGCGCATCGGCAGCAAACTCACACCAACCACGAGAAGTGCCTTCCTTCACCAGCGTTCCCTGGGCTCCATCATGGGGGCACACGGGGGGCACCTCATTCCATCACACCGTGCTCCAATACGGGAGGCACACCATCGCTCACTCCCGGTTCCTCCGCCACGGCGTCTCCCACAGGTGTTTTTCCACGCAGGGTCACATGTCCAGGTTAGAACAAACTGGGCAGGCACCTCGCGGGGATGCCGTGGCCGGTCGGCACGGGCACCGGGCACGGGCAAGGGAAATGCCCGCTCCTGTTCCAGTTCACCCTGCCGCCATCTTCTATCCTTCCAGGCACATCCATGTGGTTTCTCTTCCTGTCTTGCACCAACACGTTTCTCTTCATGTCCTATCGCCTGTCACGTCCAGGCTCATTGCCTGTCCCAATCTCCTGATACGTCCAGTTCCGTCATAGGTCCGGTTGCCTGGCATGTCCGGGGTCTGTTTTCTTCATAGGTCAAGGTCTCCGAGTATCCAGGATGGCCTCCACACGCTCCTGACCGATACGTTCAGGTCATTCGGTGGGCCTTCAGCCTGACACGCTCAGGTTCCGTTTCGTGCCTGTTTGCCCGACACATCCAGGTTCCCGTCTGCATGTCCGTCCACCTGATACGTTCAGGATTCCGTCTTCGTGTCTGTCTGCCTGATACGTTCAGGATTCCGTTTTTCATGTCCGTCTGCCTGATACGTTCAGGTTTCCGTCTTCGTGTCCGTCTGCCTGATACGTTCAGGTTTCCGTCTTCGTGTCTGTCTGCCTGATACGTTCAGGTTTCCGTTTTTTTCATGTCCGTCCGCCTGATACGTTCGGGTTCTCTGTTCTGGGTTTTTCTGCCTGACACGTTCAGGTCCTCGTCATGGCCTCTTACTGGTCAATCCTTCGTCATGTCCTCCCTTCCGTTACGTGTGGTTCATGTCCCGTCTTGGTCAGTCAGGTTGGTGACCTGGTCATCTTTTCAGTTTCATTCTTGGGGTCGGCACCTCACTTCTAGTCACTTTCCTTTCTCACTGTCCTGTTCTATCTTTCTCTCTCCCCACAGGGGCGCCTATCACGGTCAGCTCAGGCGCCTTCATCTGTTCGTTTTGGGGCCTGTCGCTCGCCATTGCCATCACGCACGGGTCATGTCTCCTCACTGCCTGCCACTTTGGTCAATTTCACACTGGCAGCCAGTTGGGGTTTCGTCTCCAGACGCGTCTCGGCTCTCGGTCGCGTTCAGGGCCCGGCGATCTTCGGTCGCTCGGTCACGCCAGGTCATGTTCACCATCACCTGACACGCTCAGGCCGCTCAGGTTTTTTCGTATTTTTTCTTTCAGGTTGTCCTTCCATCACCTGGTATCGTTCCAGCGTTTTCTTACGTTCTGGCCTGCCACCTTCAAGGTTCCTCTTTTCCGTTCATCACCACGTAAGTTTCATCTTACCAGCACATGTTGGGGTACCTCTCCCCGCAGGTACCAGATAAAAATTGTTTTTTCCCCACTTACCAATCTCAGATTCGCAGGGTGTGAAGTTCACCCTCCTCAAGGACTTGCCCAAGTTTGGTGCAATTGCTCCCAGGTTCCCAAACAATTTTCCACCCCAAACCTCCGGAGGCTTCAGGTAAGTTTAAAAAAAAACAAAAAAAAAACAGAAGGGTTGCACGAGGAGTTGTCAAGTCACGTCAGATCCGTCCACAGGGTCCGGTTTGTCGTCACGCAACATGTCCCACGTCTCGGACATCGAGGACTCGATGTCCATCCCTGAGTCGGCGGTCTCCGAGGCAGGCAGCCGCGCATCTTATAGGCATTGGACCATCCCCAAGATGATCGCCGAGCTGAGGAAGAAGGGGATCCGCCACTCGGCATCTGCACGGAAGGCAGAACTATATCGGCTGCTCTTTCCCGAATCTCCCGGCACTCCCGAACCTCCCGGAGCCTCCGAGGAACTGGTCTCCATGTCAACCATCCAGCTCTCCCTGACCCAACTCCACGCGACCATCAATAATTTAGCGTCGTCAATGTCGCACATTGATTCCAGGCTCCAGGCCGTCGAGAGCAAGATCGCTACGCCTCCTCCTCCGCCAGAGCCCGAAGCCGTTCCTTCCACTTCCCAAGCCAACGTCCCAGGTACAAGTCTGGTCTCTCCGGACATCGCCCCCGCGTTCTTTGTGCCAGAAAACATCAGGCGGGATATCCTGGCCGGAAAGGACATAAATTTGGCCGCCATTCTCATCTCCACCCATGACACAGTCGAGAACCGGACAATCGCCTGTGGTGATGTGTCCGTGGTGCTGAGGTCCAAGGATGTCCGCCTCAACAAGAAGCTGTCCATCCCCGAATTCTTGCTGACCTTCAGCCTGTACCGGGACATAGTCTGCTCCATTCATCCCCAACGCAGGGCAGAGTTAGATACCTACATGTACAAGGTCACCGAGCTGGGTTACAGATACGGCGGCACCGCCTTCTACGAGTACCACCGGTCCTTCTCTGCCAAAGCTGCAGCGGCTTTCCTCCAGCACCAGCATGTCACCAACTGGGCGGTGTTGGATATGGAGATCTTTTGCAGGCACTTCGCCGGGCAGAAATCCCCTGCCTGTGCCAGCTGCCAATCGGTCCTCCATTCGTCTGATTGGTGCCCCCATGTCTCCAACCCATCCTCGGCCAGGCCCACATTCAGCTCAGGGGCGCAGAGACCCAACCCCACCATGGACAAACTCGGTCGTCCCATCTCTTTCCTGGGAAAAAATCAGATCTGCAACAACTTCAACCTGGGTTTTTGCAGCTATGATAAATGCAAGGCTTTGCACGTCTGCACCATCTGTTTCAGGGCCCATCCCCAGTCCTCCTGTTCTCAACGCACGTCAAAGCGCTCCTGACTAGGCGGGGTCAACGTTGACCTATTACTTTCCCTCCTCCAACAACATCACGATCCCAGTTTTGTCCAATTCCTCACACAGGGTTTCCCGGAGGGTTTTCATACCGGGCTAGTCACCCTTCCGCAGATCAGTCATGAGTGCCCCAACCTCCTCTCCTCGATGGCGGATCCCGGGGCGGTGGACGCTCTGTTGGAGGCAGAGTTGCGGAAAGGGTTCATGATCGGTCCCTTTGCGGAATCCCCGTTCCCCCTGTACCGGGTCAGCCCCATAGGTCTGGTGACAAAAAAATCATCCAATAAAAAAAGGTTAATCTATGACCTGTCTGCTCCTCATGCATCCAGCATCCCCAGCCTAAACTCTCTGGTTCCGTCGGACGAGTTCTCTATGCAGTACTCGTCCCTGGACGAGGCCGTGGAACTCATTCTACAGGTCGGGGCAGGAGCGTGGCTGTCAAAAGCAGACATCGCGGATGCTTTCAAGTTACTGCCTATCCTGCCTCACCTGTGGAAGTTCTACGGCATCAAATGGAGGGCAAAATATTATTTTGCCACCCGCTTGACGTTCGGGTCAAAGAGCAGTCCCTGGCTCTTTGATCAGTTCGCCCAAGCGCTCCATTGGCTCTTGGTCAACCATGCCCACTGCCCGAGGGTCATCCATTATCTAGATGACTTCCTGCTCATCGAGCAGGCCGCACACGCCCCGGACAGGTTGGACAGCCTCCTCAGCCTGTTCAGCCGCCTGAACATTCCAGTGGCTCCAGCTAAGGTCGAGGGCCCCGCCAGGGTGATCACCTTCCTGGGCATCACCCTGGACACCATCAAGATGGAGGCCAGCCTCCCCCTGGACAAACTCAATAAGTTAAAGGACTCTGTGGCCAGGCTCGTGGGCACCCGCACGGTGTCAAAATTGGAACTCCAGTCTCTTCTGGGGTCCTTCAATTTTGCCGCCAGGATCATGCCCCAAGGCAGGTCTTTCACCGCCGGCTTGCTCAGACTCCTCCCAGCAGCCTCAGATCAACATACCCTCATCCACCTCGGGCGTGATGCGCTGGCGGATCTGGCCATGTGGTCTCTGTTTTTGTCCAGCTGGAATGGCATCTCTCTCTTCGTTCCTCAGTGGGACGAGGCCTCCCCCCTGGTGTTCTCCGATGCTGCGGCTTCCCTCGGTTTCGGGGCCATCTGCGGGGATCAATGGTTCGCGGGTCCCTGGCCCGCGCAGGTCTCCTCAGACCAAGAGGCTGCCAGGTCCTCCCCCCTGCTCGAGGTATATCCCATCGTCGCAGCCGCTCTGGTTTGGGGGCAGTCATGGAGCAACAGGCCAGTGTGCTTCATGACTGACAACCAGGCGGTGGTCGACATCCTCGCCAGGGGCAGGTCCAGCTCCCCCAAGGTCATGCGTCTGGTCCGCAGGCTCACCTGGCTGTCTCTTGCAAATAACTTTCGTGTCATCTGCAGGCACATAGAGGGCAAGAAGAATACCGCGGCCGATGCTCTGTCCCGGTTAAACTTTGATTTGTTTTTTCAGGTTATGCCGGGAGCACGGAGAGTCGGGATCAACCCTCCGGGGTTCGAAGCCCTGGTCATGGACTAGAAGAATACATTTCCGCAGCCCACGGCCTCATACGCAAGTCTCTCTCGGCCAACTCCGCCCGGAACTATTTAACAGGGTGGAACACCTTCAGGCGTTTTGCCCGCCTTCACCCCAGGGGGGGCAGGGACAGAGTCTCCTTCGTCCTGGCCTTCCTGGCTTACTGCCACAGGGAACTCCATCTGTCCCATAATACCATCAGACTTTATTTAGCAGGCATCCAGCACCACCATATGATCAGTCACCCCAATCATGCCTCCTTCTTTTCTTCACAGGCGGTCAAGGCAGTTCTGAGAGGCATCCAGAAGCTCTCTTCCCCTTCCATACCCACCCGACAACCAGTCACAGGGGAACTATTCCAAAAAATTTCTGCCGCCCTAGATGGTAATCCCTTTGGCCCTTTCAGAAGCTTGATCCTCAAAGCCGCTCTCTACCTCAGCTTCTATGGGTTCCTCAGGCCGGGGGAATTCTGCTGCACCTCAGCCCGGAACCCAGGACCAGTCATCAGCCAGCTCCACCATAGTTTAGACCACTTCACTTTCTCTCTACCTTCCTCCAAAACCTCCCAGGTCGGTCCACCGGTACAGATCGAATACTTTAATTTGTGCAATCTTTGGTGCCCAGTGTCCGTGTTCAGTCAGCTGCTCTCCTCTCTCCTTGACAGAACTCCCGATAGCCCCCTACTGCCATTTCCCGTGCTGTCACTGACATCCGCGCAGTTCATCAAGCATATGCGTTCCATAGCTTCGGGTCTGGGGTTCCACGCGGCTTCCATTTCCGGACACTCCTTCCGAATCGGGGCCGCATCGGCAGCCTCCAAACACGGTGTCCCCGCTCACGTCATACGGAAGATGGGACGATGGCAATCTTCCTGCTTTTCCCGCTACATCCCTCATCCACGGGTCGAAATTGCCAAAGCCTTTTCCAGTCTGGTCCTGTAAAACTCCCAAAAGTAAACCACCTAAAAATCCTTGTTTTGCCCCCTTTTTTGGCTACCCGCGTCACGTGGCTAAAGGCACACCACTAGCCAAGTCCACACCACCAGCCTAGTCAGGTCCCACCGTGTTCGTCCACACCTTCTTCCCACACTCCCCCGGAGCCTTGACCACAAGTATAGCAGGCTGGATTCCCAGCCTGCATTTGTGGGAGGGGCGTAGGGTATTTAGCCGGCTCACGCCCTTCCTCTGGTGTCGGCATCGTGCAGTGCCCCACCCGACCCTCCCTCTCTTTCAGCTTCATTCAGCTCAGACTCCCTGGGTTAGCCCCCTTTTTTGGCTACCCGCGTCACGTGGCTACAGGCACACCACTAGCCAAGTCCACACCACCAGCCTAGTCAGGTCCCACCGTGTTCGTCCACACCTTCTTCCCACACTCCCCCGGAGCCTTGACCACAAATGTATATAGATACTTGGGGCGCATCTATATACATATATATACTCATCATAAACCTGGGGGCATACATGGGCAGTTATAGGCCCATATATATATATATATATATATATATATATACATACACACACACCTGGGGGAGAGCCATGGCAGATACACATATATGTCCTCCTGACAACATATATACACATATATTATAGATATATATATATATATATATATATATATATATATGTTATAGGGGCCACAGCCATATATATTATAAGGGGCACGGTCTAAAGGAGGCACATATTTCCCACAGGGGCCACCATGAGCCCCTGGGGATCACCATGGGCAGACGTGCGCAGATGCTGGGCACATCTGCGCACATCGTCCCATGATGCTGTGGTTAATGTATGCACATATATACCATACATGCCCGCACGTGTTTGCAGGCATGAATGGATATATATGCATACGTCTCAACCCTTCCTCAACAGTCAGCCTGTAAAAGTGGCATACTACTTGAACAACATCGTTCCCAGCAGCGACCTTGGATACCAAGATTCAGCCAAACATTCTCCCCATGCTGTTCCCGAACCATTTCGGTGGTGTTTCAATCAATTTCTGACCTTTTCTTATGAACCAGACACCTGCCCCTCTTCAGAGCAGGGGGTACCTTGTTTAATGCTCGGGTTCTCCCATTGACTTCCATTGTACTCGGGTGCTTGGTAGAGCATCTGAGCATCCTGAGGTGTTCTAGCACCCGAGCACTTTGGTGCTCGATCAACACTATACGCCGTCAGTGTGAATGGACCGTGCAAGTAGGTAGAGATAGAGGTGTGGGTGGAGTTTAGGGCTGCACTCATCCCTACCTTGCATGACAGAACCATTGTGAAAGTCACTGTTAAGTAAGCGGGGTGCTGTGGAGGCCACTATGAATGGGTCAGGCTGTTGTGGAGATCACTGTTAAGGGAGTGGGGTGCTGTGGAGGTCACAGTTAAGGGATTGGGCATTGTTTAGGTCACTGTTAGAGGGATGGCCTGCTGTGGAGGTCACTGTTAAGGGGGCAGGTGCTGTGGAGGTCACTTTTAAGGAGGTGGGGTGTTGACAGGGGTCACTGTTAAGGAAATGGGCCACTGTGAAGGTCACTGTTAAGGGAAGTGGTGCTATGGAGGTCACATTTTAAGGGGTCAGGGTGCTGTGGAGGTCACAGTTAAGGGTGCAGGTTGCTGTTGAGGTCATAGTTAAGAGGGTGGGGTGCTGTATGGGGTGACTGTTAAGGGAGCAAGACACTATAAAGGTCACTGTTAAGGGGGTGGGGTGCCATTGAGCTCAAGGTTTAAGGGAGTGGGGTGCTGTGGAGGTAACTGTTAAGGGGGTACGGCACTGTGGGGGTCATGGTTAATGGGTTGGGCCACTGTGAACAGTCACTTAAGGGGTTGTGGTGATGTGAAGGAAACTGTTAAGGGGGCATGTTGCTGTGCAGGCCACTGTCAAGGACCACTATGGAGGTCACTGTAAAGGGGGTGGGTTTCTATGGAGTAGTGATGGACAAACATCGGCCGGGATGGTTCACAAACGCGATCACGCAAACACGATCAAATGTTTGCGAACCGCGAGTTTGCAGAAAAACCCCATTCACTTTAATGGCAGGTGAGCCTAAAAAAAACCTTCAGGTCAGATTTGCAGTCACCAAATACTTAGTAGAAGTGCATAAACAGTGACATACTAGAGGGGGATCAATGGCAAAAATTCCCACAAAAAAAGAATGTATTTTAATCATGGGACATTTTTATGCGTCTTAAAGGGAAACTCGCAAAAATGTGCCCTGCCGGAGCCAAGAGCATTTTTATTATGGGCCACGGGAGTACAGGCACCAAAAATTAGGCATTCACCTGACAGAAAATAACTTGCGATTATGTGGCTGGAGGTAATATGTCCACCATTTTGTGTTTGTTCCAGGGGTCTAAGTACGTTGCCACCCAGTACTGGTCCTTGCCCTTTATGCTTTTTATACGGCGGTACATCTTCAAAAACTGGAGCATGAAGGCCCCCATTTGCACTAAATTGGAAGCAGTGGAGCGTCCTGGAGAGCCGCTGCAGTGCTAAACCCCGCCAGTCCTGCTTCCCTCTGGCTTGGAACAATCAGCACACGGTGAAGCAGGCTGCATTACCACAGTGTTCTGCTCCAGACTCAATGTGCCCGACATGGAAAATGGGACAGACAGGTGCAGGCAGTGTATGGAGCTAAAATTTGTACAAATTTATTGTGAGCTCTACAAAGTTAAAATACCTTAGAAAAAAAACTATTTCAATGGAAAATATAGCATTTTGTATGCATGGGAGCACATTCCCACTCTAGATGAAAAACCTGCTTTTCTCAGAGTTGTCTAATTTTATTTGTGGTGTTTTGCCCCTGTCTGGTGGGGGCCCATTACTGGGAACACATTCCTGCTGCAAACAAAGAAACCTGCTGCTGTCCTGATCATGCTAAGTTATGTGTAGGCCTTATACTCCACCATTACCATTACCCGCTGATGCTGCTGTCTGTCCAGATCATAGTGAGTTTGCCATGGACTAAAGGGGCCTTACTACAACGTTATCATTTAAAATAAGGGTACTGTCACACTTGCGGCAGGACGGATCCGACAGGCTGTTCACCATGTCGGATCCGTCCTGCGGCTATTTCGCTGTGCTGCCGGACCGGCGGTGCCCGGCGGTGCACAGCGAAAGCCTCCGGACTAAAAAGTCCTGCATGTCTGAATTTTTAGTCCGGCGGTTTTCGCTGTGCACCACCGTGCTGCGCCGGAGCTCCGCCCCGTCCCCATTATAGTCAATGGGGACAGAGCGGCGGTCCGGCGGCACGGCAAAATAGCCGCAGGACAGATCCGACATGGTGAACAGCCTGTAGGATCTGTCCTGCCGCAAGTGTGAAAGTACCCTAACATGAAAACATAACAGTATTTAAAAAGAACGCACACGTTTTAACTGCAAAAACTTTTTATTCAACAGTTGGAGCCAAACACGGCTCTATGGCAACTTTTTAAGTAGCTCATGTCGGTCACACAACTCCTGCATCTGATTTAGTTGGAGTGCATCAAACTGCTGCACCTTCAGTGCAAGCTTCCGCTGCTGTGCATGGATCTCCTTCACCTTATTTTCCAGCTGTTGTTGCTGCTCCTAGATCTCCTGCATGTTTTTGTTTCTTCTCCTGCTGCATCATGTTCAGCAGGGTTTTAAATTTAATGAGTACTGTTAGGAAAAAAAATAATATGAAAATTGCTCCCTATTCAGACTAAGCAGAAATTAGTGAATTCTGTGTAGTATATGTTTAAGCACTGTCGATTTACATATTAATTTGTTTGTTAATTATATTTATGCTAATTATATAGTTGGCTAGTTAGTGATAGTTAAGTAGAGTATAATGGTATTTATTTGGTTAGTTAATGGTTTTTATGTTGATTACAGAGTTAGTATCCAGTGTTGTTGTTTTCTATTGCTGTACTTTGAGCTGACCCCTCATTGTTGGCCGCTTTAACCCCTTCCCGATCTGTGCCGTAATAGTACAGGGCAGCGGGACGTGACTTACCTCCCCGCACCGTACTATAGGCATAATGGTTCAGGAACCGGGGTGCAAAGCCTGCTCTGCTGAGCAGGCAGCTATGTTAACTAAGGGCTATGAGAGTTTTTTCCATCCCCCTGCAGCCCCGATCGATGCTATTGGCCAGATTCCTTACACATGCGCATCGCAGCTCTGGTTAAGGAAAGGTCTTTAGATATTATACTGCTGTGAGCGGCGGGCCGGTGTATTGGGGGGACACTGTTATGGGGGAGATATGTGGATGACACATATAGCATAGATGCTATATAGTCTCATCCATAGATCTCCCTATAGCAGTGTCATCCACAGATCCCCCTCCCCATAGCAGTGTCATCCACAGATCCCCCCCATAACAGTGCATACACATATCCCCCCCAATAACAGTGCCATCCACAGATCCCCTCCATAACAGTGCCATCCACAGATCCCCCATGGCAATGGACCCACCATCTTTTCCCAGCCCCTAGTAGTTCCTATGTGGGAATGTGAAATGAAAAAGATAAGTTACCATGGCAGCCAGGACGCTACTGAAGCCCTGGCTGCCATGGTCAGTTCCCTGGACTGGATAAGATCGTCTTGGAGACAGGGAGGGCTGGGCAGTCATGGTAGTCTTATACGGCAGAAAATACGGTACCTGTCTAGTGAAGTGGCGATACGGTATGGGGTGTACAGCTGGTTCACCTCCCCGTGGTACACTCTTCTCTTGACCAACAGGACACAAACTCTTATCTATATACTGTGTGTGTGGTATAAAGTGTGTGGCAGGAAAATGGATGTGCAATGTGATGTTTCTCTGCTGTCCATACATACATGCTACAGACATAGTGATGTGACTCTGTGATGTCATAATAATACTTAGTGCAGCAATCAGTAATATCATGTAGTCAGACCTGATAAAATGTAAAGTTGTATGTGTCGCAAGTTTGCAACAATCGCAAGCAATATTTCTGCATATAAGGCAAGCTATTATTCTGCCATGCATGGGAAATGTGATAAAAAACTGTGATGTAATGTTAAATTACTTACAGTTATCAGACGTTTATCCTCAAGTTCGCTATACTTGCTTCCAACCATTTTCTCCAGTCTAAGCTCAGCAAACAGTTAGCAAAAGTAGGCCACGTCCGTTCTGCGCAGTATGTGCAGCGCGCAATACGCAAACAACACGCGCGAACATCGCCATATGTTTGTGCATTCGGCGAATCGCGAACGAGCAAAGTTTGCAGCAAAACGACCACCGGGCGAACCGCAAGGCCATCTCTACTATGGAGGTCACTGTTATAGGGGATGGGCTGCTGTGGAGGTCGCTATTATGTTAAAGGGGGAAGAGGTGGTGGAGGTCATTATTAATGGGACAGGTTGCTAAGGGTGAGTCACAGTTTAGGGGGATGGCTGCTGTGGAGGTCACTGTCTTAGAAGGCAGGGAAGTTTGGAGGTCACTGTTAAGGAGGTGGGGCACTGTGGAGCTCAATGTTATATCTTACTGTGGATATCTTTTAACCACACACATAAGGGCTCGTTCACATCACCATCTGGACTTCCAGTCTATTCCCCTGTTCAGAGGAGGAATAAAATACAAATAAATGGATCCGTTGTAAATCCGTTTCACTTCTATGGAGGTGATAAAGTGTCAGTTACTCTCCATTTGGCTCCTTTCCGCCAGCTTCACATTATTTTAGACTGTGATGGATCCGTTGTTTTTTTTTGCATTAAGGGCAATGATTGACGGATTGTAACAGATTGCTTTGTATGTGATCCATTATGTAATCCGTTTTTCTGATCATGTGACCGTCAGCTGACCCTCCCTTTACAGCATTTCTGTATGGTTGCCCACTGCCGCAAGTTTTTATGCCTAAAAAAGTAAGCAAAAGTTTAAGGAAAGTTTAAAAAAGTGCTATGACATGTTCCTAGACAGAATGTTTTACAATGTGGTGCAGGAGAGCAGGAAATAATTGTGTTTAGGAATGCCATCCACATCTCTCCACATCCACATCACTCCAGTGAATACCATGGACATATCCACCATGTGACTGCGTATTTTTTATCCCTGATCTTAATGCTTGAACAACTAGTCTACACAGAATAACGTTATAGGTCTGTGCCATATAGTGGGCTACTTACATATAGGCCACCACAGCGCCGAGACCGCCGCCTCACCACACGAGGAAGGCAGCGTTTTGTGTCTGTTTGTCTATGTTCTTAATACCCGCTACTCCTGATGAGCCTAGTAATTGAGCGAAATGCGTTGAGTAGACGCAAGGGTATAGTCAGAGGTGCACAGCAAAATTAGACTAAACTTACAAATGTGGCGCAAATAGCTGTCTTTATCTGAATGCGGGTGGACACATACGTAGCAGCAATGGGGACTCTGTATTATGGGCAGAACAGCTGAAGTTCATATAACTTAGGGTACTTTCACACTAGCGTTTTTCTTTTCCGGCACTAAGTTCCATCATAGGGGCTCAATACCGGAAAAGAACTGATCAGTTTTATCCTCATGCATTCTGAATGGAGAGAAAGCCGTTCAGGATGCATCAGGATGTCTTCAGTTCAGTCACTAAACTGTGTTTTGGACGGAGGAAATACTGCAGCATGCTGCGGTATTATCTCCATCCAAAATTCCGGATCAGTTGCCGTAATGCCAGATCCGGGATTCATTTACATTGAAATGTATTAGTGCCAAATCCGGCATTAAAAATACCGCAATGGCGGATCCGTCCTTCCATGCGCAGACTGGTAAAAATGTGAAAAAAACATAACAGATCCGTTTACAAATGCTGTCCGTTTGCATGCAGATTGCCGGATCTGGCAGGCAGTTCCGGCGACAGAACTGCTTGCCGGATCACTCTGCCGCAAGTGTGAAAGTAGCCTTAGGCTAGGTCTACACGACGACATTTGTTGCGCGACAAAAAGTTGCGTGACAAATAGGGCGCAACATTTGTCGCGCAACATTTTGTTGCACTAATGTCGCACGACAATTTTTATAATGGCAGTCTATGGTGTCGCACTGCAACATGCGACATGCTGCGACTGCGACGCGACAGTCGCAGAAAAATCCATCTCCATCTGGATTTTCTGCGACTGTCGCGTCGCAGTCGCAGCATGTCGCATGTTGCAGTGCAACACCATAGACTGCCATTATAAAAATTGTCGCGCGACATTAGTGCAACAAAATGTTGCGTGACAAATGTTGTCGTGTAGACCTAGCCTTAGTCTCCACTGCTAGCGTACTACCCACAACATTGTAGCAACCTTTCCAGCTGTACACTTATGTCGCATTAAGGCTGACTACCTGCGGACAGCATAGTACATTGTATTACACAGCCGACTACTTCATTGTGGTGCATAAGTTGTTCGGCGATAGAAAGTCTGTTACCTGGCTACCTAGACGAGGATATACCCTAGGGCATGTTCCACTATAACACCTTGGAGCACATTATTATTTCCTCGGTAGTTGCAGGCATTAAGTATTAGTTGACACTTTTGGATTTATACCATTTTTGAATTCCTCCTATGAATTTTAATCATAGTATTAAATAAAGATTGATTGTTTTAATTAGCAATAACGTCCCTGTCAGCAGTGATGTCTGTTCTGGAGACCCCTTGTCCTGCAAGAGTGCGTAGCATTATCACGATTGATAATTATATGTGACTCTGCACGACCTTACTTTGACAAAAATCTTACTGACGTAAGCTGTCACTTATTCTGTGGAAATAATGCAGAGGCACATATGATTATCAGTTCTGATAATGCCTTGCGCTTCTACAGACACGAATGGAGGATCCCGCTCATTTAGTGAAAAGTAGCGAGATTCCAAAAATGGACTTGCCTTTGTGCAATAGCTCAGACATGGTGCAGGATTTTATGCCAGGATACACTCCTCTCAAACAACCGTACTGAGGAATATAGCTGACGTGAAATTCACATATACATATGCAGCAGAGTTTTAATAACAAACATAAAGCTGTTTGTAGACTCAGATTTAAATTCTTAAACTATAAGATGACACATCTTACAGCTATTGTCTAGTTTATTCATAATCTCTAACGCTGCATCACTGTTCCGTCCATAATACTTATTATTCTACTATGTATTCTTTACAGATCCCTTTGAATAAGGTCGACACCGACTGAAACGTTGGGGTTGTACTGCTTAACTATTTATATTGCTCGAATAATTGCTCTGGATGGAACAAAAAAATGATGTATAAACTACTATGAATTAAAAACGATTAATTGATGAAATACATTTGGTGTCCCGTGAATTTCTCCTGTGAATCTATTGACGCCTGTCCTCTACGAGCACCCACCATCTAGGGCAGTGATGGTGAACCTTTTAGACACTCAGTGCCCAAACTGCAACCCAAAGCCCAGTTATCACCAAGTGCCAACCCAACAATGTAACCTGAATACCAATACATATATATCTTATATATACTTTATCACTTAGCTATAATATCCTGCCTACATTCAATGTGCTGCCTGTGCTGTTCATAGTGCGCCCTGTCTGATGAAGGGCAGGAAAAATCTAAGTCATATTGGTACACCATAGACTTTTTCCAGGGCACGGGTGTCCACAGAGAGGGCTCAGAGTGTCGCCTCTGGCACCCGTGCCATAGGTTCGCCAACACTGATCTAGGGTGTGCAGATCTCATATTTTCTCTTTTCTAAAGCATGTGATAAATCACCAATTGTACGTACATACCTACACTGTGGGAAATTTATCAAACTGGTGTAAAGTAGAACTTTTTTAGTTGCCCATAGCAACTAAGAAAATTTCATGAATCATTTTTCTAAGGAGCTGTTGAAAATGAAAGGTGGAATCTGATTGGTCGCTATAAGCAACCAAGCTATTTCTACTTTACACCAGTTTGATACATTGCCTGCATTGTCACTACCAATCAATTATTAAACAAATTGGATACTATATATTTTAGATCATTTGTTCCTGCCAAGGAACAGAACTGGCAGGGGACATAAAATATTGGCAAAGCTGTCCTGCAAACGGTTAACAGCCGTGGTGGAATGTGGACCAGTGGCATTTTCTTGTGCAGTGTCTGAGACTTAGTGCACAGATTCAAAATTCAACGGTTCATGTGTTAGGCAATGAAGACCAGTTATGGTGAGTTCCCAGTGTCCCAGCGAACACATGCGGACTGCCATCTTTAGTAAGGTAGACTCACCCGTCTGGTGATGCACAGGTAAGCCCTTACCTGTGCCGGGAGCCGGTCTGAAATCAAATACAGTCACTGGGTGCAGGCAGTTCTGAGAACAGCCCGATGAAGACCCCCGGCGGCTGTTCTCGGAACTGCCTGCTTCGGGTGACTGCATTTGATTTCAGACCGGCTCTGGCACAGGCACAGGTAAGGGCTTACCTGTGCATTGCCGGACGGGTGAGTTTACCTTAATAAAGATGGCAGCCCGCATGTGGTTGCTGGCAAACACTGCGAATTGACCATCACTGATAAAGACTCACACAGGCTTTAATAACATCATCAATACAGTCTGTTTTCAATTGAATAGGTCTGGTGAATATTCTCTATTGGCTGGTCAGTATCCCAAATGCACATTGGACCATACGCCTTGCCCTTGTGAGTCTGTAATTAAAGATTCTTTTACGATCATTTAGTCTACGACTTCCATACGACTTCATCAGATAACAAGACATTTCGAAGGCCTCATCGCCAACTAAATGGAATATTAGGTTCAGTGGTTCCTGGTAAAGGACACAGACTGGGGAAACCAAAGTTACCAGAGTATACTCTACGTCCCATATTAGAGTTTTTGAAGATTTTGGAATAATTTGTTCGGCTGTAGGCCTCAATATCTACCACCACAAATTTGTACTGTTCATCAGCAATAGCCATCAAAATTACTAAGAAGTATATTTTATAGTTAAAATACAATGAACCACTTCCTGGAGGTTTTAAAATCCCAACGTGTTTACCATAAACGGCTCCAAGGCAGTTGGGAAATTGAGTTAACTCATAAAATGTTATCGCTATTTCATTCCACTGTTGTGTTGTTGGGTGTGGAATATAATCATCATGAAGCAGATCCCATACTGTTTTACATGTGGCTTGTACTATATAGGAAATGGTTGATTTAGGTGTGGATCTGCCCTTCCGGATCCGTACTTCCATTCCGCAAAAAAATAGAACATAGCGATAATCGGCAGTCTTCCGGGTGTAGTGTGACGTAATCGGCGCAGGCACACTGAGAAAGGAGCTGGCGAGCGCGTGTCCTTCACTCAATATGCCTGCGCCGATTGAGGAACATTACGGCGCAGAAGCGGGAATTCAGCAGCAGATGGGGCCAATGGGAGGAGGAGAGCGCTCGCTGGCCCTGTCTATCAAGAGGAGATGGGGCGTGTCTAGAAGCGGCAGATGCGGCGGCTAACAGCAAGTACACGCCCAATTTGCTGGTAGTGAAGAAATTTGCATATGATAAAAGTATGATTTTTACAAGAAATAAGCCACAAAGGTAGGACATGTATGATTGCATTTAGCTGACATTAGCAAATAGCTAATGTCGGCTAATGAAAATTGCACAATGGGAGGTGACAGAAGCCCTTTAAGCAGGAATACTGCACCAGCCATAGGGTTCTTGATAAGACCTCAGGGATGACTGTGGATGCTCCCCCAGTCTATAATTTGGTCACTAGGAAAACCCATTGAACCAATTGCAGGGTACCTTTTGATCATGTTGTAGTATGGACCACTGCATGATCAAAGGGTTAACAGCTGAGATTAGAGTTTTCCCAACCCTGGTTGTCAAGAAGGGGCTTGCTCTAAGAATCCAGGATGTTACTAAAAGCAGGATGTGTGATATGGATATCAATAGTGTAAAGCACGAATATTCACAATGCCAATTTTTATCGCAAATATCGGCACTTCGATAATTTGCGAATATTTAGAATATAGTGCTATATATTCGTAATGACGAATATGATTTTTTTTTTAACACAGTACACATCAGGTGATCATCCCTCCCTTCTTCTAGCTTGTGGGCCAATGGGAAGGCTTTTTCACGGCTTAGCAACATCCCTAGCAACCAATAGAAAACTAGCCTACCCCTTCACTATATAAATGAAGACACTCCCCAGCAGCCATTTTGTGGCGTTTCATTTGAGAGAGAGAGGAGCTTGAATACTGTGCTGTGCTTTTTCAAATTACATTTCAAATCGCATATAAATATTCCAGATAGTTAGTGTTAGATAGTAATTGGTAATTGTGTAGCTGAATAGCTGATAGGGTCCAGTGCAGGGTGTAGTGTAGGTTCTAGAGATAGTTAGCTGAAATATATAATCCAGATAGTTAGTGCTAGATAGTGTAGGTTAGTAGGGAATACTGTAGTTTAGCTGATAGGGTCCAGTGCAGGGTGTAGTGTAGGTTATAGGTTAGCCTGTGATGTCCCAACAATACTAAGTTCAGCAATCAGTTTTATGTTGTCAGACCTCCAGTTGTATGTATTGCGCTAAAATATTCGAATCAATAGTGGCAATTTGCGCGATCTCGAATACTTTGAAAAACTCTATCTGCATATAAAGTTATTGTAATGACATGCATGGAATTTAAATCTAAAACAGTGCTGTAATGTACAATTACTTACCGTGATCAGGAGTTCTTCCTCACCATCTCGAAAGTTGCTGCCAACCATTCATCACTTATGTAGCTATTAGCTAATAGTGCGTGCGTGTGTGATAGCAGGAGCCCTACCTTCTCTGCCAAGTCCAAGTAAAAGTGGGGAGACAGCAAGGCGGCAGGACACACTTGGAGCAACAGCCCTAGTGAAAAGAGATTGGGATTTGTGTCTGCAAACCAATATAGCTCCAATTATCCATCTGCCTCCATCCATGGCTTCTCAATAGTATCCAGTCTGGGAGATATCTAAGCCATATACTTGTGCTTTCCTCTTCTCCTGTCTAGGAAGTGCTGTGTGATATCTAGTGATGAGCGGCAGGGCCAATATTCAAATTCACAATATATCACAAATATTTAGGTAAATATTCACCAAATATTTGTGATTTCATGATATTCGTGAAATTCTTTTTGATTGCGCTATTATGTGCGCGCGTAGGTACGCACAAACACGCAGAAGAGAGGGCAGCACTCTGTTCTGTTCACCTGCTCACCGTAGCATTTTCAGTGACGAGCAGGTAAACAGAGCAGAGAAGGCAGCACTCATACAAAAAAAAAAAAAAAGCAGACAACCCCTTTAAAGACATACTTGGAAAACATTACATACAGTGTAACAGTGCTACAGAACATACAAGGTAATACAGCGCCACATAGCTCTTACATTCAGTGACTTCTCTGATGTAAATATTCTCTTGCCTCTTCTTCACCTGTTAGACCAGACCACCATGGTGACTTCAGTCATCTGCACCTCGTCTCTGCAGAGTTTAACAAACAGACATCTTACTTTCCTACTTTTCCATCATCTTCCCACCTCCTCCCACTCAACACCCCATCCTGCCACCCCCAATACTGTGTCCACTGTGCTCCCCAATACTTTTCTGCAGAAACAGTCTCCGTGAAAATACTGGTACCACACAGATACTGGTAAAGCATATTAGTGGGCTAGTAACAAAAAATAAAAATTCCTTTCAAATCAGACCCCCATATAAAACCCTAAATTAGATCCCCCAATCTCAGATTAAACTCCCTTTAGTCCTCTATGTCAAACCCCATATAAGACCCCAGTTTTAAACCTCAGATCAGACCACCATTAGACTTCTATATAAGACCCCCAAACAATATCAGACCTCAAATAAGACCTCTATATAGGACCCACATTAGACCTCCAGACCCACATATAAGACCTCAGACCAGACCCCTATATCAGACCTCCAGACCCCCATTAGACCTCCAGACTCCCACTAGAATTCCAGACCACCATTAGACCTCCAGAACCCCATATATGACCCCATTAGACCTCTAGAACCCCCAGTAAGACTTCCAGACCCCCAATCAGACCCCCCATTAGACTTCTAGACCCCCCAGTCAGACATCCAGACCCCCATTAGACCTCAAGACCCTTAATGAGACCCCCATTAGCCCTCCATACCCCCAATCAGACCCCCCAGTCAGATCTCCAGACCCCCCATTAGACCTCTAGACCCCAAGTCAGACTTCCAGACCCCCAATCAGACCCCCATTAGACCTCTAGACCCCCAGTCAGACCTCCAGACCCCATTGGACCTCCAGACCCTCAGACTCCCATTAGCCATCCAGACCCCTAATCAGACCCCATTAGACCTCCAGACCCCAATCAGACCCCCTAGTCAGACCTCCAGACCACCTAGTCAGACCTCCAGACCCCCCCAGTCTGACTTCCTGACCCCTCCAGTCAGACCTCCATACCCCCAGTCAGACCTCCATACCCCCCAGTCAGACCTCCATACCCCCCAGTCAGACCTCCATACCCCCCAGTCAGACCTCCAGACCCCCATTAGACCTTCATATCAGACCTCAGATCAGACTGTAAAATAATAAAGTCACTTACCTCTCTTGTCACCACTCTCCCTGTTCTGGCTGTCTTCTCTTCTCAGGGTCCGCGCAACAGTCACCTGACCTCCTGTACCATCAAATCAGAATGTGCTCTGTACCTCCTGATGCTGCACACAGCCAGGACACAGCAGCACAGTCCTTGAGAAGAGCGAGCAGGAGGAGAGGTAAGTACTGTACAGCGCTCACAGAGCTTCTCTCCCCCTCCTCTTGCAGACTAGTGAGCGCTTCCATTATGGAAGCGCTCACCAGTATTATCTGTAAAGAATAAATCAAGGCAACTAGACGTACTGTAGATTTCTTGAAAACGTTTCACTTGTTCTTCCAACGAGCTTTCTCAATTCTGAATGACTGTACAAAAATTCTGGGAATAAATATGTAAATGAATCAACATCTGGTAATTATACCCAGCATTGGGTCAAAGATGTTGATTCCATTATCCTAATTGGAGTCAGTAGATGTTAAAGACTTCTCAGAAAAAGGTGTCAATACAGCATTGTATGTAGCAGACAATAGATGTCTAACCCCCCCCCCCCCCCCCCCACCTCTATTCAAGCTTGGCTTCTCCATTTTTTCATAGATGGCCTCCTTCACGCCTCGTTTGTACCAATCGGCCTCCTTATCCAAAACACGTACTTGACTGTCTTCAAAGGTGTGACCTGTTCCTTTTAGATGTAAGTACACGGCTGAATCTTGACCAGAGGTTTTGGCTCTTCTATGCTGAGCCATACGCTGATGTAGTTGTTTTTTTTCCCGCCAATGTACAGTTCTGAGCATTCCTCATTGCACTGGACTGCGTACACAATGTTGTCCATCTTGTGTTTAGGCATTGGGTCTTTGGGGTGAACCAGTTGCTGCCTCAGTGTGTTGCTGGGTTTAAAGCAAACAGGAATGTGATGTTTATTAAAAATCCTTTTGAGTTTCTCATACACCCCAGCTACATATGGGATAACCATATTCTTGCGTCTGTCATGCTTCTTGCCCTCACTGGTAGTCTTGGTGCACTTTCTTCTCCTTCCTTCTGTTTTGACAAAGGCCCAAACTGGATACCCACAAGTTTGAAGTGCCCCTCTGAGGTGTTAAATTCCTTCACCTTGGCCTCTGTGCTGGTGGGGATTTTCTCTGCCCGGTGGTGTAGAGTCTGGATGACTCCCAGTTTGTTGTCTATAGGATAGTGGGAATCGAATAGCAGGTACTGGTCTGTGTTGGTTTTCGATAGACCTCTATTCCCAGCTTCCTTCCCTCTTCCACTGTTATAAGACAGTCCAGAAACGCCAGTTTGTTGTTCTGCATATCTTCCCGCGTGAAATTGATGTTATGATCCACTGAGTTGATGTGGTCGGTGAAAGCCTGTAACTCTTGTTTATGAATTTTAACCCAAGTGTCATCCACATATCTGAACCAATGACTCAGTGTAATTCCCTTGAAAGTGGTCAGGGCTTTCCTTTCTACTTCCTCCATATACAGGTTCGCTACAATAGGCGAGACTGGCGATCCCATAGCACAGCCATGTTTTTGCTTGTAGAACTTGTCCTTATACTTGAAGTAGGTGGTACAAAGGTCCAGTAAGGCACACACTTGGTCTGGGCTAAGTTCTGTTCTGCAGCCTAAGGTGTTGTCTAGTAGCAACTGTTTCCTGACTGTTTCAATTGCCTCTGTAGTGGGTATGCAGGTGAAGAGGGATGTAACATCATAGGAGACCATTGTTTCTTCTGTGCCCAATACCAAGATTTTGGTGGTGAAATCCTGAGAGTTCTGTATGTGATGTTGTGTGTTTCCAACCAAGGGCGCTAGGATTCTGGCTAAGTATTTTGCCACATTGTAGGTCACAGAGTTGATGCTGCTGACAATTGGCCTGAGAGGAGTCCCGTCCTTATGTATCTTAGGAAGTCCATAAATACATGGAGGGGCTTCCCCAGGGTAGAGGCGATGATACATGGCCCAATCAATGATTTTATCCTTTTCTAGTTGTTGTAGTAGTTCTATAACCTTCTTCTTGTAGCCACTGGTTGGGTCTCGTCTTAGGGCCTCATATGTGTTGTTATCATCCAGGAGTGTGGTCACCTTGGCATCGTAGTCAGATGTATTAAGTACAACCGTGCATCTTCCTTTATCCACAGGCAGGATGGTGATGTTTGTGTCTTTCTTCAGGGATCTAACCACCTTCCTTTCTTCTCTAGTCAAGTTTGAAGGAGGTGGTTTGGCACTGGCCAGAGCTGCAGACACTTTAAGGCGAAGTTGTTCAGCCTCACCCTGTGGTACTTTGTTGCTGTGGATTGAGGCTTCAGTGGCTGAAATAATATCAACTATTGGTATGGTTCTTGGTGTGATTGCGAAATTCAACCCTTTCGCAAGGACATTCATCTCAGGCTGGGTGAGAACCCGGTCTGAAAGATTTTTCACCCATTTCTCTTTGTTTTGCACTGTCCTTGTTTCCTCCTTTCGCCTCCATGTCAGTTCCTCACTGGTATAGCTGTTTGCAGTTCGGGATAACAAAATGCAGAACTTGTTCTTCTGCCTCTCCTTGCTCTTAGTGTGCTGAGCTAGCTGTACATGTACTGTGAAATCTGCTATTTGCCTCCAGGTTTCAGCGGGTATCTGCAAAGTCAGGTCCTCTTCCAGTTGACTGATAGTTTGTTTCAAGGCTTCAACTGTGAAATGGGTCTGTCGTATCCATTCATTTAGTAGTTGCTTCTGGGCTTTTTGTAGAATCATCTCAGCTTTGTGACACTTCACCATGGAGTACAAACTGATGCTGTATGGTACCAGACCCTGTTTTTGGCATCTGAGGTTGAAACGCAGGTGGTTTTTATAGTCTGCCAGTTTTCTTGCTCTCTTTTTATATTCTCGTACAAGTTTAAGGGTTTTCCCCCCAAAATGTGTTGCAATAAGTCTGTGAAGGTTCTCATTTATCCAGGTCATGGTATATCTGTAAAGAATAATTCAAGGCAACTGGATGTACTGTAGATTTCTTGAAAACTTTTCACTCGTTCTTCCAACGAGCTTTCTCAATTCTGAGTGACTGTACAAAAATTCTGGGAATAAATATGTAACTGAATAAACATCTTGTAATTATACCCAGCATTGGGTCAAATGTGTTGATTCCATTATCCTAATTGGAGTCAGTAGATGATAAAGACTTCCTAGAAAAAGGTGTCACTAGTATTCCCTTTATAAGATGCACTGCATCTTATAAAGGTAAAAGCAATGGGCGCTTCCATCTGTATTGATGGAAGCGCTCATTGCTTCTGTTCTGGCACGACCCGGAGAGCCAGCACACAAGGCAGCTGGTACAGGCATATCAGGAAGTACCTGAGCAAGGTACCAAAGGTACAGGAGTTGTCAGCAGGCTGAGTCGTAACCAGGAGCAACAGTGCAGGACCGAAGGATGAGGCAGAGGCAAAGTCAAACAGGTAATAGGCCAGGGCAGGCAGCACAGGGGCAAGTCAGGCAATCTGGATCAACAACAGGAGAGTCAAGCAGGCAGGGATCAAACAGGTAGCAGAGTCCAGGATAACAAGTACGAGTCAGGAAAGCAGGAAGATATCAGTAACCTTAGCAGGACACAAGGAACTTGACACTAAGGCATTTTGGAATGGGGCTGAGAGGAAACTATGGAGCGGTTCCCAGAACAACAGTACCTACACAGATGGAGCCCAGGACTGTAGCAGTGAATGGAAAGCACTTGAAGCAGATCACCGCTGAACATGGTGCCCGGGACTGCGGTGGTAAGAAAAAAACTGCCTGTCTGGGCGCTAACTATACAAATACTTCTCTCTCTCTCACTTATACTTTCAGGGGGGAACTAGGCTTTTCACAGTCACAAAGCCACCATGCAATGAAATTGACTGAGGCTTTGAGGCCTCTATTTATTCCCCAGTAATGATCCCAGCAGGTACACCTGGGATTACCTCAGGCTGGGGAAACTGTACCTATTGTGGAAGGGAGTGGCATCTCCTACTGCTAACCTACCTGCACCATTAAAATCCAACCCATCCAACCCATGAAATCTTAACCCCTTAGGGACACAGCCTTATTTCACCTTAAGGACCAGGCCATTTTTTGCAAATCTGACCAGTGTCACTTTAAGTGCTGATAACTTTAAAACGCTTTGACTTATCCAGGCCATTCTGAGATCGTTTTTTCATCACATATTGTACATAATTTTCCATTTTAACCCATTTTTTCCACTAACAAAGCAAGGGTTAACAGTCAAACAAGACTGTATCTTTATTGCCCTGACTCTGCCGTTTACAGAAACACCCAATATGTGGCCGTAAACTACTGTATGGCCACACAGCGGGGCGTAGAGTGAAAGGTGCGCCGTTTGGTTTTTGGAGGGCTGATTTTTATGGACCGGTTTATTTACACCATGTCCCATTTGAAGCCCCCTGATGCACCCCTAGAGCAGAAACTCCCTAAAAGTGACCCCATCTAAGAAACTACACCCCTCAAGGTATTCAAAACTGATTTTACATACATCGTTAACCCTTTAGGTGTTGCACAAGAGTTATTGGCAAATGGGGATAAAATTTGAGAATTTAATTTTTTTGCCTAATTTTCCATTTTAACCCATTATTTCAACTAACAAAGCAAGGGTTAACAGCTAAACAAGACTGTATCTTTATTGCCCTGACTCTGCCGTTTACAGAAACACCCAATATGTGGCCGTAAACTACTGTACGGCCACACAGCAGGGCGTAGAGTGAAAGGTGCGCCATTTGGTTTTTGGAGGGCTGATTTTTATGGACTGGTTTATTTACACCGTGTCCTGTTTCAACCCCCCCTGATACACCCCTGGAGTAGAAACTCCCTAAAAATTACCCCATCTAAGAAGCTACACCCCTCAAGGTATTTAAAACTGATTTTACATACGTTGTTAACCCTTTAGGTGTTGCACAAGAGTTATTGGCAAATGGGGATGAAATTAGAGAATTTCATTTTTTGACCTAATTTTTCATTTTAACCCATTATTTCCACTAACAAAGCAAGGGTTAACAGCCAAACAAGACTGTATCTTTATTGCCCTGACTCTGCCATTTACAGAAACACCCAATATGTGGCCGTAATATCATGGGATATTTACTATAGAGGAGATTCTTACGGACGCGACGATACCTAATATGTCTACTTTTTTTTTTTACAATTATTTCGGTTTTTGACTATATTATCCTTTTTGATACAAAAAAAAAATTGTATCTCTAAAGTCTAAGTGTCATTTTTTTTGTTTTTTTCCGATTATCTTATGTGGGGGCTCATTTTTTGCGGGATGAGATGACGGTTTTATTGGCACTATTGTGGGGGCTAAATGACTTTTCGATCGCTTGCTATTAAACTTTTTATTATGTAAGGTGACCCCCCTCCTGCGACACACTCTGCACTTTTTTGGGGTTCGTCCCTTCTTTCCAGTATGGGGGACCACACCTGGAAAGTGTTGGCCAGGGACGATCCGGACGCCTACAGTTCCCGAGGTACTCCGGACTGCTCTTTCCCGGTCCAAAAAGATCAGGGCCTCATAGAACTAGAAGAATGTCCCTGTGCTGCCAGCGCTTCGGGATAGTACAAAAGAGTTGTACATGGCAACCTGTACCAAGTAGACCGCAACTTTTTTGTACCATGCCCGGGTTTTGCGCATGGCATTATATGGCTTGAGGACTTGATCCGAGAGATCAACTCCTCCCATATACCGATTGTAGTCGACGATACAATCGGGCTTGAGGACCGTTGCCGCGGTACCTCGCACATGGACAGGGATGATGCCGTTACCATGAATTGTGGACAGCATAAGGACATCCCTCTTGTCCTTATACCTAACCAGCAACAGGTTTCCAGTGGTAAGGGCACAGGTCTCACCCCTGGGGATAGGTACCTGGAGGGGGTGGGCAGGGAGGCTGCGTTGATTTTTACGCACGGTCCCGCAAGCGGACGTGGATCTGGCGGCAAGGGACTGGAACAAGGGGATACTGGTATAAAAGTTATCCACGTACAGGTGGTAACCCTTATCCAGCAGTGGGTACATAAGTTTCCCGATAACACCCAGAGTCGGGGGACATTCTGGGGGTTGAATCTGGGAATCTCGCCCCTCGTATACACAAAATTTGTAAGTGTACCCTGAGGTACTCTCACAAATTTTGTATAGCTTCACACCATACCTCGCCCGCTTGGAGGGCACATACTGGCGGAAAATGAGTCTCCCCTTGAACGCAATGAGAGACTCATGAACCGCGACCTCCCTTCCAGGTACATAGGCCTCCATGAATTTGGCCCCAAAGTGATTGATGACCGGCTGTATCTTATACAGGCGGTCATGGGCAGGATCACCTCGGGGGGGACATGCTGCATTATCGGAATAATGCAGACATTTCCGGATGGCCTCAAACCGGGAGCGTGTCATGGCTGTACTGTAAAGTGGGGTCTGATATAGGACGTCCCCACTCCAGTACAGCCTGACACTGGGTTTCTTGACCAGTCCCATATGCAGCACGAGGCCCCAAAATGTCCTCATTTCGGCTGCACTGACCGGCGTCCAGCCACCGGGCCTGGCCAAAAAGGAGCCCGGGTGTTGAGCGACGAACTGTTGGGTGTACAGATTCGTCTGCTCCACCATCAGATTTACCAGTGGCTCACTGAAAAAATGACAAAAAAAGTCATATTCAGTGTAGCCCACTGTGGAAATCTGGATTCCTGATTGGCCTACAAAATCAGGAATCACGGACTCGTATCGCGCTGGGCTACACCAGACAAGTTCACCGGCATGGTTCTCCGGTGGATTTAACTGGTGGGCCGGGAAACCAGTACGAGCCCCAGAGCTGCTCGTACTAGTGTGGGCCACAGGGTCCCTAACATGGCGATCCCCTTGCTCCGCCTGGCGGCGTCTCCGCCACCTTGGGGGCTCATCATCATCGCTAGATGAGGAGGAGGACACGGATGACAACAGGAAGGTGGGGTCATCCTCGTCCTCACTGGGACTCTCGGAGTCGGAGGCAAGCTGGGCGTATGCCTCCTCGGCCGAGAACATCCGGCTGGCCATAGGGGAGTGTGTGTCTGCGTGTATATCTGCGTCTGTGGAAATCTTTATTTGGTGTGCGTGTGTGTGGGGGCACGGGTGTTTGCGGACTTAACCCTAAAACTAACAGAAAAAAATAAACTAACTAAAAAAAAAAGGGCAAAAAATGTGGGGAAAAAAATTCAAAACCGCTGGGTGTGCAATGCGCTAACAGTGGCCGGACACTAAGAGTGCCGGCCACAGTCAGCGTACACAATGCTGTTAGGGGGCAAAAATGCACCCCAAAAAAGTGTGTGGGGGGCAGGGGGGGACAAGCGGCAGCACCCCTGGGGGGTCTAGGGTCACACAGCTGTGCTGTGGACCCCAGACACCCTAACTTAGGGTGATGCAATAAACTGCAAAAACTAACTTTCCCTTTTATTTCCCTGCCTAACCCAAACTTTCCCTATGCTGTCCCTATGTACCTGATGGGGGGTGCTGGTGGCACAGATCGGGTCCTGGGGGCACAGATCGGGGTGCTGGCAGCAATGGCGGACACACGTGCAGGAAGCTCCTCTCTCCTCGGCTCCGGAACACAAAAGGAGGAGGAGAGGAGCGCCTGCCTTTTTTGAATATCGCGCCGATCCGCCCACAGACCAATCAAAAAGCGATCCTGAGTGGAGTTGTCCCCATCACCACTCAGGATCGCTGGATGGTGATTGGTGGGGTGAAATCACCCCACCATCACCATCCTGTTCCGGGTTATCGGGTCTTCAGAGGCCCGAATAACCCAGAAACGCAGAAAACCGCAGGTCTGAATTGACCTGCTGTTTTCTGCGATCACATACATGGCGCATTTGCCCCAGGTGCCTGCTCAATGATTTGAGCAGGCACGGGGTTCCGATCGCCGCCGGCCGCGCGGCGGTGATCAAAAATACACAGGGCGTACCTGCACGCCCTACGTCCCTAAGAGTTTAAACAGCCTTCCTTAGCTATCTGTGTTTTGCTGAAACAACACAGGTTTCTGGATTCCATTTTACTGCACCCAGCTGAGAATTCTGGATACCAATACTTTACCACACATACTGTTACAGTAGCTTCAAATGACTGTACTAAGTAGGATGATTAAATCATCTTTACTTCTGCAGGAAATTGATGAATATGCCCCACTGCATAGATAAACAGATATACTTGCAGCTTTATCCCTTAAAAACATAGGCATGTGACACAGACAAGTGCATTTTTTGTATCAGATATCATAAGGACAACTCAGAACCAGGCAAATTCTTGAATTGTTCTTAAAATTCATGACAACGTCAATGCCTTAATCACTTCCCTCCCAGTCAATTGTTGTCTTCAGGAACAGAAGGAAAATAGTACATTTCTCACTGCAGAATGAGCTTAAAGTCTTTAATAAGCCATTGTTCACATCTGGGGTTACAGCCTACTAATCCTTTACAGAACATATGTTTAAATTGCTTAAAACTGCATTTGAGTCATTCTTTCCTCTGCAGTAATACTTATCATTAGACACTTTTACATTGACAAAACAGCTAGATTGTTGGTCAAAATACGACCATTGAATGACAGTGGAAGCTCTGGCCTGTTGCTGCGACTGCTGCTACCATCAACCCTTTTTCTGCTGCTTCTTGTGCCAGCAACACCAACATTTGTGCCACTGCCCCTTCATTTTGAAGGCCCAGGCCTATCTGTTAGCCATAGTGTACAGTCGCTAAATCAGTGATGTAACTCTGTAACTAATATAAGGGATCACTCTCTCTCAGGGGGTCTCAATCACAGACTTCTTCACAGACAACAGGATTTAATGTCCAAACTGGTGCTTTTTTTTGGCACTTCAGCACCCGCACAAACATAAGCATCAAAATAAACACCTGCCAGTCTAGGTTCTAACTAATACAACGTCTTTTTCCCTGACTCACCTCTAAGCAAAGCTTATACACAGGGTCTCATGCTCCAACCCTTAGCAGGTCCGCTCACCGAACCCAAGTCCAGACAGGGAAGAGATTTGGCTACACACAGCCTCGTGGCCCCTCGGCCCTACTGGCTGAGACCACCCAGAACCTCTGTAGGCCTCTGTTTCCAAGTCCTCTTTTCACAGACTGACATACAGAGGGTTGGTTTTTATCCCTCCTTGATTACAGCAGACCTCACCTGCGATCACCTCCCCCAAAATACAACACACGTACTGGAAGGGTGTGGACTGGAAAATCCCACTACCAAACTTATACACCAGTCCAAATAAAATCCAGCCCAGAACAAAAGGTAGAAAAAACTGTCTCAGCAAATTATGCTTTGCTGAAACCCCTGCAGATTTCTGGATTTTATTTATCTCACCAAGCCGAGGTATCTGGGTGGGATATACATGCCTTCCAGCACTGTACACATTACCACAGTAAGACTGAATGGCGCAACAAGAGAACTATATAAATGTGCTCATATATTAGACTGCCTGTTGACATTGAGTCTGATGTACAGTAAGTCTATGTATAAGAGAACATATTAAGGGAGTAATTTATCATGCTGAAATACGCCTAAATTAGTTGCTTTTTAGGCGCATATTGCAGCACAAAGTTCAGTTGTGCTGTAATCTCCAACTTCACCTCGCTCACTCAGATCTAAAAAAGTGGGCATGGCGTGGGCGGTGAAGTGAACGGGTCGGCAGGCCCATCTCATTTAATATTTTCAACGCCTCTTTCAGACAGCTCGGAAGCTGTTCTACATTTAGGACTCTGGCTGGATGTGCCAAAGTTATGGAGAGGCCGGCACCTCTTTATAACTTGGGCGGTCCACCACCAGCAATGGGGCTTTATTAAGACGGGCGCAGCAAGTGAACTAGATAAACTTGCCTATATATTATACCACCTGTTGACAATTAGTCACACGCACAGTAAGTCTTTGTATAACAGAACAGATTAAATGTGAATGGCACAGCAAGTGAACTACATAAACGCGCCTACAGTATAAATTAGATAGCCTGTTGGCAATGAGTCTACATATGTGTAACAGAACAGATTAAGTATTAATGGTGCAGTAAGTGTACTAGATAAACACATTTATATATTAGACCACCTCCTGTTTTTGATGCACAGTAAGTCTATATATAACAGAACAGATTAAGTATAAATGGCACAGCAAGTAAATTAGATAAATGCACCTATATATTAAACTGGCTGTTGACAATGAGTCTGATGCACAGTAAGTCTATGTATAACAGAACAGATTAAATATGAATGGTATAGCAGGTGAACTACATAAATGCTCTTATATATTAGACCACCTGTTAACAATAAGTCTGATGCACAGTAAGTCTATATATAACAGAACAGATTAAGTATTAATGGTGCAGAGAATGGACTGTATAAACGTTACTTTATATTTGACCACCTGCTGACAAGTGTTGCTCGCAAATATTCTAATCGCAAATTTTTATCGCGAATATTGGCACTTCGAGAATTTGCGAATATCTAGAATATACAGTAGTGCTATATCTTTGCAAAAGCAAATATTCTAGATTTTTTTTCATCAGTACCCATGATCCCTCACTGCTTCTTGCTTGTGGACCAATGAGAAGTCTGCAATATCTTTTACTTTAGAAATAGTGTTGATCGCAAATTTTCATATCGCAATATTTTTTTTTGCCATCAGGAAAATAATGACTGGAGATCATGAATTATCAAATCCGCGAATATATGTTGAATATTGCCCCTGCCGCTCATCACTGCTGCTGACAATGAGTCTGACACACAGTAAGTCTATGTATAACAGAACAGAATAAGTATTAATGGCATAGCAAGTGATTTAGATAAGGTGTTAATAGTACAGCAAGTGTACTGGATAAACACGCCTATATATTAGACCACCTGTTGACAATGAGTCTGATGTACCTTATGTCTATGCACAACAGAAATGATAATGGTATGAATGAATGGTATATATTAGACTGCCTGTTTAGAATAAGTCTATGTATAACATAATAGATTTAGAATGAATAGTGCAGCAGTTGGACAAGATGTGTTAATGGCGCAGCAGGAGATAATAGATAAATGTGCCTATATAGTAGACCGCTTTAGCGCTGAGTCTAATGCACAGTAAGTCTGTGTATACCAGAACAGATTAAGAATGAATAGCAGAGCAGTTGGACAAGAAGCACAGGGCAATTACACTGAGGTGTACTAGGCTGCACTGTCCCTGCAGCCTTCCTAGGCAGTGTATAAAAACTCTCCCAATCATCTCCCTACACTGTCCCTATCCAATATTCTACAAATTAAAAGCTTTCTAAAACACTGTCCCAGACACTTGCCATGTCTCCCCTTATGCTGAGTTCACAGTGAATTTTCAGTGACAGTGCAGGATGAGGCTTTTATAGGGCTGTGACATCACAAGCGATGGCTATCTGCTGTTTGGTTGGCTGCATGGCATGATGGGTCATATTTCATTCCTAGGCTTCTTACTTTCACTTTGTAACACGAGGAGCTGCCATTTTAGTAAAAAAATAAATAAAAATTAAATTCGTATTGAATTCAACTTCGTTAACTTTGATTCGCTCAACACAAATTATAATAATGGATTGCAGTTTGTATTTATTTTCTGTAATAACAGTATAATAATTTATATTAAGTAGCCTGAAATTGACTAGTGAAATTTAAACAGGACCTGTCACCACCTACTGAACCATATTATAGAGCAGGAGAAGCCGAGCAGTTTGATGTATAGTTTTGTGGGGAAAGGTTCAGTAAAGCCTGTAATTTATACATTTGTAGTCCTGCTTTTTACACCTCCCATGGAAGGACTGTGGGTACAGGGAGGGGGAGTTATTAGTGGCTGACAGCCATCTATTTTTATGCACTGATACACACAATGCTATCAGTCACTGATAGCACCTCTCTCCTGTACCGAAAGGTGTTCACTATACACCAATCTGCACGGCTCCTGTTCTACAACATGCTGCTTTCAGATTGCATTTTGTGGTGACAGGCCCTATTTAACATGGTTGAAATGTTCTCTTTTATAAAATCATACTTTTGGTGTAAAGAACTTACTTGTCCCTAAGCTCCAGTGACACTCTTCCTGCCGCTGCCACAATTACATTCAGTGCAGGAACCCTGGCAGAGATGCCGAATATCAGTTACACAGATCACCCAGCTGTCTAACCAAAATAGGAAAATTTGTCTATTCAACCAATCAGGTGGCCCAGCTGGACAGACAATTAGATGGCTTGGCCAATGGACTCATCGGGGTATGGCACCTCCAGCACTCCATTCAACTTTCCCTAGTGCTACTAAGCGTACTATGTGTGCCAGTTACTGTTCCTAAAATCTAGCATGACTTTATGTACTTCTACAGCTTTCTCTATGGGTCAGCAACTGCTCTGCAGACACAGCCAATGATCTTCCCGCAGTGTAGTCCAGATCTCTGTATGGCGGTTCGAGGTTAAAGACTTGGAGGTTCTAAAGGCTCTGTTGCCTGTGCAAAGTCAGAGCAGGAAGCCCTGTTAAAAGCAGGAAAGCAAACCATTATTTCATTACAGTCACCATGTAAATCAAGATCAGTTAACATAAGGGATAAATACTGACCCAATTACCATCTAGAGACAAAGGAGAAATGTAAAGGGTCTCAGAGCACATCTTGACTTAATTTCTAAATTATATAAGCATTGTGTTAGAATGTTTTAGGAATAGGTATACAATGTGTGCTATATAATAGGGTCAGCTCGGTTTCTGATTTCCATGTAGAAAAAATAACAATCATTATGACAAGTAACATATGATTTTACTTCTCCAATAGCAAATAGTATAGTATTAGCTGATCCAGAGCAATGTGAATCAACCAGGTATAAAAGGCTTAAATGCTTTTTTTCCTTCTTTTAATTACCGCTAGTTATGTAACAGCAGGATTGGTATTATTATGTCTATGTTATTTATGACTCATCTTGCTGTGATAAATGTGACTGCTGTAGTTAGATGTACATGTAGCTTATTTGTATCAGTATGTTACTAAAAGTATTTTTCATATAATATTTAAAAACTGCAGGATGGATATGTGACTGCAAAGAGTTCTCCAATCATCAATTTTCTGGTAGCCTCAAAATTCTCCTATACAGTGACATAGGTTGAAAAAAAAAGCACAGGTCCATCAAGTTCAATCTTCCTTTATCAATTATATGTCATTAATGTCATTACCTATTTTTAAAAAAATATCCTTATTGATATATAACAAATACAATTCAAATTTTAACCCCTTCTACCCTGGGCCAGTTATCACCCTTCTGCCCAGGTAATTTTTTTGCAAATCTGACATGTGTCACTTTATGTAGTAATATCTTTGGAACACTTTTACTTATCCAAGCAATTCTGAGAATGTTTTCTCGTGATACATTGTACTTCATGATAGTCATAAATTTGAGTCAATATATTTTACCTTCATTTATGAAAAAAAAATCGCAAATCTACAAAACATTTGAAAAATTCTCAATTTCTCTGCTTTTAAAACAGAAAGTGATACCTCATAAAATATTTATTACTTAACATTCCCCATATGTCTACTTTATCTTGGCATCATTTTGGAAATTTTATTTTATTTTTTTAGGACGTTAGAAGGCTTAGAAGTTTAGAAGCAATTCTTGAATTTTTTTTAGAAAATTTCCAAAACCCACTTTTTAAGGCCACCTCAGGTCTGAAGTCACTTTGTGGGGCTTACATAGTAGAAAGACCCCATAAATGATCCCATTGTAGAAACTACACCCCTCAAGTTACTCAAAACTGATTTTACAAACTTTGTAAACCCTTAAGGTGTTCCACAAGAATTAAAGGAAAATGGAGATTACAATTCTAAATTTCACTTTTTTAGCAGATTTTCCAATTTAATCCATTTTTCCTTTAACACATCAAGAGTTAACAGCCAAACAAAACTCAATAGGCCAGATTTATCATTAGCTCAGGTCAGAATAATGGAGTGAAAAAGTCCCCACAAAAGTCCCAAATGCTAAAACTGCGCACAAATTTGCGACTTTTTCTGCTCTGCACTATGCTCGCCAGTTTTCTGAAAGTGGGCGTGTTTTCTTATGTAAATGAATCTCTAGACAGATTTACTATTGGGACTATTTAAAAAGTCGCAAAAAAGTTGCAATTTCACTCCAGTGAGGACCATGCTTATCTTATGAGACTTTTTAATAGAACATGCGACTTTTTCATAAAAACGTGCGACTTTTCCGTAAAGATGTTCGACTTTTGTAAAGCTGCTTACTGACGGATAAACTGCTACCGTCAAACCACATTTATTACAGTCTTAAAGGGCCGATCATAAATCTGACTTGGCTAAAACTGACTTTAGCCATATGTTAAAGTGGAGTGAGCTGTCAGAGTCATGATAAATCTGGCCCAATATTTATTACCCTGATTCTGTGGTTTACATAAACGCCCCACATGTGGTTATAAACTGATGTAAGGGCACACAGCAGGATGCAGCAAAAAAGGAATATCGTATGGTTTATGGAAGGCAGATTCTGCAGATTTTGTCCCATTTGAAGCCCCCTGATGCACCCTTACAGTAGAAATTCTGAAAAAGTGACCCCATTTTTGAAACTAGGGTATAAGGTACCAGTTTTATTGGGACCATTTTTGGGTACATATCATTTATTGATCATTCATTATTACACTTTATGGGGCAAGTTCACCCAAAAAAAAAAATTTGGGCAGAGTTTTATTTATTTATTTTTACAGAGTTCACCTGAGGGGTTAGGTCATGCAATATTTTTATAGAGCAGGTTGTTACGGACGCGACAATACCTAATATGTCACTTTAGCACAAAAAAAATCATATTTTAGTGTCTCCATTGTCATATTTTTTTTTTATTCTTTTACTAATTGTCTCAGGTAGTGTCTCATTTTGTTTGCCTTTTTGATCGCTTGATGTTACACTTTTTGTGATGTAAGGTGACAAAAATGGCTTTTTTACACAGTTTTTTTTTTTACAGTGTTCATCTGAGGGGTTAGGTCTTGTGATATTTTTATAGAGCTGGTTGTTATGGACATGGAGATACCTAATATGTATACTTTTTTAAATTTATTTCACTTTAACACAATAACATATTTGAAAGAAAATTATTATGTTTTAGTGACTCCATGTTCTGAGAGCTATAATTTTTATTATTTCTTGAGCGATTTTCTTATGTAGAGTCTCATACTTTGCGGGATGAGGTGATGGTTTTATTGCTACCATTATGTACGACATACACCTTTTTGATCGCTTGGCTTTTCTCTTTTTGTGATGTAAGGTGACAAAAAAAAGACAATTTTTTATGGTGTTTATCGGACATGGTGGATCATTATAGAGCTGGCCGTTACGAACGCGGTGATACCTAATATGTGTGTTTTTCCTTTTTTTTGCAATTTTTTTATTATGAAATCTAGGAAAAGGGGCTTTTTTTCTTTTTTTTACTTAAAACTAAATTTTTTGATTAAACATACTTTTTTTTTACACTTTATTTCTGTCCTACTCTGGGACTTGAACTTTTGGGGGTCAGATCCCCTCTGCAATGCTTTACAATACATCTGTATTGTAATGCATTGCCTGTTAGTGTAATACACTAACAGGTTGCCTAGGAAACTCAGCCTTAGGCTGAATCTCCTGGGCACCCATAGAAGGCAGGTCCCGATGCTGTGCAAGGCATTGGGCAGACTCTGCACTCATCGGGCTGCCTTGTCAGGCATCGGGACCTCGCCAAAGCAAGCACGTAATGTCGGGAAGGGGTTAAAACAAATCAAAATTAAATATTACTGTACATTTCTTTCTCCATAACCACCAATTCCCAACCCAACCCCCCCCCCCCCCCCCCCCCCCCCACACACACACACAGACCCTTGCAATGCGTCTCGGCTCTCACTATTACTAAAAAAAAAAAAACTAAAGAAAAGAAACAGGGGAGAGGAAAAAGCAAAAAAGGGAAGATACAAGAAAAGACAGTCAGGAAAAATATACTATCAAGGTTTAAAACCCATTTCTTGGTCCACTTCTCTTGAGCATTTCTTTGCTTGTATAAAATTTTCTCATAGTTTTTGGCCTTGTTAACCAAGTTTATCTATGCACTGATGTCTGGAATATATTGTGAAAACCATACCCTTGTAACCAAGAGTCTGTCCAAAAATAATATTCTACTTAGAAAAATCTTTTTATATTTATGACTGCTTAACTTAGTAAGGTCACTCAATATAAAACATTCCACCTTAAAAGGAATCTGCAGGTTCAATTTATGGATAAGAAAATTATTAATACCATTCTAATATTGTTTTAGTTCTAAACATGACCAAAACATATGGAGGTGATCCGCACCTGATAGATCGCTCCGTGGGCTCTTAGAACTATCTCTTAACCTACGTTTACTAAGCCATAGGGGGGTTTACATATAATCTGTGAAAAATATTAAATTGTACCAAAATGTGATTAATATTATGAGATAATAAACTCAGAAATAGATTTATCCATCCCTCTAATTGAATACTTGGACAATCAACCTCCCAAGCCCTTTTTCCTTTGTCAGTGTTCAAGCTGTTGTGATTACTGATGCCTTTGATTGGCCATAGCAGTCATGCAGCCAAGCATGTACCAGAAGCAACCTGGAATGGAACAGCAGTGGGACAGTTTACATGTGAGTGGGGTTTATATTTCAAGGGACACAGTTTAGGACCCCATGGGTTGTCTCCTCCAAGGCTTGACAACCTCTCATCCAATAAATCAGACAGCTCCAGTAAGGAAACCAAAGGACCTGCATGAAAACTGAACTGAACTTACAGAAATTGGCAATATTGTTTTCTAATTAAACTGAAAACAAGTATGTTTCCTTCAATGTCAGTGTTTAAAGTTGTGTCTAGAAAAATATCTTGTGAACATTTTATTACCAGACACTGATAGAATCTATTATTTTCAAATGTCAGATGTGTTTGTCATTACTTTTTTGTTGAAAATGATTTTCTTGGTTGGAATGTTTGGAATTTGAAATAACAGAATAAAGTGGTCTTAAAAGGCAAAAAATGCTCAAAACCCCATATGCTGTTGCACATTTCTAACCGGGGGAGCAAATCCTGCACATGTGGTCCGTTGCTAACAGCAATATGCATACAAATGGAGGATGCTGGCAGTAGACCACATGTACCACAAATACATCCTACACAGCATAACGAAATGTGTGGATGTGATTGGCTCTATAAAACAGAGAGTTGTTCACTGTGTGTCGGACCTTATGCTCCTGTAATTGCCCATACGGCACAGGTAGGTTAGCGTTAGGTCCCGTGCCACTTTGAGATACCTTGACAGGGTGCGCTGGCTCCAGTATGACCTTAGTACAAGGCTATATTGGCTAAATTCTCATTTTAACATCAGTGTGAAGGTTTAGCCATATATTGTCAATTGCATTTACCATTGTAGTGCACCATTTCATTTTGTGCAAATCTCTGTTTTATATAGCCAATCACATCTGCACATTTGGCTATCCTGTGTAGGATGTCTTTGTGGTACATGTGGTACGCTGCAGGCATCCTCCATTGTATACATTTTTGCTGTGGATTGCAACAGATCTTATGTGCAGGATTTGCTCCCCCGGTTAGAAATGTGCAACAGCATATGGGGTTTTGAGCATTTTCTGCCATTTTCTGCCTTTATTATGTTATTCGGTTTGTACAACACACCTGGGGAAATCCAGATTTGAATGTGCCTTGATTTTTATCTATGGGTAACATTCCGGTGCACCTGTGTAGCCTGCGCCACAGGAGTCGGTGGTAGGTGTGACTCACAGCCTCCTCCCTCCTCTCATTGCATGTGTGATTTCACGCTTGAGGTAATTGGGAATTGTTCGCTGTGTGTCGGACCTTATGCCCCTGTAATTGCCCATATGGCCCCTGTAATTGGCCATACGGCACAGGTAGGTTAGCGTTAGGTCCTGTGCCACTTTGAGATACCTTGACAGGGTGCGCGGGCTCCAGTATGTTCTTGATATAAGAATATATTGGAGAAAGTCTCATTTAAATATCAGTGTGAGGGTTTAGCCATATATTGTCAATTGCATTTATCATTGTAGTGCACCATTTTTTGTAAATCAATATTTTATTATTTGCCTAAAGCAAGTGTGCATTAGTTCAGTGCACTGGTTAAATAAATAATATACCTAGAAACACGGATTCTACAGCATCACATTTGAGGAATGCAATGTAAATGGAGAAGAAAGATATGCATATCAGAAAAGATCATTTACACTAATATTTTCTGTGGTGTCCTTGTAATTGCAGTTTATCTTTATAAAATGTCATCCTTAAATACATTCCACATTTTATTTTCAGCTGCCTTAGAAAATAAATGAATGGTAAAAGTCTTCCGTTTGATATTCTTGTCCCTGCTGTGGGAAAGTGAAAAAACGATTAAATATAGATTTGTGGGAATTTCAATTTCAACTTCTATTCACGAGATAAGTTTTCTTTATGGATGGGAATTGCATTATTAATTTTTCACAGCAATTGGACATTTTCTCTACAAGTCAACAATATAAGGTGTAAGATAGAGATGAAAGGATTGATTCTAAATTAATCAGATTCTTTCTGAATTTCATAAAAGTATGTCCACCCCAAAAAAATCCAAAGTTTTTGCCATTTGTTTTAGATGAATCGCATAAAAGGGGTGCCCAGCACCATTTTACTGTGAGTATTGGGGGGACCACAAAAGAGAAAGAGAATGGAGGATCACATGACACTGGGAGACAGTGGAGGGTGGGCTTGCCTTTTTTGGCTCAGAGTCCAAAATAAAGTAATGATGATGGCACTCACCATAATCATCCAAATAGTCTTTATTTTTATCCCCAAATCTGTGCAATGGCAGCAGGGGTGCAGAGCATCACACAGGCACCTGAGGAAGCATGTTGACGCAAAATGGTCTGTGATGCCTATGGTGCCTGTATATTGCTTGAATTACAGGAAAAAACAGCGGCACTCCAACTTCTCAAAGAATTTTGGCATTTATTATTCTCCCAACATGCAGCGTTTCAACTCCACTGAGTCTTTATCAAGCTTGATAAAGACTCATTGGAGTCGAAATGTTGCATGCTGGGTGAATAACAAACACCGAAATTCTATGAGAAGTTGGAGTGCCGCAGTTTTTTGCTGTATTTCTGCATGGTAGGATCCTTTGAGGCTAGGATCCAATACCACAGGCACTGCCACGAATGGACTCTCTGAGACATCTCTAAAGGTAGTGCTATCCTATTTCTTACTTTTTTGCCTGTTTATTGCTCTGCATCCCTGCTGCCATTGCACATTTTTTTTTATGAAAATGAAGACTATTTGAATGATTATGAGGAGTGCCATCATCATTACTTTATTTAGGAATCTTTTGTGAACTATACCCTTGGGATTTAGAACCACAATTAGTCCACCAGTGGCCATTATCCCACCACATTTTTCTTCTATTCTGATGGACATTCTGGCACTGAGCAGTGCCATCCAGTGTTTCTCTATATATTCTCTATTTTTGATTGACTCAGAGGCTGACAGACAGAGTGTAAAAAGTTGAGGCAGCACTCTTTCTTGCTTGAGAAAGGCCAGTTGGCCGAAGCATCACATCTGTTGGATATATTTTCTCAATAAACAAAAAAACTTAATTTTGAACTATCTGCTGGTGTTGCCTCAACTTTTTACTCTCTAATCTGGATCTGAAGTGAGTTGGACCAAGCCCCATTTTGGCTAGAACCCACTTTTTTTTTTTTTTTTTTTTAGCTATACCTAATTAGGCTGTTCCCCTGCTTAGCCTGATCAGTCAGTCAGGGGCAGAATTCAGGAAGGCCATTTTCTGAGAAATAATTTGTGTCCAGCTTCTGACCTGGAAGTGTGTCATGTGGTAATGGCTGACAAAAAGCTATTTCAGATAAAAGTCACTGAGGTAGTCTGATAGGGACACTATAAGGAGAGAATAAGAAGCTATAATTGGGTAGATTGTAGCCAATTTGATCTATGAAAGCTTTATGGGAGTGAGGTACTGGTTACCCAGATGTGTGTTTAATGCAGCTGCTGGAGGACAGCTAGTTCTGCATTACAAATCCCCCCAGAAGAAAAACAAACTATTTATTTTTCTGTATATGAAAAGAAAAAAAAATTAAAAGCTTCCACAGTTCATAGGCTTATTTTCAACATTGATAGTATTCTGCTGCAAACTTCGAGCAATTGCAGTATTTTTTTCCTCATTTTAGTGCATTATAACCAAGGTATTAAATGCATTGCATATTACTGCAAGATAACAAGTTATTGCAAATAACTTTACAACAATAACAGCATTAGGCTACTTTCACACTAGCGTTCGGGCGGATCCGTTCTGAACGGATCCGCTCATAATAATGCAGACGGAGGCTCCGTTCAGAACGGATCCGTCTGCATTATTTTTAGCATAGAACAGCTAAGTGTGAAAATAGCCTAGTACGGATCCGTCCAGACTTTCAATGTAAAGTCAATGGGGGACGGATCCGCTTGAAGATTGAGCCACATTGTGGCATCTTCAAACGGATCCGTCCCCATTGACTTACATTGAAAGTCTGGACGGATCCGCACGGATCCGCACGCCTCCGCACGGCCAGGCGGACACCCGAACGCTGCAAGCAGCGTTCAGCTGTCCGCCTGTCCGGGCGGAGGCGAGCGGAGCGGAGGCTGAACACCGCCAGACTGATGCAGTCTGAGCGGATCCGCCTCCATTCAGACTGCATCAGGGCTGGACGGCTGCGTTCGGGTCCGCTCGTGAGCTCCTTCAAACGGAGCTCACGAGCGGACACCCGAACGCTAGTGTGAAAGCAGCCTTATTATACCAATGTTATTTACGTGTTGCATTATAGCAAAATATTTTAAGGCAGTAACGGCATTATTATACCCATGTTATTGAACACATTATATCCATGTTATTGAACACATTGCATTACAGTGAAAACATTTAATGACACTCAATAATGCCATTATTGTACCTATGTTATTAAAAGCTTTGCATTATAGAAAAAGCATTTTGCGGCAATCAATAACGCCATTATTATATATGTGTTAATAATAGTGGAACATGATAGCAAAAGCATGTTACGACAATCAATAATACCATTATTATACCTGTGTTTAAAAGCGTTGCATTATAGCAAAAGTATTTTAGGCAAATATGCTATTATTATACCATGTTATTAAAGACGTTGCATATTACTGCAAGATAAAGTTCAGTTATAGCAAAAGCATTTTACACCAATAACGCCATTTTTATAAACGTGTTATTGAATGCATAGTTAAAAGGCATTTTATTGTAAACATTACATTGTTATATCTGTGTTAGGCTACTTTCACACTTGCAGCAGCAGGGTCCGGCAGTCTGTTCCGGCGGGGGAACAGCCTGCCGGATCCGTGCCAATGCTAGCCCACTGTGCCGCTGGAAGACTGCTCCAGCCCTATTCACTATAATAGGGACAGGCCATATATATATATATATATATATATATTTTTTTTTTTTTTAAGACGGTTTTGGCCATGCCCAGGAGACTGTCCTCGCATTTCAGCCGTTTTTATGTGACAAAGAACTACCTCCTGGACTTGGAGTGACAGAATGGTCTACCATTGCATCACTTGATCCCTGACATTCCAACTTAGTGGAATTCCACCTTGGATGTCCTATAGCGTCTGTATGAGCAGCTTAAGGTGATGAATGATGTTGCCACCAGACCACCTCAGCAAGAAGCACATGTTGTTTTGGGGTCAGGAAGTGGCAGCTCATCAGATATGCCTGTTGTGCACTCAGGCTCTTCCGAGAAGCCACCTGATTTGTAATTTGGGGAAAAATGCAGCATCAAAGATGTCATGCCCCTGATATTTATCTAAGAACAGACAATCATGCTTATGAAACAGAGGATGGCGGCATAGGAACAACAGCTTACACCTCTTTCCGGCTGTACTGTAGCTGTTGGGGACCCACATAGAGAACATATCATGGAGGAAGAAGTGGAGGATGGACTCTGGCCTTTCTCTGATGCTTTTGGGCAGGCAGATTGGAGCAGTGTACCCCTCTCTACGACCTTTCCTAGCCTCCATTGTCATCTCAGAGAGGGTTTTCAGAATGGCAGGTGGCATCTTGACACCCAAACAGACAAAGTTATCCTCTGCTTTTGTACAAACATTACTTTTGTCAAAATGAATGAGGCCTGGATCTGGCCATTATGCCACTGAGAATGTGTAACTGCTTTCATTTTACCTATCATATGGCAGATGCTGCCATCATGCCACTGTCTGCCTGCCTACTATATTGTTCCCTATCATATGGCAGCTTCTGCCATCATGACACTGTCTGCCTGCCTACCATCATGCCCCCAATCATATGACAGTTGCTGCCATCATGCCACTGTCTGCCTGCCTACCTTCATTAGCCCTACCATATGGCATCTGCTGCCATCATGCCACTGTCTGCCTGCCTACCAACATGTTTCCTATCATATGGCTGCTGCTGTTGCCACTGCAGCTGCTGCCCCTGCTGTTAAAAGGCCAGATTAGGATTCTTATTATTAGTCTGGACATGAGCATATGTTTAGGTTAGAGGGGTTGAATCTGATGACAGAATCCCTTTAATCCCCCCACTGCTACTTTCTTTACCCCTACTGCCACTTCCATTATTTCTATACAGCTGTCACTATTACTACCCTTAAACCGACGCACACACCTCTACTGTCTTGTTTGTTCCATGCTGCGCTGCTACTGCTACCACTACTATTGCAGCCATATGCTACTGTTTCTACATCCAAACTGCATTTGTGCTCACAATTAACAGTATAATATTTTCTAAGCACATTTAGAACAAGTAACTCCTTCTTCTGACAATTAACACTTGTGTGTGTTTAAATATGAGCAGGCATTCTGTGCCTAAAAACTCATAATGTTTGGATGATTGTGCAGAACAGGCCACTGTTTCTCATGACAGAAACGTGTGTATGTATAAATGGGCATGACACTTGGTACTAACAAGTCCCAGTTTTCTTTCCCACAACACCGTGTCTGTTTAAACACCATTTGCTCCTGATAAGTGCCAATTTTTGGAAGCTTTCTAATATGAAACAGCATCACACATCTGACAGCACAGTGTGTTTTTAAACACATTCTAACACCATTAACAATGTGTTTACGCAAAGGTATGTATTTCATTGTCACTCTGATATTATTTGCTTTTGCTGTCATTGCATTTCAAGAACTTAAAAGGGTGGAGGGAAGAAAGAAAGCAAAAAAAGTGTGTAAAAAATAAGTTTACAAAAGTTTCAGTATATTTGATTTGTGTAGAATTGATCCAGACACAATCAATTTTTTAAAGAAATTGGCACATAGAAGATGAAATTAATTTCAAGACGTTTGCTCATCTTTAGTGTAAGATAAAATCTAAAAATTTAGTACAGCTGTCACATTTTGATGTAATATCTCTATTGATACCTTCCTCTTATGTCAGCAAGAGTGCAGAACTGCTCTACAGTGCAGTTCTAGCTCTGGGAGACCTGAAACATCCATTACAATCAATGTATGGCCTGCTCCTTTTAGAGTTGATTTATAATGGATGACTGTGGGAAATCTCAGTAGAGAATCTAAAAAACTTGTTTTTGTGGGGCCAGTGATAGAAATGGGGCTGTTTGAACTAGTTATCCATAAAGCATTCTTTCAGAATGTGGAAAAAATAATTCTACAGTAGGTTTATAGCATATAGCCTCATGGCATGCAAGCATCTGATTATTTTCAAGTAAATTCAGTGAAAGTAGATATAAGTGTATAATTCAATTAGCCATGAAAATTTTTGTGAAATTTAAATTTGACAATTATTCAGTGATTCTGAACATTAGATTTATTTCACGTTGAATACACAACTAGCATTTCCATAGGGAAATTCACAACAGCTTGTTTTCCCAACTTAAATGCTTGCTACAAATGTCAGCTTAGTGATATTTAAAATTTTTAACCAATTATTCCATATTTCCATAAAAATCTATTTTCCATAAAATCTATGTTTACTTAACTTTTCTAAGGGGGATATATATCTGGACCTTTATTTGCCATTCTAGATCATAGCCATTATTTTTGTATGATATTCCTTGATGAGGATGGAAGGTTTACTTTTTGTCTACTGACAAATAATCTCATGTACAGCAGTGATGAGCGGCAGGGGCAATATTAAAATTTGCAATATTTTGCGAATATTTTGGCAAATATTCGTTATATATTCGCTAATTCGAGAATTTGTGATCTCCAGTCATTATTTTCTCAATTGCAAAAAAATTGCGAAAATTTGCGATCAAGTGCTGATATTTGCGATAAATAGGAAGGCCGATTTATTGGCCTGTATTTGTAGGATGGGTGCCTGTAGCCTTCATTAGCCAGGAGTTCCTTCCCCCTCATTCTGACCAGAGTGGATGCGGCATCTACGTACGTCGCTACTTCCCTGGTGCACAAATCATCCTTTCACTAACCTGAGTCGTCCCGGCCTCAGCCTGGTATCCGGATCGGGTAAGTTGCCGCAGGCACAGCACGTTGTTTCAGTCTGACTGGCGGTGTGTTCGGATCCTTAGGTGAGGAGGAGCAGCATTTACTCGACCTCTGGCAATTCGGTGATAGCTCACTCTCCAGATGGTGGGGTTATGCTGCTGTGTTTGTCCTAAATCTCAGTCTTGTCGCATGCGTCTGATATTGTGGAAGCCTCCGTGGATGAGAATGTTGCCAGGATGTCTGGTGTTGTTGTCTTCAATGGGGCCGCAAAAGATGTGGACTGCACTCCGTGTGCTGTCCACATCCGTAGCTCTGTTCCGCAGGCCCGCTAAAAAAATATAACATGACCTATTCTTGTCCGCGCTTTGCGGACAAGAATAGGCAATTATATTGCCGGTGCCCGGATCCACAAAAAACGGCACGGTCGTGTGCATGAGGCCTAAATCAGTCTATAGTATGTTTGCTTCGTCTGTCCTAATCACATTGTTCTAAGTGACTAATATTTGTCTTGGTGATCATTGTCAAACTGTCCTAGTGTTCTAGAGAGCAAATCTTTCCTCTTGGAAGAATTCCTATGGAGATTAAATTTGTGTTTCTGATAACAGACTGATTTTCCCACAACTATTTGCTATTTGGGGCAGAGATATGTTATAAATGTTCAGATGGGAAAACCCTTTTAATCACCTTGTGTTCTGGGCTAACTTTGCTGGCACAGCCTGAGCAAGTTGGTCGTTCTTTGAAATATTCTCACCTTGTTCATGATAATTGTCTGGACAGTGAACTTATTGTTTAATTACTTGGTGATCTTTTTAAATCAATTTCCTAGGCACAACAAATTAAATAAGACCAAAATGAGTCCAAGATCTCCTCAGTTGATATTCTTCTAATCATTTACAGCTGATCTGGTGCCCTGGTTTTAATTTTTTGCCCTATGGAGTCCATACATGATGTGGCCTGGCCATAGTTTCTTCATATGGATTAATGTTGGGCTGCACCTATAATTCATGTGGTTTAAGATCCAAGTACGGTGGCAGCCTGGTAAATTGTGGTAAGTTGCATGCGATTTCTGCGACTGGGCTGAGCTATATGTATGTTGCCTTAAGGATAATGCTAAAAGAAGAGATGCATTTTCTTGTTTATTAAATTATGACTTCATGTCAAAAGAATGATTTCCAATTGGGACTTTTAAGACAGACCGATGCATCAAACGTATTAAATGATATGCAACGATAATCAAACTTCTCAAAGTAATTCTATAGGATCTTTTCTATTAACTAAAACATATTTGACTCTTCATTTTCCAATCTACCAGGTATTAAACTATTTAGCTAACTGTATTTTTCACTTGCTAACCTATATAGATCTCTCCTGAAATTGGAGTCAGAGGATTTTTCAAAAAATTCCTCAAATCAAAGATGATCTAGACTTAAAGGGGTTGTGCAGCCTGTTTATATTGGTGACCTATCCTCAGGATAGGTCATCAATATCTGATTAGCAGAGTTCCGACACCAAGAATTCCTGCCGATCAGCAGTTTGTAGAGCAGTCGGCACTTCATGTGAGCACTGCTTCCTCTTCATTATACTGCCCGTCATCTTGTAAGTCTTGTGGTGCAGTGTAATGAGAAGTACTCGCACCATCCACTTGAATGGAGTGAGTACTTGTAATTTCCACTGTCCCACCGCTACAAGGGATGCATAGTGTAATGTAGAGGATGCAGTGCTTGCATGGAGTGCCGTCTTCTCTACAAACTGCTGATCAGGATGGGTGCCAGGAATCAGACCCCTGTGATCAGATATTAATGACCTATTGTTCTTCCCAGCAGGGTTAGAAAATTATTATTGCTCATTTTGCCAGAGCCTTGGTAATTCTAAACTGTGTAATGTGGTTAAAGCCCCATCTAGCAGTGTTAAGTCGTATTGCACTTTGTTTTTCCTATTACAAAGACTACTGAATTGTGGGTGGTGCACTGCATTGTGGGAATGCAAAGCATCCTGGGAAAGAAAAGTCTCCAGTCTCCAAGACACATCAGCAGAGCTGTCCTTTTGCATATCTCTTTCTTAAACTTCACCATCCTTAAAAAAGCATATCTGGTGAGAGATCTACCTTTGTTTCAGGGATATTATGTGTTGCAGAGCTGTTTAGCTAGTTGTAATTTTTACTCAGGGAGTTGTTACTACTGTTAGCTAGACATGTATGCTTATGTACAGGCAGCTATTTTACCATATGCTTCAGTGTTAATGCAAATGCTATAGTACATGTTATCTATACTTTATACTTTTTATACATGTTATTTGTAGTCTTGTAGTTTTACCAAACAATCTTGTTTTGCCAATCAAACAATCCTGTTTTGCAAATCAACAATCCTGTTTTGCAAATCAACAATCCTGTTTTGCCAATCGACAAGTTAAAGTACAAAGAACAGTCCTCTTATTTAGAATACAGGAATGGTTTATGCTGAATGTCAGACTGCACACTGTTTGAGCGTGTATAAAGACAGAACACCTATCCTGAGGATAGGTCATGAATAGAGATGAGCAAATTATTGGAAAATTCGATACAACTGCTTAGCCAAATTTGACAAAAAAATTTGCTTTGTACGAATTACTTCATCCCGAAGCACATTTCTTTGTAAGTAGTGGGTGCAATGACAGGGAACGGTGATTGCAGCGCTCTCTGTCGTTGTACCTCTAGGATGCTGTCATACATCATTCCGGCATCTGATATAAATAACAGAATGTAAAATAAAATAAAAAAATACAAATAAAAATCATACTGTGGCGAAAATAACCTCGCCACTGGGTTTTGGAGGGGCCTGTTTGCCAGCCTCTTGCCTCAGGATTATGGCCCATATAATAAATTTGAAGGAGAAGACAGACTGGCCACACAGCTTAAATCTGTGGAACTGTTTTGGGCAGGAAAGCCATGCTTGCGATCGGCCAAATGTGACTTCCATGGAATTCGGGAACCCCTGCTCGGATCTCAGTGATTTTTGGATATGTTGTTCACCCAGATCTATCCATGGATGTATAAATTATGGGGATATGTGGGGTTTTGAGGTGTTTTCTGTGTTTTGGGGAAAAATGTGTGTTTTCTGCCTGCGAGTGATTAAGTTAGCCCATTATGTTTGGTAATTATATCACAGGCAGAGCCCATTGTGTTTTGGTAATTGTATTTTGTTGATTGCGTCAAAGACAATGCCTATTCTGTTATTGAGTGCATCACAGGCAATGCCATTGTGTTTGTTAATTGCGTCACAGGCAATGCCATTGTGTTTGTTGAATGTATAGTTTTTGTGTTTAAACTGTAAAACTGTAAGGATTGGCTGCTATGTTATGTCCTCAGTTCCCAACCAGGTCCACGGGGGTGGTACCCTTGTTGGAAAATGTGTATATAAGTCAATGCTTGTGTGTTCAATAGAGAGTCCTACTTTACCCCTTCATGAGGTTTTGGCTCATGTTTGGGGGATAGGATAACTACACTCTTGGGGATTGCTATATCACAATACTCCCCCGAGTATAAGCTCTTGTAAGAGCTTGTTCATGGGTCCTGCTCTCTGGATTTAGGACAGGTTCACCCACTGGAAGCTGAAGCCTGGACTTGGGTCCAGCGTGGGTGGAGGACGGTGAGACCCCAACCAAGCTACAGTGGTTCGTGGGGTCTGTGGTGGTTATGGTGTCAAGTTGAGTGCTCGGAGTCCTTGGGAAGCACTAGGAGCATCCATCAACGGAGGTAACCAGTCGGGGTGCCAGGAGATCCGTTACACTTACCTGATCCATTTGCTAGCAATGGGACGGCTACCGCCAACTTGCTTAAAGATCTCGCAAAAAATCTTGCGTGCCCCGAGATGACGTCATTACGCCGTCCAGATTGGTGACATCATATGTCAATGTGCACAGGATTTAGTATGAGAACTTCACGCAAAATGGCGGTCGCCGGCCCATCACAAGCAAATAGATCAGGTAAGTATGATTTATTTTATCTAGGAAACTTGTCTTTGCGGCGAATGAAATATTTAGTGGACTTCGATTCGCTCAACACTAGTCATGAATATAAACAGGGTGCACAATCTCTTTAACTTTAAATTTCCTGTTTACCACCTTCCACAGTTTTTTTTTTTTAACAAATTTTATTGAATAAATCAATACAATACAGAAATAGAGCAGCGGAGAAGTGACAAAACTCCACTACTCTTTCATAGAATAGTACAGAATACAGGTCTATCAAACATGTAATAATTATAATTATAATGTGGCAAAATCCAAAAGGTTGATCAGTAGAATAACATCTGATGGAAAATAGTCATTGAAGATATCTTATTCGACGTTGAGGTGTCAGTGATTGTCCCAATATTTCTAAGAGTTACCTCGAATACAGGTGTTATAACTCATCCGAGACGGGCCATAGAGGGAAAAAAAAAATAGTACCTTCAATACAGTATCTAAATAATTAGTATGAGGCGAGGTAGGGAGGTTGAAGAGGGGTGAATAGATGGGGTGAACCCATAATACAGTACACCCTGGGAGACTGTTAATTACGTTAACACTAGTCTAATAGCCTCTAAAGGAAATCCATTGCTCCCAGATCTTTAGAAATTTTTGATGAGATCTCAATTCCCATGAGGATAGCTCCTTTAGTCGGTAAATTTGATCAATTTTCTGGTACCATTGATCTAAAGGGGGAACCTCTGAGGATAGCCATAATAGAGGGATTAACAGTTTAGCAGCATTCACTAAATGTTTGAAAAGAGATAGATTGGGGGTGGGGGTAGTCATGAGGGAATAGATTCAGGAGGGCAACTTCCGGAGATGGGATTATATCGGATTTACAGATTTCATTACAGATTTGAAAAATCTCTTCCCACCATCTTTGTAAAATTGGACATCTCCACCATATGTGGATAAAAGCGCCCCTTTCTTTTGAGCATCTCCAAAATGTGTCTGATGCTGAAGCTGAATAGAAACATGTCTTGTCAGGGGTTTTATACCACCTTGTGATGATTTTATAGTTATTCTCTTGAAACTTAACACATCTTGAGGTTTTATGTGAGGTGTTATAAATAATGAGGGTATCTGCTGGGGAGAAACTTTTATCTAAGTCTTTTTCCCAGAGTCTAATGAAGGCTGGCGTTAGGGTAGCCGGAGGAGTTCTCAGTCTGTTGTACCAGTGTGAGATCAATTTATGTGGGATAGAATCTTGGGAAATAATATGTTCAAACCATGTAATAGGGGGTATCAAAGTATGTAATTGAACGTGTTGAGACATGTATGCCCGCAGGAAGTGAAGCCCGTTAAAGCTGGAGTATGGAATTTTCAAAAGCGCGGACATTTCTTTTATGGGGGTAAGTTGATCCTCTTTATAGAGATCTATCAAATTCAGCTTAGACTGGACAATCTCAGTGGGAAGGCTGTTCCGTAAGGCCCGGGGAGCCAAGTGGAATATATCACCTACTTTAAGGATAGGAGATGGAAGTGGGGAACTTATGGGTGAGTTCTGCAAGGCATTCCACGCACTTAGAGTGGCTTTCATAACCAGGGAATATCAGGATGAGGGGGCAATGGAGACATACCAGTAGAGCCGATCTAAAAGGAAGCCCCAGCAAGGTTTCCTCCATCAGGACCCAGGATTTCTGTTTGGGGGCCTTCAACCAGTCCACTACCCTAGTGAGTAAAACAGCTCTGCCATACAGTACTGGGTCTGGTAATGCTATACCTCCCCTCTCTCTCGGGTAAGACAAAGATTTATAGGACCTTCTGGCCTTTTTCTTATTCCATATAAAGGAACGGAACATAGACCTGAGTTTAGAATAATACGTGGAAGGGATGGGTATTGGTAAGGTCTGTTGGAGGTAAGTAAGTTTAGGGATGATGAGAGAAAGTAATATATTTTTCCTCCCAAACCACGAAAGTGTAGGGAAATCTAGGGAAGTTAAATCCTCGGTCAGTTTATTTTGGAGAGGGATATAGTTCAAGTTAAAGAGTTAATTGGGGTCTGTACTCATTTTGATCCCTAAATACGTTAGAATAGGAGAAGACAAATTAAAAGGGGAACAAGATTCTAGATGATTCTTCACAGATCTTTTAAGGCCAGTGGAAATTATTAGTGATTTATTGTGATTCACCTTAAAATTAGAAAGTGATCCATACGTTTCCAGGTGGCCATAAATCTTGGGGAGAGCTGTTTCGGGATTGCTTATTATTAAAAGCAAGTCATCCGCAAAAGCGGCTATTTTGTGTTGTTGGTCACCCAGACTAATTCCATGAATGTCACTATCCAACCGAATAGTTTGTAAAAGGGGTTCTAGGGCAAGGACAAACAGGAGAGGTGATAGAGGAGGGGCGGAGCCAGCGCCGGTCTGAGATGGCCGCTTTGTTCTGAGCTCTGTGAGAAAGCCTAATCTCAGCACGAGCAATCAGAAGCTACAGACCCTAAAATGGTCAAAATCGGCAACCCTAGAGCTGGGGAACATCTGAACGTCGCTAAGAACCTTGTTCCAGGAGGAGAAATGGACAAGTTTATAAGAAAAGCTGCCTCCTCGGTTGCTGCACGAGACTCCAAGATGGCGCCGGCCCCTTCTCAGAAGGCCGCTCCGCAAGACAAATCGGAGGATGACAGCGAACCAGAAGAGACACAAGGTAGGGGAGCGCTGTCGATTACCAGGAATTACCTGAAGAATACATTAAGCAAAGCCCTGGAGCCTCTCCTAAGTGAGTTCACTGCATTGCGACAGGACATGAGGCAGGTGGGCGATCGGGTAGAGGCACTGGAGACGCATCAAACACAAATACTTGATCACCAGAGGGCCATCTCATCCTCTCTCCAGAAGTGCAGCTCTTACCTGAATGAACTCCATACAGCCTTTGAAGACCAGGAGAACAGGGGGCGCCGGAACAATCTGCGCCTCAGAGGGATACCAGAGACTGTCTCACCAGGTGACATCCCGGCGGCAGTTATCTCCCTCTGCTCCACGTTGCTAGGCCCTGAGTTCCCTCTGGAAATCATCATTGAAAGAGCTCATAGAGCCCTGCGTCCGAAGCCCAAGCCAGAGGACCCCCCCCCCCCCAGGGACCCCAGGGATATAATCTGCAAGTTCCTAAACTTCCAAGTAAAGTCGGCCGTTCAAGAACCTGCAAGGAACAGATCTGATATCATTTTTGAAGGGACACAAGTGACCGTTTACCAGGACTTAGCCCCCTCCACCTTAAGAAAGCGTAAATCGCTCAAGCCTCTTACGGAGTGGCTGCGCTCCAACAAAATCCTATATAAATAGAACTTTCCCTTTGGCCTATCATTCTCTCAAGGAGGCCACCATTTCAACATTACCACTTATGCGGATTTGGAAGCTGTCTATGAACACCTACAGATCCCTCCTATGCAGATTGACAACTGGGACTTATTCCAGGACCTCGCCTCTCTGCCAGAAGTTCCTAACGTTGCTGCCTTCACCATGCTGCATACCCCCAATGCACATAAAGTGGGAAAGAGGAGCAGGCACCTGACACCCAAGAGACTCTCTCAAGAATGAGGATCCCTCAGGATCAGGTCTTCCATGTGTTAGCTTCTCACCCAGAGTTATAGACTGTCTCACAGACTCTTCCTGTCATCTGCTTTTGTCTTAAGTGGTATAGTCAATATGGAGATAGGTTCTGAAGTCTAGGAATAACCCAATTGCCTGCTCACACTAAACCTCTTCTATTCCCTTTTCTTATTTTCCCTCTGTTCTTCATCTCTGCCTCATCCACTACCCTCCTGTCTTTGTCGTTATTTACATGATTTGCTCCCTATTGTCTTTTTGCCTCCCCCTCCTGGGTCTCGGATGTTTTCCCTTCTATTCTGTCCTCCCTGGCTCTCAATTAAGCTTTCATTTAAGTTTTCACATATCTCTCTATTTGTCTAAATAGAAAGACCCAAAATGTCCTATTTAGCCCTCACGGGTAATTATCTACAATGCTGAATAGCTCATTCTCTGGTCCATTGACCAAATTTCCCCCATGTCTCATGGTATTGTGCTGAGATACTCACAATACTATTTTGTGGTTATATGTTTTACTCCCAGTTCCCCCCCTATCCCTTTGTTTTTGTTCAGGTACCAGATACGAACGCCCGTAATAGCTGATACAGGTTTCCAGGACCCAGAGACCTTTGATCTCCCCCCAGACGTGACAAACTCATCTCAAACTGTAAGTGCCCTCTCCTGGAGGACCAGCGCATCACACCCTTCTGCTCTACATAACCTTTAGCCATGGTAGATATCAAGGTAGCATCCTATAATGTAAAGGGTTTCAACTCACCCTCCAAAAGAAGCCAAATATTTTCTATTTTACGTAAGGAGGGTTCGGACGTGCTGCTCCTCCAGGAGACACATTTTAGGTTTAACCACTATCCTAACTTAGAATTCTCTCATTACCCGCTCTGGTTTCATTGTGGTGGTAATTCTGCTTCGTCTGGGGGTGTGAGCATCGGTTTTAAAAGAAAGGTTCCTTTCAAATATGTCACGCACCTACAAGACCCAGATGGGAGATACATTATGGTTAAGGGACATATTGGTCCTCAAATATATACCATCATAAATCTCTACGCGCCTAACTCCAAACAGGTTCCTTGGCTATCATCCATTGCTCAGACAATCTCCTCCTTTAAGGAGGGTATAGTTATTATGGGAGGTGATCTCAATGTAGCCCTGAATCCTCAAGTTGACTCATCCTCACATAAAACTTCTCACTCCAACCGTTCTTTAAAACATGCCAGAAGCATTCTGTGGGATTTGCACTTAGTAGATGTCTGGCGAACACTCTGCCCTAATACTTTGGACTATACTTTTTACTCCCATGTCCATAACACATACCATCGCATAGATTACCTTTTTGTCTCCAAAGAACACCTTCAGCTATGCTCCGAATCAACAATAGGGTCCATTAACATATCAGATCATGCCCCAATCTATCTTAAAATATCTTCCCCTGCACAGAAACCCAAAAGCTTTAATTGGAGGTTAAACAAATCTATCCTGGGAAACACGGATTCTATAAAGAAAATAACTCTATCTCTGGATGAATACTTCAAAATGAATGCACTCCCTGATCTTTCACCTCAAACAATATGGGACGCTCACAAACCCTTTATTAGGGGTGAATTTATAAGTATTGGCTCACACTTGAAAAAGATTAGAGAGAAAAACATAAATGAGCTCCTACTAAAAATAAATAAACTAGAGTCAGACCACAAACGCTCCCAATCTGCATCCCAATTACAGGACCTTTCCAATACTAGAGCGGAGCTGAAAGCCTTACTGCAAGCTAAATCAGCCAAATATTACCTCAACTCACAATTTAAATATTATGCCCATGGCGATAAGGCCACAAAATTTGTCACAAACAGAATTAAAAATAGAAGGGCGGACAATTATATACACCAGTTATCCTCCCCTAAAGGAGATCCGATCTTTGCCTCGTGCAAAATTGCTAGGCAATTTAGGGATTTTTACGAAAATCTATATAATCTCCCCATCCCCCTAACATCAGATGTGCACTCCCCCTTAATAGCGGAGTTTTTAGCCTCTGCTTCTTGCCCTTCGCTGTCACTAGAACAGAAACAATCTTTGGAGGCCCCATTCACCATGGACGAACTCTCTCTAGCCCTCTCCCAAATGCCCTTAGGTAAGAGCCCGGGTCCAGATGGACTACCTGCATCCTATTATAAAACTTTTAGAGATCAACTACTCCCTCATCTTCTTTCTGTCTGTAACCAAACCCTCCTGGGCTCTCCCCTATCTAGAGACATGACGATGGCCCATATAGCAGTGATACCTAAGGAGGGGAAAGATTCAAAATCTTGCGCAAATTATAGACCCATATCCCTCCTAAATTTAGATCTCAAACTTCTGGCTAAATTGTTGGCCAATCGCCTAGGAAATCTCCTCCCTATACTGGTGCATATGGATCAGGTAGGCTTCGTCCGCAATAGAGAAGGTAGAGATAACACAGTAAGGGTTTTAAATGCTCTCTGTTATGCTAGACACGCTTCTTCCCCACTGCTACTTCTAAGCACTGGCGCTGAAAAAGCGTTCGATCGCATAGATTGGAACTACTTAAGCCTTGTTCTAAAGGCCTTCGGCCTACCTGATCCATTTATCAAGGCAGTTTTTGCTATGTATAAACAGGCCACAGCTCGAGTCATGGTGAATGGGGACCTTTCCTCTCCCTTTCAAATCCATAATGGAACACGCCAAGGCTGCCCCCTTCCCCCCCTATTATTTATATTAGCTTTGGAATCCCTTCTATCCATAATACGTTCAGACGCCGGAATCAAAGGGTTGGACATTGGGGGTCACACCCACAAAATTGCGGCATTCGCCGATGACGTCATGATAATGACTACTAACCCTAAAACCTCCCTCCCTAAAATTCAGGAACACCTGAAGACATATAGTGCCCTTTCCAATTTTAAGATTAACGAAAATAAATCCATCATTCTATGCTCAGGTATTTCTCCCCAACTTAAACTCTCTCTAAAAGTTAACTCTCCTTTTAATTGGTCTTCCCCTACTATAACGTATCTTGGAGTAAAACTTAGCCCCAACATCTCAGATCTCTTTTCTTTAAATTACATCCCCTTAAGAGCCTCAATGTTCAACGCCATAGATAAAAATCAACAAAGCGGTCCCAACTCTGTCATGGTTCGGTAGGAAAAATCTCCTTACATCTCATTATCCCTCGCCTTACATACCTCCAGCAGGTCCTCCCCATCCCAATAGCCAAATCCTATTATGAGTCTCTTAGACAAAAATTCAGATCATTCCTATGGAATGGGAAAAAAGCCAGACTCTTACTCCTTCTTGTCCAAATCCCGCCATGTAGGTGGCATAGGTCTCCCAGACCCAGAACTATATGGTAAGTCCGTCTTGCTCTCTAGAATTACGGATTGGCTCAGGGATTCAAAAAACAAATCGTGGGTGGCGCTTGAACAATGCATTTTAAGAATGCCAGCTAGAGCACTATGCCTGGGTTACAGTATCCCGCCCAACATCAATCTACATAACTTCCCAGTAATAAAAGCTACACTGGAAGCCTGGAAATGGCTGAACCAATCTCACTCCTCAGTCCCTTTTCCATCTCCTCGTCGCAATAAGCGATTTACTAGGTCCAACCTCCACTGGACTACGCCACAGTACCTCCAATCTATCTAGATTATCCACAATTCAGATCTCAAATCTCCTCGATTCTCAAGGTTTACTTCCATCGACGGAAGCCTTGAAAACCCTTCTAAGCCCAAGATCATGTGACTTCACCCTTATATATCTCATAAAAACTTTTATCCAAAAAAACAATTCGAATGGTGAACTATTAATCACGTTAACATGGTTTGAGGCCTTAATCTCTACTCCCAAACCCCCTAGAAAGCTTATTTCACAAATATATAACAAACTTAAAACTCCCCCCTTGACCAGTAAACCATCATTTATCAGGATGTGGGAAAAAGACACAGGGGTTGATATCCCGTTTTCACACTTACCTGCACTTTTAGAGACGCCCCATAAATCTTCCAGATGCACCCGAATTCAGGAGAATGGGTACAAAATTCTGTCTCAGTGGTACATCACCCCGACCAAATCCTCACGCTTCTCCTCATCTTCCTCTAAATTGTGTTGGTGGTGCCAAGAGGATGAAGGCTCATTTCTTCACATCTGGTGGCTCTGTTCCCCAATAAAAAAATGGTGGTCCGATGTCTTCCAGATATCTAACCTTATTTGCTCTACGGCAATAAGTGCATCTCCTTATGGAGCTCTACTATCTTATTATGGTGGGAACGCCACTTCCTCCCCTCCACCTCTCTTTAAACAACTAATAATAGCGGCCCGCCTTTTGATTCCTAAATACTGGTTCCAATCTACTGTACCTACGGTAGAACAGTGGAGACTAAAAGTCGACCAAATATACAGATTCGAAGAAATGGCATCATAGGAAGCTCGAAATCACCCGACATTTATCAAAAGATGGGCCCCTTGGTCAAAGTATAGGTTCAACAAGACTTAAATCCCAGATGGCCCAATGAGTTTAAGTCTCTTCTCATCTGTCCTCTCTGTGCCTCCACGGCAACACGATTTAGAACCCACCAGGTGTGACCTTAAGAATTGAGTCGTAAAACTGTCTAATCATATAACCCTGTAACTATCTTACCCCCTAAAAAAGGTGTATTGGGAACTTATTCCAGGAAACTCCTGATTGTAGTTAGCTCCCATTTCTGGATTGCGTGACTATCCCCTTTTTTTGAGAAACCATGAGTACAATGAGGGCTGTAAGCCTTGTTGTGTCACTCTATTAACAGCACTATATCCTGTGTTCAAGTACTTGTATCCATTGAAATATCAATATTCATTCTTATTAACCATGCCTTATCCAGAGGCCGTATGTCTGATACCGACTGTTATACCGTTGTTGTTGTGGTCTGTATACTATGTATGTATCTATGCACCATTACTAGTGTAATGCTTACATTGTATATTTTCTGAATATGAAAAAATAAAATAAAAATAAAAAATAAAAAAAATAAATAAAAAGGAGAGGAGATAGAGGACAACCCTGACGGGTGCCATTGTGAATTTTAAAGGAGTCAGATAGGGTATCGTTGACCCTAACTGAAGCTGAGGCATGCTGATACATAGCTTTTATTGCAGATATAAAGGGAAGGGGAAAATTGCGAGACTGCAATGCTGAGTACATAAAGGACCAATTGACTCTGTTGAAGGCCTTCTCAGCATCAGTGCTGAGAAGAGCCAGAGGGAGGCCTTTTCTCTTGACATAATAGATAATGTTGAGGCTACGGGGTGTGTTATCCTTCCCCTCTCTTTGCTTCACAAAACCCACTTGATCTCTATGAATTAGTGAAGGGAGGAATTTTGCCAACCTGTTTGCAAGCATCTTGGCTAATAGTTTTAGATCAATATTAAGAAGAGAGATGTTTCTGTAATTGGGACATAAAGAATGGTCTTTGCCCTCCTTGGGAATTAGAGTGATGTGAGCTTTGGTCATATAAGTCGATAATGGTATACCTTGCAAGGCGCCATTATAAACTGGTAAGAGGTGCGAAATGAGTACTTCATGAAAAGACATGTAATAGGGTATAGGTTTTTGATAGCCTCCAAAATTTCCTCAGGAGAGAATGGAGAAGCCAAATGAATTTTATCCTGTTCCGAGAGAGAGGGGAGATCCAAGCCAGCAAAGTATATCAAGAGGTGGCGGAGCTACTATGTCACCCGAAAGAGGTTGTTGCGATTTGAGGTTATAAAGGGATTCGTAATAATCCGTAAATAAGGAGGTAATTTTATTAGGTTCAAAGGTTAATATACATTCTGGGGTCTTCAATTTATGTACATAATTATTTAGTTTCCTATGCTTGAGTCTGGACATTATATATCGGGAGGCTTTATTTCCGTGCGCAAATATTTTGTATTGGGAGTGTAAGTAGAGTTTGGCAGAGGCCATATTTAAAAGGTTCTTGAGGGAGGCCCTACATAAGGAAAGTTCCTTTAAGGGTGATTCTAACTGGGACCTTTTGTGGGCACTTTCCAGGGAGCTAATTTTTTCATGAAGGGAAGCTATCTGTTTTTGTCTCTCTTTTTTAAGATGAGCCCCAATACTAATACAGTGGCCTCTAATATACGCTTTGTGGGCATCCCACACTCTTTGTGATGAAACCTCAGGGGTGCAGTTTGTAGTGAAGTATTCTTCGAGAAGGCATTTCAGTTTAGATTTAATAGCTGGTAAGTTGGTGAGTTGTTCATTAAATCTCCAATGGCTAGTGGGTTTATGGTTAAGGGGAGATTTCAGATGTAGAAATATGGGGGCGTGGTCGGATAAAATTATGGATTCTATTTCCGCTCTGGAACACAGATGGAGATGTTCCTTTGAGACAAATAGATAACCCAGGCGTTGATACAACCTGTGTAGTGATGAATAAAAGGTATAATCTCTAGAGTCTGGATAAATGGTGCGCCAGACATCAATTAGGTGAGCTTTGGCTAGTGCACGTAATAGAGAACGAATACCCCTTTGGGATTGGACTGATTTGTGAGAAGAGGAGTCAATGAGGGGGTTTAGGACAAGGTTTAAGTCTCCTCCTACCACCGTAACGCTAACTCTAAAGGACTCTATTTTTAGTAAGATTGATTTAAGCCAGAGTATCTGATGACTGTTTGGGGTATAGATATTTACAAAGGTATATAGGTGCTGACCTATCTTACCCTTAATCATTATGAATCGACCCTCAGGGTCACATAATTGATCGTCCAAAATAAAGGGGATCTTGCTCTGAAAGCCAATACTCACTCCTCTAGAGTTGGATGTGGGGGAACCACAATGGTACCAATTAAGGTAAAATGAGAAGGATAGGTTAGGAAAGTGTTGGATCTTAAAATGTGTTTCCTGTAGGAAAACTACATTCGCTTTGTCTCTCCTCAACATCCCAAAAATCTGGCTCCGCTTAGATGGTGAGTTGCAACCCTTAACATTATAAGAAGCAATGCTAACATATCATAGCCTAACTGCTCTGGAAAAAATATATAAATTTAAGCCTAAGGCCGCTGAGTACATAAAAGTGAAACATAGGTGTTGCGAACATAGTATGACATAATGATGCCAGCTACCCATTGAATCATCGCAAAGAAAAGAGAGCCCAGAGGCAATGTAGCCGGGAACACCGTCAAGGACCGCTGAATGTATATAATGGCCTAACTACTCCAGGAATACTATAGATAAGAAGATCACAACCTAGTGGTCAGCGAATATGTAGCCTAACATAATTTCAAGGTATCATAAGAACCATATGACAATATAATACCAGATGAACATCAAATATTGCATTGGAAAACATAACATGAGGTGATGAGTCACCGGGCGCTATGTAATATAATTTCAAGAGCTCAACATAACCCGGCCAGTTTAGACGGCTGCGAGGCGATTTCGTACCATCTATATCATGCGCCTGGAAATCGCATCCCATGTCGCCCTCGGATATTTCGCATCATCGCACCTAGGAAATGTTGAGCACTCAAAACAGCCCGGCTGCACTAAAGACTCTTCAGGGCAGTACACTGGAGGGAAAGTGAAGGGTCAAAATGTATCACATGGAACCTTGTTATCGGGAACATCTCTGTAGAGGCATGGGTAAGTTCTGCACATCAGATAACCTGGTCACCCTTCAAACCCAGCAACTCCACAGAGTACCCAATACCTTGAAGAGTTAGAAAAGAGGAAGACCCTCCGACTATAAGAGAATGGTTGTTGGAAGTATTGAAAATACGGGACTTTGAGAAACTTAAATGGACCCTAGCGTACAATCTTAAGAAGTATCAAGATACTTGGGACGTGTGGGACACTTATTTGACCCCGGAGAAATATGCTTGCTTGTATTCAAGTCCGAGTCTGTGATCCTGACTTGCTGATTAATGATACTGTTCTGCTGCCTTTAGACGCGTATTCGTCTTTACTGATTAGATGACTGGTATTCCTTTTATGTTTTTTTTTTCCTTGTTTTCAAAGTTTATCCCGTTTATGCCCCCCCATCCCCCCCTATCCTTTGTCTGTTTCCCTTTATTTCCCAATTTCCAATGTTTATCTTACATTGATGTTTTGCAATCGTCAAATCTTGTTTTCGAACAGTGTTTATGCTTGAAGTGAAGTAACTTAAGTCATGCACTGTATTTCTTTGATATATGTTGAAACTTACTTTCAAAAATCTATATTTGCCTTTTTTCTTGGCGATTGAAAATAAAATATTTACAAGAAAAGAGGAAGATAGATAGCGCGGCATTGTGTCGCTGGGAATTTCGATCGTTAATAGATCGGACATATTATGCACATTTTCAAGGAGAGTGAAGGAGAGAAAAAGTAATGTGGAGTACATAGAGAAGTAAATAAGGGAAGTGAGAGGAGGGATATAGAAAGAGAAGGTTTTGAGCATTATACTCAGCATATGGAGTGGAGAAAAAGGAGAAGTAGTCCTCCCATGTTTCAGAAGACGTCTGTAGATATGCGTCTTGGGGTAAGAGGCTGGTTTTTCTTCTTCTCCTTTTGTCTTTGGGCCTTAGGGGTGCACCTTGTTTCAAACGGTAGAATCCTGGGGAGCTCCGGTAATAATGATAGATCTTGGACAGCGTCCCAATCTTCAATCTCCATGGGAGAAATGTCCAGAATGTCGAAAGCAGGGCCTAAGTCCAGGTGAGACTTAATGGATACCTTTTTGCCTTGGTAAGAAAAGGCCAAACCGAATGGAAACTGCCAGCGATATAGAATTTTGTGGCTTCTGAGCCAATCTGTGAGAGGCTTGAGGGTCCTTCTTTTCTGAAGGGTCATTGGGGCTAGATCTTAAAAAATATTCACCGGCACCCCGTTGTATTTTGCTCCACTCGGCAGTTGCGCTTTGTTGATTATGGCTTCCTTGTCTTGGAAGTGGAGGAAGCGGCAAATTATATCTCTAGGGGGCTCATTGCCCTTCGGTTTTGGGCATAAAGCCCGGTGAGCCCGCTCAATAACCAACTCAGCGGAGCGTTCTGGGCCTAGTAGGCCTGTGCAGATCTCCTTAATTATATCAGAAGAGTCCTGGGGAGAGTCGGTCTCTGGTACCCCTCTAAAACGTAAGTTGTTTCTTCTACCTCGATTCTCCTGGTCCTCCAAGGCATTAAATGCTTCATTAAGGTGCGTTTGGCACTTCTGTAGGCTTCTGGCTGTGGCCAACTGGAAGTCCAGGATTGCGGCCTGGTTGGTTTCAAGGCCCTCTACTCTGCCGCCCACATGCCTAACGGCTTGTTTGAGGGAGGAAAGTTCACTCACGAGTGGTTCCATCGCTCTATGTAAAGCTGAATCCAGATACTTTCTGGAGATCGGGAGATGTTTGCGATGCCTATAATCCTCCGCATCGCTGCCTTCAGCTTGCAGATCCCGATCACTCTCCTCAGTTTCTTTGCAAGGCTCCGGCACCATCTTTGCTTCTCTTGCTGCACAGATAGCCGCGGCTTTTTTAATGAATTTGTCCATATCTCCACAATTTGTCGATTGCTTATGGGAGAGGGACGAGTCCCCCGCTTTCTGCTGGCCTATTTTGCTCATTATATATGCCAAGTTGTTAACGTTAGCTTATATGAGACCGGGTCTGAGCAGCAGAGCTCAAGCGCACATGTCCATTCCTCCACCTTCCACAGTTTAAATTAATACAGGTAAATGTTCTAGTTATCATGCAAATAAGAATTATTAAGATTGTTTTCTACGACAATCACAGTTTAATAACAGAGCAACAAGTGAACTTTTAGCTTTCCACAAGACACTAATCAAACACTATATTTACAAAGTAAACCAATAGTGCATAGATACAGACGTGGACAAAATTGTTGGTACCCTTTGGTCAATGAAAGAAAAAGTCACAATGGTCACAGAAATAACTTTAATCTGACAAAAGTAATAATAAATTAAAATTCTATAAATGTTAACCAATGAAAGTCAGACATTGTTTTTCAACCATGCTTCAACAGAATTATGTAAAAAAATAAACTCATGAAACAGGCATGGACAAAAATGATGGTACCCCTAGAAAACACAGAACATAATGTGACCAAAGGGACATGTTAATTCAAGGTGTGTCCACTAATTAGCATCACAGGTGTCTACAACCTTGTAATCAGCCATTGGGCCTATATATATGGCTCCAGGTAATCACTGTGTTGTTTGGTGATATGGTGTGTACCACACTCGACATGGACCAGAGGAAGCAAAGGAAAGAGCTGTCTCAAGAGATCAGAAAGAAAATTATAGACAAGCATGTTAAAGGTAAAGGCTATAAGACCATCTCCAAGCAACTAGATGTTCCTGTGAGTACAGTTGCACATATTATTCATAAGTTTAAGATCCATGGGACTGTAGCCAACCTCCCTGGACGTGGCCGCAGGAGGAAAATTGATGACAAATCTAAGAGACGGATAATCCGAATGGTAACAAAAGAGCCTAGAAAGACTTCTAAAGAGATTCAAGGTGAACTTCATGCTCAAGGAACATCAGTGTCAGATCGCACCATCCGTCGTTGTTTGAGCCAAAGTGGACTACATGGGAGACGACCAAGGAGGACACCATTGTTGAAAACGAATCATAAAAAAGCAAGACTGGAATATGCCAAACTACATGTTGACAAGCCACAAAGCTTCTGGGAGAATGTCCTGTGGACAGATGAGACAAAAATCGAAGTTTTTGCCAAGGCACATCAGCTGTATGTTCACAGACGAAAAAATGAAGCATATCAAGAAAAGAACACTGTCCCTACTGTGAAACATGGAGGAGGCTCTGTTATGTTCTGGGGCTGCTTTGCTGCGTCTGGCACAGGGTGTCTTGAATCTGTGCAGGGTACAATGAAATCTCAAGACTATCAAGGAATTCTAGAGAGAAATGTACTAGCCAGTGTCAGAAAGCTTGGTCTCAGTCGCAGGTCATGGGTCTTGCAACAGGACAATAACCCAAAACACACCGCTAAAAACACCCAAGAATGGCTAAGAGGAAAAAATTGGACTATTCTAAAGTGGCCTTCTATGAGCCCTGACCTCAATCCTATTGAGCATCTTTGGAAGGAGCTGAAACATGCAGTCTGGAAAAGGCACCCTTCAAACCGGACACAACTGGAGCAGTTTGCTCATGAGGAGTGGGCCAAAATACCTGCTGAGAGGTGCAGATGTCTCATTGACAGTTACAGGAAGCGTTTGATTGCAGTGATTGCCTCAAAAGGTTGCGCAACAAAATATTAAGTTAGGGGTACCATCATTTTTGTCCATGCCTGTTTCATGAGTTTATTTTTTTACATAATTCTGTTGAAGCATGGTTGAAAAACAATGTCTGACTTTCATTGGTTAACATTTATAGAATTTTAATTTATTATTACTTTTGTCAGATTAAAGTTATTTCTGTGACCATTGTGACTTTTTCTTTCATTGACCAAAGGGTACCAACAATTTTGTCCACGTCTGTATGTTTATATGATCACAATATTCTATGTCGTCTTGTTAAATAGAATGTGTATATTTTTTTAATTTATTTTTTATATAGTGCATAAGAAACATTTCATGTGAATCTATGAACCCTTCAGTGTGTTTCCTGGGAAAAAAAATATTTTAAGATCTTGGGCAGTCTGCACTTAGAACATTCCATAGTCTAGGCAGAAACAGATAAGATATTTTCTAAAAATATTCGTAAAACTGGAAAAAGGCCAAGAAATCCTTACATAAATCAAACTGCCACATAGCTTTAATCATGAACCTGACCCTTTGACTATATTGCTAAGTAGCAGTGGATATGCTGCCGCTTCAGCAAAATCTAGAATTATTTGCTTCTTAGTGTGGACAAAACTTATGTCTGTACAGGGTATTTGGAGTGTTACTTTCTCCTGTTGATTTTTGCAATTCTGAATTTTGCCATGTATCTGTCATGGATTTTAGAGTACATTCAGGGATGTAGCTATAGGGGGTGCAAAGGTAGCAGTCGCTAATGGGCCCAGGAGCCTGAGGGGACCCAAAAACCTTTGTGCCACATAAGAAGACACCAGTATTATAGAAAGTGCATGCTGGTCAATTTACACCTCTGGATGGAGGGAAGGGGTTGGGTCAAGAATTTGGCATGGGGGAAGGGGGTGCTGTTTCAATTTTTGCCTCAGACAGCACAAAGGCAACGTGCTTCCTTGTCCCTGGAGGGGGGCCTAAGCTGAACTCTTGCACCAGGGCAAGAGTTCAGCCTCAAGCTACGCCCTTGATTCCATTGTAAGACCCCAAAACAAGAACAGAAATGGTGCTTCATGCATGGTGTAGTCTTAGGGGAGGTTCACACAGAGTTTTTTTTAGGAGGTTTTGAGGTATATTTTCCAGCCAAACCCAAAAGTTGAATCCATCTAGAAAGAGAAGTCCTTCCTTCACATTTCCCATTCCTTTCAAATCCACTTCTGATTTTGGCTTAAAAATGTGCAGGTAAAGTCTCTCTTAAAACCTCCTCCAACATTTGTTTTTTTTTAATCTAGTTTTTGAAGCCAAATTCTGGAATCGATTTACTCATTCCTAGGCTTAGTAAACTTCATAAAAAAATCTGAATGTGTGGCAGCACCTTTACAATGATGTGTAAATGTGAAAAACTCATATAGTACCACATTCATCTACTGTGATTGTACAAGTAGAGACAATCCCCTTGCAAGCACTTGTTAAACTATTGCCTCTAAGGCTTTTTAGAACAATGAACTAATTAAAACATCCATGAGCAGTCTCTATGGGAAGTACACACCTTGGAAAGTGAGCCCAAGTGTTAGCGCGCCTTCATATGCTACAGATTTCAGATTTCATTGCAGAATTTTCTGTGAGTAAAAATCAGTTCTATTCACTTGAATGGGGTGGCAAGCAGACAGATTTATGCAAGCCTCATTCAAGTGAATGGGACTGATTTTAAGTCGTGGAAAATTCTGCACAAAATCCAAAGCATGCAAAGGCACCCATAATGTAGCATTATGGACAAGAATTAGAGATGAGCGAACTTTTCAAAAATTCTATTCACCGGTTTGCCAAATTTTTGGGGAAAAATTAGTTTTGCTTCGAATAAATTCACGGAGAATTGCATAAAAAATGCCTATTTCCTGGCTGTAGAGAGCCTTTATAGTGATGTAGAACACTGTGCCTTGCAGTAGCACACATAGGGAGTCTGCTTTGGTAGTGAAATAATAATGTGAGTCCGTATGATGTGCAGATGACAGGCGTCACACTTAGAATCACTGCACTTCAGGAGACAAAAACAAAACATCATTTTTCAGTCTTAGTGTTCGTTCACACAAAGAAAAGTCCAAAGCACAAAACAGTCACCTTGTTAGCAGGTTTTTTCAGCGGTCCACAACAGGCTTTAGGGAGCCTGTTTCCCCGCATGCAGCTCTTAGCCTTCTAGCACGGCACCATGCCTCAGATCCCAAAACAGAGACCTTGATTCTAAGCTCAGCTGCCTATTTAAAGGACAGCCAGGTGCTGCCAAAATCCGGACTGGCACTTAAACTCCGGTCCGGTATTTGATCTCACCTGGCTGGAAATCAGCCCAGCCGCCCATGTTGGGAGGAAAATTCCTGCATTCCCAAACAAAACCCCTTGCTATGTCACATTTTACACAAAAAGCTTTTCAACAGATAAGTATAACCATGAACAGCAAATATATTGGTATTTCGGCCAGTAATACATGGCAAAATGGACTGTAAAATATCTCACTGCACCGCTGAACGGCAATTAGACCCACATTTTTTTTCTATTTTTACACGAAAGGCTTTTCTACAGATAAGTGCAACAATGAAAGGTGACTATATTTGTATTTTGCCAGTAATACATGGAAAACTGGGCTGTAAAATATCTTTCTGCACTGCTGAGCGGCAAAGATATTTTTCCTTTTTTTCACTAATACATGCAAAAAAGGGCTTTAAAACAGATAAGTGCACCCCTTGAGCGGCAAATATATTTTACTTTTGCCACTAATACACAACAAAAAGGGCTGTAATTTTCACACTTCACCACACAATGGCTAATAAGCCCTTTTTCCCACTAATACAAGCCAAAATATGTTTTAGAACATATAACAACACAGCACAAGGGCAAATAAAACATAGACATATTTCCTTGTAATAAACCCTGTTAATGCCTGTATCAAAACGTCTTACATTTAGAACTAGCGCTGGATATGCCGAAATGATAGAGAGGCCTGTGTAAAATGCCGGTCTTAATAAATGTGCCCTTATGTTACTACAGTATGTAACAGAAAAAAAAAAAAGACCCTGTAAAAGACAGATGCCGTTGCACATGTTATGCACATTTGGCATCCGTTTTAATTTTCCATCTGAGATCCGTTTTTTTTTCAGATGGAAACAAAGTCCTGCAAAAGTCTGTTTAAAAAAAAACTGTTCTCAGACGGAAATGGCTAAAACGGATGCCAAATATCCATAACGTGTGCAACCGGATCAGTTTTATTTTTTTACAGGATCCTTTTTCTTTTATGTTCTTCTGATGGATTAGAAAATAAGAAAATGAAGCGGTGAAGTGAAACCAGCCTAGCTCGAGGGGTTGTCAGAGATATCTTAAAAGTGCCTATGCAGGAAAACTTATAGAATGATATATAAAAAAAAAAAAACTATACTCATATTATAAAACTTCTGCCTTGCTAGCAGTGCCAGTCTGGTCCCCATCATCGGGAAGTAAAGGCATCCCATTAATTTTCATGTGACCACTGCAGCCAATCAATAGGCTCATTGGTTCTATGTGCAGCAAAGGTATATGGCCACTAAGGCCAGTCTGACTCATGTGAATATGAACACCATCATTTTTGGATGATAGGAAACAGACATGGGCGAAACGGTTGGGACTAGAAAGGTGGGTCCTTTAATAGGCGACTGTAGTCCATTTCATTATTTTATAAGGTTCTCACTCAGCTTATAGTTACTTTTTAATATATCTCAGATTTTACAGCAAGAATAGCACTTCATGATGGGTTATTCTTGCCATCAAAGGTGACGTAAAGCTTATGAACACAGAGATATCAATGACATGTATATAAGTATAGTACTTTTATAATATTTAAAATATACTGCATACCTTTGGTTGAACCAGTTAAACCTTCATTCGTCAGGTCATGTATGGATGAGTGAGCGTACCAGGCTAGACTGATTGCAGCCTAACTCTCATAAGAACTAAGTACACAGGTCATCAAACTGACAGGATGGTCAATTTCAATTATTTAGTTATTGTGACTGATGAAGACGGAAATAAGGACGTTGGTGTGTAAATCCATGTTTACCATTAGTAGCAGACAACCCTTTACATCAATACATTATCAGCAAAGTATAATGAATCCTTCAGCTATGGATTTTTTTTTTATTTTTTTTATGTGTCCCATCAGTCAGTCAGATGCCATTTGTCTGAAGAAAATTCTCTTCAAACATGTTACTGGACACCACAAAAAAAATCTATAACCATCACTTAACATTCAGGGATCCACTCACAAGAATCGTGAATATCTGTACATGCACCTACTGTGCAATCCCTGACTTTACATCTCATCTTCCACTTTCGCGCTTTTCACATTATTTCTTGTTTTTCTAATTCTACATTGTATTTCAAAGGCCCATTTCCCTTGTTTTACACTATCATTTCTCACATTTTACATGACAGAATTTCAAAAAGTAACTGGTTGTTAACTGTTACAGACAGTGATTGGCAGCTTCAAGTACCTCTATTTGGCACCTCGGGATATTGTGTGCCTAGCATTGCGCCCCAAGGCGAGTGGCTTTCATACCCCCTCCCTCTTTTGGTGTTCCTCTATGCTCCTTCTGGGTACTCTTTCAGATATTTAGAAGACAAAGACCTTCAAAGACTAACAGATCTCTGTGAATTACTGCAAGATCCACAGAAAGAGATAGAAAGAGAACTTAAAAAACGTATGGCTGAGCATAAGAGTCAGAAAAGTTATCTATAACTATAGCAAATCCAGACTTTGCAGCTGTGGAGGACACTGTAAAGACACTTTTCATCCTTGGACACGTCCTAGCCAGATGTCCCTTTAAAAGCATGTATCCTGTAGTGAAGATTATTTGTGGGCTTTGTTTTTGTGACTTTGGAGGTGAAGTCCAAAAATACCACATGTAACCACAACAGCTTACCCCAGGCCTCATCACTACTATGCAGTGTACGGGCATGTTATTTCTGCACAACCAAAGATGTTAGGCTAGCATTTAAAAAAATATGTGTGTAGATAAATAGAGAACCTAGAAAGTCTCACACATATATAATGGATAAATCTTTATTAATAGAAAGACACAAATCATGAGTAATACATATACAGTGGTACAATTAGTGGTAAAAAAATGCAGGAGAATAAAGTGACAAGTGCACGGAGCCACCAATAATCCTGAACTGGTAAGTCAGAGGATGCATTGGGTTAAATGAGACACAATGTTGTCTATACTGATGTGATAAATGGTAATAAATGCCTATAAATAACCACACAGAAAGACACACAGTGTCAGTTAAGCCACCACATGTCACAAAGAAATATACATAAGTCGCAATAATATTGCAGGGAGGTCAGCAAGACATGTGATCACCAGGCTGTGACCAAATGTTGACCTGCCTGCAACAAGCAATACAAAATACAATTGACAGTGGAGCGACCTATACTAACCAGGAAAGGATGAGGTGATGGCTCCTAGCCCGACGCACGTTTCGCCTTGCTTCTTTAGGGGGCGTATAATTTCTCCTGATCAACGGCCAGGTATAAATACCCCTGTAATCTCTCAACCTCTCTGAAACTCCCACCAAAATAGCCAATAGCAAAAGGTCCAATGAAAGACACCTCCCAGCTGGGCGTGATCCATATAGCACTAGCCAATACAGTGAAAGTTAACACACAAGTGTACTAAGTAATCACCGCACAAAAGGGCGTACGCACAGCGCCCACCCGGAAGTTGCGCATGAGTCGGTTGCTACAAGCAGAAATGAAGAGGTATGCTAGGTGTAACCCCAGCTCAGCACATGCGCATATCACACCAACCAGGGACGTAACAATGGAGGGTCACTCCGTACAAGACGGAGATCCCACGAGAGTGCCGGCGTGAGGACGCACTACCCTAATTGTGTACACTGTAACCCCGGTAATGGCGCATGCGCACCATACAAAAGGAGAACCGTAATGACCCTAAGAATATGGGGGTGATCACATGACTAGGGGAACGCGGCTGAGGTGGTGGGCCGGAACACAGTCCCGGACCGCCCACACCAGCCGACAAGTCATATGATCCGCCCATATGAGGACACCAGCGCCATATTGGATCATGGCAGTGGGTGTCCCTACGCATAAGTAAGACAGAGCAAAAACAATCTTAGAAAATCCATATCTAAAATCTGTGTATATCAAATAAATTATACCTATGAAAGTACCGAGAAGGTCAAAGACCGACCCAGTATGCGCCTGCAGACGTTTAAAAATATAAGATAAAAACGATACATATAGGAGATCTTGGACTAATATATTCAAGAATATGTGTTTGGAGGTGAGGTGCCGATGCATCCAACAAACCATCCGGCAACCCGCACCAGCAAACACTGTGCAATGCAGTGCAGTTTGACAATAACAGTAAGGCTGCAATAAAAAACACAGCGGGGAAGGAGGGAGACCCCGAGGGGACAGCATGACTATATGCTGAGACATAGTTATGAGACAGTGCCCAAAGAGAAGGGAAAAACACAGTGCAAGTAAAAAGGAAGTGCAGAGGGTGCCATGTGGGTGAAAGTAATGAAAAAAGTTTTTTTAAGAAATGTATATTATTATCTAAAGCAGTGTATAGGCATACCAGTAGCCCAGGACCATACAGAATGACCCAATTGTAAGGCCACCCAGTGGCTGTATATACACAGTTGTTGCTCTCAGTGGGAACAATATGGGCCATAAATCGTGCAGCTCAGTCCAAATCCATCCAAATCTGGAGTCCTCCTTGACATAGACGGACCAATGAGATAGAGAATATCTCCAAGAACGGATGAATCATTGAGGCAGGAGAAGGGAGGGAAGGAGAGGGGGTGCCCGAATGGGCAGGTTGCATCAAGACGATGTCCTGGCAATTCTAGAAAAACATAACTCACATAAATGAAATGAACAGGAGAAACATGCAATTAATGATCCAAATGGCAGTTAAAACGAGATAGACAAGGCGGCAAATCATAATGAGGTGGTTATTATGGGGGACTTCAACTACCCAGATATAGACTGGGAAACTGAAACTTGTATATCTCATAAAGGAAACAGGTTCTTGGCAATAACCAAAGACAATTACCTCTCCCAACTGGTTCAGGACCCGACTAGAGGGACGGCCATACTGGACTTAGTATTAACCAATAGGCCTGACAGAACAACAGACGTGCAGGTTGGGTAACACCTGGGAAATAGTGACCACAAAGTAATAACCTTCCAATTATCATTCAAAAGAGCGTTTCTACAGGGAGGAACAAAAATACCAAACTTCAAAAAAGCTAAATTTAGCCAACTAAGAGAGGCCATAGGCCTAACTAAATGGGATAAAGTCCTCACAAATAAAAATACAGCCACAAAATGGGATATCTTTAAAAGCATCCTAAAATCTCAGTGTGATAGGTACATACCGTATGGGAATAAAAGGTTAAGGAACAAAAAGAAACCAATGTGGATAAACAGAACTGTAAAGAAAGCAATAAATGACAAAAAGAAAGCATATAAAACACTGAAACAGGAAGGTAGCACGGAAGCACTGAAAAACTATAAGGAAAAAAATAGAACATGTAAAAAACTAATAAAAGCGGCCAAACTAGAGACCGAGAGATTAATTGCCAAAGAGAGTAAAACTAACCCTAAAATGTTCTTCAATTATATAAATGCTAAAAAGTATAAATCTGAAGGTGTCGGCCCGTTAAAGAGTAATGAGGGGGGGAGTCGCAGAGAGCGACGAGGAGAAAGCAAATCTGTTAAATATTTTTTTCTCCAATGTATTCACTGAGGAAAATAAACTGTCAGATGACATGCCGAATGTTGAAATAAATTCCCCATTAAAAGTGTCCTGTCTGACCCAGGAAGAAGTACAACAGCGACTTAAAAATATTAAAATAGACAAATCGCCAGGACCGGATGGCATACACCCCCGTATCCTAAGGGAATTAAGTAATGTCATAGCCAGACCCTTATTTCTGATATTTGCAGACTCTATATTGACAGGGAATGTCCCACAGGACTGGCGCATGGCAAATGTGGTGCCAATATTCAAAAAGGGTCCAAAAACAGAGCCTGGAAACTATAGGCCGGTAAGTTTAACATCTGTTGTGGGTAAAATGTTTGAAGGTTTTCTGAGAGATGCTATGTTAGAGCATCTTAACGGAAATAAGCAAATAACGCCATATCAGCATGGCTTTGTGAGGGATCGATCATGTCAAACAAATTTAATCAGTTTCTATGAGGAGGTAAGTTCTAGACTTGACAGCGGCGAATCAATGGATGTCGTGTATCTGGACTTCTCCAAAGCATTTGACACTGTACCACATAAAAGGTTAGTATATAAAATGAGAATGCTCGGACTGGGAGAAAACGTCTGTAAGTGGGTAAGTAACTGGCTCAATGATAGAAAACAGAGGGTGGTTATTAATGGTAAATACTCAGATTGGGTCACTGTCACTAGTGGAGTACCTCAGGGGTCAGTATTGGGCCCTATTCTCTTCAATATATTTATTAATGATCTTGTAGAAGGCTTGCATAGTAAAATATAAATTTTCGCAGATGACACTAAACTGTGTAAAGTAATTAACACTGATGAGGACAGTATACTACTACAGAGTGATCTGGATAGATTGGAGGCTTGGGCAGATAAGTGGCAGATGAGGTTTAACACTGACAAATGTAAAGTTATGCACATGGGAAGGAATAATGCAAGTCACCCGTACTTATTAAATGGTAAAACACTCAGTAACACTGACATGGAAAAAGATCTAGGAATTTTAATAAACAGCAAACTAAGCTGCAAAAAACAGTGTCAGGCAGCTGCTGCCAAGGCCAATAAGATAATGGGTTGCATCAAAAGGGGCATAGATGCCCGTGATGAGAACATAGTCTACCACTTTACAAACCACTTTACAAATCGCTAGTCAGACCATACATGGAGTACTGTGTACAGTTCTGGGCTCCTGTAAACAAGGCAGACATAGCAGAGCTGGAGAGGGTCCAGAGGAGGGCAACTAAAGTAATAACTGGAATGGGGCAACTACAGTACCCTGAAAGATTATCAAAATTAGGGTTATTCGCTTTAGAAAAAAGACGACTGAGAGGAGATCTAATTAATATGTATAAATATATCAGGGGTCAGTACAGAGATCTATCCCATCATCTATTCATTCCCAGGACTGTGACTGTGACGAGGGGACATCCTCTGCGTCTGGAGGAAAGAAGGTTTGTACACAAACATAGAAGAGGATTCTTTACAGTAAGAGCAGTGAGACTATGGAACTCTCTGCCTGAGGAGGTGGTGATGGTGAGTACAATAAAGGAATTCAAGAGGGGCCTGGACGTATTTCTGGAGCGTAATAATATTACAGGCTATAGCTACTAGAGAGAGATCATTGATCCAGGGATTTATTCTGATTGCCTGATTGGAGTCGGGAAGGAATTTTTATTCCCCTAAAGTGAGGAAAATTGGCTTCTACCTCACAGTTTTTTTTTGCCTTCCTCTGGATCAACTTGCAGGATGACAGGCCGAACTGGATGGACAAATGTCTTTTTTCGGCCTTATGTACTATGTTACTATGTTACTAGGTTAGATTAAAACATAAGTAACTGATAAAAACAGTCGGTACTGCGGGACACCAGGTCAGAGGCAGCACCGCGGAGCGTATTTATAAATATATATATATAGTAGGGCTAGGATGAGATGTGTTGGAGAAAGAGGATAGCATTAAGGGCCAAGTGTTACTGGAGTGCTTCATAAGAAGGGGATAAAGCTGTTGCCCTCATTGAGACCCAAGGGGGCATTGGTATTTAAGGTGTAGATCCACCTTGTTTGGAGGTAATGTTATTTCTGCACCCAAAATGTAATGTAGAGGGTACACTAGCAGGGAGGATCACAGCGGAAGCGCTGAAACAGAGGGGTTTAGGACAGTGAGTATAAGTTTAAATTATAATTAAATTATTATCATAGCATAAACACTTCCACATGGACCTGGTAGCTATTGTAGACTAATAATCATCCTAAATTAAAGAGCCAGGTAAATATTTAGAATTCACCACAAAACTAAAATGTGACAAGTTGGTTTATCTCATACAACAAAAAAAGGTCCTTATCTTAGTGATGGTAAATCAACTCAACCAAAACATTAGCCCTAAGGGCTTATTACCAGACTTGACCCAGATTATCAATTCTATCGCTGATAAAAAATAACTTTTATTTATATTTTTTCTAAAATCAGTACCTGTGAGCAAAAGAAAGTGTTTTAAAAGTAAACTGTTCCCAGAATCTTAGATCTGATTGTTGTGTGTATTTATTGCCTGGAGTAGGGATGTGCACTCTCCCCACCACTTGGCACTGATAATGCCAGCCCTTCACTAGTGGTCAGTTACATCACTGACACACTGAGAGATCATTCTGCACTCAATACCCCATAAAGACAAAGTGAAACTAGAATGTTATAAATCTTTGCTAATTTATTGAAAAGGAATAAATAAAATATGGCATTGACATACGGTAAATATTCATACCCAGTACTTAGCTGAAGCACATTTGGCAGTGATTACAATCTCCAGTCTTCTTGGTTATGATGCCACAAGTATTACACACCTGGATTTGTTTTTTTTTTAGCCATTCTTCTTTGAAGATCTTCTAAAGCTCTTTCAGGTTGAATAGAGACCATCCGTGGACAGCCTTTTTCAGGTCTCTCCAGAGATGTTTGATTGGGTTTAAGTCAAGGCTCTGGCTAGGTCACTCAAGGACATTTACAGAGTTGTCCCTAAGCTACTTCTGTGTTTTCTTGGCTGTGTACTTGGGTCATTGTTTTATTGGAAGGTGAATCTTTGGTCCATGACGTTTAGAATTGAGGTCAATCTTGGTTTCATCAGATTTGACAATCTTATATGTCACACTCTCTTTTACTGAGGAGAGGCTTCTGCCATAAAGCCCAGATTGGTGGACTGCTATAGTGGTGATTAACATTCTGTAAGTTTCTTCTATCTAAGTGACCATTAGGTTTTTGGTCATCTTTCTTACCCTTTTCCCTCTATTGCCTAGTTTGTTAGGGCGGCCAGGTCTAGGAAGATTTATTGTTTTTCCAAATTTCTTCCATTTAGGAATTATGAAGGCCACTGTGCTCCTGGGAACCTTCAGTGCAGCAGACATTTTTAGTATCCTTCTCCAGATATGTGCATCCACACAATTATGCTCTACAGGCAGTTCTTTCCTCCTCATGGTTTGGTTTTTGCTCTGATATACATTATCAGACGTGTGACCCTATATAAACAGGGCTGTGTCATTACAAATCATGTCTAAACAACTGAATTTACCATAGGTGGACTCCAATCATGGTGTGGAAATATCTCAAAATGATCAAGAGAAATGAGAGGCGCACAGAGATAAATTCCAAGAGTTTTTCCTTTTTAATACATTTCTAAACACTTCTAAAATTCAGTTTTAATTTTTATTAAGGAAGACTGAGTGCAGATTGATGGGGGGAAATTTGAATTTATAGAAGACTACAACATAAAATAGGAAAAAAGTGAAAAGGTCTGAAGACTTCCCAAATGCACTATATGTTAGGAGAATATACCAAAGCATAGACATTTTATATTAGTTTTAGTCACAATGTGTCTAACACCCTGATTTGGTAATTGTAAAGAAATTATGAGAATCCTAGCTACACCTTTACTTGAAATGAATAAACAGGGCACTCAAGGATAACAGAGACCAGGTACTATAAGCAAATATTAGCTTTTATTACTACAACGAAAAAAGTTGATAAAACAATGTAGCACAATGTATCACAAATATAACAGATAAAACTATGTATCATAAGGATTGTAACATGGGTAAGCTGTAGACAGAGTAAATTGTGTTTGATGACCAGCTGATAAATGTTCAAAAATGCGATCTAAATAGGCCTCTTAGTCCAATGGGAATGACTCCGAAAATAATGTCAGTATTTCATTAACTGCAGTATTTCAAATAAATATGGCGACGTCACGCCAAAGCAATCTAGGTAGCGGCGTCCCGCTCCTGAATAGCTTGCAAAGAGAGATAATCCGTTACCTTTCCTTCGACCTGTTGTTCATCCGATGATATTACTTTGAGCCTTCAGGTGTTTTTACTCCCAGAATATGCCTTTAGTTGTTTTTAGCACTATTCCATCAGGATATTGGGGTCGGCTCGTTTTTTCGGTTGCGGTCGGTTGGTTGGTAAATTCAATGTTTCAGTACAGCAATGGGGTGTAGCACCAGACGCGTTTCGGGGTTCAACCCCTTCCTCAGTGGCCACTGAGGAAGGGGTTGAACCCCGAAACGCGTCTGGTGCTACACCCCATTGCTGTACTGAAACATTGAATTTACCAACCAACCGACCGCAACCGAAAAAACGAGCCGACCCCAATATCCTGATGGAATAGTGCTAAAAACAACTAAAGGCATATTCTGGGAGTAAAAACACCTGAAGGCTCAAAGTAATATCATCGGATGAACAACAGGTCGAAGGAAAGGTAACGGATTATCTCTCTTTGCAAGCTATTCAGGAGCGGGACGCCGCTACCTAGATTGCTTTGGCGTGACGTCGCCATATTTATTTGAAATACTGCAGTTAATGAAATACTGACATTATTTTCGGAGTCATTCCCATTGGACTAAGAGGCCTATTTAGATCGCATTTTTGAACATTTATCAGCTGGTCATCAAACACAATTTACTCTGTCTACAGCTTACCCATGTTACAATCCTTATGATACATAGTTTTATCTGTTATATTTGTGATACATTGTGCTACATTGTTTTATCAACTTTTTTCGTTGTAGTAATAAAAGCTAATATTTGCTTATAGTACCTGGTCTCTGTTATCCTTGAGTGCCCTGTTTATTCATTTTAAATAATTTACTGTATTGAGAGAGTGGTCTCAATTCACAGGAGCACCTGGTGTGGTTTCAGTGTCTTAGTGCGACATTCCTTAATTTATTGAGACACCTTTACTTGAGCAGAAAAATAATAAAATAATTTTCAGAGACATTAATACTGATGACCTATCCACTGGATAGTTCATCATCATTATCTGATCGGTGGAGGTCCAACGCCTGGGACTCCCATGGATCAGCTGTTTGAGAAGGCAGCGGCACTACTGTGAGTGTCATGGCCTTCTCCATGCTCACCTAGCAAAGGGCCGTACATTATATAGTGGCTGTGCTTGATATTGCAGCTCATCCCTATTCACTTCTATGGGGTGGAGTTGCGTCTAGGTCATGTGACCGATGAACATATTGTCACACGGCCTAAGAAAAGCTGGAGAAGGCCAGAGGATAGGTCATCAATATTAAAGTATTGGAAACCCCATTTAATATAATGCACCTATGCTTTATTTTAGTGGATCGATAAAAAAAAAAATAAAAAAAAAGATTTGTGCTGTAAAACCAGTATCACATATCTGATATAAAATACAAAAAAGGTGAAAGTGATACTTATATTTTCATAACTTTTTCTACAGTGTTTTTGCTTAGAAAATATCTGTAATGACAATTTGATTTTTCTTCAAAGTCTCTCCATAAGAGATGAATTCTCCTTCTCTAAGTAATTTCATGGAAGTAGTTTTATATTTTAACATCTGGACACTGTCTGTTGTATTTCAGTTGAAGTCACATTTTCTCCTAAATATTGCTGCAATGCCTATTATCTCATGGAACACCATACGGAAATCATTTTCTACAAGAATTGTGGCGTCTCTTTGTTAGCAAAATATTGGTTAAATAACATAGTCATGTGCGTTTTTACTGCAATACAGTCTCAGTGTGCACGTGCCGAAAATAATTTTAATATGGTTGCTATGGATGTGTTTTACAGATGACAAGCTTTGAATGCTGATGATAAATATAATTGAACGCACATTGATTGAAAGTAAATTATATCACAACTTTTAAAATAAATTTCTGAGGAGAATGAGAGCTTGCACATATGGCTGTATTATGGCTGACTTATGACACAGTTGTATTGAGACATATTTGGGCAAGTGTGTGATCCCTTACTGTACCTCCATATGCCTACGTATTCATACAGAAGGACATGGACTTTTTTTCTGTTGGCTTCCTTACAAAACCAACAGAAGAAAAATAATGTTGAGAGCCTTTAGATGTTGTGTGTTCAGAGGTATCTTGCACTAGCACATGGAGGCAATGTGGCTCTGAAGTAAAAGGACATCACCCAATGAGGTCTGTAAGGATGGGGGGGGGGGGGATTATCATTAGTGGTAGTTTTGGTGTCAGTCTTAAGTCTGCCTTTGCTTTGTGAGTTTGATGTATATTCCATGAAAGAAAGGTGCCATAGTGGAAAATATATAAATTATGAAAGGGGAACTAAGAGTACAGTGTAAACTATTTATAACCAGCCACTAAAGCAGCAAAGAAACACTGAGCAAGAATCCCACAAGTACAATAAAGGTCAGTGGTGATGTTCATACAAAATATTTTATTAAACATATATGCAAAAAATACAATACAAAATAAAATCCAGAAGGGAAGTACAGACAAGTGTGGATGAACAATACCCCCTATGGCCAGTATATGTATCAGTGCATACTTGTAACAAATTGCCACTGCCCATGTGGTGCATCGTAAACCCCAGCAAACATGCTGCAGATAATGATTAATCAAATCAGAGAATAATAATAGATATATCGAAAATTGTGTCAGTCAACATACAAATATATCAACAAACTCCAAATAGAGTCACCACAGTGACAATATAATCATATCCCAGATGGGAAATACCACACTGGGAGGAGACCCTGGAGCATAGATGGTATGCAGCACAACTGGGGCACCGGTGATCACATAAGCAGCATAAAAGGCATAAAAAGTACATAGCAATGAAATAACCAACCTGGATAGGGGGGAAAGACCCGACGACCGTTTCGCTCTCTGGCTTTTTCAGATTTGTGTAAATACATCTTAGTTACACTGTATTATGAAAGATATTTTGCCCACATTTCACTACTTAGACTGAAGAGAAATGTGACTCCATCTTGTTCCTGCTCTAAATATGTAAAGAATTGTTATAACATCTCACCCACGCACTGTTTCAAGTTCCCTTGCTGGGAGTTAGGTTTGCTTATCTGTCCCAGGAAAGATTATGGGAATCTCCCAGAACTAGTACAAACGTTCTTGCCTTATTCAGGGTCATTCGGCACAACTGCGTGCATTCTTATATGTGACTGATTAAAACTTATTCTTTCTGGTACACATACCATATAAGGATGTTCCGGAAGTATGTATATGAGCACCAAAGTTTATCTTTTATGATTGGTTTAAGGCTGTTGTTATGCAAACTTTTCTACTGCCTATATAAGGCCAAGCAATAGCATAATAAAGTTTGAGTATTTCTCAGTGATACCTGTGTGTGTGTTATGTTATTGCTAGCTGAGAAATATCTCTCCTGACATCAGTGACATCAAACCAAGGTGGTCGTAGAGGTCCAGAAAGGTCCAAATCCTTTCAGTTTAGGGGCTCGTCTGGGATAGAGAAGGCCATCCTCATGTCCGGTAAGAGAGACATCCCTTTTGTCCACTGCCCAGTCCGAGGGCACTGGCCACATCTCTATCCGTGAGTTTTTTTTTAAATTATGTATCCGGGATACTGTCACGACCATGGTCATGGTCGTGACTCCTGAACCGCAGGCTGTTCAACCACAGGTGAGGGCCGCTAGTATGTTGCCTCACTTGTGGTTGCTGCGGGCAACAAGTTGTTATTTTGTGTGTTGCAGTATAGCAGCCTGAGTTGGTGCTAGGCAGCTTGCTGCAATGTGCATGCGGTTGCACCTGGCAACCTGTCTTTGTTAGGTGTGTCTTTTGTATGTCTGGTGTGCACAGGGTTTTAGTTATGTGTGCACTTTCCCCTTTATGTGGCTGTCTTCCCTTCCCTATTTAGCCAGTTGAGAGCAGAGGTCTGGGGGTACCCATGTTGCTGGAGTCATCCTCCTGGTTTGTATACCATCTGCCAGTGAGGGCCACCCTTGTGGTCATAAATGTTGTTATGTGATGTTAAGTTTATGTCTATGTGGTGCCTGTTATTATTGCAGCTATGGTTCTAGGTTCCTGTGTGTTTATGTGTGCTGTGTGAGATCAGGGATCCAGTCAGTGTGTCTGTGGCAGGTAGGGGTGAAAGTCTTTCACTCTCCTGCCATATCCATAGTCTGTTTATGTTTATATCCCCTTGCAGCTCGGCCAGTTTCTCCGCGTCCAGGAGGAACAGGTGGTCTACCCAGCTCCTAGTTCAGGGATCGGCAGAGGGTGAGTAGGGATCCAAGGTTCCTGAGCATGAGCCTTCCTACATTCAAGGTCGGCTCATGCAGAAAGGAGTCAGGGTCGGATTAGGGATGCGTTAGGAGGTGACCTGCTCCCTTATTCTGTTGTCCTGGCCGAGCAGCGATTAACATCTCGTGGCATCGCACGGCTGAGGGTTTTCCCCATCCTCAGCCATGACAGATACATTGTTAAGCCTTAAAAAATTGACTCAGGGAGTTTATAATAAGTTCCTGGCGTACTTTCATGAATGAGACCGGCACTTGGAGTGCCACGCATGGCAAAGGATCTCAGGGAGATCTATTCAGTAAGTTGTTTTGTGTCAGAGACACACCAAAGGATCTCAGGGAGATCTATTTACTTTATCTAACTGTCGACAGAGATTTTTTAGTACATGGGGTACATGTAAGAGAACAGTCTAAGGGAGACCTGACTTACCTTGGTTTGACACATACCTATATTTAGAGTATAAGATACATAGAGTGTTAAGACTCATCTGTTTGTGTGAGAGCTACTGTTCTGGTGGTAAGTGTAAGAACATATCTCACTGTAAAATTATCACTCTGTCATTTAGTGAATTTCCTTACTGTGGGTGTAGGAAAATCTAAGTGTGAGTTTCCCCCTCCCAACATAGGGACTGCAGACTGCAAATAGTTAAGCCTAGGTCTCCTTCCCAGTCTCATGCTGACTGTAAAGCAGAGTGTTTCCTCATGGACCTCAGACAAAATACAACACTTTGAGAAACACTTATATGAGAAGGAGGCAGCTTGATGCTTTGAGATCAGGAAGATACAGACCCCCACACATAGTTACAAAAGTTCAGGAGCCAACACCGTGAGCAAACAGAGACAGCCGAGACATTTCTCAGTTGCTCTCAGAAATCCCTGCAGATGCTGTCTGTTTCAGCGTTATAGACTTGAAAAATGCTTTCTTCTCTATCCCGGTTGACAAGCAGACCAGACTCCTTTTTGCTTTTTCCTTTGAGGGTCGTCAACTCACCTGGTGCAGGATGCTCCAGGGATATGCTAATTCACCTATAGTGTACAGCATTGTCCTCCAAGTCAGTTTAAAACCATGGCACCCCCCCCCCCCAGGGTTCTGTACTCATGCAATACATGGATGATTTGTTATTGTGCAGTGTGTCAAAGGAGGCCAATGTAACAGATGGTTTATCTTTGTTGAAATGGTTGTCTGAATGTGGACACAAGGTGTCACGCAAGAAAATTCAATGGTGTAAAAAGCAAGTTGAATACTTGGGTTTTGTTCTCACAAAGGGAGAAAGGAGAATCAGCACAGAAAGAGTCCAGTCTGTTGCGGGCCTGGTCACCCCGCACACCAAGAAAGAAATTTTATCTTTCCTTGGTATGATAAACTACTGCAGACAATGGATTCCTGATTGCTCCTACTATGACAATGTAATGAGACAAGCCACTCTGGCAAACATGCCAGATCTCATCAGGTGGTCTGAGGAAATGTTTAATGCATTTGATTATTTGAAATGTTCTTTAATGACAAGTCTGGGTTTGGGCCTCCCTGACTACAAACTGACATTCCACGTATATGCACGACCAAATTGTAAAATCATGGCACGTGTGCTGACACAATATCACGGAGGCAAGTTAAGGTTTTGTGCCTTTTTCTCAAAAGTGGTTCTGGCATCCATTCAAGGAATGCCGGCCTGTCTGAGATCTCTTGCAGCCTGTTCTATGATGGTTGAGCTTGCAATTCCACTCACAATGGGACATGAGACTATCCTATACACCACACATGATGTTGTAGGCCTTCTCAAAGGCATACACACACAGCACATGTCCGCACAAAGACTATCTGGATATGAGATTCTACTCCTCAGCAATCCCTCCCTCCAAATCAAATATGCAACACACACCTCAGGTCCAGCACCTATCTTGAATGCCTTATTAGGACTTAAAGGACCTGAGGATCATTTGACAGAGGCACATGATTGTATGCACGCCATACAACATGACACACATGTTGTCCTGGAAGCCAGACCCATTACATACCAATCTGCACAAGCAGCAGAATTAATTGCACTCATGAGAGCATGCATACTACATGAAAGCAAGCCAGTCACCATTTACACTGACAGCAGGTAAGCACATGGAGTGGTCTGGGACCACGGCATCATTTGACAAAGGAGAGGATTTATTGTAGCTGATGGTAAGCACATCTCACATTCACAACTTGTCATACAACTTTTAGAAGCCATAAGCTTGCCCTCACAGATTGCAATTGTCCACTGCAGGGCACATACTGGTGGTAAAGATCATATGTCCCTAGGCCATGCCCTGGCAGATGCGGAGGCCAAGAAGGCTGCACTGATGGCCCTGGCCACAATGCAAATGGTGAATTTAGTACCTCCTTCACTTGAGTTAACTCAGATGCTTGTGGATCTCCAGTCCTCAGCTACTGGCGATGAAATGGTCGATTGGTCTTATCCAATCTTGCAGAAGAATCCTAGGACAAGATTAATCTGCAAATAGAGGAAACCATGCATACCACAGCACAGCTCCCCTCTGTTCATTGCACATTTTCATGGAGTAGGACACAACAGCATTCAAACAACACACATGCTGCTAGCACATAATTTCTATATTACAGGCATTAAACAGTTAGTGTCAGATTATGTGGGAAGGTGTATCACATGTTTGAGGAACAACCCAAACATCAATGTCAAAGTCCCACATCAACACCTTGATTACCCCACCACTCCTTTTACACATCTGCAGGTAGATTTCACACACATACCTAGGTTGACAAGAATATGACTTGGTGATAGTTGACATGTTCTCAAGATGGCCAGAGGTCTACCCTACAAGATCAGAAGATGCCAAAACAGTAGCAAGGATACTGACACATGACATAATTCCAAGGTGGGGCTGTCCATTGGTAATTGAATCTGACCAAGGGCCAGCTTTCACCTCAAAGGTAAACAAGGAACTGACAAGACTCCTTAAGGTTGAATGGAAATTTCATATCCCATACAACCCACAAAGCTCCGGCATTGTGGAACGCATGAACAGAACCCTAAAAGATAAATTGAGAAAGGCAACAGGGGGCACATTTGAGAAATGGAAAGATATACTGCCAATAGTCTTAGCTGAGATCAGGATGACCCCTAATAAAAAACTAGGGATATCACCATTTGAGATACTTATGGGGAGACCTTTTCCCACACCATGGGCAAAGAACCTTCTGGTAGTACAGGAAGGAAACCTCAACCTCATTAGAGAATAATATGTAACCAGATTGATTAAAACCCTAAGTGAAATTAAGGAAAAAGTTGCTTCTAATTATCCTTGTCTTCCACAGGAACTAACTCACCCATTCCAAGTGGGAGATGTCGTGCTGATAAAGAAATGAAAGAAAGGAAAATTCACAGGAGACTTCACCTACGAACCACTGACTACAGTGGTAGCCATGACCCGCACAGCTGTATTTACAGAAGAAGCACATACCTGGGTCCACGCTACCAGAGTAAAACTGGTAAAGGAGGCACCCCAAAAGGAGGTAATAACAGGGACAGACAGTCCTGACCTCGAAAAAGGACAAAGTGAGGTGCTAACGGGAGCAGACAGCTCTGACCTCCACCAGGATGCACTCCCTCAATTCTGGAAGATGGCACAGACGGTCCACTTGGACTGTGGGATTACTGATGATCCTAATGACTCTGCCGGAGGATAACAAAGCTGAAGTTGCTATAACTCAGAAAGGTGGAATAACTACCTTCTGGTACAATTCCTCCAGTACTCACGTTGCTACTTACTCCTTCTGTTTATGCAGCATAATGAAGTGCAGTCCTTCCACGAGATGCGGAAACCACTATAAGAATGGACAGGCTTATATCTGTATTACTGACCATTATTGGAGTAATAGATGCGCATACTGGGGTTATAAACCACAGAATGCCCTTAATCGAAAGGATAAGAATTGTAAATCCTTGGTTAGTAGAATTACAATTATCAACGGAGGGGACTGTCACATAGATGTTATATCCTACAGGGTGGGCATACCCTAAGATGGTGTCTGAGATGAAAATAATTATAAACAAAGAAAAACCCCCAACAAAGGTGATGAAGGAGATTACGTGCTGGGATGGTACTTTCACAACATGGGGGGGGGGGGGGGGGGGGCAGAGATTTCAATGGTCACCAAACACTTTGAAATAAGAGATATGTGTCAATCCTCAGAATGAACATACCCTCAGAAACAAACATACCCTCTAAAAACCCATATAGAGTCCCTAGGAAACATACTAGTTATTTCTGACCCTACCTATGAGAATACCCTGGCAGCAGAAACTGGATTCTCTGATGCCAACCTATGGTTAGAATGGATGAAGTACAGTGCAGCTTCAGTAAATAAAAGTAATTGTTATATATGTGGGACCGCTAAGCCTCACCTAGGTACTGTGCCCTTAATATTGCCCTTTTAGTGTTGAGGAATGTTTTTTGCAATTATTCTCAAATTCCTCTAGTAACCAGTCTGCATGGAAAGAATGGAAGCAAAAATACCCACTCCTCATAAAATCTCCCCGCCCTGATGCAGGTATACATATCTATCCTGGTAACTATACCTGCCACAGAGGGGGAGATCAAGGAAGATCCCTGGGTAATTTCACTGAAGGATACTGTGCAACTTACAATGAAACAGATACCTCCCTCACACAGGATCAAGTATACTCGATTGGAGATGTACAGTGGGGTGCGAAAGTTTGGGCAACCTTGTTAATCGTCATGATTTTCCTGTATAAATCGTTGGTTGTTACGATAAAAAATGTCAGTTAAATATATCATATAGGAGACACACACAGTGATATTTGAGAAGTGAAATGAAGTTTATTGGATTTACAGAAAGTGTGCTATAATTGTTTAAACAAAATTAGGCAGGTGCATAAATTTGGGCACCACAAAAAACGAATGAAATCAATATTTAGTAGATCCTCCTTTTGCAGAAATTACAGCCTCTAAACGCTTCCTGTAGGTTCCAATGAGAGTCTTGATTCTGGTTGAAGGTATTTTGGACCATTCCTCTTTACAAAACATCTTTAGTTCATTCAGGTTTGATGGCTTCCGAGTATGGACAGCTCTCTAAGTCACACCACAGATTTTCAAATATATTTAGGTCTGGGGACTGAGATGGCCATTCCAGAACGTTGTACTTGTTCCTCTGCATAAATGCCATAGTAGATTTTGAGCAGTATTTAGGGACGTTGTCTTGTTGAAAGATCCAGCCCTGGCGCAGCTTTAGCTTTGTCACTGATTCCTGGACATTGCTCTCCAGAATCTACTGATACTGAGTGGAATCCATGCGTCCCTCAACTTTGACAAGATTCCCAGTCCCTGCACTGGCCACACAGCCCCACAGCATGATGGAACCACCACCATATTTTACTGTAGGTAGCAGGTGTTTTTCTTGGGATGCTGTGTTCTTTTTCCTCCATGCATAACGCCCCTTGTTATGGCCAAATAACTCAATTTTAGTTTCATCAGTCCACAGCACCTTATTCCAAAATGAAACTGGCTTGTCCAAATGTGCTTTAGCCCACCTTAAGCGGCACTTTTTGTGCTGTGGACGGAGAAAATGCTTCCTCTGCATCACTCTCGCATACAGCATCTCCTTGTGTAAAGTGTGCCGAATGGTTGAACGATGCACAGTAACTCCATCTGCAGCAAGATGATGTTGTAGGTCTTTGGTTCTGGTCTGTGGGTTGACTCTGACTGTTCTCACCATTCGACGCTTCTGTCTATCAGAGATTTTTCTTGGTCTGCCACTTCGAGCCTTAACTTGAACTGAGCCTGTGGTCTTCCATTTCCTCAATATGTTCCTAACTGTGGAAACAGACAGCTGAAATCTCTGAGACAGCATTATGTATCCTTCCCCGAAACCATGATGGTGAACAATCTTTGTCTTCGGGTCATTTAAGAGTTGTTTTGAGACCACCATGTTGCTACTCTTCAGAGAAAATTAAAAGAGGAGGGAAACTTACAATTGACCCCCTTAAATATTCTTTCTCATAATTGGATTCACCTGTGTATGTAGGTTAGGGGTCACTGAGCTTACCAAGCCAATTTGAGTTCAATTATTAGTTCTAAAGGTTTTGGAATCAATAAAATGACAAAAGTGCCCAAATTTATGCACCTGCCCAATTTTGTTTAAACAATTATAGCACACTTTCTGTAAATCCAATAAACTTAATTTCACTTCTCAAATATCACTGTGTGTGTCTCCTATATGATATATTTAACTGACATTTTTTATCGTAACAGCCAACGATTTATACAGGAAAATCATGACGATTAACAAGGTTGCCCAAACTTTCGCATCCCACTGTATATTGGATCTGTGGGGATGGAAAGATAAGATCTAGACCAGAGGATTCCTGGAAAGGTGAAAGTGCTCTTGCTAAAGCCATAATGAATATATGCATATTTAGTGAACAAGAGACCCCTAGTGTAGGAAGAGTGCGTGCCAAGGACCAAAAGACCAAAAGATTTAAAAAAAAATCACGGTCACTCGGACCAGGCGTATTTTTGCAGCTCCTCTGACTAGTAGTATTAAAACTCAATTTTATTACAATTCCTTTAAAACCAACATATTACTTGGGAACATGTTTAAAACTTCAGGAGTAACAGTTTCAGGGTCAGTTGCCAATTTTCATGTACACATCTTATACCTCTTGAACCTAGATCTTTCTGGTGTTTAGATCATCTGGTGGTGAAACATCTCTTATTGTAGAGATTTATTCATGGGCTCCCTGACTAACTCCTGCCTAAAACTCAGAACCTGTGTCCCTACATGTTTTGCCGAACCTGTCGGCGTCTTCAGGGAAAACTAAACAGGACCAAAAGATCACTCCCCATGGGTAGTTTTGATCCTCATGTGTATATAGACGCAATAGGCGTCCCAAGAGGGGTCCCTGATGAATTCAAGGCCAGAGGTCAGGTGGCAGCAGGATTTGAATCCATAATTACCCACATAACAATCAACAAAAATGTAGACTGGATCAACTATATTTATTATAATCAACAAAGGTTTGTAAACTACACCAAGGATGCGTTACAGGGTGTAGCAGAACAGTTACAGGCAGATTCCATTATGACATTTCAAAACTGCATGGTACTCCATATGATACTTGCAGAAAGAGGTGGTGTCTGTAAGGTATTGACGGACCCCTCATCATGCTGCGCGTTCATACCCAACAACACCGGCCCAAATGGTAAGGTCACACTGGCAATAAAGAAACTTGAGGATTTATCAATCAAGCTCAAAAGAAACTCAGATATCGATAACCCTTGGGATCAGTATTTTGGCTGGTTCACTAACTGTAAGCAGGCACTTGTACAGTTGGGAATCATTATCCTGATAATTATTATAGTAATAGTAATACTTTCAACATGTATCATACCGTGTGTACAGAAACTGATAATGAAAGTAGTATCAAATATGTCATTTTATGAGACTCTGCTGCCTAATCCTGAAGACAACTCACATGAAGGATATAGAAAATAGCTGGTGGTATACAGGGAAAGGGGCAAGGCTAAGAACCATATTATCTAAGAAATTTGGTTCTAAGAGGAGATTGAAGAGAAATGTGACTCCATCTTGTTCCTGCTTTAAATATGTAAAGAATTGTTATAACATCTCACCCACACACTGTTTCAAGTTCCCCTGCTGGGAGTTAGGTTTGCTTATCTGTCCCAGGACAGATTATGGGAATCTCTCAGAACAAGTACAAACGTTCTTGCCTTATTTAGGGTCATTGTGCAGAACTGCGTGCATTCTTATATGTGACTGATTAAAACCTATTCTTTCTGGTACACATACCATATAAGGATGTTCCGGTAGTATGTGTATGAGCACCAATGTTTATCTTTTATGATTGGTTTAAGGCTACTTTCACATTTGCGTTCATAGCGGCTCCGTCTGAGACTGAGCCGCTCATATAATGCAGACGATGGATCCGTTCAGAACGGATCCGTCTGCATTATATTGTAAAAAAAATTCTAAGTGTGAAAATAGCCGCAGACGGATCCGTCCAGACTTTACATTGAAAGTCAATGGGGACGGATCCGTTTGAAAATTGAGCCATATTGTGTCAAATTCAAACGGATCCGTCCCCATTGACTTACATTGTAAGTCTGGACGGATCCGTTTGCCTCCACACGGCCAGGTGGACACCCGAACGCTGCAAGCAGCGTTCAGGTATCCGCCTGCTGAGCGGAGCCCAAACGCTGCCAGACTGATGCATTCTGAGCGGATCCGCATTGCATTAGGGCTGGACGGATGCAGAATGCATTAGGGCTGGACAGATGCGTTCGGGGCCGCTTGTGAGAGCCTTTAAACGGAACTCACAAGCGGAGCCCCGAACGCAAATGTGAAAATAGCCTTACGCTGTTGTTATGCAAACTTTTCTACTGCCTATATAATGCCAAGCAATAGCATAATAAAGTTAGAGTATTTCTCAGTGATACCTGTGTGTGTGTTATGTTATTGCTAGCTGAGAAATATCTCTCCTGACGTCAGTGACATCAAACCAAGGTGGTCGTAGAGGTCCAGAAAGGTCCATAGTTAGATATCCAAAGACCTATAATATCTTTAATGACAGAATAAAGAGCACTCTAAATACCTACATTCTTGAAGTGACATAGAGGCCTTAAGGCCTCAAGAATTAGGCTGATTATCATGAAAACACTTTTGTAGACATTTCTTGTTCCTGCTTATTGGCTGGTGTAAATCACCCGATGATCGAGCAAGCACTCATTCATAGGCTCAAGGCATTGTTGATGTGAACACCAAAATCATGGTTTCTTGGCACCAGATTATCCAGTGTAAACAAGAATCTATTCCCCAAGAATAATGGATCTGTATGGAGATGAGAGATTGCTGTAGTGATGATTAGAGCATGCAAATGAGAATGTTTGGGATTCCATTCAATATACAAACTAGTAGTAAGGAAGATGATAATGAGAGGGGTTGTCCATAGGGATGAGCGAACTCGAACTGTATAGTTCGGGTTCGTACCAAATTTTGGGGTGTCCGTGACACGGACCCGAACCCGGACATTTTCGTAAAAGTCCGGGTTCGGGTTCGGTGTTCGTCGCTTTCTTGGCGCTTTTGTGACGCTTTCTTGGCGCTTTTTGAAAGGCTGCAAAGCAGCCAATCAACAAGCGTCATACTACTTGCCCCAAGAGGCCATCACAGCCATGCCTACTATTGGCATGGCTGTGATTGGCCAGAGCACCATGTGACCCAGCCTCTATTTAAGCTGGAGTCACATAGCGCCGCCCGTCACTCTGCTCTGATTAGCGTAGGGAGAGGTTGCGGCTGCGACAGTAGGGCGAGATTAGGCAGATTAACTCCTCCAAAGGACTTGATTATTGATCGATCTGCAGCTGTGGATCATTGAGCTGCTGATACTCAATTGCTCACTGTTTTTAGGCTGCCCAGACCGTTTGTCAGTCACATTTTTCTGGGGTGATCGGCGGCCATTTTGTGTCTTGTGGTGCGCCAGCACAAGCTGCGACCAAGTGCATTTAACCCTCAATGGTGTGGTTGTTTTTTGGATAAAGCCTACATCAGGGTGAAGCTGTCACACCAAGTGCATTTAACCAGCAATAGTCTGTTTATTTTTTGGCCATATAATACATCAGAGGCAAGCTGCGCCTGTCACCAAGTGCATTTAACCCTCAATGGTGTGGTTGTTTTTTGGCTAAAGCCTACATCAGGGTGAAGCTGTCACACCAAGTGCATTTAACCAGCAATAGTCTGTTTATTTTTTGGCCATATACTACATCAGGGGCAAGCTGCGCCCGTCACCAAGTGCATTTAACCCTCAGTAGTGTGGTTGGTCAAGCTATCACACCAAGTGCATTTAACCAGCAATAGTCTGTTCATTTTTTGGCCATATACTAAATCAGGGGCAAGCTGCGCCCGTCACCAAGTGCATTTAACCAGCAATAGTCTGTTCATTTTTTGGCCATATACTACATCAGGGGCAAGCTGCGCCCTTCACCAAGTGCATTTAACCCTCAGTAGTGTGGTTGGTCAAGCTGTGACACCAAGTGCATTTAACCAGCAATAGTCTGTTCATTTTCTGGCCATATACTACATCAGGGGCAAGCTGCGCCCGTCACCAAGTGCATTTAACCCTCAGTAGTGTGGTTGGTCAAGCTATCACACCAAGTGCATTTAACCAGCAATAGTCTGTTCATTTTTTGGCCATATACTAAATCAGGGGCAAGCTGCGCCCGTCACCAAGTGCATTTAACCAGCAATAGTCTGTTCATTTTTTGGCCATATACTACATCAGGGGCAAGCTGCGCCCGTCACCAAGTGCATTTAACCCTCAGTAGTGTGGTTGGTCAAGCTATCACATCAAGTGCATTTAACCAGCAATAGTCTGTTCATTTTTTGGCCATATACTAAATCAGGGGCAAGCTGCGCCTGTCACCAAGTGCATTTAACCAGCAATAATCTGTTCATTTTTTGGCCATATACTACATCAGGGGCAAGCTGCGCCCGTCACCAAGTGCATTTAACCCTCAGTAGTGTGGTTGGTCAAGCTGTGACACCAAGTGCATTTAACCAGCAATAGTGTCATGGTCTTACCTTCTTACTGTTCTCCTTCGTTTGACATGTGCTGGCGGCCATCTTGGTTTCTGGGTTTCTTGTAACCTCCCACCCTGCGGCTTCTCCTTCCCACTGGGAGGAGCTGGATGCCTAGCTCATATATATAGGAGGTCTGTGGCTTCAGTTCCTTGCTTGGTCCTCCTGTGTTCACATGCTTCTAAGACTGCTGCTGCTTCTGGTTCCTGATCCTGGCCTCGTCTGACTACCCCGTTGGTTCCTGATCCTGGCTTCGTCTGACTACCCTGCTGGTTCCTGATCCAGGCTTCGTCTGACTACCCTTCTAGTTCCTGACCCCTGTCTACGCAAGACCCTGCTTCGGTTTAGCCATCCGTTTGGACTTTTGCTTACAGCTTGATTTGCAATAAAGCCTTCTTATTTCCACTTATCTCTTGTTGTACGTCTGGTTCATGGTTCCATGACATTAGGACCAAGCCATGAATTTTGACGGTACAGGGCCATCCTCGCTACCTACGCTGGTTGCCAGACTTGATGAGCAGGATCACCTGTTGGGTCGGTTCGCCGTGGCGTTGCAAACCCTGCTTGAACGCACGGCTCATTTCGCTTCCGTTGCCGATGGGTCGGTTGTCGCTCCTGGGCCCGCTCCTACTGCCGCTCCGGTTGTTGCGCAAGAGTCTACCCCGACACCGGTTGCTGCGCCTGCGGTGTTTCGGGGTATGACCGGTTCTGTCCCCCTTCCACAGCGCTTTGGGGGAGAGCCAACTCAGTGCCGAGGTTTCCTTAACCAGGTGGGCATTTATTTCGAGTTGCTGCCACATGCCTTTCCTACTGAGAGATCAAAGGTGGGCTTCTTGATCTCGCTGCTCTCGGACAAGGCCTTGGCCTGGGCCAGCCCTTTATGGGAGAACAACAATCCAGTGGTTGCCGAGTTTTCCGGTTTTGTTGCTTCTCTTCGGAAGGTATTCGATGTGCCGGCTCGTACTGCCTCTGCTGCGAAGCTCCTTATGTCCATCAGACAGGGCTCACGATCCGTAGCTGAATACGCCATTGAGTTTCGTACCCTGGCAGCAGAGGTGGGCTGGAATAATGAGGCTCTGGTCGCTGCTTTCTCTCATGGTCTCTCGGATGCCTTGAAGGATGAGGTTGCAGCTAAGGACCTACCAGTGGAGCTCGAGTCTCTTATTTCTTTCCTGATTTTGATTGACACCAGACTCAGGGAGAGGCCTTCCTTTAAGGAGAGCCTGCGGAGGTCTTCTAACAGATTGGCGCCTACGTTTGCTGTCCCACCCGTGCCTCCCTCTCCTCCCACGCCTCCTGGGGATGACTTGTCTGGGGGTGAACCCATGCAGCTGGGGTTTGCTCGCCTGTCCGAGGGGGAGAGGGTACTCCGGAGACGCGAGGGCCGATGCATGTACTGTGGTCTCGGTGGGCATTTTCGGTTGGCATGTCCGAACCGTCCGGGAAACGCTCGCACCTGAGATCCTGTCGGGGGCAGATCTTGGGTGGAGTCTCCTCGTCCCCGGTTTCCCGTGTTGACAAACCACTGATCACTGTTGTCCTCTCCTGGGTCGGGGGCTCGGTGACGACCCAGGCGTTGGTGGACTCTGGTGCTGGTGGTTTGTTCATTGATAGTGTGTTCGCTGCCGCCAATTCCATTCCTCTGCAGCCTCGAGGTTCCCCACTGGCTCTTGAGGCGATAGATGGCAGACCCCTTCTGCCGCCACACGTGACTCATGAGACCCTTCCAGTGGGGATAGCCATTGGTGCCGTTCACAGAGAGTCGGTCTGTCTCCAGGTGATTTCGTCTCCACACTACCCGGTGGTCTTGGGGTACCCCTGGCTCCAGAAGCATAATCCGACTTTCGATTGGAGATCGGCCGAGATCCTCTCGTGGTCACCGCAGTGTGGGGCTAGTTGCATCCATGGGCCTGTCAAGTTGCTGTGTACTTCCTCGGACTCTCTGTTGCCTCCTGAATACGAAGAGTACCGGGATGTATTCGATAAGGTGCGCGCGGTTGCCCTACCTCCGCACCACCCATACGATTGTGCCATAGAGTTACAATCTGGTGCCGTTCCTCCTCGTGGCAAAGTCTATCCACTGTCGGTAGCGGAGAATGAGGCCATGGAGGAGTACGTGAGGGAGGCGCTTTCACGCGGACACATTCGCAAATCCTCGTCCCCGGCAGGGGCTGGATTTTTCTTTGTGAAAAAGAAGGGCGGTGAGTTGAGGCCTTGCATCGATTACAGGGGTCTCAATCGCATCACGATCAAGAACGCTTACCCGATACCCTTGATTTCCGAGCTGTTCGATCGCCTCAAAGGGGCCACGGTCTTTACCAAACTCAACCTGAGGGCGGCATATAATCTGGTAAGGATCAAGGCGGGCGATGAGTGGAAGACCGCGTTTAACACCAGGACCGGTCATTATGAATCCTTGGTTATGCCCTTTGGGTTGTGCAATGCGCCCGCAGTCTTCCAGGAATTCATCAACGATGTTTTCCGTGACCTGTTGCAGCAGTGTGTGGTGGTCTATTTGGATGACATCTTGGTATATTCTGAATCCATGAAGGCCCACATTCTGGATGTCAGACGAGTGTTGCAACGGTTACGAGAGAACAGGCTGTTCGGTAAGCTTGAGAAATGCGAATTTCACCGATCCCAGGTAACCTTCTTAGGTTACATCATTTCCGCTGAGGGGTTCTCCATGGATCCTGAGAAGGTTTCGGCTGTCTTACAGTGGCCCCAGCCCAGTGGTCTCCGTGCCCTGCAGCGCTTTTTGGGCTTCGCCAATTATTATCGGAAGTTCATCAGGAACTTTTCTATGCTAGCCAAGCCTCTCACGGATCTGACCAGGAAGGGCAGTAATTTCCAGGTCTGGCCGCTCGAGGCCATCCGAGCTTTTGAGGCTCTAAAGTCCGCCTTTGTGTCGGCTCCGATACTGTCGCATCCCAACCCTGGGTTGCCCTTTGTCCTCGAGGTGGACGCGTCTGAGACGGGAGTAGGCGCCCTTCTGTCTCAGCGTAGAACACCAGAGGGTCCTCTGCTTCCCTGTGGGTTTTACTCCCGGAAACTGTCTTCCGCGGAGTGCAACTATCAGATTGGTGACAGGGAGTTATTGGCCATCGTGCAGGCCCTTAAAGAATGGAGGCACTTGCTCGAGGGTTCGGTGGTTCCGGTTCTCATCCTGACGGACCACAAGAATCTGACCTACCTTTCTGAGGCCAAGAGATTGACACCACGTCAGGCCAGATGGGCTCTGTTCTTGTCACATTTTAATTACGTGGTCTCCTACCTACCCGGTTCCAAGAACATCAGAGCGGATGCCTTATCACGGCAGTACTCCGAGCTGTCCGGGGAGGAGTCGATTCCGACTTCGGTCATACCTCCGAATCAGATCCTGGCCGCCATTCGCACCAGCCTGACCTCTCCCCTGGGTGAGCAGATTTTGGCGGCTCAATCTGGTGCTCCCTCTGGGAGACCCAACGGCAGGTGTTTTGTGCCTGAGGAGTTGCGCACTCGGTTGTTGCGAACCTACCATAACTCCAAGGCCGCGGGGTATCCTGGTAAGAATCAGCTGTCCTGGGCTGTCTCACGTCTGTTCTGGTGGCCTTCTCTACGTTCCGACATCGCCGCATATGTAGCGGCATGCTCCGTTTGTGCCCAGAGTAAGTCCCCTCGGCACCTTCCGTTGGGCCTTTTGCAACCCATAGCCACCGGGGAGCGCCCATGGTCACACCTGGGGATGGATTTCATTGTGGACCTCCCTGCATCCCGAGGCCATACGGTCATTCTCATGATTGTGGATCGGTTTTCCAAAATGTGCCACTGTGTTCCTCTCAAGAAGTTACCCTCTGCACAAGAGTTGGCCACGATTTTCGCCAGGGAGGTCTTCCGGTTGCACGGTTTGCCCAAGGAGATTGTGTCGGATCGGGGGAGTCAGTTTATGTCCAGGTTCTGGCGCGCCTTTTGCTCCCAGTTGGGGATTCATCTCTCTTTCTCCTCGGCCTACCACCCTCAGTCCAATGGGGCCGCAGAACGATCCAATCAGGCCTTGGAGCAATTCCTTCGTTGCTATGTCTCCGATCACCAAGACAATTGGGTTGACCTCCTGCCTTGGGCTGAGTTTGCCAGGAACACGGCGGTGAACTCTTCCTCTGGGACGTCTCCCTTCATGGCCAATTATGGGTTCCAACCTGCCGTGTTACCGGAGGTATTCTCTCCCCAGGATATTCCGGCTGTGGAGGATCACCTTTCCGTCCTACGTGCTTCTTGGGTACAGATCCAGAGGTCCCTTGAGGTCTCTGCGCAGCGCCAGAGACTCCAGGCTGATCGCAGACGAGCGCCCGCTCCTTCCTACCAGGTCGGAGACCGTGTATGGTTGTCCACCCGCAACCTCAACCTTCGAGTGCCCACTCCCAAGCTGGCGCCTCGCTTTGTTGGTCCCTTCCGAGTGCTTCGCAGGGTAAACCCGGTAGCCTATGCCCTTGCGCTTCCTCCTGGCATGCGGATCTCCAACGTGTTTCATGTCTCCCTGTTGAAGCCATTGGTGTGTAATCGTTTCACTTCCTCGGTTCCTCGGCCCCGTCCGGTCCAAGTGGGCAATCGTGAGGAATATGAGGTGAGCAATATCCTGGACTCACGCCTGGTCCGCGGTAGGTTGCAGTTTTTGGTCCATTGGCGTGGTTATGGTCCAGAGGAGCGTTCCTGGGTTCCCTCCGCAGATGTCCATGCTCCTGCTTTGCTCCGAGCCTTCCACGCACGCTTCCCTCAGAAACCGTTCCTTACTCCGCGGAGGAGGGGCCCTTGAGGGGGAGGTACTGTCATGGTCTTACCTTCTTACTGTTCTCCTTCGTTTGACATGTGCTGGCGGCCATCTTGGTTTCTGGGTTTCTTGTAACCTCCCACCCTGCGGCTTCTCCTTCCCACTGGGAGGAGCTGGATGCCTAGCTCATATATATAGGAGGTCTGTGGCTTCAGTTCCTTGCTTGGTCCTCCTGTGTTCACATGCTTCTAAGACTGCTGCTGCTTCTGGTTCCTGATCCTGGCCTCGTCTGACTACCCCGTTGGTTCCTGATCCTGGCTTCGTCTGACTACCCTGCTGGTTCCTGATCCTGGCCTCGTCTGACTACCCCGTTGGTTCCTGATCCTGGCTTCGTCTGACTACCCTGCTGGTTCCTGATCCAGGCTTCGTCTGACTACCCTTCTAGTTCCTGACCCCTGTCTACGCAAGACCCTGCTTCGGTTTAGCCATCCGTTTGGACTTTTGCTTACAGCTTGATTTGCAATAAAGCCTTCTTATTTCCACTTATCTCTTGTTGTACGTCTGGTTCATGGTTCCATGACAAATAGTCTGTTCATTTTTTGGCCATATACTACATCAGGGGCAAGCTGTGCCCGTCACCAAGTGCATTTAACCCTCAGTAGTGTGGTTGGTCAAGCTGTCACACCAAGTGCATTTAACCAGCAATAGTCTGTTCATTTTTTGGCCATATACTACATCAGGGGCAAGCTGCGCCTGTCACCAAGTGCATTTAACCCTCAATGGTGTGGTTGTTTTTTGGCTAAAGCCTACATCAGGGTGAAGCTGTCACACCAACTGCATTTAACCAGCAATAGTCTGTTCATTTTTTGGCCATATACTAAATCAGGGGCAAGCTGCGCCCGTCACCAAGTGCATTTAACCCTCAGTAGTGTGGTTGGTCAAGCTATTACACCAAGTGCATTTAACCAGCAATAGTCTGTTCATTTTTTGGCCATATACTAAATCAGGGGCAAGCTGCGCCCGTCACCAAGTGCATTTAACCAGCAATAGTCTGTTCATTTTTTGGCCATATACTACATCAGGGGCAAGCTGCGCCCATCACCAAGTGCATTTAACCCTCAGTAGTGTGGTTGGTCAAGCTGTGACACCAAGTGCATTTAACCAGCAATAGTCTGTTCATTTTTTGGCCATATACTACATCAGGGGCAAGCTGCGCCCGTCACCAAGTGCATTTAACCAGCAATAGTGTGGTTATTTTTTGGCCATATCCCAGTCTAATTCTGTCACTAAATCCATACCGGTCACCCAGCACCTAAATACTAGGCCTCAAATTTATATCCCGCTAAATCTGTCGTTACCGCTGTACTGTTGTGGCTGGGCAAGTTATTTAGTGTCTGTCAAAGCACATTTTTTGTTCTGGGTTGAAATACAATTCCCAATTTAGCAATTTCATAATTTAGTGGTTTCTGCTATATCAGAGCTATTTGAAATCTATCCCTAAAAGGGTATATAATATTCAAGGTGCACATAGGGTCATTCAGAATAACTTCACACACACGCTACTGTGCATTTCCAAGTCCAATTCTGTTAGTAAATCCATACCGGTCACCCAGCGCCTAAATACTAGGCCTCAAATTTATATCCCGCTAAATCTCTCGTTACCGCTGTCCTGTTGTGGCTGGGAAAGTTATTTAGTGTCCGTCAAAGCACATTTTTTGTTCTGGGTTGAAATACAATTCCCAATTTAGCAATTTCATAATTTAGTGGTTCCTGCTATATCAGAGCTATTTGAAATCTATCCCTAAAAGGGTATATAATATTCAAGGTGCACATAGGGTCATTCAGAATAACTTCACACACACGCTACTGTGCATTTCCAAGTCCAATTCTGTTAGTAAATCCATACCGGTCACCCAGCGCCTAAATACTAGGCCTCAAATTTATATCCCGCTAAATCTCTCGTTACCGCTGTCCTGTTGTGGCTGGGAAAGTTATTTAGTGTCTGTCAAAGCACATTTTTTGTTCTGGGTTGAAATACAATTCCCAATTTAGCAATTTCATAATTTAGTGGTTCCTGCTATATCAGAGCTATTTGAAATCTATCCCTAAAAGGGTATATAATATTCAAGGTGCACATAGGGTCATTCAGAATAACTTCACACACACGCTACTGTGCATTTCCAAGTCCAATTCTGTTAGTAAATCCATACCGGTCACCCAGCGCCTAAATACTAGGCCTCAAATTTATATCCCGCTAAATCTCTCATTACCGCTGTCCTGTTGTGGCTGGGAAAGTTATATAGTTCATTCAACCCAAAGTTGAATGAACCTCTCCTCTGTCTGGGTGCCGGGGCCTAAATATATGCCAATGGACTGTTCCAATGTTGGGTGACGTGAAGCCTGATTCTCTGCTATGACATGCAGAATGATTCTCTGCTGACATGAAGCCAGATCCTCTGTTACGAAACCTCTCTCCTCTGCCTGGGTGCTGGGCCTAAATTTATGAAAATGGACTCTTACAGTGGTGGGTGACGTGAAGCCTGATTCTCTGCTATGATATGAAGACTGATTCTCTGCTGACATGAAGCCAGATTGTCTGTTACGGTACCTCTCTCCTCTGCCTGGGTGCTGGGCCTAAACTTATGAAAATGGACTCTTACAGTGGTGGCTGACGTGAAGCCTGATTCTCTGCTATGACATGAAGACTGATTCTCTGCTGACATGAAGCCAGATTGTCTGTTACGGGACCTCTCTCCTCTGCCTGGGTGCTGGGCCTAAACTTATGAAAATGGACTCTTACAGTGGTGGGTGACGTGAAGCCTCATTCTCTGCTATGACATGCAGACTAATTCTCTGCTGACATGAAACCTGATTGTCCTTTACGGGACCTCTCTCCTCTGCCTGGGTGCTGGGCCTAAATTTATTACAATGGACTGTTGCAGTGGTGGGTGACGTGAAGCCTGATTCTCTGCTATGACATGCAGACTGATTCTCTACTGACATGAAGCCAGATTGTCTGTTACGGGACCTCTCTCCTCTGCCTGTGTGCTGGGCCTAAATATATGCCAATGGACTGTTGCAGTGGTGGCTGACGTGAAGCCTCATTTTCTGCTATGACATGCAGACTAATTCTCTGCTGACATGAAGCCAGATTGTCTGTTACGGGACCTCTCTCCTCTGCCTGGGTGCTGGCCTAAACTTATGAAAATGGACTCTTACAGTGGTGGCTGACGTGAAGCCTGATTCTCTGCTATGACATGAAGACTGATTCTCTGCTGACATGAAGCCAGATTGTCTGTTATGGGACCTCTCTCCTCTGCCTGGGTGCTGGGCCTAAACTTATGAAAATGGACTCTTACAGTGGTGGCTGACGTGAAGCCTGATTCTCTGCTATGACATGAAGACTGATTCTCTGCTGACATGAAGCCAGATTGTCTGTTACGGGACCTCTCTCCTCTGTCTGGGTGCTGGGCCTAAACTTATGAAAATGGACTCTTACAGTGGTGGGTGACGTGAAGCCTCATTCTCTGCTATGACATGCAGACTAATTCTCTGCTGACATGAAGTCAGATTGTCTGTTACGGGACCTCTCTCCTCTGCCTGGGTGCTGGGCCTAAATTTATGACAATGGACTGTTGCAGTGGTGGGTGACGTGAAGCCTGATTCTCTGCTATGACATGCAGACTGATTCTCTGCTGACATGAAGCCAGATTGTCTGTTACGGGACCTCTCTCCTCTGCCTGTGTGCTGGGCCTAAATATATGCCAATGGACTGTTGCAGTGGTGGCTGACGTGAAGCCTCATTCTCTGCTATGACATGCAGACTAATTCTCTGCTGACATGAAGCCAGATCCTCTGTTACGGGACCTCTCTCCTCTGCCTGGGTGCTGGGCCTAAATTTATGAAAATGGACTCTTACAGTGGTGGGTGACGTGAAGCCTGATTCTCTGCTATGACATGAAGACTGATTCTCTGCTGACATGAAGCCAGATTGTCTGTTACGGGACCTCTCTCCTCTGCCTGGGTGCTGGGCCTAAATATATGCCAATGGACTGTTGCAGTCGTGGCTGACGTGAAGCCTTATTCTCTGCTATGACATGCAGACTAATTCTCTGCTGACATGAAGCCAGATTCTCTGTTACGGGACCTCTCTCCTCTGCCTGGGTTCCGGGGCCTAAATATCTGAGAATGGACTGTTCCATTGGTGGGTGACGGGAAGCCAGATTCTCTGCTATAGGACCTCTCTCCAATTGATTTTGGTTAATTTTTATTTATTTAATTTTTATTTTAATTCATTTCCCTATCCACATTTGTTTGCAGGGGATTTACCTACATGTTGCTGCCTTTTGCAGCCCTCTAGCCCTTTCCTGGGCTGTTTTACAGCCTTTTTAGTGCCGAAAAGTTCGGGTCCCCATTGACTTCAATGGGGTTCGGGTTCGGGACGAAGTTCGGATCGGGTTCGGATCCCGAACCCGAACATTTTCGGGAAGTTCGGCCGAACTTCTCGAACCCGAACATCCAGGTGTTCGCTCAACTCTAGTTGTCCAGTTTCAAGAGGAAACCGGCCAACTCAAGGAATCAATCTATAATAAAAAAAAACTGATGATTATCTGACAGTTCCTATTCAGCTACTTTGTTTCTCTCAACAGGGATTTGTTTTCCCGATTGCAGCAGTAACATCCTGTCCAACAACATGTTACTGGTGCAACCAATTATTGGCCTCTTCAGCGTACCACCGAGGCCAGTGGTTGGCTGCAGCAGGCACCTTTTGATAACGTTTTGACACCTCCGCAGCTGGGAAAACAGAGCACTACAGGAAAAACCGGAGTAGTGCAGTGGGAGCTGTCAGGCAAGTAATCACCTGTTCTTTATTACAACTTATTACCAAAGCTGTGCGGTTTCCTATTGAAACCCCTTTAGGCACCAGTCTAGTATATTATCAGTTTTGGACACTTCTGCATCACTTGATCCAGAGAGCCCTTATCTAATGTAAAATATGTCAGATTGGCATCAAGTATATTTAGTAGAATATGGATTTTTTTCAAAATGCCTATTTTATACTTAAATTGCAGCATTGATTTTATTCATTTCCTGTTGCATTTCTATCTTTGACCAGCCATAAAACACTTCAGAAGCCACTGACTGTTTTTCTTCCTATAAATGTTATTTTACAAAAGGTCACAATTCACAAAGTAATAATTTTCGTTTGACGCTTCCAGATTGCTTTTTGGAGTCACTTCCCATAATTTTAAGTTTTAGCAAGTGCATGGAAACCCATTCAAACATTCATATAATCATTTTTTTGTCCATGGGTTTGCCATCCGCGATACAACTGTTTAGATTATCCAGTCATGAGCTGCAGCAGGAGACTGCAGTGATCAAAATCAATGTTAGAAGTAAAATGTAAACATTACATTGCGAAATTCTCTGCATCATTATCTTCCCAGCAGGGACACATCTGTGCAGAGGAATATCTCTATACAGCTGGAAACTTGGCAGTGCAAGAAGAACGGAGACATGGATACTATGGTATTAAAATCAGCAGAAAGCAAAAGCAGAAATGATTTTTTTTAGTTTATATCCTGTTGCATCATTTCATAGATTTTTGTGCTAAAATCATATTTCAGCCACTGAGTGACAATTGACATGTTTCTAGTCTACACCATCCATTCTTTTTCCATATTGAAAAATTGACTTTATCAGTATTCCAACAGAACAATAAAAAAACATAAATCATATATAATTAATTGTGGACGTAGATAACTGTGGGCCAAAAATCTGGAAAGAGATACTCTGTTTATATTGTTTTTCTGTATTTGATATCACACTGAAAATATACTTTTTGTACATGGTAAGGCATCATAAAATGAATTGTTAAAGGTTTATTTAAAAACATTCAAAAAGTCAAGCTCCTAAAGGGGTTCTCCAACACTGACATGTTATTTCAAATGCCACCCCCACCTTGTGAAAGGAAGCATACCCCCACTCAATTCCAGCTACGTGGGTCCACTGCTGTCCTCATTGTGCTTGAGTTCCCTCATGTAAACTTCCAGCATAGGCAGGGTCACATGTGCTGCTGCAGCCAATGACTGGCCTTCTGATTGGTATACCCCTAAGCAGTACGCTACCGTGCTGCTTGGGGACACATCACCACTGAGGCCAGTCACTACTGATCTATCATAGGGATAGAGAAGGCTATAATAGAAGTATTTTTTTGTAGTACAAAGATTTCTCTTCAATGTGGTATTCAGATCTGGAGATCTCTCATACAAAAGGATATTGATGCGTTTAAGACAGGCTAAAATGGTACAATGATGTGAGCTAGAACATATATCAGGGAATAGAGATGGCCTTGCGGTTTGCTCGTTCACGATTCGCCGAAGATGCAAATATATGGCGATATTCACATGCGCCATATTAGTTTGCATTGCGCCAAACTTTGACCCATGACATATCCATCAGGTGGTACAGGACAGCCAATTGAGATGTTTCAGCACATGGACACATCCCCACTCTATAACAGAACCCGATCTGGCAGCCATTTTACATTCTGTGTTATGCCAGTGTAGGGAGATCTAAACACTAGCTAATAGGGCCACAAAAGTCCTTTTAAGGACTGGTATAGGTCTGCTATCAATAGGTGTAATATACTGAGGGGTGTGATATACACATAGAAAGTATATTATAGTGCATTTGTATTGTGCAGCAGTTGTGTGCGGTTCTGCTGCGATACCGCAGCTATATAGAGGGACAAACGCTATTGGAATAACTAATTGCAACTGGCGTGATATACCTGTTGTCCCCAAAAAACGGATTGAGGGATGTGATATACCAATAATATACTTTCTAACATAGAAAGTATATCATAGTGCATTTGTATGTATTTAGGGTGGTCACACGTCCGGTTTTAGGCTGGACAGTCCAGTTTTTAGACTCCTGGTCCTCCATCCGGCACAAGGCCAGGACAGACGGCCAGAAGTCCTCCTTTTTTGTTGTTATGAGAGACGGGACGGGACCACTCAGGCATGGTCACTTTAAGGAGGGAGGGCCATGTTTGGATCACTGTGACTGCGTGCTTATGTCAGCACGTGCTGCAGCTGCACCGGCCAATTAATTCTGGGTTGTGCAAGCGGGGACAACTAGTCAGAAACAGAGGAGCGTGGGACGGGAGGGGACCTGTGTGCTGCGGACTGCAGTGCCACTCCAGTCACAAGCACTACTCTTTTGAGTCTGACTGCCACTGCCCAGCTCAAACTCATCCCATCAACCTGCATCACCTCGCGGGTGTAGTATGCCCCTAGAGGAAGCGTGAAGCGAAACGATCATCGGGCGGCCGCTCCAGACTGGGTCAGTAATATATCTGTGACTGAATGTATTTTCCTTTTTAGCAGTCTCACAGTGTAGGGGTGCACAAGAACAACACCTCCTTGCACGGTTTCAGTGCTGTGTGGTGAATTGCAGGTTGTATGCACGGTTGCTATATGAGCCCTACATTTTTGATGCTGCTAATTGTCTGTATACTAGTACCTTATGGTCTTGAGCTCACTCTGTTTTTAGTCTTCTGATATACTTCTGTGTTCCCATGGTTGCTGCTTTATGTTTTTTAAGCATATTATTAATGTATTGTATGTGTATGTTTAATAAAGGATTAATTGACAATATTTACTTGTGTGGTAGCTTTTTGAGCGTTATAGGTGATATACGAATAACTCCACGCAAGATATTTATGGTACTTATTTTTTGGTGTTTTAATATTCCAGTTATATCAGATGACCTTTTAATTCATATCGGCCATTGGACTATACCTAAATGAAAATACAAAGGGGCGGGGTGTCCCACACTTGATATGAGTGTCTTTCTGTGATGATTCAATATTATATGTATGTTTTTTAGTGTTTTTATTGCTTCACTGATATCTTACTCAAAACACTGATACACCCCCAGTTGCTCACATGGCCTGCACTCGCAATGATGTGCGACAGCCCACGCCAGTATTACGCGCCCAAGTTAGCGCGTGTGGCGCATAAAGGATGATGTAATTTGCGTCAAGGGGTTTTCAGTATTAGCCTGATAAAGCAGTGATACGCGAAACGGCCGTCTCCATGTTCTTGTAATTGCACTGTTTGTTATTCCCCTCTCTGTACCCAGCATAAAAGAAATATTTGCATCGAATGGTGAGTGCCGCATATTTATTTCTATTTGTGGAATCATATTTGCATCTCACAAGCTGTGCACCACCAGATTGCGAGAATACCGTGACCCCTGTTTTCTCCATGTGACCGGTGGTGAAGCGATAGTTTGCCTTAGTGCCACCTAATCCTGGACTCTATATTATCATTTGTATACAACTTAGAGAACACCTTGGTGCCAGCAATCTGATTGAATAAATCTGGGATCAAAGGAAGAGGATAGGGATCATGGATAGTGATGCGATTAAGCTCACGGAAGTCCAGACATGACCTAAGAGTTCCATCTTTTTTTTTTAACAAAGAAGAACCCTGCAGCCACTGGTGATTTGGATGGTCTAATATGACCTTTAGCCAAACTCTCGGTGATATACTCCTGCATGGCTACTCTTTCGGGTTCAGAAATATTATACAACCGAGACTTTGGCAATCTATCGCCGGGAATAAGGTTGATGGGGCAATCATACTCCCGATTAGGAGACAAATATTGGTCTCCACCCTCAGAGAAAACATCAGAAAAATCCAAAAGGAAAGAAGGTAACATTTTAGTAGTTACAACAGAAAGTGACGTGCTGAGACAGTTGTCAATGCAGTAATCACTCCAATCGAGAATCTGTCTCGCCTGCCAGTTGATGGTAGGGTTCTGTTTAGTTAACCATGGTAAACCTAGCAACAGAGGAGCAGGCAAACCCTCCAGCACAAAACATGAAATGGATTCAGTATGAGATTCTCCCACCTTTTGGCAAATTTCCTGCATCATTTGAGACAGACACTTTTGAGAGAGAGAGAGAGGCGGAATCAATCGCAAACACAGAAATGTTTTTGTTGAATGCGTTTGTTGTCAAACCATGCATACAGACAAACTAGCCATCAACTAGATTAACCCCTGACCCACTGTCAATAAATACTTCCATTTCCACAGTTTTGGAGTCTAGCGCCACATTGGCAGGCAGAAGAAATCTGGTACTACCAGTAAATGACAATAGTACACAATAGTGAGAAGAGGACTAAACACATTAGTTGTTTTTTTTCACCTTAAAGTTTAACATAAGGACATACATTAACAAGATATCCTCCTTTACCACAGAAAAAGCCTTTTCTTAACCCTGAAGCTTTTATCAACTGGTCTAGGTGTGACCTGTCCCAATTGCATTGGCTCATCACCAGACATGAGCTTGAGTGTCTCTTTACCTAGAGTGTCGGAAGAGGCCGCTTCTCCATATGATAGGACGTCCCGGGCGAGAGGAACTTTATATCTCTACTTTAGGCATCTATCAATACGTACCGCTAGAGACATGGCCGCCTCCAATGATTCTCGATTTTTGTGAAATGCCAAGGCGTCCTTCAGGTTCTCATACAGCCCTTGACAGAATTGACTATGGAGAGCTGGGTCATTCCACTCTGCATCAGAGGCCTACCTCCTAAATTCAGAGCAATAGGACTCTGCTAAGGCTCTCTCTACCGCAAACCACACAACTTAGATTTGGCCAGGAAAACCCAATCTGGGTCATCGTAATTAAGTCCCAGAGCTCTGAAAAATTTGTCTACCGACCAGAGGGATTGTGATCCGGTTGGCAAGGAGATAGTCCAAGACTGAGCGTCACCTTTAAGTAATGAAATATTAATCCCCACTCTTTGACTCTTGTCCCCAGAAGAGTTAGGACGTAGTCTAAAACATAATTTGCACGATTCCCTGAACCAAACAAAGTTGTTACTTCCCCCGAAAAAAACCTATCCGGGAGACCGAACTTAGGTTCAGGGCAGGCTTGGTTCCGGCTGTCTGAACCCACTGCCTGTGGTCTCTGAAACTGCTGTACGGAGGTCAGCTACCTCCAAAGACAGCCCCTGCCTATGGTCGACCAGTGGGGAAACAGTATCCATAGCTGCACTTAAAAACACAAAGCATAACGTTTATTTAGGCGGTTGATAATGTAACGGGTAATGGGGAAGGGTAAAACACCAGATACACACAAAAGAAATAGACAACAGTCTATGCCTCAAAAGCTAAGGAAGAGGGATGGTGACCTCCTAGTAATCCCTAGGCCTTTCCCTAACTACTGCCAGGATGAGCTGATCCTGATGGTGGAAATGCTCATACGCCGGCTACCTATGCCCTACTAAAACTGACAAGCCCTAGGATAGGTAGCAGGAGACGAGACAGCTGGTTCCTTCCCAGATGAAGAAACCTGCGTCTCCCTGAGGTCTAGAACTAAAACACACAAGAGAACAACCAAAAGAACAGGCAACTTGAACCTAGCTTTGAGATGAAGGGGAGAAGCAGGAGATCCAAGACAAACAAGCTCTAGCAACTCCCAGAGGAAATATCAACTGCATGGTCAGCAGTGTGAGACAGACCTAAATAGAGCTTCATCACTGATAACAAGCAGAACTGAGAAGAGGTGAGATCATGCCAAACAACAACATACAAATAGGAGACCTGTCCGATAGCCTAACGTGTAGCAAGTCTATCCGATCTTCTCACCTCTGTCACGGCGGGAGGGCTGATTGAGTCCTGCAACATACCTGCTTCCACAAATACAGCTCTTCTTTAGGGATTTTGGCACAGGGTCATTTTGAAAATGACAGGCAGAGCAAGAGGCAGGCCGTTCCACAAGGGTGGTAGGGGTTGGGCAGGTGCACCAGGCCAGAGCCTAAGTGGGAAGTTGCAGAAGGTGCGTGTGATTACGTCAAAGGACGCACCAGAGTTGGTTAAGTGGCTCACTCAGCCTTCCGCTTCTACACTCTCCTCATCCTCTGTATCTTCACCCTCCTGACTATCTGCTGTGTGCACCCCAAATACACCACCACCACCATAGCCCCTCCACTCGAGTCAGAGGAATTATTTTCCTATCCATTCCCAGACCTTACCGATGCACAGCCATTCTTGGCATCGGATGAGGAAGAGGAGGTGGCAACGGCTGCCACCAAGCGGTCTGATAGCAATACCCAGATCAGCCCAAGGAGGGTGGTCCCCACTGTTGCTGCACACTCCGAGATCTGTAATGTCAGTGGTGGAGAAGGTGACGATGATGACATGTCAATGGACGTCACATGGATGCTCACAAGAGCAGAAGAGGAGGGGAGTTCAAAGTGAGAGACAGAATAGCAGATAGGGAGGAGAAGCAGGCAGAACTTACAGTGCACAGGAGACAAAAAGCAGACTGAAAAATGTATCTGAAGCGAGCAATCCATTATGCATGGTCACGTCTTGCGCTCCCAGGGCACCGGCAAATGACTCCGCAGTGTGGGCTTTTTTTAACGTGTCAGCGGCTGACAATAGTGTTGCCATCTGCAGCCTGTGCTGTCAACGCATAAGTCGCGGTAAGCCCAACACTCACCTAAGGATGACCGCCTCAAAAAGGCACCTGGCCTCGCATCACCGAGCCCAGTGGGAGCAACACCGTCAGAACCCACAAAGCCACACTATTGGTGCTCCACGTTCTGCCTCTTCTCCTCTCTCCGCCCATCTGACCTCCACTCCACTTTCCGCTGTGGATTCGGAGGCCTTTACAAAATTTTTGCCCATTGGCACACCGCAATGAAAGTCCCCAAAAGGAAATATTTCTCCCAGAAGGGCATCCTGGAGCTATATGTTCATGTTCAGCGGCAAGTGAGTGTATCTCTGGCACACAGTGTCGGTGCCAATATACATCTGTCTACAGACACGTGGTCTAGCAAACACGGGCAGGGAAGGTACATTACTGTTACTGCCCACTGGGTGAATCTTCTGACGGCTGTCCAGCATGCCACCCATGGCACCCATGTGGATTTGGTGTTACTGCCACGGATTGCATGCAGGCCTGCCTCTTGTTCTCCTCCTCCTACTCCATCCTCCGTCTCCTCCTCGGCTGACTCCTTCTTTTCCACTGCTACTGCCTTTTCCGCTACGCACCCCAAGCTCCCCAGAACCTATTCCACGTGCCAGGTGAGACGTTGCCATGCAGTGCTTCGGCAGTTGTGCCTGGAAGCAGCTGTGCTGTGGCTGTTGTGCATTGTTCTTTTCTGTCAGCTGAAAGCATAATTTTTGGGGCCTGTAGTCCACTGGCCTGCTGTAAAATTGATATCCAATGACCGTGTAATCTACCTTTGGCCACATACTTACTTGTTCTTTTCTGTCCGCTGAATGCATAACTTTTCTGGCCTAATGTCCACTGGCCTGCTGAAAAATGTATATTCAATAACCGCACAATCTACCTCCAGCCACATACTTACTTGTTCTTTTCTGTCCCCTGAATGCATAATTTTTGGGGCCTGTAGTCCACTGGCCTGCTGTAAAATTTATATCAAATGACCGTGTAATCTACCTCAAGCCACATACTTACTTGTACTTTTATGTAAGCTGAATGCATAATTTTTGGGGCCTTATGTCTACTGGCCTGCTGCAAAATTGATATCCAATGACAGTATAATCTACCTCCAGCCACATACTTGTTCCTTTCTGTCCGATAAATGCATAATTTTGGGGGCCTGTAGTCCACTGGTCTGCTCTAAAATTGATATCCAATGACCGTGTAATATACCTCCAGCCACATACTTTCTTGTTCTTTTCTGTACGCAGAATGCATAGTTTTTGGGGCCTGTAGTACACTGGCCTGCTGTAAAATTTATATCCAATGACTGTGTAATCTACCTCCAGCCACATCCTTACTTGTTCTTTTCTGGTCGCTGAATGCTTAATTTTTAGGGCCTGTAGTCCAATGGCCTTCTGAAAAATGTATATCCAATGACCACGTAATCTACCTCCAGCCACATACTTAATTGTTCTTTTCTGTCCACTTAATGCATAATTTTTGTGGCTTGTAGTCCACTGGCTTGCTGTAAAATTGATATCCAATGACTGTGTAATCTACCTCCAGCCACACACTTTCTTGTTCTTTTCTGTCCGCTGAATGCATAATTTTTGGGGCCTGTAGTCCACTGGCCTGCTGTAAAATTGATATCCAATGACTGTGTAATCTACCTCCAGCCACATACTTACTTGTTCTTTTCTGTATGCTGAATGTGTAACATCCCAGAGTTATGTTACGAAACTCTTTTACCCTGCTACAACCTGTTAAGTGTATCTGCATTGTCATCCTTTGTAATTTAACATCACATCTTCACAAATGTGCATTGAAACTCTTGTTAAATGTTTATTGCTGTAATTTCAATGTTTACCAGCAGGTGGCAGCAATGTGTCAGCAGGGCCTTAGTAACAGTTTAGTGTTTCTAGACTGGAATAGTACATTCCAGTTTCGCTCCCCCTCTGTGAGGAGGTGTGGAATGTTCCAACATCCTGCCTCATGGGTGGGGAAGGAAGTTCAGTTAGTGTGCCAGCCACCCCGGCTAGGGGAAGGCTGTGCTGGTAGGATCTCCCAGTTCTAGGGATCCCAGACCAAGATCTTGTCTCGGCTGAGACCAAAGATCATCATTCCCAGCCTGAGCCCTTCAGCCTCAGCTGGTGACAAGCAAGCAGCCACTTCCAGAACTCCAGGAAGAACCATACCCTGTGAGCACAACTGTGAATACCGTCCAGAGACCAGGAGAAGCTAAATTGCTCCTCTGCTAGTCAGTCCCCATACACAGCAGAAGATAGAAAGAGCAGAAGATATTAATTCCTGCCACATTACAGAGCCACAAGCAGACAACTTATCCTGCAAGATAGCTCCAGGCACATGATAGAAGCAGAAGATAGATTCCTGCCATACATTGTTAATACCTGCTGGGACTTCAGACTATTGCTGTATCTCATATGGATTACTGCTGCATCAAGTAAAGACAAGTTTGAATCATATTCCAAGTCTGGATCTCAATTATTGCTACTAAATCCCTCAATTACTCCTACTATCAACACTCATTTTATTGCAAGTGAGCCAGGATCCAAGAGTCCAGCCGTACCCAGGTAGGAGACACCGTTGACACTATACCCACTATTATACAGAGACATTACCCCACTCTGGCATTCCTAACCTGGTACATGAGTTGCAACACCTTAAAGGGCCCTGAGACTGTACCCTGTGCACGCTGCAATTGGCGGCACAAACAAAAACTATAGACTTCTATACCCATATCCGGACCCACTGCATCATTTGTCATCTGCGTAACCGTACCACGGTCCTGCTCGATGCAAATGCATCATTTTTGGGGCCTGTAGTCCACTAGTCTGCTCTAAAATTGATATCCAGTGACCGTGTAATCTACCTCTAGCCACATACTTACTTGTTCTTTTATGTACCCTGAATGCATAATTTTTGGGGCCTAATGTCCACTGGCCTGCTGTAAAATTGATATCAAATGACTGTGTAATCTACCTCCAGCCACATACTTGTTCTTTTCTGTACGCTAAATGCATCATTTTTGGGGCCTGTTCTCCACTGGCCTGCTGTAAAATTTATATCCAATGACCATGTAATCTACCTCCAGCCACATAATCACTTAATCCTTTCTGTCCAGTGAATGCCTAATGTTTGGGGCCAGTAATCCAGTGGCCTACAGTAAAATTTGTATACATTGACCGCATAATGTGCCTTGAGCCACATAATCAGAATTTCTTTTATGTCATGTGAATGCTTCATTTTTTAGGCTTGTACTAAATCTTTTCTAGGCTCCTACAGGGCAAATTTCAGAGAATTTCCCTTTAAGACGCATAAAAATCTCCCCTGATTAAGATACATGTTTTTGGTTTGAATTTTTGTCATTGATCCCCCTCTAGTATGTCACTGTCCATGTTGTGGGACTATTTGTGCACTTCTACTAAGTATTTGGTGGCTGCAAATATGAGCTAAAGGCTTTTCAGGTTCAAACGCAAAAACACTCTGCAACTAGCACTCTGCCCTGCCTTTATGCTGGATGTTGAATAAGGCATTGGTGTACATTTTGGCCAAAGCGTAATAAGCCACTCACCACTAGGGATGAGCGAACTCGAACTGTATAGTTCGGGTTCGTACCGAATTTTGGGGTGTCCGTGACACGGACCCGAACCCGGACATTTTCGTAAAAGTCCGGGTTCGGGTTCGGTGTTCGTCGCTTTCTTCGCGCTTTTGTGACGCTTTCTTGGCGCTTTTTGAAAGGCTGCAAAGCAGCCAATCAACAAGCGTCATACTACTTGCCCCAAGAGGCCATCACAGCCATGCCTACTATTGGCATGGCTGTGATTGGCCAGAGCACCATGTGACCCAGCCTCTATTTAAGCTGGAGTCACATAGCGCCGCCCGTCACTCTGCTCTGATTAGCGTAGGGAGAGGTTGCGGCTGCGACAGTAGGGCGAGATTAGGCAGATTAACTCCTCCAAAGGACTTGATTAACTGATCGATCTGCAGCTGTGGATCATTGAGCTGCTGATCCTCAATTGCTCACTGTTTTTAGGCTGCACAGACCGTTTGTCAGTCTCATTTTTCTGGGGTGATCGGCGGCCATTTTGTGTCTTGTGGTGCGCCAGCACAAGCTGCGACCAAGTGCATTTAACCCTCAATGGTGTGGTTGTTTTTTGGCTAAAGCCTACATCAGGGTGAAGCTGTCACACCAAGTGCATTTAACCAGCAATAGTCTGTTCATTTTTTGGCCATATACAAAATCAGGGGCAAGCTGCGCCTGTCACCAAGTGCATTTAACCCTCAATGGTGTGGTTGTTTTTTGGCTAAAGCCTACATCAGGGTGAAGCTGTCACACCAAGTGCATTTAACCAGCAATAGTCTGTTCATTTTTTGGCCATATACAAAATCAGGGGCAAGCTGCGCCTGTCACCAAGTGCATTTAACCCTCAATGGTGTGGTTGTTTTTTGGCTAAAGCCTACATCAGGGTGAAGCTGTCACACCAAGTGCATTTAACCAGCAATAGTCTGTTCATTTTTTGGCCATATACAAAATCAGGGGCAAGCTGCGCCTGTCACCAAGTGCATTTAACCCTCAATGGTGTGGTTGTTTTTTGGCTAAAGCCTACATCAGGGTGAAGCTGTCACACCAAGTGCATTTAACCAGCAATAGTCTGTTCATTTTTTGGCCATATCCCAGTCTAATTCTGTCACTAAATCCATACCGGTCACCCAGCGCCTAAATACTAGGCCTCAAATTTATATCCAGCTAAATCTGTCCCTAGTGCTGTAGCTGGGCGAGTTATTTAGTGTCCGTTCAAGCACATTTCTTGTTCTGGGTTGAAATACAATTCCCAATTTAGCAATTTCATAATTTAGTGGTTCCTGCTATATCAGAGCTCTTTGAAATCTATCCCAAAAAGGGTATATAATATTGAAGGTGCACATAGGGTCATTCAGAGTAACTTCACACACACCCGCTACTGTGTATTTCCAAGTCTAATTCTGTCACTAAATCCATACCGGTGACCCAGCGCCTAAATACTAGGCCTCAAATTTAATTCCCTCTAAATCTCTCGTTACCCACCGCTGTACTGTTGTTGCTGGGCAAGATATTTAGTGTCCGTCAAAGCACATTTTTTGTTCTGGGTTGAAGTACAATTCCCAATTTAGCAATTTCATAATTTAGTGGTTTCTGCTATATCAGAGCTATTTGAAATCTATCCCAAAAAGGGTATATAATATTGAAGGTGCACATAGGGTCATTCAGAATAACTTCACACACACCCGCTACTGTGTATTTCCAAGTCTAATTCTGTCACTAAACCCATACCTGTCACCCAGCGCCTAAATACTAGGCCTCAAATTTAAATCCCTCTAAATCTCTCGTTACCGTTGTCCTGTTGTAGCTGGGAAAGTTATTTAGTGCCCGTCAAAGCACATTTTTTGTTCTGGGTTGAAGTACAATTCCCAATTTAGCAATTTCATAATTTAGTGGTTCCTGCTATATCAGAGCTATTTGAAATCTATCCCAAAAAGGGTATATAATATTGAAGGTGCACATAGGGTCATTCAGAATAACTTCACACACACGCTTCTGTGCATTTCCAAGTCTAATTCTGTCACTAAATCCATACCGGTGACCCAGCGCCTAAATACTAGGCCTCAAATTTAATTCCCTCTAAATCTCTCGTTACCCACCGCTGTACTGTTGTTGCTGGGCAAGATATTTAGTGTCCGTCAAAGCACATTTTTGTTCTGGGTTGAAGTACAATTCCCAATTTAGCAATTTCATAATTTAGTGGTTTCTGCTATATCAGAGCTATTTGAAATCTATCCCTAAAAGGGTATATAATATTGAAGGTGCACATAGGGTCATTCAGAATAACTTCACACACACCCGCTACTGTGTATTTCCAAGTCTAATTCTGTCACTAAATCCATACCGGTGACCCAGCGCCTAAATACTAGGCCTCAAATTTAATTCCCTCTAAATCTCTCGTTACCCACCGGTGTACTGTTGTTGCTGGGCAAGATATTTAGTGTCCGTCAAAGCACATTTTTTGTTCTGGGTTGAAGTACAATTCCCAATTTAGCAATTTCATAATTTAGTGGTTTCTGCTATATCAGAGCTATTTGAAATCTATCCCTAAAAGGGTATATAATATTGAAGGTGCACATAGGGTCATTCAGAATAACTTCACACACACCCGCTACTGTGTATTTCCAAGTCTAATTCTGTCACTAAACCCATACCTGTCACCCAGCGCCTAAATACTAGGCCTCAAATTTAAATCCCTCTAAATCTCTCGTTACCGTTGTCCTGTTGTAGCTGGGAAAGTTATTTAGTGCCCGTCAAAGCACATTTTTTGTTCTGGGTTGAAGTACAATTCCCAATTTAGCAATTTCATAATTTAGTGGTTCCTGCTATATCAGAGCTATTTGAAATCTATCCCAAAAAGGGTATATAATATTGAAGGTGCACATAGGGTCATTCAGAATAACTTCACACACACGCTTCTGTGCATTTCCAAGTCTAATTCTGTCACTAAATCCATACCGGTGACCCAGCGCCTAAATACTAGGCCTCAAATTTAATTCCCTCTAAATCTCTCGTTACCCACCGCTGTACTGTTGTTGCTGGGCAAGATATTTAGTGTCCGTCAAAGCACATTTTTTGTTCTGGGTTGAAGTACAATTCCCAATTTAGCAATTTCATAATTTAGTGGTTTCTGCTATATCAGAGCTATTTGAAATCTATCCCTAAAAGGGTATATAATATTGAAGGTGCACATAGGGTCATTCAGAATAACTTCACACACACCCGCTACTGTGTATTTCCAAGTCTAATTCTGTCACTAAATCCATACCGGTGACCCAGCGCCTAAATACTAGGCCTCAAATTTAATTCCCTCTAAATCTCTCGTTACCCACCGGTGTACTGTTGTTGCTGGGCAAGATATTTAGTGTCCGTCAAAGCACATTTTTTGTTCTGGGTTGAAGTACAATTCCCAATTTAGCAATTTCATAATTTAGTGGTTTCTGCTATATCAGAGCTATTTGAAATCTATCCCTAAAAGGGTATATAATATTGAAGGTGCACATAGGGTCATTCAGAATAACTTCACACACACCCGCTACTGTGTATTTCCAAGTCTAATTCTGTCACTAAACCCATACCTGTCACCCAGCGCCTAAATACTAGGCCTCAAATTTAAATCCCTCTAAATCTCTCGTTACCGTTGTCCTGTTGTAGCTGGGAAAGTTATTTAGTGCCCGTCAAAGCACATTTTTTGTTCTGGGTTGAAGTACAATTCCCAATTTAGCAATTTCATAATTTAGTGGTTCCTGCTATATCAGAGCTATTTGAAATCTATCCCAAAAAGGGTATATAATATTGAAGGTGCACATTGGGTCATTCAGAATAACTTCACACACACGCTTCTGTGCATTTCCAAGTCTAATTCTGTCACTAAATCCATACCGGTGACCCAGCGCCTAAATACTAGGCCTCAAATTTAATTCCCTCTAAATCTCTCGTTACCCACCGCTGTACTGTTGTTGCTGGGCAAGATATTTAGTGTCCGTCAAAGCACATTTTTTGTTCTGGGTTGAAGTACAATTCCCAATTTAGCAATTTCATAATTTAGTGGTTTCTGCTATATCAGAGCTATTTGAAATCTATCCCTAAAAGGGTATATAATATTGAAGGTGCACATAGGGTCATTCAGAATAACTTCACACACACCCGCTACTGTGTATTTCCAAGTCTAATTCTGTCACTAGATCCATACGGGTGACCCAGCGCCTAAATACTAGGCCTCAAATTTAATTCCCTCTAAATCTCTCGTTACCCACCGCTGTACTGTTGTTGCTGGGCAAGATATTTAGTGTCCGTCAAAGCACATTTTTTGTTCTGGGTTGAAGTACAATTCCCAATTTAGCAATTTCATAATTTAGTGGTTTCTGCTATATCAGAGCTATTTGAAATCTATCCCTAAAAGGGTATATATATTCAAGGTGCACATTGGGTCATTCAGAATAACTTCACACACACACGCTTCTGTGCATTTCCAAGTCTAATTCTGTCACTAAATCCATACCGGTCACCCAGCGCCTAAATACTAGGCCTCAAACGCAGCCGCCTGTCTACAGCCAATGTGGACAAGCTGACGTTCATAAAAATGAACCAGGCATGGATCCCACAGGATCTGTCCGTCCCTTGTCCAGATTAGACATTAACTACCTCCCCTTAACCATATATTATTGGACTCCAGGGCACTTCCTCATTCAATCCTATTTTTATTTTCATTTTACCATTATATTGCGAGGCTACCCAAAGTTGAATGAACCTCTCCTCTGTCTGGGTGCCGGGGCCTAAATATATGCCAATGGACTGTTCCAATGTTGGGTGATGTGAAGCCTGATTCTCTGCTATGACATGCAGACTGATTCTCTGCTGACATGAAGCCAGATCCTCTGTTACGGGACCTCTCTCCTCTGCCTGTGTGCTGGGCCTAAATTTATGAAAATGGACTCTTACAGTGGTGGGTGACGTGAAGCCTGATTCTCTGCTATGATATGAAGACTGATTCTCTGCTGACATGAAGCCAGATTGTCTGTTACGGGACCTCTCTCCTCTGCCTGGGTGCTGGGCCTAAATATATGCCAATGGACTGTTGCAGTGGTGGCTGACGTGAAGCCTCATTCTCTGCTATGACATGCAGACTGATTCTCTGCTGACATGAAGCCAGATTGTCTGTTACGGGACCTCTCTCCTCTGCCTGGGTGCTGGGTAGTGTTGAGCGCGAATATTCGAAAAGCAAATTTTTTTCGCGAATATCGCAACTTCGCGATTTCGCGAATATTTCGAATATAGTGCTATATATTCGTAAAAACGAATATTCGTTTTTTGTTTTTCCCCCCCCCCACAAAATTACAGTACACATATAATTGATTGTTTCCCAAAGGTCCAACAGCTCAGATCTTACTCACATTGCCTAGAAAGTGATTGAGGCGCGAATCTTCGTAAGGCGATTTTATTAGCGCACATGCGAATATCGGCACGTCCCAGAACAGAGGCAAAGGGCTTTGCATTCATACATTAGTGAATTGAGTTGCGAATCTTCGTAAGGCGATTTTATTAGCGCACATGCGAATATCGGCACGTCCCAGAACAGAGGCAAAGGGCTTTGCATTCATACATTAGTGAATTGAGTTGCGAATCTTCGTAAGGCGATTTTATTAGCGCACATGCGAATATCGGCACGTCCCAGAACAGAGGCAAAGGGCTTTGCATTCATACATTAGTGATTGAATTGAGCTGCGAATCTTCGTAAGGCGATTTTATTAACGCAAATGCAAATATCTACACTTGTCCCCAGAACAGAGAGGCAAAGGCCTGTGCATTCATATAGTATAGCACCATATTCGCGAATACGTAGAACTTCGTAAAATTCGATTTACGAATATTCGTATTTTTTATTTTACTTTCCACCTTACAGATTACATTGATCTGTACTCTGTCAACTACTGTCATCACCCCCCACTGTATCTCGATTGATTCCCAAAAGTCTCACATTCCCTAGAAAGTGATTGAGTTGCGAATCTTCGTAAGGCGATTTTATTAGCGCACATGCGAATATCTACACTTGTCCCAGAACAGAGGCAAAGGGCTTTGCATTCATACATTAGTGAATTGAGTTGCGAATCTTCGTAAGGCGATTTTATTAGCGCACATGCGAATATCGGCACGTCCCAGAACAGAGGCAAAGGGCTTTGCATTCATACATTAGTGAATTGAGTTGCGAATCTTCGTAAGGCGATTTTATTAGCGCACATGCGAATATCGGCACGTCCCAGAACAGAGGCAAAGGGCTTTGCATTCATACATTAGTGAATTGAGTTGCGAATCTTCGTAAGGCGATTTTATTAGCGCACATGCGAATATCGGCACGTCCCAGAACAGAGGCAAAGGGCTTTGCATTCATACATTAGTGAATTGAGTTGCGAATCTTCGTAAGGCGATTTTATTAGCGCACATGCGAATATCTACACTTGTCCCAGAACAGAGGCAAAGGGCTTTGCATTCATACATTAGTGATTGAATTGAGCTGCGAATCTTCGTAAGGCGATTTTATTAACGCAAATGCAAATATCTACACTTGTCCCCAGAACAGAGAGGCAAAGGCCTGTGCATTCATATAGTATAGCACCATATTCGCGAATACGTAGAACTTCGTAAAATTCGATTTACGAATATTCGTATTTTTTATTTTACTTTCCACCTTACAGATTACATTGATCTGTACTCTGTCAACTACTGTCATCACCCCCCACTGTATCTCGATTGATTCCCAAAAGTCTCACATTCCCTAGAAAGTGATTGAGTTGCGAATCTTCGTAAGGCGATTTTATTAACGCAAATGCAAATATCTACACTTGTCCCCAGAACAGAGAGGCAAAGGCCTGTGCATTCATATAGTATAGCACCATATTCGCGAATACGTAGAACTTCGTAAAATTCGATTTACGAATATTCGTATTTTTTATTTTACTTTCCACCTTACAGATTACATTGATCTGTACTCTGTCAACTACTGTCATCACCCCCCACTGTATCTCGATTGATTCCCAAAAGTCTCACATTCCCTAGAAAGTGATTGAGTTGCGAATCTTCGTAAGGCGATTTTATTAGCGCACATGCGAATATCTACACTTGTCCCAGAACAGAGGCAAAGGGCTTTGCATTCATACATTAGTGATTGAATTGAGCTGCGAATCTTCGTAAGGCGATTTTATTAACGCAAATGCAAATATCTACACTTGTCCCCAGAACAGAGAGGCAAAGGCCTGTGCATTCATATAGTATAGCACCATATTCGCGAATACGTAGAACTTCGTAAAATTTGATTAACGAAAATTCGTATTTTTTATTTTACTTTCCACCTTACAGATTACATTGATCTGTACTCTGTCAACTACTGTCATCACCCCCCACTGTATCTCGATTGATTCCCAAAAGTCTCACATTCCCTAGAAAGTGATTGAGGTGCGAATCTTCGTAAGGCGATTTTATTAGCGCACATGCGAATATCTACACTTGTCCCAGAACAGAGGCAAAGGGCATTGCATTCATACATTAGTGATTGAATTGAGTTGCGAATCTTCGTAAGGCGATTTCATTAGCGCACATGTGAATTTTGCATAGCATATGTATTATGCGATGCGAAAATTCGAATTATCGCATATGCGAAATAATAACGAATTTGAATAATCGCGAATATTTTACGAATATTCTTTCGAATATTCACAAAATTTCGCGAATTCGAATATGGGACATGCCGCTCAACACTAGTGCTGGGCCTAAATTTATGACAATGGACTGTTGCAGTGGTGGGTGACGTGAAGCCTGATTCTCTGCTATGACATGCAGACTGATTCTCTGCTGACATGAAGCCAGATTGTCTGTTACGGGACCTCTCTCCTCTGCCTGGGTGCTGGGCCTAAATATATGCCAATGGACTGTTGCAGTGGTGGCTGACGTGAAGCCTCATTCTCTGCTATGACATGCAGACTAATTCTCTGCTGACATGAAGACAGATTCTCTGTTACGGGACCTCTCTCCTCTGCCTGGGTGCCGGGGCCTAAATATCTGAGAATGGACTGTTCCAGTGGTGGGTGACGGGAAGCCAGATTCTCTGCTATGGAACCTCTCTCCAATTGATTTTGGTTAATTTTTATTTATTTAATTTTTATTTTTATTCATTTCCCTATCCACATTTGTTTGCAGGGGATTTACCTACATGTTGCTGCCTTTTGCAGCCCTCTAGCTCTTTCCTGGGCTGTTTTACAGCCTTTTTAGTGCCGAAAAGTTCGGGTCCCCATTGACTTCAATGGGGTTCGGGTTCGGGACGAAGTTCGGATCGGGTTCGGATCCCGAACCCGAACATTTCCGGGATGTTCGGCCGAACTTCTCGAACCCGAACATCCAGGTGTTCGCTCAACTCTACTCACCACGTCAAGGTCGCCTTAATGAGTGGTCCCTAACACTAGTTCCTACCTGTTATGGGCCATGACAGCCACACAAAGTCCAGGGAGTGTAGGTACAGCATGCACGCCAAGCACAGTCTGCTTTTAACCCCGTCCGGTGCCATTACAGCTTTCATCGGATCCAGGGATGCAAGTACCAACATGCATGCTGAGCCCACTATATACTTCTCCTGGAGCCAAATGGCTACTGGTAGGTGCTATATAAGCAGACTCAGTTTTATACTGACTTTAAAACCAGCCTCCAGGGCATACTAACTGGTCAGGTGTGCATGACTGCTTGGAGATAGCCACGCCTCTAATATATACTACAAAGAAAAAATATGGGGGATTCAGCCCGCACAACCCTATGCAGGTGCAGATTGCTATTGCGAAATGCAGATATTTTTGCGTTTGTAACTGTATTTCGCCATAGCAATCTGCCCCTGCATAGGGTTGTGCGGGCTGAATCCTCCATAGCTTTTCAGGTTCGCCTGCCATTAAAGTGAATGGTGCCCGACGCAGTTTACGAACATTTGATCTCGTTCGCAATCTGTACCAGCCGATGTTCGTCCATCACTAGTTGCAGGCACTGGCAGAGGAATTTCCACCCACAGCAAAACAGGTACGGGTGTCAATCCTACCGCGCCTGCAAGAAGAGGGTGGTTTGAAGATGTGTTGGTCACTTCGATATGAGATCATTCTTGCAACCAACCCATCGACAGCTGCCCTCCGATTCCAGCCTCAGAGAATGCCTAGACCGACAGGTGTCCGACTACATCGGGTTAACGGCCGATGTGGAAGCTCTGAATAGCAAGGAACCCCTAGACTACTAGGTGTGCAGGCTTGACCTGTGGCCAGAGCTGGCACAATTTTCCATGGAACTCTTGGCTTTCCCCTCGTCGAATGTCCTGTCCAAAAGGACGTTCAGCACAGCAGGCGGGATCGTAACCAATAAGCGCACTCGCCTAGCTCAATACCTGTGTATTTGAAGTTCCTAATGCCAGACCACACATATCCGCCACCACCTAGAACAAAGAATGGTCCTTGTATATACAGCGGCATAAAAGGCCTTTTCTATCAGGTGAATGCCTAATGTTTGGGGCTTGTACTCCACTGGCCTGCAGTAAAATTGTTATCCACTGACAGCCTAATATACCTCCAGCCACATAATCACTTGTTCTTTTCTGTCTGGTGAATGCCTAATGTTTGGGGCCTGTACTCCACTGGCCTGCAGTAAGATTGTTATCCACTTACTGTCTAACCCCTTCAAGTCAAAGTTTAGTTTTGCTCTCCCTGGCTTCCCAGAGCCATAACTTTTTATTTGTCTGTTCACATAGCATATGAGGGCTTGTTTTTTGCGGGACAAGTTGTACTTTCCAACGCCACCATTTAATTTTGAATATAATGTAGTGGAAAGCATGAAAAAAAATTCCAAATGGGGTGAAATAGCAAAAAAAATAAAAATGATTCCACCACAGTTTTATGGGTTTTTAAATTGCGAAATTTGATGTACAATAAAACTGACCAGTTACTTTTATTCTACAGGTCAGTACAAATCTGGAGATACCTTATACAGGTCCTTCTCGAAAAATTAGCATATTGTGATAAAGTTCATTATTTTCTGTAATGTACTGATAAACATTAGACTTTCATATATTTTAGATTCATTACACACCAACTGAAGTAGTTCAAGCCTTTTATTGTTTTAATATTGATGATTTTGGCATACAGCTCATGAAAACCCACATTTCCTATCTCAAAAAATTAGCATATTTCATCCGACCAAAAAAATAAAAGTGTTTTTAATACAAAAAAAGTCAACCTTCAAATAATTATGTTCAGTTATGCACTCAATACTTGGTCGGGAATCCTTTTGCAGAAATGGCTGCTTCAATGCGGCGTGGCATGGAGGCAATCAGCCTGTGGCACTGCTGAGGTGTTATGGAGGCCCAGGATGCTTCGATAGCGGCCTTAAGCTCATCCAGAGTGTTGGGTCTTGCGTCTCTCAACTTTCTCTTCCCAATAGCCCACAGATTCTCTATGGGGTTCAGGTCAGGAGAGTTGGCAGGCCAATTGAGCACAGTAATACCATGGTCAGTAAACCATTTACCAGTGGTTTTGGCACTGTGAGCAGGTGCCAGGTTGTGCTGAAAAATGAAATCTTCATCTCCATAAAGCTTTTCAGCAGATGGAAGCATGAAGTGCTCCAAAATCTCCTGATAGCTAGCTGCATTGACCCTGCCCTTGATAAAACACAGTGGACCAACACCAGCAGCTGACATGGCACCCCAGACCATCACTGACTGTGGGTACTTGACACTGGACTTCAGGCATTTTGGCATTTCCCTCTCCTTAGTCTTCCTCCACACTCTGGCACCTTGATTTCCGAATGACATGCAACAGTCCAGTGCTGCTTCTCTGTAGCCCAGGTCAGGCGCTTCTGCCGCTATTTCTGGTTCAAAAGTGGCTTGACCTGGGGAATGCGGCACCTGTAGCCCATTTCCTGCACACGCCTGTACACGGTGGCTCTGGATGTTTCTACTCCAGACTCAGTCCACTGCTTCCGCAGGTCCCCCAAGGTCTGGAATCGGTCCTTCTCCACAATCTTCCTCAGGGTCCGGTCACCTCTTCTCGTTGTGCAGCATTTTCTGCCACACTTTTTCCTTCCCACAGACTTCCCACTGAGGTGCCTTGATACAGCACTCTGGGAACAGCCTATTCGTTCAGAAATTTCTTTCTGTGTCTTACCCTCTTGCTTGAGGGTGTCAATGATGGCCTTCTGGACAACAGTCAGGTCGGCAGTCTTACCCATGATAGCGGTTTGGAGTAATGAACCAGGCTGGGAGTTTTTAAAAGCCTCAGGAATCTTTTGAAGGTGTTTAGAGTTAATTAGTTGATTCAGATGATTAGGTTAATAGCTCATTTAGAGAACCTTTTCATGATATGCTAATTTTTTGAGATAGGAATTTTGGGTTTTCATGAGCTGTATGCCAAAATCATCGATATTAAAACAATAAAAGGCTTGAACTACTTCAGTTGGTGTGTAATGAATCTAAAATATATGAAAGTCTAATGTTTATCAGTACATTACAGAAAATAATGAACTTTATCACAATATGCTAATTTTTTGAGAAGGACCTGTATGTATAGTTTTTCTTGAGTTTTGATTGTGATAAAAAAATTAAAAAGTTGGAAAAAAATCTTTTTTTTGTCGCCATATTTTGCCCTCTATAGCTTTTTAGTCATTATGTGTACGGAGCTGTATGGGGCTAATTTTTTGGGGGGCAATCTGAACTTTTCAGTGATACCATTCTGGGGTGTGTATGACTTTTTGATCACTTTTTATTTAATTGTTTGTAGAAAATGGAGCGACCAACAACGGCGAATTGGCGCATTTGCACACTTTTTCCATTTTGTTGTTTGCCACATGGGGAATATATTTTATTTTTTTATACTATGGGCATTTTCGCACATCACAGATTTTTTTATGTTTTTAGTTCTTTTATTTTTATTTTGGGAAAAGGGGGTGATTTGAATTATTATATATATATTTTTTTATATATATATTTTTTTTACACTTTTCTATAGTTCCCATAGGAAACTATAACATGCAATCATCTGATTGCTATTATCATAGACTCCAATACACTTGCATTGTCTATGATGATTTCACTGCTTTCCTATGAAGCCCTTGTACAGGCAAAGGCTCCATAGGAAATACTATGCAGCAGCCCGGTGTCAATTATAAAGACACGGGCTGCTGCATACACACTCCGTCTTCTCCAATCGCCACACGGGGAGCCGGAGCACAACCGAAAGTGCGCACTTTCGGTTTCAGCGAGCTCAGATGCCGTGGTCAGGATTGACAACAGCATTTGAGGGGTTAAATGTCCGCAAAAGGCATTACTGATGGTTGTGGACATGAGCCACGGGTGTCTGCTAAAAGAAGCAGACGGCCACCCGCGGCTATGGCGCCCGCAGCGGGCAGGAGCGGGCGCCATCTTTAAACACTCGCCAAGCTCCATACATGTATGGCACTGGGCGTGAAAGGGCTAATATATCTCCAGCCACATAATCACATGTTATTTTCTGTTAGGTGAATGCCTAATGTTTTGGGTCTGTACTTCCATGGACTGAAGTACATTTTTTCTAGGCTTCAGCAGGGCACATTTTGAGAGTTTCTCTTTAAGAAGCATAAACATGGCCCCTGATTAAAATACATATTTTTGTGGGAATTTTTGCCATTGATCCCCCTCTGGTATGTCACTATCCATGTTGTGGGACTATTTGTGCACTTTTAGTAAGTATTTGGTGGATGCAAATATGACCTGAAGGTTTTTCAGGTTCGCCTGCCATTAAAGTGAATGGGGCCCGCTGCGAACACGTGGTTCGCAAACATTTGATCCCAGCCGATGTTCGTCCATCACAATCAGGGAAGACTAGGAAAAGCTTTGAGGAGAGACAAGTGGTATTATAAGCATTGACATAAGGGTTAGGAGGAGTAGAATATTATACATCTCCAGGTGTGTGTCACACATCCATGTGCACATAACTTGCCTTTGATTACATGGATTCAGCACTATGAATAAACCACGGGGCAGATTTATTGATCCTGTCTAATATTTAGACAGTATAACTAAATGATTATTAGGGTAATTTTTTAAGTCTGCTCTAGCATACTTTGTGACAAGTTTGGTAAATTTGGTGCATTTTGGAACTTTTCTTTCAAAATGCTGCACCACTCTTTTACGCCACCCCCTACTGTTATGATTTTAAAAAAATGTGGTGATAAATCTGGAGTAAAACCAATTACTATAGCAAACCATTCAAACTTTCCCAATTTTTACCACAAAATGAGCCAGAACTCTGGCTCATTTAGCTTACCAAATATCCCTCCATGTTCATCTATCATCTTACTACAGATATTTAGCATATTTAAGCCTATTCAATGTACGGTAAGTAGTTTTTGATTTTTGTCCAAGCTGATATATTTTTATGATAGATTAGCAACAAGATGATACAGTTGAAGGAAATGGTTAAATTAACCGTGCTCTGCAGGAAATGAAGATTAAATAGACGTGTGAAAGGAAGCTTTGTTCTCTTTTACAATGATTTCTTTCTTTGTAGATAGTAGTGCTCTCAAAACGTGATTGTCCAGAGAGCATACCCATTGTTATACTCTTTGCGCACAATTTACATTAGAAATATATAATAGTAGTATTCAACCAGGCACAACAGTCATCATGTAGATCTTATGTGCTCTTCATGTGTAACTGCATCCCAACATCCACTATACATGAACATGAACAACAGATGTTGGGTCTTTAAAGATAGCTCCCATACCAGAGCTGAGTGCCCATTCTTTTACACAGCAGACATCCATGGCTAATATCTGTGATCAGTGATAACACCAATCGTAGACATTTAACCCTACCTGGATTTTAGCAAAGCCTTTGATACAGTGCTACATAATATAAACTGATAGATAAATGACTAAAGATTGGAATTAATCCCTTAATCCCCATCTATCTGTTGGATATATATAAGAGTGTTGTGGTTAATGGGATACATTCTGAGGCGAGATTAGTTACAAGTTGAGTACCTCAAGGATCTGTCTTGGGTCCTATTCTATTTAGTATCTTTGTAGGCAACATAGGAAAAGGTTTCGACATCTACAAGACCCTCCTGGATGTGAATAGATTAGCCCGGTACCTTACTTTGAGGAGACATTTCGTTCATAGTGATACAGATGATTCCTCCCCTGCTCCTCCTGTTCCGGCTTTCATTTCTCCTGACGTAACTTCTCCAAGCCAAACGAATACATATTTTCAGGAACTTGTCCACATCTCTCATCTTCAGCAGTATCGGGACGTTTCTAGTTCTTTGCCTGTGTCTGATTTCTCTCATAATTTTGCTACTCACAACCGTGATTTTTATCCTATACAGTCTCGCTCTCCGGCTCTCGATCATTTTCAGGAATCAGTGGAGCGAGATTTCGTTGCATTGAGAGATATCTGTCATTCTAGATCTAAATTTAATATCAACCTCAATTTGTCCACTGCTGAAAAAATGGCTCTTAAGGAGCTTGAAAATATGAAAGATGTTATCTTTAAACAGGCGGATAAAGGGGGGTCGGTTGTGGTCATGTACCTCTCCATATATGCGTCCAAAAATCTTCCCATGTTAGAGGACTCGGACACATATCTAGAGATGTCACATGACCCCACCCCCCCAGTTCCAAAAAAATCTGCTTTCTCTGTTGTCTTTGGGGGTCAAGAGTCGATTTATGGATCAAAAACAAGTTGATTTTATATATGTTTCACATCCCATTATTCCCATTTTCCACTCTTCACCCAAAATTCATAAACCATGCTTTCCCCCACCCATGCGGCCCATTGTAGCCGGCATAGGCTCATTTACGGAGCAATTGTCTGCGTGGGTTGACAGTTTGTTGCAGCCACTTGTCCAGACCATCCCGGGTTTTCTTCTAGATACCAGAAGTGTACTTCAGTCCTTTCATAAATTTTCCTGGAAACTGGAGTATGTTTGGATAACTGCGGATGTTACATCCCTATACACTGTCATCCCTCATCATGCAGCCATAGTCTCCTTACGTTGGTTCCTGAATACCTATGCCGATTTTAGTCTAGAATTTCAAGACTACATATGCGATGTTGTCTTTTTTCTACTTAACCACAATATATTCATGTTTAACCACCGCTATTTCCTCCAACGTACTGGTGTTTCCATGGGGGCAAAATTCTCGCCTTTCATGGCCAAAATCTACATGGCGTGGTGGGAATCCTGTTATCTCTTTTCAGATCACAATATTTGGGCCCCCTCATTACGGTGGTATGACCGTTATATTGATTACTTGTTGTTCATCTGGTCAGGTGACCATACTGCCATACCACTGTTTGAGGAGTACCTAAATAACAACACTTTAAATCTGACATTTACTTTTAATTTTAATTGTACATCCATTGCGTTTTTGGATTTGACTTTGAACGGTAATGTCACTGATTCCAATATAGTCATCCGCACTTACCGCAAGGAGACGGCGGGTAATAGCACTTTGTTTGTGTCCTCCTGTCATCCTGTTCATGTTGTAGCCAATATTCCTAGAGGCGAATTCACACGCCACAAACGTAATTGCTCCAGTGACACGGGCTTCAGGGAGGAGCTCAATCTAGCTGCTGAGCGCCTTGTTGCTCGTGATTGCAGCAATAGCAGTTTGACACAGGCTGCGGCAGTAGTCAAATCCAAGATTTAGAGATAGATTTAGTTTTTCCACAGAATAGGGCCATCAGCTGTTCCAACTTTAACAGAGAGGTCTCAAAGAACAGAGCCCCAGTTTTCTCTACAAGTTACAGTGCGGAATTCAATACAATTTGTGACAAAATTAGAAAAAATCTGTCCCTGCTACACATGGACGAGCAGTGGTCTAATGTTCTCAGCTCAAACATCAAATGCATAACCCCACAAGCTGATGTTGACGGTGGTGTAAAAGGGCTCTGATGTGTTCCTGACTGAAATACATTGGCTAAAGTGTCAGTTCTTAGCATCAGCTTGAGGGGTTAGCCAGTGTTGTCAGTTACATATCATTGTGGTGCACCTTTTGCAGTGATTTATTTATTTTTATATTTGCATCCACACATTATCCCATCTTGTGTAGGATGACATTGTGGTGCATATGGTCAGCTGCCGACATCCTCTATTGTATGCATTTTTGCTGGGGTTTGCCGTTTGCAACGGATCACATGCAGAGGAATTGCACCCCCGATTATAAACATGCTACAGTGTTTGGGTTTTTTGAGCATTCCTCCCATAGCCACTTTATTTTAGTTATTTTTATTAAGACCTTGCACAATTTTTTATGACCTTATGGGGGACACAAAGTGTAAAATAAAAAAAAAATAAAAAAAAATAGTAAAGTGTTTTATAAAAGAAATAAAAAAAAGTTTCACATGTAAAAAAAAAAATCCCCAATTAAGTAATTTAAAAAATGTTAAAAATAGAAAAAAAGAAAAAGAAAATAGACATATTTGGTATTGCAGTGTCCGTGACGGCTGCCTCAATAAAAATATCACATGATCTACCCATCAAGTGAGCGTCTTAAAAAAATAAATAAACATTAGCCAAAACAGCTTTTTAGTTATCGCACCTCCCAAAAAACCTTGATCAAAAAGCCACATGTAGCTTAAAATGGTAGCAATAAAAATGTCACCTCATCCTGCAAAAAATCAGCCCCCAAGACCATAGCCTTAAAAATGTAAAAAATATGGCTCTAATAAAATTGCAACACAAGATACAAAAAAAATCCTCTTATTAAGTAAAACGTAAAAAAAAAAGACATTTGGTATTGCCACGTCTATAACAACTGGCTCTACAAAAATATCACATAATATATCCCATCAAGTGAATGGCATAAAAAAAAATATTACGCCAAAACAGCTTTTTTATTTGTCACCTCACCTAAAAAACACAATATAAATCAAACAAAGTCATATGTAGCCCAAAATGGTAGCAATAAAAACTTCACCTGACCCCGCAAAAAACAAGCCCTCACACAAGACCATAGCCAGAAAAATAAAGAAAATATGGCTCTAAGAAAACGCCAACACAAAAACATGATTTTTTTAAAATGTTCTTATTGTGTAAAATGTAAAAATAAAACTAGACATATTTAGCATCGTTGCATCTGCAATGACCAGATCTACAAAAAAAATAATCACAAGATCTACCCTATTAGGTGAACCGTGTAAATATATATAGAAAAATGACACCAAACAGCTTTTTTTGCGAGTTCATCTAATGAGATAAAAAGCTACAAGAAAGCCAAATGTACCCCAAAATGGTGCCAATAAAATCTATAGCTTGTCCCGCAAAAAATAAGCCCCCAGGCAGCTCAGTCAACAATTTTTTTTAAAAGTTATCGCTCTTAAAAACCATGACAGAAAATATCATGTTAGAAAATCCAGATGTCTCTCCTTCCCTTCTGAGCCCTGGCATATACACAAATAGCGGTTTACGAGCACAATTGGGGTGTTACTGTATTCAGGATAAAATAGGTAGCAAATTGTGGGGGGATATTCTCCTGCTATCTTTTGTGAAAAAGAAAGTTTGGGCCTAAAGTACCAAAATAAATGTAATTTTTCATTTTCACAGCCAAGGATTATAAATTCTATAAAAAAGCTTGTTGGGTCAAAGTGCTCGCTACACCCCTTAAAAATTCCTTGGGTGGCGTAGTTTACAAAATGTAACTTTTGGGGGGTTTTCACTGTGGGGATACCTCAGGGTCTCTTCAAATGCAACATTTATAAATAAAGGTGAAATATATTGGCTCAAATTCACCATTAACATGATGCATTTGAAGAGACCCTGAGGTATCCCCACAGTGAAAACCCCCCAAAAGTTACATTTTGTAAACTACACCACCCAAGGAATTTTTAAGGGGTGTAGCGAGCACTTTGACCCAACAAGCTTTTTTATAGAATTTATAATCCTTGGCTGTGAAAATGAAAAATTCCAGAAAAATCTGCCTTCCAAAAGTCATATGGCGCTCTTTGCCTTCTGAGCCCTGTCGTGTGCATATAGCGGTACACAACCACATATGGGGTGTTTCTGTAAACTGCAGAGTCAGGGAAATAAATATTGAGGTTTGTTTTGTTGTTAATCCTTGGTGTGTTACAGGAAAAAAAATTTGATTAAAATGGAAAATCTGCAAAAAAAATGGAAATTTTGACATTTCTCCTCTATTTTGATTTAATTTCTGTGGAATACTTAATGGGTTAACAATATTTCTAAAATCTGTTTTAAATAGTTTAAGGGGTGTAGTTTGTAAAATGGTATATTTATGGGTGGTTTCTATTATGTGAGCTCTTCAAAATGACTTCAGAACTAAACTGGTCCTTAAAGAAATTTATTTAGGAAATGTTCTTAAAATTTTTAAAAAAAATGCTTCTAAAATTCTAATTCTTCTAACATCCTAAAAAAATAAATTACATTACCAAAATGATTCCAACATAAAGTAGACATATGGTGAATGTTAATTAACGAGTATTTTATGAGGTATCTGTCTAGTGATTTTTTTAAAATTTTCTTTAACTTTTAGATTTTTTTTATAAATAAAAGTGAAATATATTGGCTCAAATTCACCATTAACATGATGTACAATGGTTCACAAGAAAACAATCTCTGAACGGCTTGGATAAGTAAAAGCATTCCAAAGTTATTACCACATAAAGGAACATATATCAGATTTTCTAAATTAGGCCTGGTCAGGGGGCAAATGGCCTAGTCTGGAAGTGGTTAAGTATTAAAACATAAAAAATTATGCAAACGTGGTATCGCTGTAATCGCACTAGCCAAGAGAATGAAGGGAACAGGTCAGTTTTACCACACAGGGAATGGCATAAAAACAAAAACAAATGGTCCCATTATAAAATAAAAACTTGACCCACAAAAAATCAAGTCTTATGTGAAAGGAAGAATATAAAAATTATGGCTCTGGGAAGGCAGGGAGTGAAAAATGACAGAAAAACTGAAAATCTCTGCATCAGGAAAGGGTTAAAGGGATGATACAGCCTAGAAGCTGACAACCCTACTGGTAAAAACCTGTGGTCAATTAAAAAAGAAAAGCAACTCCCCTGTCTTCAGTTTTGTGACTCTGCCCAAAAGTGGATTGGTCCCTTAACCACTGAGGCCAATGACGTGCAATTCTAGCACACGTGACTGGGGCTAGTGATTGGTTATGACTAGTGGGGTTGTCAGCTGCTTGGCCAATAACTCCTTCAAAAGGGTTTTCATTAAACATTCTGATAATTTTCTTCCATTCCAAAAACATACTGGAAGTTTAATTGACTTCTATGAAACTTTCCCATAAATAGACTGAGAGTAGAAAAGGAATTTATATGAGTGACTAAAGTCCATGTACACTCAACAGAAAATGCTCAAGATGGAAAATAAACAGGAACTAAATATTAATATTGGTCCCATGGAGTAAAAATTACCATATATATTTATATATTTTTTTTCAAGAATTGTGAATATATAGAAGTCCTTTCTCCGCAGGTTATTGAAGCTCATTTATGTTCTCCGACAACTTATCTTTCTTATATTTCCTAGCAGCGATAAAAAGTTCCTTGTCTGAATCCACCGAAAATGATCACGGTTGGCTATTATCTCAAGGAAAAAAGATTAAGAGAGTATTTCTAAGTTGTAGAGTTGTGTGCAGTTTCTCAACCGTTTTTTCTTAACAATGGGAGCAAAATTGGTGACATTTTTCTTTCTGACTAAATTTAAGGGGTTGGTCACTGTATGTATATTTCTGCAGATGTGCCAGGAACACAACATTAAGCAGCTGGTGATAGACTGTTGTTAAAGCATTGGCACCAATGTTCTAAGTTTCACTATGTCTAATCAGTGTGTACTGGTTACTGCAGCCCTGCACTTCTGTCTCAAAATGGTCGCTGATGGAGGATCATGTGACAAATCTCATCCATCAGTGACCTCCATTGACTTACATTGTGGATGAACTTTCACTTGCACAGTACGTCTGCAGTGTTAACCAATGGAGGCTGCTGATGGATGGAACTGGTCAGATGACCCTCCATCAGTGGCCATTTTGGGACTGAAGTGCATGGCTGCAAGTAAGCAGCCAAAAAAAATGTTTCTATAAAATCCAACCATCCCACAGTTATTGAGACTGACATACAAATTTTGCTAACATTTTCTTGTTCACTCTCTCAACAATCCATTGACTAAATGGGTACTCTATAAACAGTATGACCACGGTCTATACAAAAAGAGATCTTTTAGGTCAGATCAAATAAATGGCCTCCAAGTTTCAATGGAATTGACTTTAACCTATCATAAGGTCACTATGTGTGAAATCTTTGGGGCAGATTCACTGAATCAATCTAGGCAGTATGAACTTAGAGTCTGCAAATGTGTCACATTTATGACAATGGCTTAAGGCCAGACAATACTCATCAATGGCGGTAATCAATACCCATAAATGGCAGTAGAAGCTGCATTTACAGGCAGCATTCTCCTTCGCTGTATGATGATAAGAGTTGGCTACTTCTGTTGCTTGTCGTCAAGGAGATTAATTGTTTCTGGGCAGCAAATTCGTACAGTACAATTTGCTGCCTAAAAATGATGATTTAGGTATCCGTATGAAAGATCATTTCACCCGATGAACGAGCATTTCGGTGATCTGATACCTCTACAGGGGCTGATTATCGGGAATGAACATTTGTACTAACGTTTGTTCCCAATAATTGGGCCGACAATTGGGCCATGTAAATCTGCCTTAACTCTGTATGATAAATGTGGCACATCTTTAGACACATTTGTCCTGTTTTACACCACCTGCTGGTTGGTTTATTTTGTGACAATATTTTGTGCAAAAATGTTGATATAATTCACAGGAGAGGTTTTAAATATTGCTTCGTGGGGAGCCCCAATGACCCTGGGAGCAATTTGTCTCTGCCCCTTCTCTGAATACAGTTGTAATGCGTATGTCAGTCCACCGCTTCATGAATTTCTTGGGGATTAATGTTAGCAGTGCTCCATAAGTTCCATATAAATGAATGAAGTGTTATCTGTAGATTCAGGCTCAGAATGGCCCACAGGGGTACGGGTGAATCCCCTGGTGGGCCTCGAAGCAAGGTGGGCGCCTTGTCTCCCACCCTTACATAATACAGTAGACTTACTGTACTACATACATATATTTAATGTACAGCACCTCAACCAGCCGATGTTCATATGAAAAACTTTATTGATTATTATAGAAACTCCCCAGTCTATTATTATAGACAAGATCAGAGCTGAGATGACTTCTAGTTATAGAGAAAAGCTCCAGACCTCGTGGTAAGGTTTTGTCGGTCCCGGTCTTTATTGCACCAAAATTGTATATACAAATACAGTGGCACCCCTCTTCACTCCCCCAGATTTACGCGTTTTGAACTATTCAGTTTGAAACTATTCAATTTTTCCACACTTCATGATGTCTGGACTGGCTTGGGTCTGCTCCGCGCACTAAGTCACAGGATGAAATTGGGTGAGCTGGATAATTTACAATTTCTACTATAGAGGAAAACTAACCAGTGTCTTCTTCTCTCCAGGACCTACCTTCTCAAAGTTGCTGCAATTACCTCCATATTTAATCATCTAGTAGCATCTTGTGAGCAGATAATATTTGAATGTAACTGTACGGTTGGCCCCCAAAATAAATTTTACTGGTGGGCCCTGGGTACCCCAGTCCGTAGATAATTCAAGCAGTCATATCACCTGCAATGCAATATTTATGAACTATCAAGTCATATGATCACTAGTGATGAGCGGGAGGTGCCATATTCGATTTCGCGATATTTCGTGAATATTCGAATGAATATTCGTGTTATATTCATCGAAATCGAATATTCGTAATTATTCCAATTATCGTGAATAATATACAATTTTTTTTTTCGCGTATTGCGATTATTTATCTTGATAGTATAAGGCAACGTTCCTATGCTAATTGACTATGGCTAGGCTAATATGTGTGTTTTACGAAATTTCGTGATTTGCTCTAACTTCGTCTCTTAGAATATTACGAATATTCTAAAAGACGAAGTTAGAGCAATATTACGAAATTTCGTAAAATACACATATAGATTGTAATTTAGCTAATATAGTGCTATAATCCCTTTTTTTGCCTCTAATTTTTTTTTGCCTCTTCTGAACTTAAGTTTTGTAAAATATGTACACTATTAAAAAATATTACTATAGCAGTATATTAGCTTAAATACAATCTATGTGTATTTTACGAAATTTCGTAATATTGCTCTAACTTCGTCTTTTAGAATATTCGTAATATTCTAAAAGACGAAGTTAGAGCAATATTAAGAACATTTGCAAAAGCCGAAATTGCGATGCGAGTAATATAATACGAAATAATCGCATGAAGATTTCAACTTAGCACTGCTATATTCCATATTCTAGCCTAATATGGAATATAGCAGTGCTAACTTAGCACTGCTATATTCCATACTAGGCTAGAATATGGAATATAGCAGTGCTAAGTTGAAATCTTCATGCGATTATTTCGTATTATATTACTCGCATCGCAATTTCGGCTTTTGCAAATGTTCTTAATATTGCTCTAACTTCGTCTTTTAGAATATTACGAATATTCTAAAAGACGAAGTTAGAGCAATATTACGAAATTTCTAAAAGACGAAGTTAGAGCAATATTACGAAATTTCGTAAAATACAGATAGATTGTATTTAAGCTAATATACTGCTATAGTAATATTTTTTAATAGTGTACATATTTTACAAAACTTAAGTTCAGAAGAGGCAAAAAAAATTAGAGGAAAAAAAAGGGATTATAGCACTATATAAGCTAAATTACAATCTATACAGGGAGTGCAGAATTATTAGGCAAGTTGTATTTTTGAGGATTAATTTTATTATTGAACAACAACCATGTTCTCAATGAACCCAAAAAACTAATTAATATCAAAGCTGAATATTTTTGGAAGTAGTTTTTAGTTTGTTTTTAGTTGTAGCTATTTTAGGGGGATATCTGTGTGTGCAGGTGACTATTACTGTACATAATTATTAGGCAACTTAACAAAAAACAAATATATACCCATTTCAATTATTTATTTTTACCAGTGAAACCAATATAACATCTCAACATTCACAAATATACATTTCTGACATTCAAAAACAAAACAAAAACAAATCAGTGACCAATATAGCCACCTTTCTTTGCAAGGACACTCAAAAGCCTGCCATCCATGGATTCTGTCAGTGTTTTGATCTGTTCACCATCAACATTGCGTGCAGCAGCAACCACAGCCTCCCAGACACTGTTCAGAGAGGTGTACTGTTTTCCCTCCTTGTAAATCTCACATTTGATGATGGACCACAGGTTCTCAATGGGGTTCAGATCAGGTGAACAAGGAGGCCATGTCATTAGATTTTCTTCTTTTATACCCTTTCTTGCCAGCCACACTGTGGAGTACTTAAGCGCGTGTGATGGAGCATTGTCCTGCATGAAAATCATGTTTTTCTTACCTTGCAGACTTCTTCCTGTACCACTGCTTGAAGAAGGTGTCTTCCAGAAACTGGCAGTAGGACTGGGAGTTGAGCTTGACTCCATCCTCAACCCAAAAAGGCCCCACAAGCTCATCTTTGATGATACCAGCCCAAACCAGTACTCCACCTCCACCTTGCTGGCGTCTGAGTCGGACTGGAGCTCTCTGCCCTTTACCAATCCAGCCATCTGGCCCATCAAGACTCACTCTCATTTCATCAGTCCATAAAACCTTAGAAAAATCAGTCTTGAGATATTTCTTGGCCCAGTCTTGATGTTTCAGCTTGTGTGTCTTGTTCAGTGGTGGTCGTCTTTCAGCCTTTCTTACCTTGGCCATGTCTCTGAGTATTGCACACCTTGTGCTTTTGGGCACTCCAGTGATGTTGCAGCTCTGAAATATGGCCAAACTGGTGGCAAGTGGCATCTTGGCAGCTGCACGCTTGACTTTTCTCAGTTCATGGGCAGTTATTTTGCGCCTTGGTTTTTCCACACGCTTCTTGCGACCCTGTTGACTATTTTGAATGAAACGCTTGATTGTTCGATGATCACGCTTCAGAAGCTTTGCAATTTTAAGAGTGCTGCATCCCTCTGCAAGATATCTCACTATTTTTGACTTTTCTGAGCCTGTCAAGTCCTTCTTTTGACCCATTTTGCCAAAGGAAAGGAAGTTGCCTAATAATTATGCACACCTGATATAGGGTGTTGATGTCATTAGACCACACCCCTTCTCATTACAGAGATGCACATCACCTAATATGCTTAATTGGTAGTAGGCTTTCGAGCCTATACAGCTTGGAGTAAGACAACATGCATAAAGAGGATGATGTGGTCAAAATACTCATTTGCCTAATAATTCTGCACGTAGTGTATGTGTATTTTACGAAATTTCGTAATATTGCTCTAACTTCGTCTTTTAGAATATTCGTAATATTCTAAAAGACGAAGTTAGAGCAATATTAAGAACATTTGCAAAAGTCGAAATTGCGATGCGAGTAATATAACACGAAATAATCGCATGAAGATTTCAACTTAGCACTGCTATATTCCATATTCTAGCCTAGTATGGAATATAGCAGTGCTAACTTAGCACAGCTATATTCCATATTAGGCTAGAATATGGAATATAGCAGTGCTAAATTGAAATCTTCATGCGATTATTTTGTGTTATATTACTCGCATCGCAATTTGCGAAATTTCGTAAAATACACATATAGATTAGATTGTAATTTAGCTAATATGGAATATAGCAGTAAGTTGAAAACGCCACTGACTGGAGCAGCCAGGGAGCCAGGAATCCAAAGGACAGGTAAGAACAACTTTAGAGAAGTGGGAAAGAAAAAAATATAATAATAAAAAAAAAAAGAATATTCGAATTCGCGAATATATATAGAACAATATTCTAAATATTCGCGAAATCTCGAAATTGCGATATTCGAGAAAAAAATTTGCAATTCGAATATTCGCGCTCAACACTAATGATCACTTTAATATGACTAGAAGTATTAAGAATTTTTTAAAGTTGGGAAGAATCATAATAATTACACCTGACATACAAGGTGAAGTCATTTTAAAGAAATGATGCTGACAGAATGTGGGGCATAATCAAATGTGATGTCATCTCTTCTGTCTGTGATATCACTGTGAATGATCTGCAGTAATAACGGCAGGAGAAAAAGGAATCGTCAGAAAGCTTTATTATGCGATAGAGAATACATTTACAAAAAACGTATAACATTTCTCATCAAACCTCTACTCCCTAGTTTAGCCTGTTAGATAATTTTGGCCACGTTGGAAGCTGCAGTTTTCAAATCTTAATTGAATTTGCAAATTATAAAAAGATAACATTTAGAAATCAGAAGGGAACAGAATGGGGAGTTTCTTCTCCATCTGTGATGAGAGATATCAGCTGCTGGTGCAGTAAGTAGCTTCAAGGAAGAATCGGAAAACCTTTTAGCACAGCAGGAAATACAGGACTGTAGTAATTAATTTCTTCACAGGTCAGAAAAGTTTGAAGTAAGGAAGGACTTTCAATCAGACAAATTCAAAATAGATTAACTTAATATAATTGATGTATTAGCGGTGTAGATATTATATTTTAGTGTTGGCTGTAAATCTATTTCTCCTTCTATTTATAATCTATCTATCTATTTATCTATCTATTATCTATCTATCATCTATCAAAGAATGTAAAAGGAGTACTATCACAAAAACTGAGAAAAACTGAGTGCCATCTCTCCATGACTAGGGTTGAGTGAACCTGTACTGTAAAGTTCGGGTTTGTACTGAACTTTAGGAATTTTTTTACCCCGGCCCAAACCCGAACATTTCAGTAAAAGTTTGGGTTCAGATTCGGTGTTCAGTGCTTTCTTGGCACTTTTTGAAAGGCGTCAGAGCAGCCAAACAACAAGAGGTTTACTGTCTGACCTTAGAAGCCATCACAGCCATGCCTACTAATGGCATGGCTGTGATTGGCCAGTGCAGCATGTGACCCAGCCTCTATATAAGCTGGAGTCACGTAGCGCTGCACGTCACTCTGCTGTGCTTAGTGTAGGTAGAGGATGCTGCTGGTGATTTCAGGGAGAGAATAGGACTGAATCTTTGCTCAAAATCTGAATCTTACTCAGCGATCTACATACATTGTGTTTTGCAGGTACAGGGCAATTTTTTTTTATCCTGCCCTGAACCCAGTGACTGAAAAAAAAACAACTTTAATAAGTCAGTTAGGTGGGCGGTGTGGGCGACGGCAACCATTTTATGCAAGCTCAGTGCACCAGCACTGGGACATTGAAATTGGGACATTGAAAATTCATTTTTTTGGGGCAATTTACAACATCTGGTGCATTTGCAGGCTTAGTCAGTGTGCAATTTAAGCTAGAAGTACAGCCATCATTTTCTGGGGTTTTAAAAACACACTTTTTGTGCCAAAAAACACTATTCTTCAGATCTGCAAGTGTTAAATTCAAGTTTAATATATACAGCTTTAATATTCTGTTACCAAAAAAACACTTTTTTGGCAATATGCAACATCTGGATTAGTCAGTGTGCAATTTAAGCTAGAAATACAGCCATAATTTTCTTGATTTTTAAAAACACATTCACCACTAACTTCAGCACAACAAGGGGTAAACGATAGCAGGCAGTTTTAAAACGTATCCGTTTGGGGGACAAACCCCAGGAGCTGTGGACAAGCCTTGTACAACAGATCGATGAGTGGTTTGTGCCAGTCAGCCTCAAGCCCGGCCTGGTGGTGTGTGATAATGGGCAAAATCTCGTAGCAGCTCTGGGAATAGGCGGTTTGACGCACATCCCTTGCCTGGTGCATGTGCTAAATTTGGTGATGCAGAGATTCCTTAAAAACTACCCCGATATGTCAGAGCTGCTGCATAAATTGTGTCACGAGGGTGTCAAGAGCCACGTCTGACTCTGTTATACCCGGGGTCAGGAAGTCGCAGCGGGTGGCTGCGCGCTCTATGTCTAAAGATCACGGTGTTTCTTAGTGTTTGTTTTCTGTGTTTGCCTTGCTATCCTTTTTGTCTCACTCAGGGATCCGTAGCTTCTCCTCCTCAGCTGTTTCTTGTCTGCCACTCCCAAACTCCTTATATTCTCCTCTCACACTTCTCTTGTTGCCAGTTATAGAGCTTCCTGCCTGGACATCTATACTGACCCACTGGAGCTGAGAATCTGGTTGTTGTTCCAGAGTGCTACCCTCCGGATCCCTGTTGGGCTTTTGTTGTCTCCTGTTGTTGCCCACCTGGGATTATATGTTTAGTTTGTATTGTCTGTCCTCCCCTTGGTGTTTTCCTCTAGAGCTAGTGGTGCGGACTAGTGTTCCCACCGCCCTGTTCACTATCTAGGGCTCATCCTAGGGAAAGCCAGGGTTTTAGGCACGTGATCGGCGTACGGGTGAGGAACCCGTCTAGGGACGACAGGGCAGCCAGGTGCCAGACGCAAGGTGAGTCAGGGGTCACCACCTTCCCTCTCACTAGGGCAGGGCCTCCCTCTGTTCCTCCCTCCGTGTCACGTATGTGACAGTTACGCCGATCGTGATATTATAACTGGCCCTTATTTTTTGAGAAAAAAAAAAAAAAAAAAAAAAATTATTTAAATTTTTTTTTCTCTACTTAGAATCCAATATGGATCCTATTGCTGCTTTGGCAAAACAGCTTCAAGGCCTGTCTTTGGAGGTGGCAGGATTGAAGGCGTCTGTCCTCCAACAGCAGCAGCAAATGCAGCAGACCGTAAGCCCAGCGGTTGCTATGGGTAACCAGGTTGTTACAGAACCCAAGGTTGTTCTTCCTGACAGATTCTCTGGGGGAAGGGACAAATTTGTGTTGTTCCGTGAGGCCTGCAAATTATATTTTAAGCTGCGCCCTTACTCCTCAGGTAATGAAGAACAGCGGGTGGGGATTGTTATTTCCCTGCTTCAGGGGGACCCGCAATCCTGGGCGTTCTCGTTACCCCCTGGTTCCCAGGCTCTCCGGTCAGTGGAGGGATTTTTTGGGGCTTTGGGTCTCATATATGATGACCCTGACCGTGTCGCCCTGGCTGAGTCGAAGTTACGGAGACTCCTACAGGGAGATCGGCCAGCAGAGGAATATTGCTCAGAGTTCCGCAGGTGGGCTACGGATACTCAGTGGAACGACCCGGCTCTCAGGAGTCAGTTCTGCTCTGGGTTATCTGAAAGGGTTAAGGATGCGCTGGCGCTGTATGAGACCCCCCTTTCCCTTGATGCTGTTATGTCCCTCTCTATCAGGATAGATAGACGTCTTAGGGAGAGATCGAAAATTCCTGAGCAATCGGTAACCTCTCCCAAGCAGCAGTTAGTCTGTACGGACTTGGATGAGCCTATGCAGCTAGGAGGAACTTCTCGTCAGGTCCGTCCTCCTGAGGTTCGCCGTAGGTGGGGGGCTTGTTTTTTCTGTGGGGGGAAGGGTCATTTCATTAATGTCTGTCCCTCCTTTCCCAAAAACAAAAGACCGTCGGAAAACTACTAACCCCAGGCTGTGCGGAGGATGTCAGCCGGGGGGTATACGTTTCCTCCATACGAACATCTCAATTTGTGTTGCCAGCGGTTATTGTTTTTGGTGTTAAGACGGAGTCTATTTCTTTTTTTCTAGACAGTGGTGCAGGGGTAAATTTGATAGATGCCCATTTTGCCCGCACTATGGGTTTGTCTCTCTGTACGCTGCAGAGACCCATTCCCATATTCGCTATTGACTCTGCTCCTCTGTCTCAGAGAAACCTCACTCACGTTGTCCATAACTTACATCTTCGGGTAGGGGACCACCATAAGGAGCGTCTTTCATGTTACGTTCTGGAGGGCCTTCCCTCTCCTGTGGTATTGGGTCTTCCCTGGTTGGTAGCGCACAATCCAGTGGTGGATTGGCAGGCCAGGGAGATATTGGAGTGGAGTGAGCATTGCAGAGAGAATTGCTTAAATAACAATTGCTTAGTCGCCTCCATAGCTTCCCTACCTACATTTATTTCGGACTTTGAGGACGTTTTTTCTGAAAAGGGTTGTCAGAAGCTACCACCTCATCGTCCTTATGATTGCCCGGTTAACCTGATTCCCGGTGCAAAATTACCCAAGTCCAGGTTGTATAATCTTTCGGGTCCAGAGAGACAAGCCATGAAAGATTATATCTCCGAGAGTCTGGCCAAGGGACACATCAGACCCTCTTCTTCACCCGTGGCTGCAGGGTTTTTCTTTGTTAAAAAGAAAGATGGGGGCCTGCGTCCTTGCCTAGATTTCCGTGAGCTAAACCGGATAACCGTCCGAGACCCATACCCTCTTCCTCTCATTCCTGACCTTTTTAATCAGATTGCGGGTGCTAGGTGGTTCTCCAAACTTGATCTTAGGGGGGCCTACAATCTGATTCGTATCAAGGAAGGGGATGAGTGGAAGACAGCTTTTAACACCCCTGAGGGGCATTACGAAAATCTAGTCATGCCTTTCGGTCTGACCAATGCCCCTGCTGTCTTCCAACATTTCGTTAATGATATTTTTAGTCATCTCATCGGCAGGTTTGTAGTCATATACCTAGATGATATCTTAATTTATTCGGCTGATCTGAAAACACATGAAGTACATGTCAGGCAAGTACTGCAGGTCCTACGGACGAATAAATTATATGCGAAAATTGAAAAATGTGTCTTCGCCGTTCAGGAAATACAATTCCTGGGATATCTATTATCTGCTTCAGGTTTCCGTATGGATCCTGGGAAGGTCCAGGCAATTTTAGATTGGTATCTTCCTGAGAACCTTAAAGCTCTACAACGGTTTTTGGGTTTCGCAAATTTCTACAGAAAGTTTATTAAAAATTATTCAGTGATCGTTAAACCCCTTACTGACATGACTAGGAAGGGGACTGATTTTTCTAAATGGTCTGACGCCGCTAAAATTGCATTTTCCTCTCTAAAAGAGAGATTTACCTCGGCACCTGTTCTAATTCAACCTGATGTCTCCCAGCCTTTTATTGTTGAAGTTGATGCGTCGGAGGTGGGAGTGGGGGCTGTATTGTCTCAGGGTCCGTCTCCTGGCAAATGGCGTCCTTGCGCTTTCTTTTCCAAAAAATTATCTGCAGCAGAAAAGAACTATGATATTGGAAATAGGGAACTGTTGGCGATTAAACTGGCGTTTGAAGAGTGGCGTCACTTCTTAGAGGGAGCAATCCACCCCGTCACGGTAATTACGGATCACAAAAACCTTCTGTACCTAGAATCGGCTAAGCGTCTCACCCCTAGACAAGCTAGGTGGTCGCTATTCTTTACCAGATTTAACTTTGTAATCACCTATCGTCCTGGGGCAAAAAATACCAAGGCAGACGCATTGTCTCGTAGTTTCCCTGGAGGGGGTAATGTTAGTGATCCGGTACCTATTTTACAAAGAGGAGTGGTTGTCTCGGCTGTACACTCTGTTCTAGAGGGAAAGGTGTTAGAGGCCCAGGGGGACGCCCCGGCCTCTTGCCCCTCAGAGAAATTGTTTGTACCGTTAAACCTGCGTCTTGAGTTATTGAAGGAACATCATAATTCGGCACTTGCTGGGCACCCAGGTAGTAAAGCAACCTTGGAGCTGTTGTCTCGTCGTTTTTGGTGGCCAAGGTTGCGTCAGGATGTAATAGATTTCGTGTCTACTTGTTCTACTTGTGCACGCGCGAAAGTCTCTCATACACGTCCAGCAGGGTCTTTATTGCCACTTTTCATCCCCAATAGACCATGGACACATCTATCAATGGATTTCATCACTGACTTACCTTTGTCTGCGGGTAAAACAGTTATCTTGGTAGTAGTAGACAGGTTTAGCAAAATGGTACACTTTATTGCGCTACCCGCACTTCCTAATGCTAAGACTCTTGCTCAGGTGTTTATCAGTGAAATCGTGAAGCTTCACGGGGTCCCTTCCGATGTGGTTTCGGATCGGGGAACCCAGTTTATTTCTAAGTTTTGGAAAGCTTTTTGTACCCGTTTAGGGGTACACTTATCCTTTTCCTCAGCTTTCCATCCTCAGTCGAATGGACAGACTGAGCGTACCAACCAAAACCTAGAAACATATTTAAGGTGTTTTGCGTCTGAAAACCAAGAGGTGTGGTCGTCATATTTACCGTTAGCCGAGTTTGCCATAAATAATCGCCGTCAGGAATCCACTGGCAAGTCACCATTTCTTGGTGCATACGGTTTTCATCCCCAATTTTGTACTTTCAAAGAGGGGGGGTCTTCTGGGGTTCCCGAAGAGGAACGGTTTTCTTCATCTCTTTCATCGGTATGGCAGAAGGTGCAAGCTAACTTGAAAAATATGAGTGGTAAATACAAATGCATGGCCGATAAGAAACGGTCGCCAGGTCCGGACCTAGGAGTGAATGACTATGTGTGGTTGTCTACTAGGAATATTAAGTTGAAGGTTCCCTCTTGGAAACTGGGTCCTAGGTTCATTGGTCCTTATAAAATTGTAGCCGTCATTAACCCTGTGGCTTTTCGCCTGGAGCTACCTCAGACTTTTAAGATCCATAACGTCTTCCATAAGTCGTTGCTCAAGAAGTATGTTCCACCTCTAGAACCATCACCGCTGCCACCTCCTCCTGTTGTTGTGGATGGTAATCTGGAGTTTCAAATATCCAGAATTGTTGATTCTCGTCGGGTCCGCCGCTCTCTTCAGTATCTGGTGCATTGGAGGGGTTACGGTCCCGAGGAAAGAATGTGGGTTCCAGCGTCAGAGGTAAACGCCAACAGGTTGATTCAGGCTTTCCATGTCTCTCATCCGGAGAGACCTGGTCCTGAGTGTCCGGAGGCCCCTCGTGAAAGGGGGGGTACTGTCACGAGGGTGTCAAGAGCCACGTCTGACTCTGTTATACCCGGGGTCAGGAAGTCGCAGCGGGTGGCTGCGCGCTCTATGTCTAAAGATCACGGTGTTTCTTAGTGTTTGTTTTCTGTGTTTGCCTTGCTATCCTTTTTGTCTCACTCAGGGATCCGTAGCTTCTCCTCCTCAGCTGTTTCTTGTCTGCCACTCCCAAACTCCTTATATTCTCCTCTCACACTTCTCTTGTTGCCAGTTATAGAGCTTCCTGCCTGGACATCTATACTGACCCACTGGAGCTGAGAATCTGGTTGTTGTTCCAGAGTGCTACCCTCCGGATCCCTGTTGGGCTTTTGTTGTCTCCTGTTGTTGCCCACCTGGGATTATATGTTTAGTTTGTATTGTCTGTCCTCCCCTTGGTGTTTTCCTCTAGAGCTAGTGGTGCAGACTAGTGTTCCCACCGCCCTGTTCACTATCTAGGGCTCATCCTAGGGAAAGCCAGGGTTTTAGGCACGTGATCGGCGTACGGGTGAGGAACCCGTCTAGGGACGACAGGGCAGCCAGGTGCCAGACGCAAGGTGAGTCAGGGGTCACCACCTTCCCTCTCACTAGGGCAGGGCCTCCCTCTGTTCCTCCCTCCGTGTCACGTATGTGACAGTTACGCCGATCGTGATAAATTGTGGACCGTCTGTGCGCGCTTTCGGCATCCTCAACCTGCTGCTGCTCGCCTGTCAGTGCTGCAGCATAACTTCGGCCTTCCCGCTCACCATCTCATATGCGACGCACTCCACCTTGCACATGCTGGCCAGACTGTGCGAGCAGCAGCAGGCGACAGTGGAGTTTCAGCTGCAGCATGCACGAGTGAGTTGCTCAGCAGAACAGCACCACTTCACCACCAATGACTGGGCCTCCATGCGAGTCCTGCGAGTCCTACGTTCCTTGTTGCGCTGTTTTGAGTACGCCACCAACATGGCCAGTGCCGATAACGCCGTTCTCAGCGTTACTATCCCACTTCTATGCCTCCTTGAAAAAATGCTTCAGGTGATGATGGAAGAGGATGTGGCACAGGAGGAGGAGGAGGAGGAGGAAGAGGGATCAATTTGTAGGGTTTCCGGACAGTCATTCACATTTGGCTCCGAGGGTGGGTTCTTGCACCCACAAACGCCAGGTACACAATTGTCCAGCCACGGCACAGTTCTGGAGGATGACAAGGTAGAGGATGAGAAGGAGGAACCATGTTCACAGCAGGGTGGCACCCAGACCAGCTCATGGCCATCACTGGTGCGTGGATGGGGGGATACAGAGGACACAGACGATACACCTCCCAAAGAGGACAGCTTTTCATTGCCTCTGAGCAGCCTGGCACACATGAGCGATTACATGCTGCAGTGTCTCCGCAACGACCGCCGAGTTGCCCACATTCTAACTTGTGCTGATTACTGGGTGGCCACGCTGCTAGATCTCCGTTACAAGGACAACGTACCGTCTTTAAGTCCCTCACTGGAGCGTGATCGTAAGACGCGCGAGTACAAGCGCACGCTGGTAGACGCGCTGCTGGTGGCATTCCCACCTGACAGCAGGGGCACAGTGGAAGCTCAAGGCGAAGGCAAAGGACGAGGAAGAGGTCGCCAACGCAGCTGGAGCACCACCAGCACTTCAGAAGGCAAGGTTAGCATGGCCAAAATGTGGAAAAGCTTTGTCAGCACGCCACAACAACCAGCACCACCAGCTGATATGGAACGTCTTAGCAGGAGGCAGCATTTCACCAACATGGTGGAGCAGTATGTGTGCACACGCCTACATGTACTGAATGACGGGTCTGCCCCCTTCAACTTCTGGGTCTCCAAATTGGGCACATTGCCTGAGTTTGCCCTTTACGCCTTGGAGGTGCTGGCATGCCTGCAGCCAGTGTATTATCTGAACGTGTGTTTAGCATGGCAGGGGGCGTCATCACAGACAAGCGCAGCCGCCTGTCCACAGCCAATGTGGACAAGCTCACGTTCATTAAAATGAACCAGGCATGGATCCCTCAGGACTTGTCTGTACCTTGTGCAGAATATACATGTATACCGGCACTAACCAGCCATTGTTATACTGCAGTGCAATTGCTCATTCTTGTATTTTGGATATTTCACACTCTTTTAGAGTGTACCCTAATTTAAAAAAATAAAATTAAAACCAGAAACTGGCTACCTCGTCCTCCTCCACTGCCGCTTGCACCTACACCGCTACGTCCACCGCCTCCTCAAACTCCTACTCCATATGGAACTCCACCTCATAAATCAATTTTTTTATTTTATTTGTACGTATTTCATTTTATATCATTTCACTACTTTGTCAGTTACATTTTCTAGTGAAATTCACCAATTTTGGGGTGTATAGTACCACTTCTACACCTAGTAGACAGGTAAAAAAAAAAAGATTGTCAGCTATATTTTCTGGTGAAATTCACCAATTTTTGGGTGTATAGTACCACTGCTATACCTAGTAGACAGGTAAAAAAAAAAAAAGATTGTCAGCTATATTTTCTGGTGAAATTCACCAATTTTTGGGTGTATAGTACCACTGCTATACCTAGTAGACAGGTAAAAAAAAAATTGTCATTTACATTTCCAGGTGAAATTTACCAATTTTGGGCTGTGATGTATCAATGTTATGCCTAGTAGACCGTAAAAAAAAAAATATAATTGTCAGTTACATTTTCTGGTGAAATTCACAAATTTTTGGGTGTATAGTACCACTGCTATACCTAGTTGACATGTAAAAAAAAATTAAAAAAAATTGTCAGTTACATTTTCTGGTGAAATTCTCAGATTTTGGGGTGTATAGTACCACTGCTATACGTAGTAGACCGTTAAAAAGAAAAATTGTCAGTTACATTTTCTGGTGAAATTAATTTTTGGGTGTATAGTACCACTGCTATACCTATGAGACCGGTAAAAAAAAAAAAAAATATATATATATATATATATATATGTGTGGCAAGGCCGATTTATTGGCCTGTATTTGTGGGAGGGGCGTCCTGGCCTATATCTGTCTCACAGCTCCTCAGGTAGCACTGGACGGCAGCGATATTCCGGGTTACAGCAAAGCTTCAGCGTTTCCTAGACAACGTGACGTCACTTCCGGTTCGCGCTCCCTCCGGCGGTCCTGCGTCCTGGTGCGGCGGGTAAGTGACTGCTGCCTCAGCGCAGCATCGGCTCGATCAGTCCGGTCGGTGGGGTCGGTCCCTCTAAGGTAAGAGAGGGACATCCCCACACCGGAGCGGCAGTCTGGCAGCACGCCCCGCTCCCACGTGACTTGCACTCAGGTTGCAGGAGTCAGCGAGACTCCGATTTCTTTCAGGTTTTTCTTCCTTTCAGGTCTGGTGGGGGTTTCAGAGTGTCAGTAATCAGCGGCACGGGGGAGAGGGGGGAGGAAATGACCACAGCGATGCGCAGTCGGCAGGGGAGTAAGTGGCAGCCGGCTCATGTGTTTAGTGAAGCACTGACATGCTTATTCATAGTACTTCTGTCTGCAGTCAAATGGTTTAGCACATGGTTGTGATGTTACTTGACAGAGCACCGTTCGTATCATGTGTTGTCACCAGTTTTTGTCATGTGACTTGCGGGCACTTGCTTTAGGGGCAGTTAACCTGTTGTTGCGCTGATGTGTAGTGTTGACAAGCCAGGGCAGGTGGAGCATGGGGGCTGGTAGGAATCGCACAGCACCACTGTTTCACCTGCACGTAAGCCATCTCCGAGGGACGGTTTTCATGACATCTTGAGCCTGGTTTATGGAAGGCTTAAATAAAATAAAAAAAAATAAAAAGGGGGGGGGGGGAATCGTTTGTGGGGGTAAAGTCTGGCACGGGCCGCCGTGCTGTCAGTTAGGTAGGGGAAAAAAAAAAAAAAAAAAAAAAGGGGGGGGGGGGGGGGGGCTCATGCCTTGCAATGTGGTGGTGAGGAGTGCTTGGGGGACACACACCCCAGTTACAAGCGCTCGATAACGGTGCACGCCAGACCCGGCACATTGCGCATTGCGTGGCATCTTACACGTGGTTCCACCACAGCTGGGTAGCCTCAGGTGCGATCATTCACCATTTTCCTGCCTCTAGTTTCTGGCACAGGCTCGTCAGCCATTCGGCCAACCTCGCGTTCACCACAGCACAGGCAGTCGTGACTCGCCGCCCAGTCTGGGCATCTGCATACTGTAAAAAAAAAAAAATACCTTATTTTGTTCATTTATACGTACAGGTTTTTCCACGGTCGATCCTTTGTATTCTTCTCATAACAGCGTCTTGTCTGGTTTGGTAAGGTTGTTGCTCCTAATTCGTCCACTGTCGTACGTCCTCCCTCTTTTCTTACCTCAGGTGATCACCAGGGTCAATTTCTTGCATGCTGATTTTGCAGTGGCGGTGGTGGTCTGAGCACGGGTGTTAGTCTGTCTTGGCACCCAATAGTGTTAGTGACAGTCCGTCATTTTTTGATTATTTCAACAGTCCGGTCATGTCTCACGGCTCAGACATCGTGGATGCCTCTGGCGAAGATCTGGGTTCTAGGGCATCGGAATCCGGCAGTATTCCTTCTCTGCGTAGTTGGACTGTGCCTAAACTCATGTCTGAGTTAGCCAAGAGGGGCGTTCCTTTCCCGGCTGGGGCCCGGAAAGCAGAGCTGTATAGGCTATTGGTGTCCAACCCCGCAGATCCGTCTCAGCAAGAGGTCTCCATGGCTACAGTACTGACCTCACTGTCCCAGCTCCATGTCATGCTGAACAGCCTTACCTCCTCCGTGTCCGGGGTACAATCCAGGTTGGAGTCAGTAGAGGCCAGGGTCGCTGGCTTGTCCTCACCTGCCACTCCGTTGCCAGTCGTGGCGGCACATGTTGCCAGTACTTCAGGTAACTTTGTCACGGTACCCAACGTCACTCCAGCTCATTTCATTCCGGCCAACATCAAGAAGGACATCCTCGATGGTAGAGATGTGAACCTGGCCTCCCTCCTGATTGCCACTCGTGACTTATCGGACAATAGGGTCATTGCGTGCGGCGATGTTTCTGTTGTACTGAAGGGACGGGATCTTAGGCTCAGTAGAAAGTTGACGATTCCGGAGTTCGTGCTTGCCTTCAGTCTTTTCCGAGATGTCATCTGTTCGGTACGACCAGATAGGAGGGAAGAGTTGGACCTGTACCTCTTCAGGGTCACGGAGTTGGGCTACAAGTACGGAGGCTTCGGCTTCTATGACTACCATTGCTCCTTTTCTGCCAAAGCCGCAGCTGCGCTCAGTCAATTCCAGTTTACTACCAACTGGGCCAATATTGACACAGAAATATTCTGCAGGCATTTCGCGGGGCTGAAGGCACCGGCTTGCTCTTCATGCCAGTCGATCTATCATACTGGAGAGTGGTGTCATAATGCCGCGAGTGCCCCGAGGTCCAATCCTTCTCCTCCTATTCCTGGTCCGTCGGCTGGCACCCAGCAGAATTCGGCGGTCGATAAACTCGGCCGGCCGATCAAGTATCTGGGCAGATCGCAGATTTGCAACAACTACAATTTTGCCACTTGCAATTATAGTCAGTGTCGGTTGTTGCACATTTGCACAAACTGTTTCCGAGCCCATCCGAAAGTCGCCTGCTCATTAAAAACCGATAAACATTGCATGAGCGTGGTAAATGTAGAACTATTAGAGTCATACTTACAGGGGCACGAGGACGCCTCCTTCTGCGACTTCCTGGTGTCAGGTTTCACCCATGGTTTTCACACAGGTCTGGTGGCATTACTGGAACACACCCATGAGTGTAGGAACTTGCAGTCAGCATCCCTCAGCCCCGGGTCCATAGATAGACTTCTCCAGGCAGAGCTAGACAAGGGGTACATCATCGGCCCATTCTTGTCATCCCCATTCGAACGCTGGAGGGTCAGCCCTATAGGGGTAGTTACGGGGAAGTTCAGCCACAAAGAGAGGCTGATATTCGACTTGTCAGCGCCGCACGGGTTATCCACCCCCAGCGTGAATTCACTCATTCCAGCGGAGGAGGTCAGCATGGTGTACGCCTCCATCGATCAAGCCATTGCACTCATCCTTGCCACAGGCCCGGGGGCGATCTTGTCTAAAGCAGACATATCAGACGCCTTCAAGTTAATGCCAATCAGGCCTGAACTTTGGCGGTGGCACGGGATCAAGTGGAATTCGCTTTACTATTTTGCGGTCAAGTTGACTTTCGGATCCCGCAGCAGCCCGTGGATTTTCGATCAACTGGCGAAAGCCTTGCACTGGATTCTAGAGAACAGGTTTGGTTGCGAACACGTCATACATTACTTGGACGATTTTTTGTTGATCGAATCTCCACAGGGCTCGGCCAAGGATCTTCAGAGCTTGTTAGCATGTTTCGCCCAACTAGGGGTCCCCGTTTCCCCCAAAAAGGTGGATGGTCCGGCTACCACCATCACTTTCCTGGGCATCGTGCTGGACACGCAAAGCATGTCAGCCAAATTGCCAAAAGACAAATTGGCTAGGGTCCAGGCAGTCATTCACAGTTTTGTCACCAGGAGGGTCGCCACCAAGGTTGAGCTACAGTCATTGTTAGGCATGTTAAACTTTGCTATGCGCGTTATTCCCCAGGGCAGGTCGTTTGTAGGTAGGTTACTACCACTCCTCTCAGCAGCTCCCTGTCAGGACAGCCCAGTTTTCCTGGACAGTCAAGCGCAAGCAGACTTGGGCATGTGGGACCACTTCTTGCGTCACTGGAATGGCGTATCCATGTTTGTCCCGGCGGTCTCGCATGACTCCCCCGTCATATTCTCCAGCAGCGGGATCAGCACTGGATTCGCTGCCATATTTGGCTCCCATTGGCTGAACGGGGCGTGGCCGGGGGAGGTATGCGAGACCGCAGGAACCTCTCAGACAACGGAGGCCAGGGACTTGTATCCCATAGTAGCGGCAGCTCGCCCTTGGGGTAACCTGTGGACAGGCCGCACCGTGGTCTTTGCTTCTGCTAGTCCTGCCTCCTTGGCCATCCTCGACAGTGGCAAATCCAGATCTCAGCTAGTCATGGCATTGATGAGACGTCTGGTGCAGTTGTCACTGTCACACAACTTCTTATTTTGTGGTACCCTCATAGGTGGTTCGCAAGTGGCAGCAGTTAACGCTTTAGCTGAGATGAATTACTTTCTATTTTCTCAGGTTTGCCCCGAAGCCGACGCATCGAGAACCCCGTCTCCTCGTCCGGCCACACTCTTTCTCAGTTAAACCGGTACCTGAACACGGCCCAGGGGCTGTTTGCCAGGTCGCTCTCAGCTAACACCACCAGAGCGTACAACACTGGCTGGCGGTTGTACCTCAAGTTCCAACAGGAACACCCCCCAGGCGACCTGGGCCACATAGACTTCATATTGGCATTCATTGGGTACTGTCACGAGCACATGCACCTTTCTCCCGGCACCGTGAAAACTTATCTGGCCGGGGTCCAGCACCATTTGTCTCGCTCACAGCCAGAAATAATGTCGTTGTTCTCCAGTCACGTGGTCAAGGCCACATTGAAAGGTCTACAGAATTGCACCCCAGGTGTCAACCCCCGTAGACAGCCCGTGTCCGGCCCCACGTTCAGGGGCATGTCCGATCTGTTGGACCTCAGGCCTTTCGGGGTTCTGCAAAGCTTAGTGCTCAAAGCCGCCATCTACTTGGCCTTTTACGGCTTCATGAGGCCAGGTGAGTTTACGTCACTGTCGCTCCGCGGCCCCTTCCTATCCCGCCGACAGTTGTTTCCCAGCCCAGAGGGCTTTGTCCTATCCTTACCTGTCACCAAGACTTCCCAGTCAGGTCCCCCTACCCTCATTAGATTCTTCCCCACCTATCACAAATGGTGTCCGGTCCACGTTCTACGGGAATTGTCAGAAGCACTAGCCAGTCACGGGGCTGACTCCCCACTGTTACCCTTCGGGACAGCTGCATTGTCCACGTCCCAATTCATAGCACACGCGCGCTTGCTAGCGGCCAATTTGGGTTTAGACCCCCTCTCGGTTTCAGGACATTCGTTCAGGATAGGGGCAGCCTCTGCCGCCTCCAAGAATCAAGTACCAGCTCACATTATCCGCAAGTTGGGCCGGTGGCGGTCCTCATGTTACAGCCGGTATGTGCCGAACCCTGTCAGTGAGATTCACGGTGCCTTTCAGAATTTGGCGTTGTAAATGTGTCAATAAACATGTGTGTATTTTCATGCTGGATTTTTGGCCTCTTTCAGGTATACTCTCGTCGGAAGCGGTTATGCCACAACTCAAGCCGCCAGTTTAGTTAGGGGATTTTCAGGGCGGTAGGTTCTTTCACACATAGCCCCGGCCACAAGTGGCAAGGCCGATTTATTGGCCTGTATTTGTGGGAGGGGCGTCCTGGCCTATATCTGTCTCACAGCTCCTCAGGTAGCACTGGACGGCAGCGATATTCCCCTCCCAGCCCGCCCCATTCTCAACACTCTCCCATAGGGTATACCCTCTTTCAGGTATACTCTCGTCGGAAGCGGTTATGCCACAACTCAAGCCGCCAGTTTAGTTAGGGGATTTTCAGGGCGGTAGGTTCTTTCACACATAGCCCCGGCCACAAATATATATATATAACATTTGTCAGTTACATTTTAGGGTCAAATTCACCAATTTATGGGTGTAATAGCCTCCTCCTCTACCTAGTTGACAGCTTAATAAATTTAAAAAAATATATTTTACATTTTCAGGTGACAATAAACAATTATTTTTTTCTGTCATAGACCCCTGCTCTACCAAGTAGACATGTTAATACATTTCTGTCATTTTTCTGTTACATTCTTGGGTTGACATTATACAATTTTATTCCAGGACACGGAGGCTCATATTGCTATTCTCTCTCTTTACTGTTTCCATAGCAGCAAAGACAAAACACTTAAAATATGCAGTAACTATGGTAACAAGCCAACCCTCTCCCTCCCAGTGTCCATATAAGCCACGGTCACACTGGGACAGTCCTCTTTCTTTGCTGCTCCAGTTAAGTATTCATCCTTAGCAGCTCATTTCTGTCTGCCCTGAGGTGTTCCCCTTATGGTGTTCCTTTAGGGCATTTTCTTGTATTATATTGTATTTTTCTATATTATATTCTATATTGTATGGTATTAGAGTTTGTGCTATCTGTCGGATGCCAGCGACTGGAAATTAGATACCAGGGTCTTCGATACCGTGTCATCTCGATGAGGTCCTTTCTCTATCGACCTTTTCGCTTCACGGCTCAACGGTCAATTACCCAGGTTTTTCAGATGGCGTCCGGACCCGGAGGCGGTGGATGCTTTTCTCCAGGAGCGGTCGACTCCGGTCATGTACGCGTTCCCCCCTTTCGCTCTGATCGGTCCTGGTATCGGAACTGGTCCTCATCTTGCCCCTTTGGAGATCCCAGTCGTGGTTCCCCCACCTTCTGGACCTACTCATTGCCGAGCCAGTCTTGCTCCCTATTCTATCCCACCTTCTCAGGGGGCCGGCGGGTCAACTTTATCCGTTGCTCGTCGCAGGAACATTACAAGTTCTCGCGTGCAGAGTCTCGGGAGCCCCTGGGAGGTCTCAGGACTTTCAGAGACGACTTGATTCTCGCTTGGGCACCCGGAACCAGAAAGACTTATCGCTCAGCTTGGGATTCCTGGGCTCGTTGGTGTCTCGCAGGGAACCTGGATCCCACTGATGCACCTGTAACGGCAGTCTTGTCCTTTTTGTCTCCGTTGTTCGAGGAGGGCAAGGCATATCGTACAATTAATCTATATAGATCTGCTATCTCTTCTAGGCATTCAGGTTTTGATGGCTGTCCTGCTGGGCAACACCCTCTAGTCTGCAGATTGTTGCGGAGCTCTCGCCTATCCCGTCCTCCGAGGCCGCGTTTCTCCGCTACCTGGGATGTTTCCATCGTGTTGGTTTTCCTTCAGAATTGGCCTTCTAATGACACCTTGTCATTACGGCAACTCTCGGCTAAGTTGGTCACCCTCTTATGCCTGATCTCCTGCTTTTCGCCAGTCGGAGTGATTTTAATACCTCCCGGCGCACGAAGACGAACATCCGCTCGGTGTCATATCCGTATTTTCCGACGCGTCCGCAGCTTTGTCCTGGTCTATGCTTGCAGGAATATGAAAGGCGCACCAATGGTTTGCGTTCTCCTGAGTTTCCTCATCTCTTCATTTCCTTTCGCAGACCATTTCGGCCAGTAACCAGCGTTACCCTTTCGCGCTGGGTTAAATGGATTCTGTCCCTCGCGGGTGTTGACACCTCGATTTTCTCAGCTCATTCGGTTAGGAGCACTTCGGCCACCTCTATGACGGTTTCTGGAGCCCGTTTAGAGGACGTTATGAAATTGGCGGACTGGTCCAGGGTTTCTACCTTCCGTAAGAGTTTTACTTTAGGCCACCATCTCACGCCTTCTCTGCTGTGATGGACCAGCTTTAAAGGGTTTCTACCACTTAGGTGTCACATATTTAGCTGTCAGACACTAGCGATCCGCTAGTGTCTGCTCTGGCCAACCATCCTAATATAATTGCTTTTGGGGCGGTGGTTTGGCTAAAAAAACTACTTTTATTAATATGCTAATGAGCCTCTAGGTGCTATGGGGGCGTCATTAGCACCTAGAGGCTCCGTCTACCTTCAGAAACTGCCGCCGCCGAGCGCGTCCCTCCAGCCCGCCCATCTCCTCCTGAATGCGATCCTCCTTGTGAGCGTATGTATTCTGCACATGTGCAGTGAATGTCTGACCGCTTCCTTGCTCAGACATCTCCACTGCGCCTGCGCGATGACGCCATAGTGCTCCGAGGAACAGGCGCAGTGGAGATGTCTGAGCAGGGAAGCTGTCAGACATTTACTGCGCATGCGCCGAATACAGGCGCTCACAAGGAGGATCGCATTCAGGAGGAGATGGGCGGGCTGGAGGGACGCGCTGGGCGGCGGCAGTTTCTAAAGGTAGACGGAGCCTCTAGGTGCTAATGACGCCCCCATAGCACCTAGAGGCTCATTAGCATATTAATAAAAGTAGTTTTTTTAGCCAAACCACCGCCCCAAAAGCAATTATATTAGGATGGTTGGCCAGAGCAGACACTAGCGGATCGCTAGTGTCTGACAGCTAAATATGTGACACCTAAGTGGTAGAAACCCTTTAAACTTGCAATATGAGCCTCCGTGTCCTGGAATAAAATTTCATGATTTTCCTATTCCATGACATAAAGTCATGATTTTATAAAGGACACGGAGGCGAGTATTGCCCACCCAGTTTTTGGTCTCTTTTCCCTCCCATTTGTGTAATTATTTTAGATATAACTCTTGTTATTTAATTTATTTTTCCTTGACGTAGCAAATATGCTGTGCCTTCAATTCTTGTTTGAATGCTACCGCATTTGATTGTTTGTTTTTCCATAGGCTGATTTTCCTGACCGGATGTCCGGAATATGCAAAGTTTATTGTCAAGTTGGATCCGGACCTATGTTCCTGTTCTCGGTTCTTTGATTTTGAAGACCTTTTTTCAGTCGTTGATCTTCCTTCATTGCTGGGAGGAGTTCCAGGTTGAAGTTTACTGACCACAAAGAAAGAGGACTGTCCCAGTGTGACCGTGGCTTATATGGACACTGGGAGGGAGAGGGTTGGCTTGTTACCATAGTTACTGCATATTTTAAGTGTTTTGTCTTTTCTGCTATAGAAACAGTAAAGAGAGAGTATAGCAATACTCACCTCCGTGTCCTTTATAAAATCATGACTTTACCTCATGGAATAGGAAAATCATGAAATTTTAGATGTGAATAAACCCCTGCTCTGTATAGGTGTCAGGGAATAAAATTTCTGAAATGTTTCTTTAATTGATGCATGCCACCTCCTTTTATTCAATGCTTAAACTTAACCTTCTCCCGACCGTCTAACGCAGGGATGTGTCCTGCGGGTGGCCGGGTTATTCCTCATGGACGCATTGGCGCGTCATCCCGCGAGAGCAGAGATTTTGCTGGCAGGCTGTAGATCATTCGCTGGCAAGCTGTAGATGCAATTTTTTTAACCCTAAAAAAGTATATTAAACGCTGTTTTGTTAACAGTGTCTAATATACCTGCTACCTGGTCCTCTGGTGGTCCCTTTTGCTTGGATCGACCACCAGAGGACACCGGCAGCTCTGTAAGTAGCACCAATCACCACACTACACTACACCCCACCTGTCACTTATTAACCCCTTATTAACCCCTAATCACCCCATATAGACTCCCTGATCACCCCTCTGTCATTGATCACCCCCCTGTAAGGCTCCATTCAGACATCCGTATGTGTTTTGTGGAACCGTGGATCCGCAGATCCACGGATCCGTGGATCCGCAAAACATGGACACCGGCAATGTGCTTTCTGCATTTTGCGGATCCGCACATTGCCAGAACTATATAGAAAATGCCTTTTCTTGTCCGCAATTGCGGACAAGAATAGGACATGTTCTATAGGCTCTACAAAAAAACGCAGTGTTCGCCCGACCAGGCCTGATCTTGTGCGCACACTTGCGTTCAGTCCGCCCCACCGCAGTGACAGAATATTTTTTTTTCTGATCACTGCAAAAACAAAGTAAAATCGCTGCGTCGCTATAAAGATCACTTTTAGGGGCATGGCGAGTTCATAGAAGATTTTTTTGGGGCACAAGTTAGCGGAAATTTATTTTTTATTTTTTTGTTTTTTTCTTACAAAGTCTCATATTCCACTTGTGACAAAAAAATTAAATCTTACATGAACTCACCATACCCCTCATGGAATCCAAATGCATAAAAATGCCCTGTGAAATCCTAAAGGTACTCATTGGAATTTGGGCCCCTTTGCGCATCTTGGCTGCAAAAAAGTGTCACACATGTGGTATTGCCGTACTCAGGAGAAGTTGGGCAATGTGGTTTGGGGTGTATTTTTACATATACACATGCTGGGTGAGAGAAATATCTCTTTAAAATGACAACTTTGTATAAAAATATGGGAAAAGTTGTCTTTTACAGAGATATTTATCTCACCCAGCATGGGTATATGTAAAAATACACCCGAAAACACGTTGCCCTACTTCTCCTGAGTGCGGCGATACCACATGTGTGACACTTTTTTGCAGCCTAGGTGCGCAAAGGGGCCCAAATTCCAATGAGTACTTTTAGGATTTCACAGGGCATTTTTACGCATTTGGATTCCAAACTACTTCTCACACTTTAGGGCCCCTAAAATGCAAGGGCAGTATAAAAACCCCACTTGTAACCCCATTTTGGAAAGAAAACACCCCAAGGTATTCCGTGAAGGGTATGGTGAGTTCATGTAAAATTCTATTTTTTGTCACAACATTTTCCGCTAAGTTGTGACAAAAAATAAAAACTTCCATGAACTCACTAGGCCCATCAGCTAATACCTTAGGGTGTCTACTTTCCAAAATGGGGTCATTTGTGGGGTGTTTCTACTGTCTGGGCATTGTAGAACCTTCGGAAGCATGACAGGTGCTAAGAAAGTCAAAGTGCATAAATTAATTGTTTTGCACCATAGTTTGTAAACGCTATAACTTTTACCCAAAGCAATAAATATACACTTATTGCATTTTTTTTTATCAAAGACATGTAGAACAATAAATTTAGATACCAATTTATATAGAAATGTAGTTTTATTTGAAAAATTTTACAACAGAAAGTGAAAAATGTCATTAATATCAAAAAAGTAAAAATGTCAGCAGCGATGAAATACCACCAAATAAAAGCTCTATTAGTGAGAAGAAAAGGAGGTAAAATTCATTTGGGTGGTCAGTTGTATGACTGAGCAATAAACCGTGAAATTAGTGTAGTGCAGAATTGTAAAATGTGGTCTGGTCATTAAGGAGGTTTAAGCTAGGGGGGCTGAAGTGGTTAAACAAGTTGTACCACATTTTCACTTCAATAATTTGTCCCACATTTCTGCTATACTCTTTTGGCCAACATTTGGGCTTCTGTAATTTGTACAACATTTGCGCCTCAATAGCTTTTCCGACATTTCCGCTTGACTCTTTTGGCCCACATTTGGGCTTCTGTAATTTGTCCCACATTTGTGCCTTAATAGCTTTTCCCACATTTCTGCTCGATCCCCAATTTTTTTAATAAACTTATCTCCCTTAAATTTCGGCTCTTTTTCTTATGCTCCCTCTCCGCCCTGGAACCCTAATTCCCCACCACCCATGATCACCATGGTAGGCACATAAAAGAACATCAAAAGTTGATAGAGCAGATATCAAATTGGATCGTGAACATCACAGGGATGTGCGACATGGTGGGGCAGTAAGTATGCACACGCCTACACAAACTGACTGACAGGGGTCAGCCCCTGAAACTTCTGGGTCACCAAATTGGAGACATGGCCTGAGCTTGCCCTTTACCCCTTGGAGGTGTTGGCCTGCCCTGCAGCCAGTGTATTGTCTGAATGTGTGTTTAGCATGACTGGAGGGTTATATTTCCCATTGCTTTGGGGTGTACCCTAATTTAAAAAAATATAAATACATTTGAAACCTAAAAGCAGTCTAGGCTACCTTCTCCTCCTCCACCGCCACTTTCACCTACACCACCACATCCACCGCCTCCTCAACCGCCTACTCCATATGGACCTCGTCCTCCTAGATCAAGATTATTATTTTTTTATTTTTATGTATTTTATGTTATTTAAAGTTATTTCCCTATCCACATTTGTTTGCACAGCACTTGCCATGCTCTTAACCACATTTTGATGCCATTTGCAGCCCTCTAGCCCTTTCCATGACATTTTTACAGCCATTTTAGTAGTCAAAAGTTTGGGTCCCCATTGACTTCAATTGGGTTCGGGTTCGGGGTCAAGTTCGGGTCAAGTTCAGATCCCGAACTCAAACTTTTTTCTGAAATTTGGCCGAACCCATCGAACCCGAACATCCAGGTGTCCACTCAACTTTATCCATGACTGTTGGTTGCTTGAAGAAAAAGGCACCACTCCAATATAGGTAAAAGGGTTATAGCAATGATGTTTCAAAGGTGAAGGTGAAGGAAGCTTTTCACACAGTTGGAAATTATATACGAGAGGTTGCATCAACTGTTTCATTTTCTTCAGTTTTGCCTGTGCATACCTTTCAGCATGACAGGAAGATGTGCATTAAGACATTCAATGTATGGCTTGGTGAATGGTGTCTGAACCAATGGTTTGGCTTTGTGTCTCATGTTAGCTCTCTTTTGAATAGAAAAGAGCTGTACAAGAAAGATGGTTTGCATCTTTCTCTCAAGAGAATGAATGTCCTCAGTGAACAGTTCAAAGTATTTGCTAAGGAGCATTTAAACTAGGAAAGGGGGGCAAAATAGTAATAATCCAGCAGTCCGACTGCCCCCCGAAACAATGCCAGAAGATGCCAGTAGCACATAGGTTAAGAAATGACAAGCTCAGAGTCTTGTCTACAAATGCTCACAGTTTAGGGAATAGGATCAATGAACTTGAGGCTATGATGGCATCTAAGAATATAGATTTAGTGGCTGTTACTGAGACGTGTTCAATGGAAGTTATGACTGGGATATAACAATATCAGGGTTCTCTCTATATAGAAGAGACAGAGAAGGCAAGAAGAGGGGAGGGGTGGCCCTGTATGTTAAAGGTAGATTAAAATCTAATTTAATACACGTTAGCGAGACCAATTTATAGTTAGTTTGGGTTACCTTGCAGCTTGCTAATCATAAGGTAACTCATGTAGATATGATATACAGTCATGTGAAAAAATTAGGACACCCTTTGAAAGCATGTGTTTTTGTAACATTTTTAATAAAAGGTTATTTCATCTCCGTTTCAACAATACAGAGAGATTAAAGTAATCCAACTAAACAAAGAAAACTGAAGAAAAGTCTTTTCAAGATCTTCTGTAAATGTCATTCTACAAAAATGCCTATTCTAACTGAGGAAAAAGATAGGACACCCTCACATGTATTCCCTCTTAAATTGGCTCAGATCTCACACAGGTATATCACACCAGGTGCACATAATTAGTAGATCGTTACTCTGCATGTTGAATGAGGCTTGCCCTATTTAAACCTCAGACATTTAGTTTGGTGTGCTCCTGACTGTTGAAGTGAGAGTGAGCACCATGGTGAGAGCAAAAGAGCTGTCAGAGGACTTCAGAAAAAAGATTGTAGCAGCCTATGAGTCTGGGAAGGGATTTAAAAAGATCTCAAAAGATTTTGAAATCAGCCATTCCACTGTCCGGAAGATAGTCTACAAGTGGAGGGCTTTCAAAACAACTGCCAACATGCCCAGGACTGGTCGCCCCAGCAAGTTCACCCCAAGAGCAGACCGCAAGATGCTAAAAGAGGTCTCCAAAAACCCTAAAGTGTCATCTCGAGAACTACAGCAGGCTCTGGCTACTGTTGATGTAGAAGTACATGCCTCTACAATCAGAAAGAGACTGTACAAGTTTAACTTGCATGGGAGGTGTGCAAGGAGGAAACCTTTGCTTTCCAAGAGAAACATCGAGGCCAGACTGACATTTGCCAGAGATAAAGTTGACAAAGACCAGGACTTCTGGAATAATGTTCTTTGGACAGATGAGTCCAAAATTGAATTATTTGGACACAACAGCAGAGGACATGTTTGGCGTAAACCAAACACAGCATTCCAAGAAAAGAACCTCATACCAACTGTGAAGCATGGAGGTGGAAGTGTCATGGTTTGGGGCTGCTTTGCTGCAGCAGGACCTGGTCAGTAGAGTTGAGCGAACACCTGGATGTTCGGGTTCGAGAAGTTCGGCCGAACATCCCGGAAATGTTCGGGTTCGGGATCCGAACCCGATCCGAACTTCGTCCCGAACCCGAACCCCATTGAAGTCAATGGGGACCCGAACTTTTCGACACTAAAACGGCTGTAAAACAGCCCAGGAAAGGGCTAGAGGGCTGCAAAAGGCAGCAACATGTAGGTAAATCCCCTGCAAACAAATGTGGATAGGGAAATTAATTAAAATAAAAATTAAATAAATAAAAATTAACCAAAATCAATTGGAGAGAGGTTCCATAGCAGAGAATCTGGCTTCCCGTCACCCACCACTGGAACAGTCCATTCTCAGATATTTAGGCCCCGGCACCCAGGCAGAGGAGAGAGGTCCCGTAACAGACAATCTGGCTTCATGTCAGCAGAGAATCAGTCTTCATGTCATAGCAGAGAATCAGGCTTCACGTCACCCACCACTGTAAGAGTCCATTTTCATAAATTTAGGCCCAGCACCCAGGCAGAGGAGAGAGGTCCCGTAACAGAGGATCTGGCTTCATGTCAGCAGAGAATCAGTCTTCATGTCATAGCAGAGAATCAGGCTTCACGTCACCCACCACTGTAAGAGTCCATTTTCATAAATTTAGGCCCAGCACCCAGGCAGAGGAGAGAGGTCCCGTAACAGAGGATCTGGCTTCATGTCAGCAGAGAATCAGTCTGCATGTCATAGCAGAGAATCAGGCTTCACGTCAGCCACCACTGCAACAGTCCATTGTCATAAATTTAGGCCCAGCACCCAGGCAGAGGAGAGAGGTCCCGTAACAGAGGATCTGGCTTCATGTCAGCAGAGAATCAGTCTGCATGTCATAGCAGAGAATCAGGCTTCACGTCAGCCACCACTGCAACAGTCCATTGTCATAAATTTAGGCCCAGCACCCAGGCAGAGGAGAGAGGTCCCGTAACAGACAATCTGGCTTCATGTCAGCAGAGAATTAGTCTGCATGTCATAGCAGAGAATGAGGCTTCACGTCAGCCACCACTGCAACAGTCCATTGGCATATATTTAGGCCTAGCACACAGGCAGAGGAGAGAGGTCCCGTAACAGACAATCTGGCTTCATGTCAGCAGAGAATCAGTCTGCATGTCATAGCAGAGAATGAGGCTTCACGTCACCCACCACTGCAACAGTCCATTGGCATATATTTAGGCCTAGCACACAGGCAGAGCAGAGAGGTCCCGTAACAGACAATCTGGCTTCATGACAGCAGAGAATCAGTCTGCATGTCATAGCAGAGAATGAGGCTTCACGTCACCCACCACTGCAACAGTCCATTGGCATATATTTAGGCCTAGCACACAGGCAGAGCAGAGAGGTCCCGTAACAGACAATCTGGCTTCATGTCAGCAGAGAATCAGTCTGCATGTCATAGCAGAGAATGAGGCTTCACGTCACCCACCACTGCAACAGTCCATTGGCATATATTTAGGCCTAGCACACAGGCAGAGCAGAGAGGTCCCGTAACAGACAATCTGGCTTCATGTCAGCAGAGAATCAGTCTGCATGTCATAGCAGAGAATGAGGCTTCACGTCACCCACCACTGCAACAGTCCATTGGCATATATTTAGGCCTAGCACACAGGCAGAGCAGAGAGGTCCCGTAACAGACAATCTGGCTTCATGACAGCAGAGAATCAGTCTGCATGTCATAGCAGAGAATGAGGCTTCACGTCACCCACCACTGCAACAGTCCATTGGCATATATTTAGGCCTAGCACACAGGCAGAGCAGAGAGGTCCCGTAACAGACAATCTGGCTTCATGTCAGCAGAGAATCAGTCTGCATGTCATAGCAGAGAATGAGGCTTCACGTCACCCACCACTGCAACAGTCCATTGGCATATATTTAGGCCTAGCACACAGGCAGAGCAGAGAGGTCCCGTAACAGACAATCTGGCTTCATGACAGCAGAGAATCAGTCTGCATGTCATAGCAGAGAATGAGGCTTCACGTCACCCACCACTGCAACAGTCCATTGGCATATATTTAGGCCTAGCACACAGGCAGAGCAGAGAGGTCCCGTAACAGACAATCTGGCTTCATGTCAGCAGAGAATCAGTCTGCATGTCATAGCAGAGAATGAGGCTTCACGTCACCCACCACTGCAACAGTCCATTGGCATATATTTAGGCCTAGCACACAGGCAGAGCAGAGAGGTCCCGTAACAGACGATCTGGCTTCATGTCAGCAGAGAATCAGTCTGCATGTCATAGCAGAGAATGAGGCTTCACGTCACCCACCACTGCAACAGTCCATTGGCATATATTTAGGCCTAGCACACAGGCAGAGCAGAGAGGTCCCGTAACAGACAATCTGGCTTCATGACAGCAGAGAATCAGTCTGCATGTCATAGCAGAGAATGAGGCTTCACGTCACCCACCACTGCAACAGTCCATTGGCATATATTTAGGCCTAGCACACAGGCAGAGCAGAGAGGTCCCGTAACAGACAATCTGGCTTCATGTCAGCAGAGAATCAGTCTGCATGTCATAGCAGAGAATGAGGCTTCACGTCACCCACCACTGCAACAGTCCATTGGCATATATTTAGGCCTAGCACACAGGCAGAGCAGAGAGGTCCCGTAACAGACGATCTGGCTTCATGTCAGCAGAGAATCAGTCTGCATGTCATAGCAGAGAATGAGGCTTCACGTCACCCACCACTGCAACAGTCCATTGGCATATATTTAGGCCTAGCACACAGGCAGAGCAGAGAGGTCCCGTAACAGACAATCTGGCTTCATGTCAGCAGAGAATCAGTCTGCATGTCATAGCAGAGAATGAGGCTTCACGTCACCCACCACTGCAACAGTCCATTGGCATATATTTAGGCCTAGCACACAGGCAGAGCAGAGAGGTCCCGTAACAGACGATCTGGCTTCATGTCAGCAGAGAATCAGTCTGCATGTCATAGCAGAGAATGAGGCTTCACGTCACCCACCACTGCAACAGTCCATTGGCATATATTTAGGCCTAGCACACAGGCAGAGCAGAGAGGTCCCGTAACAGACAATCTGGCTTCATGTCAGCAGAGAATCAGTCTGCATGTCATAGCAGAGAATCAGGCTTCACGTCAGCCACCACTGCAACAGTCCATTGTCATAAATTTAGGCCCAGCACCCAGGCAGAGGAGAGAGGTCCCGTAACAGACAATCTGGCTTCATGTCAGCAGAGAATTAGTCTGCATGTCATAGCAGAGAATCAGGCTTCATGTCAGCCACCACTGCAACAGTCCATTGGCATATATTTAGGCCTAGCACACAGTCAGAGGAGAGGTTCATTCAACTTTGGGTAGCCTCGCAATATAATGGTAAAATGAAAATAAAAATAGGATTGAATGAGGAAGTGCCCTGGAGTCCAATAATATATGGTTATGGGGAGGTAGTTAATGTCTAATCTGGACAAGGGACGGACAGGTCCTGTGGGATCCATGCCTGGTTCATTTTTATGAACGTCAGCTTGTCCACATTGGCTGTAGACAGGCGGCTGCGTTTGTCTGTAATGACGCCCCCTGCCGTGCTGAATACACGTTCAGACAAAACGCTGGCTGCCGGGCAGGCCAGCACCTCCAAGGCATAAAAGGCTAGCTCTGGCCACGTGGACAATTTAGAGACCCAGAAGTTGAATGGGGCCGAACCATCAGTCAGTACGGTGAGGGGTGTGCACACGTACTGTTCCACCATGTTAGTGAAATGTTGCCTCCTGCTAACACGTTGCGTATCAGGTGGTGGTGCAGTTAGCTGTGGCGTGTTGACAAAAGTTTTCCACATCTCTGCCATGCTAACCCTGCCCTCAGAGGAGCTGGCCGTGACACAGCTGCCTTGGCGACCTCTTGCTCCTCCTCTGCCTTGGCCTTGGGCTTCCACTTGTTCCCCTGTGACATTTGGGAATGCTCTCAGTAGCGCGTCTACCAACGTGCGCTTGTACTCGCGCATCTTCCTATCACGCTCCAGTGCAGGAAGTAAGGTGGGCACATTGTCTTTGTAGCGTGGATCCAGCAGGGTGGCAACCCAGTAGTCCGCACAGGTTAAAATGTGGGCAACTCTGCTGTCGTTGCGCAGGCACTGCAGCATGTAGTCGCTCATGTGTGCCAGGCTGCCCAGGGGTAAGGACAAGCTGTCCTCTGTGGGAGGCGTATCGTCATCGTCCTGCCTTTCCCCCCAGCCACGCACCAGTGATGGACCCGAGCTGCGTTGGGTGCCACCCCGCTGTGACCATGCTTCATCCTCATCCTCCTCCACCTCCTCCTCATCCTCGTCCTCCTCGTCCTCCAGTAGTGGGCCCTGGCTGGCCACATTTGTACCTGGCCTCTGCTGTTGCCAAAAACCTCCCTCTGAGTCACTTCGAAGAGACTGGCCTGAAAGTGCTAAAAATGACCCCTCTTCCTCCTCCTCCTCCTCCTCCTCCTGGGCCACCTCCTCTTCCATCATCGCCCTAAGTGTTTTCTCAAGGAGACATAGAAGTGGTATTGTAACGCTGATAACGGTGTCATCGCCACTGGCCATGTTGGTGGAGTACTCGAAACAGCGCAACAGGGCACACAGGTCTCGCATGGAGGCCCAGTCATTGGTGGTGAAGTGGTGCTGTTCTGTAGTGCGACTGACCCGTGCGTGCTGCAGCTGAAACTCCACTATGGCCTGCTGCTGCTCGCACAGTCTGTCCAGCATGTGCAAGGTGGAGTTCCACCTGGTGGGCACGTCGCATATGAGGCGGTGAGCGGGAAGGCCGAAGTTACGCTGTAGCGCAGACAGGCGAGCAGCAGCAGGATGTGAACGCCGGAAGCGCGAACAGACGGCCCGCACTTTATGCAGCAGCTCTGACATGTCGGGGTAGTTGTGAATGAACTTCTGCACCACCAAATTCAGCACATGCGCCAAGCAAGGGATGTGCGTCAAATTGGCTAGTCCCAGAGCTGCAACGAGATTTCGCCCATTATCACACACCACCAGGCCGGGCTTGAGGCTCACCGGCAGCAACCACTCGTCGGTCTGTTGTTCAATACCCCGCCACAACTCCTGTGCGGTGTGGGGCCTGTCCCCCAAACATATGAGTTTCAGAATGGCCTGCTGACGTTTACCCCGGGCTGTGCTGAAGTTGGTGGTGAAGGTGTGTGGCTGACTGGATGAGCAGGTGGAAGAAGAGGAGGAGGAAGCCGAGAAGGAGGAGGTGGCAACAGGAGGCAAAGAATGTTGCCCTGCGATCCTTGGCGGCGGAAGGACGTGCGCCAAACAGCTCTCCGCCTGGGGCCCAGCTGCCACTACATTTACCCAGTGTGCAGTTAGGGAGATATAGCGTCCCTGGCCGTGCTTACTGGTCCACGTATCTGTGGTTAGGTGGACCTTGCTACAGATGGCGTTGCGCAGTGCACACTTGATTTTATCGGATACTTGGTTGTGCAGGGAAGGCACGGCTCTCTTGGAGAAGTAGTGCCGGCTCGGAACAACATACTGTGGGACAGCAAGCGACATGAGCTGTTTGAAGCTGTCTGTGTCCACCAGCCTAAATGACAGCATTTCATAGGCCAGTAGTTTAGAAATGCTGGCATTCAGGGCCAGGGATCGAGGGTGGCTAGGTGGGAATTTACGCTTTCTATCAAATGTTTGTGAGATGGAGAGCTGAACGCTGGCGTGTGACATGGTTGAGACGCTTGGTGACGGAGGTGGTGGTGGTGGTGTTGGTGGTACATCCCCTGTTTGCTGGGCGGCAGGTGCCAACGTTCCTCCAGAGGCGGAGGAAGAGGCCGAGGCGGCAGCAGCAGAATAGGCCGAGGCGGCAGCAGCAGAAGAGGTAGCAGGGGGAGCCTGAGTGACTTCCTTGGTTTTAAGGTGTTTACTCCACTGCAGTTCATGCTTTGCATGCAGGTGCCTGGTCATGCAGGTTGTGCTCAGGTTCAGAACGTTAATGCCTCGCTTCAGGCTCTGATGGCACAGCGTGCAAACCACTCGGGTCTTGTCGTCAGCACATTGTTTGAAGAAGTGCCATGCCAGGGAACTCCTTGAAGCTGCCTTTGGGGTGCTCGGTCCCAGATGGCGGCGGTCAGTAGCAGGCGGAGTCTCTTGGCGGCGGGTGTTCTGCTTTTGCCCACTGCTCCCTCTTTTGCTACGCTGTTGGCTCGGTCTCACCACTGCCTCTTCCTCCGAACTGTGAAAGTCAGTGGCACGACCTTCATTCCATGTGGGGTCTAGGACCTCATCGTCCCCTGCATCGTCTTCCACCCAGTCTTGATCCCTGACCTCCTGTTCAGTCTGCACACTGCAGAAAGACGCAGCAGTTGGCACCTGTGTTTCGTCATCATCAGAGACATGCTGAGGTGGTATTCCCATGTCCTCATCATCAGGAAACATAAGTGGTTGTGCGTCAGTGCATTCTATGTCTTTCACCGCTGGGGAAGGGCTAGGTGGATGCCCTTGGGAAACCCTGCCAGCGGAGTCTTCAAACAGCATAAGAGACTGCTGCATAACTTGAGGCTGAGACAGTTTCCCTGGTATGCATGGGGGTGATGTGACAGACTGATGGGGTTGGTTTTCAGGCGCCATCTGTGCGCTTTCTGCAGAAGACTGGGTGGGAGATAATGTGAACGTGCTGGATCCACTGTCGGCCACCCAATTGACTAATGCCTGTACCTGCTCAGGCCTTACCATCCTTAGAACGGCATTGGGCCCCACCATATATCGCTGTAAATTCTGGCGGCTACTGGGACCTGAGGTAGTTGGTACACTAGGACGTGTGGATGTGGCAGAACGGCCACGTCCTCTCCCAGCACCAGAGGGTCCACTAACACCACCACGACCATGTCCACGTCCGCGTCCCTTACTAGATGTTTTTCTCATTGTTATGGTTCACCACAACAACAAATATATTATTTGGCCCAATGTATTGTATTCAAATTCAGCGGGATATAAATTTGAGGCCTAGTATTTAGGCGCTGGGTGACCGGTATGGATTTAGTGACAGAATTAGACTTGGAAATGCACAGAAGCGTGTGTGTGTGAAGTTATTCTGAATGACCCAATGTGCACCTTGAATATTATATACCCTTTTAGGGATAGATTTCAAATAGCTCTGATATAGCAGAAACCACTAAATTATGAAATTGTTAAATTGGGAATTGTATTTAAACCCAGAACAAAAAATGTGCTTTGACGGACACTAAATAACTTTCCCAGCCACAACAGGACAGCGTTAACGAGAGATTTAGCAGGATATAAATTTGAGGCCTAGTATTTAGGCGCTGGGTGACAGGTATGGGTTTAGTGACAGAATTAGACTTGGAAATACACAGTAGCGGGTGTGTGTGAAGTTATTCTGAATGACCCAATGTGCACCTTGAATATTATATACCCTTTTAGGGATAGATTTCAAATAGCTCTGATATAGCAGAAACCACTAAATTATGAAATTGTTAAATTGGGAATTGTATTTAAACCCAGAACAAAAAATGTGCTTTGACGGACACTAAATAACTTTCCCAGCCACAACAGGACAGCGTTAACGAGAGATTTAGCAGGATATAAATTTGAGGCCTAGTATTTAGGCGCTGGGTGACAGGTATGGGTTTAGTGACAGAATTAGACTTAGAAATACACAGTAGCGGGTGTGTGTGAAGTTATTCTGAATGACCCAATGTGCACCTTGAATATTATATACCCTTTTAGGGATAGATTTCAAATAGCTCTGATATAGCAGAAACCACTAAATTATGAAATTGCTAAATTGGGAATTGTATTTCAACCCAGAACAAAAAATGTGCTTTGACGGACACTAAATAACTTTCCCAGCCACAACAGGACAGCGGTAACGAGAGATTTAGCAGGATATAAATTTGAGGCCTAGTATTTAGGCGCTGGGTGACAGGTATGGGTTTAGTGACAGAATTAGACTTGGAAATACACAGTAGCGGGTGTGTGTGAAGTTATTCTGAATGACCCAATGTGCACCTTGAATATTATATACCCTTTTAGGGATAGATTTCAAATAGCTCTGATATAGCAGAAACCACTAAATTATGAAATTGTTAAATTGGGAATTGTATTTAAACCCAGAACAAAAAATGTGCTTTGACGGACACTAAATAACTTTCCCAGCCACAACAGGACAGCGTTAACGAGAGATTTAGCAGGATATAAATTTGAGGCCTAGTATTTAGGCGCTGGGTGACAGGTATGGGTTTAGTGACAGAATTAGACTTGGAAATACACAGTAGCGGGTGTGTGTGAAGTTATTCTGAATGACCCAATGTGCACCTTGAATATTATATACCCTTTTAGGGATAGATTTCAAATAGCTCTGATATAGCAGAAACCACTAAATTATGAAATTGCTAAATTGGGAATTGTATTTCAACCCAGAACAAAAAATGTGCTTTGACGGACACTAAATAACTTTCCCAGCCACAACAGGACAGCGTTAACGAGAGATTTAGCAGGATATAAATTTGAGGCCTAGTATTTAGGCGCTGGGTGACAGGTATGGGTTTAGTGACAGAATTAGACTTGGAAATACACAGTAGCGGGTGTGTGTGAAGTTATTCTGAATGACCCAATGTGCACCTTGAATATTATATACCCTTTTAGGGATAGATTTCAAATAGCTCTGATATAGCAGAAACCACTAAATTATGAAATTGCTAAATTGGGAATTGTATTTCAACCCAGAACAAAAAATGTGCTTTGACGGACACTAAATAACTTTCCCAGCCACAACAGGACAGCGTTAACGAGAGATTTAGCAGGATATAAATTTGAGGCCTAGTATTTAGGCGCTGGGTGACAGGTATGGGTTTAGTGACAGAATTAGACTTGGAAATACACAGTAGCGGGTGTGTGTGAAGTTATTCTGAATGACCCAATGTGCACCTTGAATATTATATACCCTTTTAGGGATAGATTTCAAATAGCTCTGATATAGCAGAATCCACTAAATTATGAAATTGTTAAATTGGGAATTGTATTTAAACCCAGAACAAAAAATGTGCTTTGACGGACACTAAATAACTTTCCCAGCCACAACAGGACAGCGTTAACGAGAGATTTAGCAGGATATAAATTTGAGGCCTAGTATTTAGGCGCTGGGTGACAGGTATGGGTTTAGTGACAGAATTAGACTTAGAAATACACAGTAGCGGGTGTGTGTGAAGTTATTCTGAATGACCCAATGTGCACCTTGAATATTATATACCCTTTTAGGGATAGATTTCAAATAGCTCTGATATAGCAGAAACCACTAAATTATGAAATTGCTAAATTGGGAATTGTATTTCAACCCAGAACAAAAAATGTGCTTTGACGGACACTTAATAACTTTCCCAGCCACAACAGGACAGCGGTAACGAGAGATTTAGCAGGATATAAATTTGAGGCCTAGTATTTAGGCGCTGGGTGACAGGTATGGGTTTAGTGACAGAATTAGACTTGGAAATACACAGTAGCGGGTGTGTGTGAAGTTATTCTGAATGACCCAATGTGCACCTTGAATATTATATACCCTTTTAGGGATAGATTTCAAATAGCTCTGATATAGCAGAAACCACTAAATTATGAAATTGTTAAATTGGGAATTGTATTTAAACCCAGAACAAAAAATGTGCTTTGACGGACACTAAATAACTTTCCCAGCCACAACAGGACAGCGTTAACGAGAGATTTAGCAGGATATAAATTTGAGGCCTAGTATTTAGGCGCTGGGTGACAGGTATGGGTTTAGTGACAGAATTAGACTTGGAAATACACAGTAGCGGGTGTGTGTGAAGTTATTCTGAATGACCCAATGTGCACCTTGAATATTATATACCCTTTTAGGGATAGATTTCAAATAGCTCTGATATAGCAGAAACCACTAAATTATGAAATTGCTAAATTGGGAATTGTATTTCAACCCAGAACAAAAAATGTGCTTTGACGGACACTAAATAACTTTCCCAGCCACAACAGGACAGCGGTAACGAGAGATTTAGCAGGATATAAATTTGAGGCCTAGTATTTAGGCGCTGGGTGACAGGTATGGGTTTAGTGACAGAATTAGACTTGGAAATACACAGTAGCGGGTGTGTGTGAAGTTATTCTGAATGACCCAATGTGCACCTTGAATATTATATACCCTTTTAGGGATAGATTTCAAATAGCTCTAATATAGCAGAAACCACTAAATTATGAAATTGTTAAATTGGGAATTGTATTTAAACCCAGAACAAAAAATGTGCTTTGACGGACACTAAATAACTTTCCCAGCCACAACAGGACAGCGTTAACGAGAGATTTAGCAGGATATAAATTTGAGGCCTAGTATTTAGGCGCTGGGTGACAGGTATGGGTTTAGTGACAGAATTAGACTTAGAAATACACAGTAGCGGGTGTGTGTGAAGTTATTCTGAATGACCCAATGTGCACCTTGAATATTATATACCCTTTTAGGGATAGATTTCAAATAGCTCTGATATAGCAGAAACCACTAAATTATGAAATTGCTAAATTGGGAATTGTATTTCAACCCAGAACAAAAAATGTGCTTTGACGGACACTAAATAACTTTCCCAGCCACAACAGGACAGCGGTAACGAGAGATTTAGCAGGATATAAATTTGAGGCCTAGTATTTAGGCGCTGGGTGACAGGTATGGGTTTAGTGACAGAATTAGACTTGGAAATACACAGTAGCGGGTGTGTGTGAAGTTATTCTGAATGACCCAATGTGCACCTTGAATATTATATACCCTTTTAGGGATAGATTTCAAATAGCTCTGATATAGCAGGAACCACTAAATTATGAAATTGCTAAATTGGGAATTGTACTTCAACCCAGAACAAAAAATGTGCTTTGACGGACACTAAATAACTTTCCCAGCCACAACAGGACAGCGGTAACGAGAGATTTAGCGGGATATAAATTTGAGGCCTAGTATTTAGGCGCTGGGTGACCGGTATGGATTTAGTGACAGAATTAGACTGGGATATGGCCAAAAAATAACCACACTATTGCTGGTTAAATGCACTTGGTGACGGGCGCAGCTTGCCCCTGATTTAGTATATGGCCAAAAAATGAACAGACTATTGCTGGTTAAATGCACTTGGTGTCACAGCTTGACGCACCACACTACTGAGGGTTAAATGCACTTGGTGACGGGCGCAGCTTGCCCCTGATGTAGTATATGGCCAAAAAATGAACAGACTATTGCTGGTTAAATGCACTTGGTGTGACAGCTTCACCCTGATGTAGGCTTTAGCCAAAAAACAACCACACCATTGAGGGTTAAATGCACTTGGTGACAGGCGCAGCTTGCCCCTGATTTAGTATATGGCCAAAAAAATGAACAGACTATTGCTGGTTAAATGCACTTGGTGTGACAGCTTCACCCTGATGTAGGCTTTAGCCAAAAAACAACCACACCATTGAGGGTTAAATGCACTTGGTCGCAGCTTGGATGCACTTGGTCGCAGCACCGCACAAGACACAAAATGGCCGCCGATCACCCCAGAAAAAAGTGACTGACAAACGGTCTGGGCAGCCTAAAAACAGTGAGTGAGCATTTGAATTTCAGCAGCTCAATGATGCACAGCTGCAGATCGATCGATTAATCAAGTGAAGTCCTTTGGAGGAGTTAATCTGCCTAATCTCGCCCTACTGTCGCATCCGCAACCTCTCCCTACGCTAATCAGAGCAGAGTGACGGGCGGCGCTATGTGACTCCAGCTTAAATAGAGGCTGGGTCACATGGTGCTCTGGCCAATCACAGCCATGCCAATAGTAGGCATGGCTGTGACGGCCTCTTGGGGCAAGTAGTATGACGCTTGTTGATTGGCTGCTTTGCAGCCTTTCAAAAAGCGCCAAGAAAGCGTCACAAAAGCGCCAAGAAAGCGACGAACACCGAACCCGAACCCGGACTTTTACGAAAATGTCCGGGTTCGGGTCCGTGTCACGGACACCCCAAAATTCGGTACGAACCCGAACTATACAGTTCGAGTTCGCTCATCCCTACTGGTCAGCTCACCATCATAGAATCCACGATGAATTCTACTGTGTATCAGAAGGTGCTTGAAGAACATGTGAGACCATCAGTTAGAAAATTAAAGCTGAAGCGGAACTGGACCATGCAACATGACAATGACCCAAAACATACTAGTAAATCAACCAAAGATTGGCTGAAAAAGAAGAAATGGAGAGTCCTGGAATGGCCAAGTCAAAGTCCAGATTTGAATCCCATTGAGATGCTGTGGGGTGACTTGAAAAGGGCTGTACGTGCAAGAAACCCCTCAAACATCTCACAGCTGAAAAAGTTCTGCATTGAGGAGTGGGGTAAAATTTCCTCAGACCGATGTCGAAGACTGGTAGATGGCTACAAGAACCGTCTCACTGCAGTTATTTCAGCCAAAGGAGGTAACACTCGCTATTAGGGGCAAGGGTGTCCTATCTTTTTCCTCAGTTAGAATAGGCATTTTTGTAGAATGACATTTACAGAAGATCTTGAAAAGACTTTTCTTCAGTTTTCTTTGTTTAGTTGGATTACTTTAATCTCTCTGTATTGTTGAAACGGAGATGAAATAACCTTTTATTAAAAATGTTACAAAAAACCACATGCTTTCAAAGGGTGTCCTAATTTTTTCACATGACTGTATAGACCACCTTGCCAAGTCAAATAATTACATGATCTACTAGTTGAGAAAATAGCTAAAATAACATTGAAGGGGTAAACTGGAAAACCAAAATAGCTAGTTCTGCCAGGAGTGCAGATATTCTAAATTCCCTACTGGGTTTATCTCTACAGCAAGTAGTTGAGGAGCCAACCCGGAAGAAGGGCAATTTAGATTTAGTATTCACAAATGTGAATTTGGTATCTGATATTACTGTATAGGGGAAAGCTTGGGATATAGTGATCACCAGTCAGTGTGGTTTACAATAAGTACTGTGACTGATTCACACCACACACAAAAAAAGTTTTAGATTTTAGAAAAACATACTTTTCTAAAATTAGATTGGTGGTATATGAGTCCCTATCAGATTGGAACTGTTTCAATGGAGTCCAGGAGAAATGAGACTACGGTACTTAAAAGTGGCACTATTGAAGGCAACAGAAAATTGTCAGTAAAAGCAAAAAAAAGAAGAGACCACTATGGTACTCAGCAGTAGTGGCCAAAATCATTAAAAACAAAAAGATAGCATTAAGTAATTATAAAAACCTTAAAAAAAATTAGGATGACAGGCAAATTTATAAGATTAGGCAGAGAGAGGCCAAACAAGTTATAAGAGCTTCTAAAGCGCAGGCAGAAGAGAAATTAGCTCAGTCAGTGAAAAAAGGCGATAAGACATTCTTCAGATAAATAAATTAAAAAAGGAAACTAAAACAAGGAATTACCAAAGTAACATAGTAACATAGTACATAAGGCCGAAAAAAGACATTTGTCCATCCAGTTCGGCCTGTCATCCTGCAAGTTGATCCAGAGGAAGGCAAAAAAAAACTGTGAGGTAGAAGCCAATTTTCCTCACTTTAGGGGAATAAAAATTCCTTCCCGACTCCAATCAGACAATCAGAATAAATCCCTGGATCAACGATCTCTCTCTATTAGCTATAGCCTGTAATATTATTACGCTCCAGAAATACATCCAGGCCCCTCTTGAATTCCTTTATTGTACTCACCATCACCACCTCCTCAGGCAGAGAGTTCCATAGTCTCACTGCTCTTACCGTAAAGAATACTCTTCTATGTTTGTGTACAAACCTTCTTTCCTCCAGAGGCAGAGGATGTCCCCTCGTCACAGTCACCATCCTGGGAATGAATAGATGATGGGATAGATCTCTGTACTGTCCCCTGATATAGTTATACATAATAATTAGATCTCCTCTCAGTTGTCTTTTTTCTAAAGTGAATAACCCTAATTTTGATAATCTTTCAGGGTACTGTAGTTGCCCCATTCCAGTTATTACTTTAGTTGCCCTCCTCTGGCCCCCTTTCCAGCTCTGCTATGTCTGCCTTGTTTACAGGAGCCCAGAACTGTACACAGTACTCCATGTGTGGTCTGACTAATGATTTGTAAAGTGGTAGGACTATGTTCTCATCACGGGCATCTATGACCCTTTTAATGCAGCCCATTATATTATTGGCCTTGGCAGCAGCTGCCTGACACAGTTTTTTGAAGCTTAGTTTGCTGTTTATTAAAATTCCTAGATCTTTTTCCATGTCAGTGTTACCGAGTGTTTTAACATTTAATAAGTACGGGTGACTTGTATTATTCCTTCCCATGTGCATAACTTTACATTTGTCAGTGTTAAACCTCATCTGCCACTTATCTGCCCAAGCCTCCAATCTATCCAGATCGCTCTGTAGTAGTATAGTGTCCTCTTCAGTGTTAATTACTTTACACAGTTTAGTGTCATCTGCGAAAATTGATATTTTACTATGCAAGCCTTCTACAAGATCATTAATAAATATATTGAAGAGAATAGGGCCCAATACTGACCCCTGAGGTACTCCACTAGTGACAGTGACCCAATCTGAGTATTTACCATTAATAACCACCCTCTGTTTTCTATCATTGAGCCAGTTATTTACCCACTTACAGACGTTTTCTCCCAGTCCGAGCATTCTCATTTTATATACTAACCTTTTATGTGGTACAGTATCAAATGCTTTGGAGAAGTCCAGATACACGACATCCATTGATTCGCCGCTGTCAAGTCTAGAACTTACCTCCTCATAGAAACTGATTAAATTTGTTTAATCAAAAGTAAAAACAAAAGAAGGAAGGTATATGGAAGAAGATAAAGAACTAGCTGACTGCCTCAATGAATACTGCTGTTCAGTTTTTACAAAGGAAAATGAAGGAAAGGGACCTCAGTTAGGAAGGGATACTAATGAGTCTTTTGATGCATGTGTCTTTACAGAGGAAGAGGTTCTAAGTTAGCTGTCTAAAATGAACACAAATAAGTCACAGGGGCCTGATGGGATACACCCAAAGCTATTAAAAGAGCTCAGCGGTGAACTAGCAAAACAATTAACAGATTTATTTAACCAATCACTGGTAACAGAAGTCATCCCAAAATATTGGAAATTAGCAAATGTTGTGCCCATTCACAAGAAAGGTAGTAGGGAGGAATCGGGCAACTATAGGCCAGTAAGCCTGACATCAATAGTGGAGAAATTAATGGAAACCATACTCAAGGAGAGGATTGTGGAACATCTAAAATCCCATGGATTGAAAGATTAAAAACAGCATGGGTTTACTTCAGGGAGATCATGTCAAACTAATCTTATTGATTTTTTTGATTGGGTGACTAAAATAATAAATGGTGGAGGTGCAGTAGACATTGCTTATCTAGACTTTAGTAAGGCTTTTGATACTGTCCGACATAGAAGGCTTATCAATAAATTGCAGTCTTTGAGCTTGGACTCCCATATTGTTGAATGGATTAGGCAGTGGCTGAGGGACAGACAACAGAGGGTTGTAGTCAATGGAGTATATTCAGACCATGGTATTGTTACCAGTGGGGTACCTCAGGGATCTGTTCTGGGACCCATATTGTTTAATATATTTATCAGCGAAATTGCAGAAGGCCTCGATGGTGAGGTGTGTCTTTTTACTGATGACACAAAGATTTGTAACAGGGTTGATGTTCCTGGAGGGATACACCAAATGGAAAAGGATTTAGGAAAACTAGAGGAATGGTCAAAAATCCTGGCAACTAAAATTTTATGTTGATAAGTGCAAGATAATGCACCTGCGGCGTAAAAACCTAAGAGCAGAATATAAAATCAGTGATACAGTCCTATCCTCAGTATCTGAGGAAAGGGATTTAGGGGTCATTATTTCAGAAGACTTAAAGGTAGGCAGACAATGTCATAGAGCAGCAGGAAATGCTAGCAGAATGTTTGAGTGTATAGGGGGGAGAGGCATTACCAGTAGAAAGAGGGAGGTGCTCATGCCGATCTACAGAGCACTAGGGAGACCTAGTTTGGAGTATTGTGCGCAGGACTGGAGACTATATCTCCAGAAGGATATTGATACTTTGGAGAGAGTTAAGAGAAGAGCTACTAAACTAGTACATGGATTGCAGGATAAAACTTACCAGGAAAGATTAAAGGACCTTAACATGTATAGCTTGAAAGAAAGACGAGACAGAGGGGATATGATAGAAACTTTTAAATGCATAAAGGGAATCAACAAGGTAAAAGAGGAGAGAATATTTTAAAGAAGAAAAACTGATTCAAGAGGACATAGTTTTAAATTAGAGGGGCAAAGGTTTAAAAGTAATATCAGGAAGTACAAACCGGATTCCAAAAAAGTTGGGACACTATACAAATCGTGAATAAAAACTGAATGCAATGATGTGGAGATGCCAACTTCTAATATTTTATTCAGAATAGAACATAAATCACGGAACAAAAGTTTAAACTGAGAAAATGTACCATTTGAAGGGAAAAATATGTTGAATCAGAATTTCATGGTGTCAACAAATCCCCAAAAAGTTGGGACAAGGCCATTTTCACCACTGTGTGGCATCTCCCCTTCTTCTTACAACACTCAACAGACGTCTGGGGACCGAGGAGACCAGTTTCTCAAGTTTAGAAATAGGAATGCTCTCCCATTCTTGTCTAATACAGGCCTCTAACTGTTCAATCGTCTTGGGCCTTCTTTGTTGCACCTTCCTCTTTATGATGCGCCAAATGTTCTCTATAGGTGAAAGATCTGGACTGCAGACTGGCCATTTCAGTACCCGGATCCTTCTCCTTCGCAGCCATGATGTTGTAATTGATGCAGAATGTGGTCTGGCATTTTCTTGTTGAAAAATGCAGGGTCTTCCCTGAAAGAGATGACGTCTAGATGGGAGCAGATGTTGTTCTAGAACCTGAATATATTTTTCTGCATTGATGGTGCTTTTCCAGACATGCAAGCTGCCCATGCCACACGCACTCATGCAACCCCATACCATCAGAGATGCAGGCTTCTGAACTGAGAGTTGATAGCAACTTGGGTTGTCCTTGTCCTCTTTGGTCCGGATGACATGGCGTCCCAGATTTCCAAAAAGAACTTTGAATCGTGACTCGTCTGACCACAGAACAGTCTTCCATTTTGCCACACTCCATTTTAAATGATCCCTGGCGCAGTGAAAACGCCTGAGCTTGTGGATCTTGCTTAGAAATGGCTTCTTCTTTGCACTGTAGAGTTTCAGCTGGCAACGGCGGATGGCACGGTGGATTGTGTTCACTGACAATGGTTTCTGGAAGTATTCCTGAGCCCATTCTGTGATTTCCTTTACAGTAGCATTCCTGTTTGTGGTGCAGTGTCGTTTAAGGGCCCGGAGATCAGTATGGTTTTACGGCCTTGATTGTTCCAGATTCTCTGAATCTTCGGATGATGTTATGCACAGTTGATGATGATAGATGCAAAGTCTTTGCAATTTTTCGCTGGGTAACACCTTTCTGATATTGCTCCACTATCTTTCTGCGCAACATTGTGGGAATTGGTGATCCTCTACCCATCTTGGCTTCTGAGAGACACTGCCACTCTGAGAAGCTCTTTTTATACCCAATCATGTTGCCAATTGACCAAATTAGTGTTAATTGGTCTTCCAGCTCTTCGTTATGCTCACATTTACTTTTTCCAGCCTCTTATTGCTACTTGTCCCAACTTTTTAGGGATTTGTTGAAAATTTGAATCAACATATTTTTCCTTTAAAATGATACATTTACTCGGATTAAACGTTTGATCTGTCATCTACGTTCTATTACAAATAAATTATTGACATTTGCCATCTCCACATCATTGCATTCAGTTTTTATTCATAATTTGTTTAGTGTCCCAACTTTTTTGGAATCCGGTTTGTATTATTTTACTGAGAGAGTAGTGGATGCATGGAATAGCCATCCTGCAGAAGTGGTAGCTGCAAATACAGTGAAGGAGTTTAAGCATGCATGGGATAGGCATAAGGCTATCCTTCATATAAGATAGGGCCAAGGGCTATTCATAGTATTCAGTATATTAGGCAGACTAGATGGGCCAAATGGTTCTTATCTGCCGACACATTCTATGTTTCTATGTTTCTATGAAAGACCTACTTTATTACCACAAACGCAACGTTTCAGCCCAGGAAAGGCTCCACTGAGCTGCTCAGAAACCTTGCCTTATTCTTCAAGTGGTATCTATCTATCTATTTATCTATCTAGATAAAATAAAAAAGGAAATTCCACAGCACCTCCGTATGATGAAGAAAATGTGTCCTTTATTCACCCATGCAATGTTTCAGTCCACTTGCTGGGACTTTTTTCAACCAATACTGTATTGCTTGAAAAAAGTCCCAGCAAGTGGACTGAATCAAATCTGGGAATTTGGTCGGGTCCATAGCCGCTGGCACTATTGTTGATTGAGCATGCTCGGCCGAACACCAGTTTGGCTTGATCATCTCGATGCTCAGCACATGGCGGTATTCGGCCGAATAACGCATGTGCTCGAGCACAATGCCCGACTCTCCTCCCCAAACGTTTCTTGGCTGCTACGCAGCCAATAAACGTGCTGGTAAGTACTGCCCTCACTGCCGTAGCTATGTTGGTTACTGGCATTACAGTGATTGACTGTCTGGAACGCGTCATTGGGTGATATATAGCACCCAATGACGTGTGTTCGGCTCAGTCTTAGTCAGGAAGAGCTGTGCTGAGGGAGGGACAGACAGTGTAGGGAGTGATATAGGAATATTTTTTATTCAAAAAACTTTTCAGAGACCCAAAAGTCCTTTTAAGGACTATTGTGTGTGGCAGCAGCAATATATATTTTTAGTGCAACCTGCTCAAAATTGCTAGAACTTTACAGACCCAAAAGTCCTTTTAAGGACTATTGTGTGTGGCAGCAGCAATATCTATGTTTAGCGAAAACTGTGCTAAATAGCTAAAACTTTACAGTCCTTTTTTTTTGTGTGGAAGCAATATCGATTTTTAGCACATCATGCGCTAAATAGCGTGTAATAGTTAGGCCACTGCAGACAGTGAAATTAGCTGCGCCAAATCTCCTGTGTAAAGTGTGCGCATCTAAAAAATATCTGTGACATCCAGTGTACTTTTTCCATAGATGGTGTCCACTGCAGACAGTGACATTAGCTGCGCCACATCTCCTGTGTAAAGTGTGCGCATCTAAAAAATATCTGTGACATCCGGTGTACTTTTTCCGTAGACGGTTTCTGCTGGGGACAGTGACATTACTACAGCCACATCTGCAGTGTAAAGTGTGAGCTGAAAAAATGCATCTGTGACATCCAGTGTAGGGATGAGCGAACTCGAACTGTATAGTTCGGGTTCGTACCGAATTTTGGGGTGTCCGTGACACGGACCCGAACCCGGACATTTTCGTAAAAGTCCGGGTTCGGGTTCGGTGTTCGTCGCTTTCTTGGCGCTTTTGTGACGCTTTCTTGGCGCTTTTTGAAAGGCTGCAAAGCAGCCAATCAACAAGCGTCATACTACTTGCCCCAAGAGGCCATCACAGCCATGCCTACTATTGGCATGGCTGTGATTGGCCAGAGCACCATGTGACCCAGCCTCTATTTAAGCTGGAGTCACATAGCGCCGCCCGTCACTCTGCTCTGATTAGCGTAGGGAGAGGTTGCGGCTGCGACAGTAGGGCGAGATTAGGCAGATTAACTCCTCCAAAGGACTTGATTAACTGATCGATCTGCAGCTGTGGATCATTGAGCTGCTGATCCTCAATTGCTCACTGTTTTTAGGCTGCCCAGACCGTTTGTCAGTCACATTTTTCTGGGGTGATCGGCGGCCATTTTGTGTCTTGTGGTGCGCCAGCACAAGCTGCGACCAAGTGCATTTAACCCTCAATGGTGTGGTTGTTTTTTGGCTAAAGCCTACATCAGGGTGAAGCTGTCACACCAAGTGCATTTAACCAGCAATAGTCTGTTCATTTTTTGGCCATATACAAAATCAGGGGCAAGCTGTGCCTGTCACCAAGTGCATTTAACCCTCAATGGTGTGGTTGTTTTTTGGCTAAAGCCTACATCAGGGTGAAGCTGTCACACCAAGTGCATTTAACCAGCAATAGTCTGTTCATTTTTTGGCCATATACAAAATCAGGGGCAAGCTGCGCCTGTCACCAAGTGCATTTAACCCTCAATGGTGTGGTTGTTTTTTGGCTAAAGCCTACATCAGGGTGAAGCTGTCACACCAAGTGCATTTAACCAGCAATAGTCTGTTCATTTTTTGGCCATATACAAAATCAGGGGCAAGCTGCGCCTGTCACCAAGTGCATTTAACCCTCAATGGTGTGGTTGTTTTTTGGCTAAAGCCTACATCAGGGTGAAGCTGTCACACCAAGTGCATTTAACCAGCAATAGTCTGTTCATTTTTTGGCCATATACAAAATCAGGGGCAAGCTGCGCCTGTCACCAAGTGCATTTAACCCTCAATGGTGTGGTTGTTTTCTGGCTAAAGCCTACATCAGGGTGAAGCTGTCACACCAAGTGCATTTAACCAGCAATAGTCTGTTTATTTTTTGGCCATATACTACATCAGGGGCAAGCTGCGCCCGTCACCAAGTGCATTTAACCCTCAGTAGTGTGGTTGGTCAAGCTGTGACACCAAGTGCATTTAACCAGCAATAGTCTGTTCATTTTTTGGCCATATACTACATCAGGGGCAAGCTGCCCCTGTCACCAAGTGCATTTAACCAGCAATAGTGTGGTTATTTTTTGGCCATATCCCAGTCTAATTCTGTCACTAAATCCATACCGGTCACCCAGCGCCTAAATACTAGGCCTCAAATTTATATCCCGCTAAATCTCTCGTTACCGCTGTCCTGTTGTAGCTGGGAAAGTTATTTAGTGTCCGTCAAAGCACATTTTTTGTTCTGGGTTGAAGTACAATTCCCAATTTAGCAATTTCATAATTTAGTGGTTTCTGCTATATCAGAGCTATTTGAAATCTATCCCTAAAAGGGTATATAATATTCAAGGTGCACATTGGGTCATTCAGAATAACTTCACACACACCCGCTACTGTGTATTTTCAAGTCTAATTCTGTCACTAAACCCATACCTGTCACCCAGCGCCTAAATACTAGGCCTCAAATTTATATCCTGCTAAATCTCTCGTTACCGCTGTCCTGTTGTAGCTGGGAAAGTTATTTAGTGTCCGTCAAAGCACATTTTTTGTTCTGGGTTGAAGTACAATTCCCAATTTAGCAATTTCATAATTTAGTGGTTTCTGCTATATCAGAGCTATTTGAAATCTATCCCTAAAAGGGTATATAATATTCAAGGTGCACATTGGGTCATTCAGAATAACTTCACACACACCCGCTACTGTGTATTTTCAAGTCTAATTCTGTCACTAAACCCATACCTGTCACCCAGCGCCTAAATACTAGGCCTCAAATTTATATCCTGCTAAATCTCTCGTTACCGCTGTCCTGTTGTAGCTGGGAAAGTTATTTAGTGTCCGTCAAAGCACATTTTTTGTTCTGGGTTGAAATACAATTCCCAATTTAGCAATTTCATAATTTAGTGGTTTCTGCTATATCAGAGCTATTTGAAATCTATCCCTAAAAGGGTATATAATATTCAAGGTGCACATTGGGTCATTCAGAATAACTTCACACACACCCGCTACTGTGTATTTTCAAGTCTAATTCTGTCACTAAACCCATACCTGTCACCCAGCGCCTAAATACTAGGCCTCAAATTTATATCCTGCTAAATCTCTCGTTACCGCTGTACTGTTGTTGCTTGGAAAGATATTTAGTGTCCGTCAAAGCACATTTTTTGTTCTGGGTTGAAGTACAATTCCCAATTTAGCAATTTCATAATTTAGTGGTTTCTGCTATATCAGAGCTATTTGAAATCTATCCCTAAAAGGGTATATAATATTCAAGGTGCACATTGGGTCATTCAGAATAACTTCACACACACCCGCTACTGTGTATTTTCAAGTCTAATTCTGTCACTAAACCCATACCTGTCACCCAGCGCCTAAATACTAGGCCTCAAATTTATATCCTGCTAAATCTCTCGTTACCGCTGTACTGTTGTTGCTGGGCAAGATATTTAGTGTCCGTCAAAGCACATTTTTTGTTCTGGGTTGAAATACAATTCCCAATTTATCAATTTCATAATTTAGTGGTTTCTGCTATATCAGAGCTATTTGAAATCTATCCCTAAAAGGGTATATAATATTCAAGGTGCACATTGGGTCATTCAGAATAACTTCACACACACCCGCTACTGTGTATTTTCAAGTCTAATTCTGTCACTAAACCCATACCTGTCACCCAGCGCCTAAATACTAGGCCTCAAATTTATATCCTGCTAAATCTCTCGTTACCGCTGTACTGTTGTTGCTGGGCAAGATATTTAGTGTCCGTCAAAGCACATTTTTTGTTCTGGGTTGAAATACAATTCCCAATTTAGCAATTTCATAATTTAGTGGTTTCTGCTATATCAGAGCTATTTGAAATCTATCCCTAAAAGGGTATATAATATTCAAGGTGCACATTGGGTCATTCAGAATAACTTCACACACACCCGCTACTGTGTATTTCCAAGTCTAATTCTGTCACTAAACCCATACCTGTCACCCAGCGCCTAAATACTAGGCCTCAAATTTATATCCCGCTAAATCTGTCCCTAGTGCTGTAGCTGGGCGAGTTATTTAGTGTCCGTTCAAGCACATTTCTTGTTCTGGGTTGAAATACAATTCCCAATTTAGCAATTTCATAATTTAGTGGTTTCTGCTATATCAGAGCTATTTGAAATCTATCCCTAAAAGGGTATATAATATTCAAGGTGCACATAGGGTCATTCAGAATAACTTCACACACCCGCTACTGTGCATTTCCAAATCTAATTCTGTCACTAAACCCATACCTGTCACCCAGCGCCTAAATACTAGGCCTCAAATTTATATCCCGCTAAATCTCTCGTTACCGCTGTCCTGTTGTGGCTGGGAAAGTTATTTAGTGTCCGTCAAAGCACATTTTTTGTTCTGGGTTGAAATACAATTCCCAATTTAGCAATTTCATAATTTAGTCGTTTCTGCTATATCAGAGCTATTTGAAATCTATCCCTAAAAGGGTAGATCATATTGAAGGTGCACATAGGGTCATTCAGAATAACTTCACACACACGCTTCTGTGCATTTCCAAGTCTAATTCTGTCACTAAATCCATACCGGTCACCCAGCGCCTAAATACTAGGCCTCAAATTTATATCCCGCTGAATTTGAATACAATACATTGGGCCAAATAATATATTTGTTGTTGTGGTGAACCATAACAATGAGAAAAACATCTAGTAAGGGACGCGGACGTGGACATGGTCGTGGTGGTGTTAGTGGACCCTCTGGTGCTGGGAGAGGACGTGGCCGTTCTGCCACATCCACACGTCCTAGTGTACCAACTACCTCAGGTCCCAGTAGCCGCCAGAATTTACAGCGATATATGGTGGGGCCCAATGCCGTTCTAAGGATGGTAAGGCCTGAGCAGGTACAGGCATTAGTCAATTGGGTGGCCGACAGTGGATCCAGCACGTTCACATTATCTCCCACCCAGTCTTCTGCAGAAAGCGCACAGATGGCGCCTGAAAACCAACCCCATCAGTCTGTCACATCACCCCCATGCATACCAGGGAAACTGTCTCAGCCTCAAGTTATGCAGCAGTCTCTTATGCTGTTTGAAGACTCCGCTGGCAGGGTTTCCCAAGGGCATCCACCTAGCCCTTCCCCAGCGGTGAAAGACATAGAATGCACTGACGCACAACCACTTATGTTTCCTGATGATGAGGACATGGGAATACCACCTCAGCATGTCTCTGATGATGACGAAACACAGGTGCCAACTGCTGCGTCTTTCTGCAGTGTGCAGACTGAACAGGAGGTCAGGGATCAAGACTGGGTGGAAGACGATGCAGGGGACGATGAGGTCCTAGACCCCACATGGAATGAAGGTCGTGCCACTGACTTTCACAGTTCGGAGGAAGAGGCAGTGGTGAGACCGAGCCAACAGCGTAGCAAAAGAGGGAGCAGTGGGCAAAAGCAGAACACCCGCCGCCAAGAGACTCCGCCTGCTACTGACCGCCGCCATCTGGGACCGAGCACCCCAAAGGCAGCTTCAAGGAGTTCCCTGGCATGGCACTTCTTCAAACAATGTGCTGACGACAAGACCCGAGTGGTTTGCACGCTGTGCCATCAGAGCCTGAAGCGAGGCATTAACGTTCTGAACCTGAGCACAACCTGCATGACCAGGCACCTGCATGCAAAGCATGAACTGCAGTGGAGTAAACACCTTAAAACCAAGGAAGTCACTCAGGCTCCCCCTGCTACCTCTTCTGCTGCTGCCGCCTCGGCCTATTCTGCTGCTGCCGCCTCGGCCTCTTCCTCCGCCTCTGGAGGAACGTTGGCACCTGCCGCCCAGCAAACAGGGGATGTACCACCAACACCACCACCACCACCTCCGTCACCAAGCGTCTCAACCATGTCACACGCCAGCGTTCAGCTCTCCATCTCACAAACATTTGATAGAAAGCGTAAATTCCCACCTAGCCACCCTCGATCCCTGGCCCTGAATGCCAGCATTTCTAAACTACTGGCCTATGAAATGCTGTCATTTAGGCTGGTGGACACAGACAGCTTCAAACAGCTCATGTCGCTTGCTGTCCCACAGTATGTTGTTCCCAGCCGGCACTACTTCTCCAAGAGAGCCGTGCCTTCCCTGCACAACCAAGTATCCGATAAAATCAAGTGTGCACTGCGCAACGCCATCTGTGGCAAGGTCCACCTAACCACAGATACGTGGACCAGTAAGCACGGCCAGGGACGCTATATCTCCCTAACTGCACACTGGGTAAATGTAGTGGCAGCTGGGCCCCAGGCGGAGAGCTGTTTGGCGCACGTCCTTCCGCCGCCAAGGATCGCAGGGCAACATTCTTTGCCTCCTGTTGCCACCTCCTCCTTCTCGGCTTCCTCCTCCTCTTCTTCCACCTGCTCATCCAGTCAGCCACACACCTTCACCACCAACTTCAGCACAGCCCGGGGTAAACGTCAGCAGGCCATTCTGAAACTCATATGTTTGGGGGACAGGCCCCACACCGCACAGGAGTTGTGGCGGGGTATAGAACAACAGACCGACGAGTGGTTGCTGCCGGTGAGCCTCAAGCCCGGCCTGGTGGTGTGTGATAATGGGCGAAATCTCGTTGCAGCTCTGGGACTAGCCAATTTGACGCACATCCCTTGCTTGGCGCATGTGCTGAATTTGGTGGTGCAGAAGTTCATTCACAACTACCCCGACATGTCAGAGCTGCTGCATAAAGTGCGGGCCGTCTGTTCGCGCTTCCGGCGTTCACATCCTGCTGCTGCTCGCCTGTCTGCGCTACAGCGTAACTTCGGCCTTCCCGCTCACCGCCTCATATGCGACGTGCCCACCAGGTGGAACTCCACCTTGCACATGCTGGACAGACTGTGCGAGCAGCAGCAGGCCATAGTGGAGTTTCAGCTGCAGCACGCACGGGTCAGTCGCACTACAGAACAGCACCACTTCACCACCAATGACTGGGCCTCCATGCGAGACCTGTGTGCCCTGTTGCGCTGTTTCGAGTACTCCACCAACATGGCCAGTGGCGATGACACCGTTATCAGCGTTACAATACCACTTCTATGTCTCCTTGAGAAAACACTTAGGGCGATGATGGAAGAGGAGGTGGCCCAGGAGGAGGAGGAGGAGGAGGAGGAAGAGGGGTCATTTTTAGCACTTTCAGGCCAGTCTCTTCGAAGTGACTCAGAGGGAGGTTTTTGGCAACAGCAGAGGCCAGGTACAAATGTGGCCAGCCAGGGCCCACTACTGGAGGACGAGGAGGACGAGGATGAGGAGGAGGTGGAGGAGGATGAGGATGAAGCATGGTCACAGCGGGGTGGCACCCAACGCAGCTCGGGTCCATCACTGGTGCGTGGCTGGGGGGAAAGGCAGGACGATGACGATACGCCTCCCACAGAGGACAGCTTGTCCTTACCCCTGGGCAGCCTGGCACACATGAGCGACTACATGCTGCAGTGCCTGCGCAACGACAGCAGAGTTGCCCACATTTTAACCTGTGCGGACTACTGGGTTGCCACCCTGCTGGATCCACGCTACAAAGACAATGTGCCCACCTTACTTCCTGCACTGGAGCGTGATAGGAAGATGCGCGAGTACAAGCGCACGTTGGTAGACGCGCTACTGAGAGCATTCCCAAATGTCACAGGGGAACAAGTGGAAGCCCAAGGCCAAGGCAGAGGAGGAGCAAGAGGTCGCCAAGGCAGCTGTGTCACGGCCAGCTCCTCTGAGGGCAGGGTTAGCATGGCAGAGATGTGGAAAACTTTTGTCAACACGCCACAGCTAACTGCACCACCACCTGATACGCAACGTGTTAGCAGGAGGCAACATTTCACTAACATGGTGGAACAGTACGTGTGCACACCCCTCCACGTACTGACTGATGGTTCGGCCCCATTCAACTTCTGGGTCTCTAAATTGTCCACGTGGCCAGAGCTAGCCTTTTATGCCTTGGAGGTGCTGGCCTGCCCGGCAGCCAGCGTTTTGTCTGAACGTGTATTCAGCACGGCAGGGGGCGTCATTACAGACAAACGCAGCCGCCTGTCTACAGCCAATGTGGACAAGCTGACGTTCATAAAAATGAACCAGGCATGGATCCCACAGGACCTGTCCGTCCCTTGTCCAGATTAGACATTAACTACCTCCCCATAACCATATATTATTGGACTCCAGGGCACTTCCTCATTCAATCCTATTTTTATTTTCATTTTACCATTATATTGCAAGGCTACCCAAAGTTGAATGAACCTCTCCTCTGCCTGTGTGCTAGGCCTAAATATATGCCAATGGATTGTTGCAGTGGTGGCTGACGTGAAGCCTCATTCTCTGCTATGACATGCAGACTGATTCTCTGGTGACATGAAGCCAGATCCTCTGTTACGGGACCTCTCTCCTCTGCCTGGGTGCTGGGCCTAAATTTATGAAAATGGACTGTTGCAGTGGTGGGTGACGTGAAGCCTGATTCTCTGCTATGACATGCAGACTGATTCTCTGGTGACATGAAGCCAGATCCTCTTTTACGGGACCTCTCTCCTCTGCCTGGGTGCTGGGCCTAAATATCTGACAATGGACTGTTGCATTGGTGGCTGACGTGAAGCCTGATTCTCTGCTATGACATGCAGACTAATTCTCTGCTGACATGAAGCCAGATTGTCTGTTACGGGACCTCTCTCCTCTGCCTGGGTGCTGGGCCTAAATTTATGAAAATGGACTGTTGCAGTGGTGGGTGACGTGAAGCCTGATTCTCTGCTATGACATGAAGACTGATTCTCTCCTGACATGAAGCCAGATTGTCTGTTACGGGACCTCTCTCCTCTGCCTGGGTGCTGGGCCTAAATTTATGAAAATGGACTGTTACAGTGGTGGGTGACGTGAAGCCTGATTCTCTGCTATGATATGAAGACTGATTCTCTGCTGACATGAAGCCAGATTGTCTGTTACGGGACCTCTCTCCTCTGCCTGGGTGCTGGGCCTAAATTTATGAAAATGGACTCTTACAGTGGTGGGTGACGTGAAGCCTGATTCTCTGCTATGACATGAAGACTGATTCTCTGCTGACATGAAGCCAGATCCTCTGTTACGGGACCTCTCTCCTCTGCCTGGGTGCTGGGCCTAAATATCTGACAATGGACTGTTGCATTGGTGGCTGACGTGAAGCCTGATTCTCTGCTATGATATGAAGACTGATTCTCTGCTGACATGAAGCCAGATTGTCTGTTACGGGACCTCTCTCCTCTGCCTGTGTGCTAGGCCTAAATATATGCCAATGGATTGTTGCAGTGGTGGCTGACGTGAAGCCTGATTCTCTGCTATGACATGCAGACTGATTCTCTGGTGACATGAAGCCAGATCCTCTGTTACGGGACCTCTCTCCTCTGCCTGGGTGCTGGGCCTAAATTTATGAAAATGGACTGTTGCAGTGGTGGGTGACGTGAAGCCTGATTCTCTGCTATGACATGCAGACTGATTCTCTGGTGACATGAAGCCAGATCCTCTGTTACGGGACCTCTCTCCTCTGCCTGGGTGCTGGGCCTAAATTTATGAAAATGGACTGTTGCAGTGGTGGGTGACGTGAAGCCTCATTCTCTGCTATGACATGCAGACTGATTCTCTGCTGACATGAAGCCAGATTGTCTGTTACGGGACCTCTCTCCTCTGCCTGGGTGCTGGGCCTGAATTTATGACAATGGACTGTTGCAGTGGTGGCTGACGTGAAGCCTGATTCTCTGCTATGATATGAAGACTGATTCTCTGCTGACATGAAGCCAGATTGTCTGTTACGGGATCTCTCTCCTCTGCCTGGGTGCCGGGGCCTAAATATCTGAGAATGGACTGTTCCAGTGGTGGGTAACGGGAAGCCAGATTCTCTGCTATGATATGAAGACTGATTCTCTGCTGACATGAAGCCAGATTGTCTGTTACGGGACCTCTCTCCTCTGCCTGGGTGCTGGGCCTAAATTTATGAAAATGGACTATTACAGTGGTGGGTGACGTGAAGCCTGATTCTCTGCTATGACATGAAGACTGATTCTCTGCTGACATGAAGCCAGATTGTCTGTTACGGGACCTCTCTCCTCTGCCTGGGTGCCGGGGCCTAAATATCTGAGAATGGACTGTTCCAGTGGTGGGTGACGGGAAGCCAGATTCTCTGCTATGGAACCTCTCTCCAATTGATTTTGGTTAATTTTTATTTATTTAATTTTTATTTTAATTAATTTCCCTATCCACATTTGTTTGCAGGGGATTTACCTACATGTTGCTGCCTTTTGCAGCCCTCTAGCTCTTTCCTGGGCTGTTTTACAGCCTTTTTAGTGCCGAAAAGTTCGGGTCCCCATTGACTTCAATGGGGTTCGGGTTCGGGACGAAGTTCGGATCGGGTTCGGATCCCGAACCCGAACATTTCCGGGATGTTCGGCCGAACTTCTCGAACCCGAACATCCAGGTGTTCGCTCAACTCTAATCCAGTGTACTTTTTCCATAGACGGTGTCCGCTTCTGACAGTGACATTACCAGGGGCACATCTGCAGTGTAACGTGTGTGCTTAAAAATGTATCTGTGACATCCAGTGTACTTTTTCCATAGACTGTGTCCACTTCTGACAGTGACCTTACCAGTGCCACATCTGCAGTGTAACATGTGCGCTTAAAAAATGTATCTGTGACATACTGTCATAATCAGTGTGGGGGGGAAACTCTACACTGAACACAGGAGGGAAGGGGAACAGTTACTGGGTCTGGAAAATAGGGAAGAAACAGGTCACCTCCTAGACAACCCTAATCCGGGCCCTGACTACTTATCAATAAGAATAGACCATGAAGGTAGGAATATTCATTTGCAGTATACCTAGGCCCTTATTTCTCTATAAGGACCTGGAATAAGTTTAGGACCAGAGACAACCCATACATTTCCTGTCGGCCACATGCTTATACCTGTTGCCCATCTTTTTCAGGTTATTTTGAATTTTCCACCAAATCGAAGATAAAGAAGAGGAAAATTGTTCCTCCTCAGGAATACCGGAAGTTTGAGAACCAGAAAATGTGCCAAACTGCGGATGGAATCCATATGCCCCAAAAAACGGCGACTTATCAGTGGACTCCTGTCTACGGTTATTAATGGCAAAGTCAGCTAACGACAAGAATGAAGACCACTCCTCCTGATTCTCTGAAACAAAACATCTCAAGTAAGTCTTCAGATTCTGATTGGTGCTCTTCGTCTGTCCGTTCAACTGAGGATGAAAAGCTGAAGAAAAGGACAATTGTGCCCCCATTTGAGTACCGAACGCTTTCCAGAATCTGTAAACAAACTGATTCCCCCGATCAGACACCACATCAGAGGAAATGCCATGTAGTTTCACAATGTTATCGACAAACACCTGTGCAAGAGTTTTGGCATTAGGTAAAGCAGGCAATGCTATAAAATGCACCATTTTGCTAAACTGATCAACTACCACCAGGATCACAGTTTTCCTGAAGAATTTGGTAAATCCGTGATAAAGTCCATGGACAAATGTGTTTAAAGTCTGGACGTAATGGGTAACGGAAGAAGAGATCCAGAAGGCCGAGTATATGTCACCTTAGCACGAGCACAGGTACAACAGGCTGACACATAGTCCTCAACACACTTAGGCAGCTCTGGCCACCAAAATGTGCGCAAGATGAGATCAACAGTGGATCTACTCCCAGGGTGTCCATCCAAGACAGTACAATGATGTTCCTCAAATACCTTGTGACGTAAGTCTGAAGGAACAAACAATTTCCCTGGAGGACAAAAGTCCAGTGCATCCTCTTGGGCCTCCAACACCTTAGCCTCAAGATCAGGAGATAGGACAGATATGACATATGACTACCCCTTCAGACATAATAGGAATAGGATCTTTAGAATCACCCCTCCCAGGAAAGCTATGCGACAAAGCATCCGTTTCTAACCCCAGGGCGGTAGGTGATAATGAAGTTAAATCTGTTGAAAAACAGCGACCATCTGGACTCCCTTGGTTTCAGTTGTTTAGTCGATTCAAGATAAGCCAGACTTTTGTGATCAGTAATTACCGTAATAGGATTAATTGCTCCTTCCACCCAATGCCGCCATTCTTCAAAAGCCCACTTAATGGCCAGCAATTCCCTATTAACCACGTCATAATTTCTTTCAGCAGTCAAGAGTTTTTTAGAGTAAAAAGCACATGGGTACCATTTACTAGGTGACCTTGCGACAAAACTGCTCCCACCCCTACCACGGATGCGTCAACATCTACAATGAATGGCTGAGTGACACATCCGGTTGCACCGAATAGGGGTTGAAGCAAAACATTAATTTACAGCAGAAAAGGCTTGTATTGCCGCCTCAGACCAAACAGAGAAATTGACCCCCTTCCTAGTCATGTCTGTTAAAGGTATAACCACAGTTGAATAGTTCAAGATTAATTTACGGTAGTAGTTGGTGAATCTGAAAAACCGCATAAGTGCTTTCAGATTTTCAGGTCGATCACAGTCCAACACCGCACAGACTTTCTCGGGATCCATATGAAAACCTGAGGATGAGAGCAGGTAACCGAGCAATTGCACTTCCTTAACAGCAAAAACACATTTTTCCATCTTCACATACAATTTATTCTCTCTTAGGATCTGTAACACCACCTGTCTCACATGATCCTGATGAGTCTCCATGTCTGGAGAATAAATTAGTATGTCTTCCAGATATACAACAACAAATCTCCCCACCAGATGATGAAATATGTCATTGATAAAGTGTTGAAAAACTGCTGGAGCATTGTTTAATCCAAAAGGGATGACCAGATTCTCAAAATGACCCTCAGGGTTATTAAAGGGAGTCTTCCATTTGTCCCCCTCTTTGATCCTTACCAAATTATATGCCCCACTCAGATACAATTTAGAGAACACCTTGGCACCGACAATCGGACTAAACAAATCCGGAATCAAAGGAAGGGGGTACGGATCACAGACAGAAATACGGTTGAGCTCACAGAAGTCCAAACATGGTCTAAGGGTACCATCTTTTTTACAAAGATAAACCCAGCCGCCACTGAGGTTTTGGATGGTCTGATATGACCCTTCACCAAGCTCTCGGTGATATACTCTCGCATAGCCTTTCTTTCGGGCGCCACAAGATTATTGAACCGAGATTTGGGCAGTTTAGCTCTAGGAATAAGATTGACGGGACAATCATTCTCCCGATGCGGGGGTAACTTCTGGTTACCACTCTCAAAGAACACATCAGAAAATTCGGAAATTAATGAGGGTACAGTTTTAGTGGTGACCACTGAGAAAGACGCATTGAGACAGTTGTTCATGCAAAAATCACTCCAATCGAGAATTTGTCTCGCTTGCCAGTCGATGATAGAGTTATGTTTTCTTAACAATGGCAAACCCCAAACCATCGGAGCAGGCAGACCCTCCAACACATAACATGAGATAGATTCTTGATGGAAATCACCCACTCTTAAATGGATGTCATTTACCACCTGCGACAGGCAATTTTGGGTATGAGGTGCAGAATCAATAGCAAAGACAGAAATGCTTTTCTCTAGTGCACTAGTAGTCAACCCATGAATACGAAAAAACTGTCCATCAATCGGGTTAACTCCAGCCCCACTGTTGATAAATACCTTGATTGCCACAGTTTTGGGCTCTAGCGTCACCTCGGCAGACAGGAGAAATCAGGTACTACCAGTAAATGACAAAAGTACGTTTTCTTTCTCCTCACCCACACAACCAATAGTAATTTGGGGATTGCACGTTTTTCTTTTGTTTGCACCTTGACGCTGAATGCACGGACAAATATTCACAAAATGTCTCTTTTTTCCACAACAAAAACAGACTCCCTTCATATGACCAGAGCTCTAACCAGCAGTCCCAGGAGTAGCTCCCCCCAACTTCATAGGCTCCTCACAAGGCGTAACCAAAGGTGTCTCTTTACCATAAGTGTCAAAGGAAGCCGCCTGTGCGTCCTGAGGGGGAGGACCCTAAGATCTCCCCCTCAGGCGTCTATCCAGAGGTACAGCAAGGGACATAGCTGCTTCCAATGACTCGTTTTTCATGAAAGGCCAACGTGTCCAGCAGCCTCTCAGATAGACCCTGCCAGAACTTGCTACGGAGAGCAGGATCATTCCACTCCGTATCCGTAGCCCATCTCCTAAATTCAGAGCAGTAGATTTCTGCAGAGAGCTCTCCCTGCCGTAAACCACGTAACTTGGTCTCAGCCTGAGAAATCCAATCCAGGTCATCATAAATAAGACCCAAGGCTCTAAAAAATTAATCTACTGACTAGAGGGATGGTGATCCAGTTTGCAGAGAAAAAGGCCAAGACTGTGCATTATCCTTAACCCCTTAAGGACCCTGCCATATTTCACCTTAAGGACCCGGCCATTTTTTTGCAAATCTGCAAATGTGTCACTTTATGTGGAGATAGCTTTAAAATGCTTTTACTTATCCAGGCCATTCTGAGATTGTTTTCTCGTCACGTATTGTACTTCATGACAGTGGTAAAATTGATTTAAAAAAATAAATTTTTATTTATAAAAAAATTACAAATTTACCCAAAATGTTGAAAAATTTGCATTTCTCTACTTCTATTATACATAGTAATACCTACAAAAATAGTTATTACTTTACATTCCCCATATGTCTAATTCATGTTTGGATCATTTTGGGAATGACAAAATTGTATCTGTGACTGTGAGACAGTGACAGGTCTCAAGCAGGTTGGAGGTAAGGAAGGGGTGGATAGTGCGGTCCACACCCCTGTTCCACCACAGGTGAGAGAAGCTGGAGGTAATCAGCCTGGCATAAGGCACCTCCCAGAGTGTCAGAAAGGGGGGAGTGTGTTACCTGTGGACAGAGGCCTGGAGGCTCTGTCAGTGTGGTCCAAGCCAGGAGGGCTGAGTGACCACAATTCCCCAAGAGACACTGGACTGGAGACAGTGGGCGTACTGTGCTCTGTACAGCCAGGAGGCTGTGGGACATTGGCTCAGAAAGCCGCACGTGTTCACAGGGTGTGAACAGGGACTTAGGTGAGTCAGGGATCTATTTGTTTAGTTAGAGCCCAGCTAGGCGAGTGTTTGTTATTTTTTATTATTGTTTATGTTTATGCGGATGTGCCGCAATAAAGCACCGTGTTTGGATCTTAAACTTGGTGTCCTGAAGATATCTGTGAGAATGACCCCCGAAAGAGAGCTGATCCCCTACAGTGACATACAGTGTACTTTTTTAATAGACGGTGTCCATTTCTGACAGTGACACTACCAGTCCCACATCTGCAGTGTAACGTGTGAGCAGAAAAATGTTACTGTATCTGTGACATACAGTGTACTTTTTTTCGTAGACACTGCGGACAGTGACACTACCGGTGGTACCTCTCCTATATAACTTTTCCTCATCCCAAATACCTGTAATTTTTTATTAGCCTCTGGTGACAGCATTGACATTATACGCGAGATATCTCCTGTGCAACGTTTCCTCATCCCAAACACCTTTTTAAATTTGTTTGCGCATACTCTTCCAAATCCTACACTACTGTACGTGTGACATACTTTTAAGCATATATAACATTTAATATGAAGAAGGCGAGCAGTAAGGGACGGGAAAGTGGCCGTGATGCTGATGGTGCACACAAAGGCTGTGGCCCTGGGTGCATTGAAACTGTGCCTGCTGCCAGAGCACAAAAAAAAAAAACAATAATCCAAGATACCTAGCTTAATGTCCCAGTTTGCAGGGCGGCACAGAACACCACTCTTGAAGTACCCATGGTCCCTCACTGCTTCTTGCTTGTGGGCCAATGAAGAGGCTGCAATATCTTTGACTTTAGGAGTACTGTTAATTGCTAATTTTCATATCTCAAATTTTTATCGCAAATTTTCCGATTGCCGATTTTCGCAATGAGGAAAATAATGACTGAAGATCAAGAATTCTCAAATTCGGAAATTTATGATGAATATTTGCCCAAATATTAACGAAATATCGCAAATTCGAATATTACAGCAGTACAGAGGGGAGGGGGGGGGGGGTCTGCAGCACCACAAAAGACTGGAAGAGGCAGTGGGGTGCCAAAAGGGAGAAGGCGGGCCACACGAAACAGGCCTACAACTGTTCCACAGAGCACCCTCTTGCGGAAATCTCCCTTGCCAAGGGGTAGGTGTTCCGCAGTCTGGCGCTTTTTTGAGGAAAGTGGGGACGACAAAAGAATAGTAGTTTGCAACCTGTGCCGTACCAAAATGAGTCGGGGCCTGTAATAAGTGGGACGAACACCTGGGTCCACAATCTGTGTCTGCGGGTCACGCCACTGCCTCCTTTTCCCCTGTGTTACGTGCTGGCCAATCCCCTGTCAAAGGTGCAAGCCCGGATGCCTCCCGCCCTGCACCTGGACCTTTGCAAGCACCATCAGCGACCACATCCACTTCCGTGTCCCAGCGCAGAGTCCAAATGTCCTTACCCCAAGCAATTGAATGCAAGTGCAAATACCCAGCCACCCACCCACAGGCCATAGCACAAAATTTGCAGCTTTCCAAATTACTAACCCTGGAAATGTTGCCATTTAGTCTTATGGACACTGAGGCCTTCCGCAACCTGATGTCGGCGGCCGTCTAACGTTACGCAGTCCCCATCTGCCACTATTTTTCAAGGTGTGCCGTGCCAGCCTTACACCAACATGTGTCCCATAACATCACCCGTGCCCTGACCAACGCAGTTACTGGGAAGGTCCACTTAACCACGGACACATGGACAGGTGCATTCGACCAGAGATGCTACATTTTCCTAACGGCACACTGGGTGAACATTGTGGAGGCCGGGAGCGAGTCGTACCCTGGGATGGCACAGGTGCTACCGACGCCAAGGATTGATGGCCCTAATTCCATCAGGGTTTCCGCCAGCACCTACATTAATGGCTCCAACCCCCATTTCTCCTCCTCCACCTCCTCCTCCACTTCTACTTCTGAATTATCTGCGTGCAGCACCAGTCAGCCATCAGTCGGTACCAGGAAGCAGTGTAGCACTGCAGTGGGGAAGCTGCAACAGCCCGTGCTGAAGCTGATATGCTCAGGGGACAAACTGAGCTGTGGCTCTCTAGTGATGAGCGGCAGGGGAAATATTCGAATTTGCAATATTTTGCAAATATTTTGTAGAATATTCGTCATATATTCGCAAATTTTAGATTATATTCTTGATTGCAAAAATCGGCAATGTAATATTTGCATATTGCGTGCAAAATACAGGTGTGGGTCACTTATGCTCCATTTTCAAGCTGGTATAAGTTTCCTTATACCTTGACATTGCCAGCTCACCGGCTGCTGTGCGATGTGAGCACGTGCTGGAACTCCACCAGGCTTTGTGAGCAGCAGAGGGCAGTAGTGGAATACTAGCTGCAATATGGCCGCGGCCTTTCCAGTCAGCTTCCGCTATTCACAAGCAAGAAGTGGGCATGGATATCTGACCTCTGTGAGGTTTTAAGAAACTTTCAGGAATCAATACAGATGGTGAGCGGTGATAACGCTATTATCAACTTAAGCATCAAACTTCTGTGTCTACTCAAACCCTCCCTGCTCACAATTAAGGACGGCACTTTGCATGTGGAAAAGGTGGAAATGAGGGAAGAAAGTACACAGGGTGATAGCCAGACTACCATCAGTTTGTCTTCTCAGCGCAAATTGGAGGCTGAAGAGGAGGAGGAGGAGGATCGGGAAATGGTTGCCTCCTGTACAGAGAGTAGTACTCATGGAAGTTTAATTCCATCTGTTCTGCGTGGGTGCGCTGAAGAGTAGAAAAAGGATGAGGAGATTGAAAGTCATCCTCCTGATGATGACAGCAAAGTTTTGCCTAGTGGTACTCTGGCACACATGGCTGAATTCCTGTTAGGCTACCTTTCCCGTGACCCTTGCGTTATATGCATTTTAACAAAACGGATTACTGGTTGTTCACCCTTCTCGATCCGCGCTACAAAGAGAACTTCTCATCTCTTATTCCTCTGGTGGAGAGGACGAGCAAAACGGTGCAATACCAGAAGGTCCTTGTTGAAAAATTGCTCCAAAAATTTCCATCTGACAACGTTGGCGGCAGAGTCCGTAGTTCATTGGGCAACCGAGGAGGGGAGACGAGGGTAACACACAGCAGTTCCAAAAGAGACAGGGCAACACTTTCCAAAGCCTGGGACAGTTTAATGAGACCCCACCAGCACCCTCACCCTGATGTGCGGCCTACTGTCACAAAAGAGGGAAACATTTTGGAAGATGGTGAAGGAGTACATAGCAGACAGTGTCAGAGTCCTCAATGATCCCTCAGTGCCTTACAACTACTGGGTGTCCAAGCTGGACACATGGCACAAACTCGCACTCTACGCCTTGGAGGTGCTGGCCTGCCCTGCCACCAGCATTTTGTCTGAGCGGATATTTAGTGCTGCTGTGGGCAATACAACAGATAAGCGTATCCGCCTTTTGACTGAAAATGCTGAGTCTGACAGGTTGACTATTATAAAAATGAACAAAGCCTGGATTGACCCTGGATTCTCGACTCCACCAGGAGAAAGCTGATGAACATAAAGGCACTTTAAATGTGTTGTGATATAATGTACTGAACACACTGTATTCCCATGCACCCCTTCCACCACAAAAAAGGATATATGGTTGAATCTTCCTTTTCTCATCCTTCTCCACCTCTTTCATCATATCAACATGCTTATTCATCGCATATAATGCCCTTGCATATCATTTTTTACAGGGTCATCTCACCTACAAGCCTTCGCATATAATGTTTTATAGGGTAAGCTCACCTGCAGGCCCTCGCATATAATGTTTTACAGGGTCAGCTCAGCTGCAAGCCCTCAACTACAATCTTTTACAAGGTTAGCTCACCTGCAGGCCCTCGCATATAATGTTTTACAGGGTCAGTTCACCTGTAGGCCCTCACCTACAGCCTTTTAGAGGGTCAGCTCACCAGCAGGCTATCAACCATAATTTTTTTGATGGTCAGCTCAGCAGCAGACACTCATCCCTAATGTTTTAGAGGGTCAGCTCAGCAGCAGGCCCTTACCAATAATGTTTTAGATGGTCAGATCAGCAGGCCCTTGCTCCAAATGATTTTGAGGGTCACCAGCAGGCCATCAATCATAATTTTTAAAGGGTGTGTATGATGCCCTCCTTTATGTGTAGCAAAGGGTGTATTGGAGTGGCGGTTCCTTGTAATTTTTGGCAGCCCTTTCACTTAGTGAATAGGCTTTATGAGTGTAGGAGTCCCACTACCTGAACAATTGTACCACAATGTAAATGAGGCCCTCCTTTATGTGATATACACGTTGTATCAGAGTGCCTCTTGCTTGTAATTTTTGTCAGCACTTGCACTTTATTTACAGGAACGAATCTTTCCTAACAATTTTTTCGCTAAAATTAATTTTATCTTCGGTTCTGGGTGTTTTATTGTCAGTCTGTAAAAGTGGCGTACTACTCAGACAACATCGTTCCCAGAAGCGACCTTGGAGTCCAAGATGCATCCAGACATCCTCCCAATGCTGTTTCCGAACCATTTTGGTGGTGTTTCCATCAATTTCTGACCTTTTCCTATGAACCAGACACCCTCCCCTCTTCAGAGCAGGGGGTGCCTGGTTAAGTGCATGGGTTCTCCCATTGACTTCCATTGAGCTCCCGAGGTGTTCGACCCGAGCACCTGGGCACTTTGGTGCTCAATCAACACTAGCTGGCACTCCTCACATTGTTTTTGTTTTTCTATGGTGCTACTCTTATCCTCTATCTATCTATCACAAAAACTAAAAAAAGCAGCACAGCAGAAAAAAAAGGTAAATGGTGTGCCTGCGGCTATGGAGACAATCCTGTATCCAAAAAGTTGCATAAAGAAGAGAATTCCACGGCACTCTCGGGGTTGTGATTAAAAATAGTGTTCGTTATTCACCAGCTCAACGTTTCAGTCCTCTCACTGGGACTTTTCTCAAGCAGTGATACATAACATCACATTTTATATATATTGGTTAAACTAGATAATTGATAATACATAATTGTCAAAAAGATCATAAAAAACATGATTTAAAACAATATAAATTCATGTGATACTCCCTATTAATTCCTAAAGTGATTATGCATAATTCTCATTAAGTGACATAATTGATATATTAAAAACTCATGTGCACAGCTTAATAAAAAAATAAAAACATAAAATGAGAGCATAGCAGATTACTAACCAGCATGGAAACCCCACATGCATTCGGCGTCAAACAAAGCCAACTGCGGTTGTGCGGAAGTAAAGTAAATAACTTGTGGAGCGCAGGAAGCGGTGATGAGGTGGAACACACATGCGGCTGTCAGCTGACAGTCATGTTAGTGCAATCTACAACATGACCGCCTCCCCGACATACTTGGGCTCACGTCATTGATCTCCTCTTACTATAAATGTACATCTTGAGTGCACTACTAGAAACTATTACTTTTAAAGTAAGTTATCTTGATATAATATATTACTAGCCAGAGGGAGAGAAAAGAGATGTAAGGTATATATATATATATATATATATATACTTTCCAAATAACGAGGCAGCACTTCCAGCTTTCGGTGACAGGGTGAAGACCCCAAAACTTTATTCCCAGCAATGTTTCGGCCTACTCTATGATGCCTTTGTCCAGCTTGACAAAGGCCTCATTGAGTAGGCCGAAACGTTGCTGGGAATAAAGTTTTGGGGCCTTCACCCTGTCACCGTAAGCTGGAAGTGCTGCCTCGTTATTTGGAAAGTACGTATCGTGTGAGGAATTGCACCCAGTGCACGTGGTCTAAACGTGCTGCTGCGGTATTTGTGAGTATATATATATACGGAGATACCCCCAAGTACCATCACATAATTATATGCAGATAGACATGGGGGATAGCCACATTGGCCGTTCAGTATCCAGAGACTGGACACCAAATCCGGCCCATGTAAGCTAACATTCTCCTATAGGAAAATATAGTATCATAGGGGAATAAAGGGGAATAATGGACACGGATGCAGGTCATTTACCCAGTCCCTATTTATGCCCTAAACTATTCGCGGACCCGTGATCCAAATCTCAGACCACTGGACCCGCAAAAAAATGTATCCCCACAAGAACCAAAAGTAATCATATTTTACTCCAAATTATTCTCCCACTGTCTAGAAAATGTAAAAAAAATGTAAAAAAATATTATCATCCTATAGACACCCACAATATACATAGGAGACTAACATCAATGTTGTGTGCCATAATTTAAATCAGTATTTCTTTTTCATAAATAATTTTCACAGGATCAATGCTTGTTATACAAGTAATATTTCTGCTGTCCAACAATTCTGCAAGAAAAAAATAAAAATATGTTAGTATATTAGTATATTCAAACATCGTATTTATAGCACCATAGATTGAATTGTACACATTCTATGTAGCGGTCAGAGCGGATTATAATGCAAAAGGAGATAATTAAGTAAACATCCATGGTTTATAGTCTGGGACGTAATGTATTTAGTTATCCACTGGATCGGGCGCCTCTTCAAACTGATTGTCCTATTTCCACTTTTACGGGAGATAGGAATATGATCCAACAACATACACTTGAGTTCACTTTCCCTATGTCCATAATCTATGAAGCGTTTTGACACAGGTAGATCCATCCGTCCTTTTCGGACAGTATACCTGTGTTGATTCAACCTTGTTTTAAAATCCAAGGTTGTCTCACCCACGAATAATAGTGGACAGGGACACCATAGTACGTAAATCCCGTACAGTATCTATCTATCTATCTATCACCAGGATCCATCCATATAAGTCACTTCAACATGTCATATATCACCAGTATAAGAATTGGTCATTTAGTGCTTCTCACTCACAGCAACAGAGGCATAATCGGATCCCAATTGGGCCGTGAATCCGCCACTCAGGCCGTCCTGCTCCGGCTATACAAGCGTCTTCAATGCTTGCCTTTTCAGTAGAGTTGAGCGAACACCTGGATGTTCGGGTTCGAGAAGTTCGGCCGAACATCCCGGAAATGTTCGGGTTCGGGATCCGAACCCGATCCGAACTTCGTCCCGAACCCGAACCCCATTGAAGTCAATGGGGACCCGAACTTTTCGGCACTAAAAAGGCTGTAAAACAGCCCAGGAAAGAGCTAGAGGGCTGCAAAAGGCAGCAACATGTAGGTAAATCCCCTGCAAACAAATGTGGATAGGGAAATGAATTAAAATAAAAATTAAATAAATAAAAATTAACCAAAATCAATTGGAGAGAGGTTCCATAGCAGAGAATCTGGCTTCCCGTCACCCACCACTGGAACAGTCCATTCTCAGATATTTAGGCCCCGGCACCCAGGCAGAGGAGAGAGGTCCCGTAACAGAGAATCTGTCTTCATGTCAGCAGAGAATTAGTCTGCATGTCATAGCAGAGAATGAGGCTTCACGTCAGCCACCACTGCAACAGTCCATTGGCATATATTTAGGCCCAGCACCCAGGCAGAGGAGGGAGGTCCCGTAACAGAGAATCTGTCTTCATGTCAGCAGAGAATTAGTCTGCATGTCATAGCAGAGAATGAGGCTTCACGTCAGCCACCACTGCAACAGTCCATTGGCATATATTTAGGCCCAGCACACACACAGGCAGAGGAGAGAGGTCCCGTAACAGAGAATCTGGCTTCATGTCAGCAGAGAATCAGTCTGCATGTCATAGCAGAGAATGAGGCTTCACGTCAGCCACCACTGCAACAGTCCATTGGCATATATTTAGGCCCAGCACACACACAGGCAGAGGAGAGAGGTCCCGTAACAGAGAATCTGGCTTCATGTCAGCAGAGAATTAGTCTGCATGTCATAGCAGAGAATGAGGCTTCACGTCAGCCACCACTGCAACAGTCCATTGGCATATATTTAGGCCCAGCACCCAGGCAGAGGAGGGAGGTCCCGTAACAGAGAATCTGTCTTCATGTCAGCAGAGAATTAGTCTGCATGTCATAGCAGAGAATGAGGCTTCACGTCAGCCACCACTGCAACAGTCCATTGGCATATATTTAGGCCCAGCACACACACAGGCAGAGGAGAGAGGTCCCGTAACAGAGAATCTGGCTTCATGTCAGCAGAGAATCAGTCTGCATGTCATAGCAGAGAATGAGGCTTCACGTCAGCCACCACTGCAACAGTCCATTGGCATATATTTAGGCCCAGCACACACACAGGCAGAGGAGAGAGGTCCCGTAACAGAGAATCTGGCTTCATGTCAGCAGAGAATCAGTCTGCATGTCATAGCAGAGAATGAGGCTTCACGTCAGCCACCACTGCAACAGTCCATTGGCATATATTTAGGCCCAGCACCCAGGCAGAGGAGGGAGGTCCCGTAACAGAGAATCTGTCTTCATGTCAGCAGAGAATTAGTCTGCATGTCATAGCAGAGAATGAGGCTTCACGTCAGCCACCACTGCAACAGTCCATTGGCATATATTTAGGCCCAGCACACACACAGGCAGAGGAGAGAGGTCCCGTAACAGAGAATCTGGCTTCATGTCAGCAGAGAATCAGTCTGCATGTCATAGCAGAGAATGAGGCTTCACGTCACCCACCACTGCAACAGTCCATTGGCATATATTTAGGCCTAGCACACAGGCAGAGCAGAGAGGTCCCGTAACAGACAATCTGGCTTCATGTCAGCAGAGAATCAGTCTGCATGTCATAGCAGAGAATGAGGCTTCACGTCACCCACCACTGCAACAGTCCATTGGCATATATTTAGGCCTAGCACACAGGCAGAGCAGAGAGGTCCCGTAACAGACAATCTGGCTTCATGACAGCAGAGAATTAGTCTGCATGTCATAGCAGAGAATGAGGCTTCACGTCAGCCACCACTGCAACAGTCCATTGGCATATATTTAGGCCCAGCACCCAGGCAGAGGAGAGAGGTCCCGTAACAGACAATCTGGCTTCATGTCAGCAGAGAATTAGTCTGCATGTCATAGCAGAGAATCAGGCTTCACGTCAGCCACCACTGCAACAGTCCATTGTCATAAATTTAGGCCCAGCACCCAGGCAGAGGAGAGAGGTCCCGTAACAGACAATCTGGCTTCATGTCAGCAGAGAATTAGTCTGCATGTCATAGCAGAGAATGAGGCTTCACGTCAGCCACCACTGCAACAGTCCATTGGCATATATTTAGGCCTAGCACACAGGCAGAGCAGAGAGGTCCCGTAACAGACAATCTGGCTTCATGACAGCAGAGAATCAGTCTGCATGTCATAGCAGAGAATCAGGCTTCACGTCAGCCACCACTGCAACAGTCCATTGTCATAAATTTAGGCCCAGCACCCAGGCAGAGGAGAGAGGTCCCGTAACAGAGAATCTGGCTTCATGTCAGCAGAGAATCAGTCTTCATATCATAGCAGAGAATCAGGCTTCACGTCACCCACCACTGTAAGAGTCAATTTTCATAAATTTAGGCCCAGAACCCAGGCAGAGGAGAAAGGTCCCGTAACAGACAATCTGGCTTCATGTCAGCAGAGAATCAGTCTTCATATCATAGCCTAGAATCAGGCTTCACGTCACCCACCACTGTAAGAGTCAATTTTCATAAATTTAGGCCCAGAACCCAGGCAGAGGAGAAAGGTCCCGTAACAGACAATCTGGCTTCATGTCAGCAGAGAATCAGTCTTCATATCATAGCAGAGAATCAGGCTTCACGTCACCCACCACTGCAACAGTCAATTGTCATAAATTTAGGCCCAGCACCCAGGCAGAGGAGAGAGCTCCCGTAACAGAGGATCTGGCTTCATGTCAGCAGAGAATCAGTCTGCATGTCATAGCAGAGAATGAGGCTTCACGTCACCCACCACTGCAACAGTCCATTGGCATATATTTAGGCCTAGCACACAGGCAGAGCAGAGAGGTCCCGTAACAGACAATCTGGCTTCATGTCAGCAGAGAATCAGTCTGCATGTCATAGCAGAGAATGAGGCTTCACGTCACCCACCACTGCAACAGTCCATTGGCATATATTTAGGCCTAGCACACAGGCAGAGCAGAGAGGTCCCGTAACAGACAATCTGGCTTCATGACAGCAGAGAATCAGTCTGCATGTCATAGCAGAGAATGAGGCTTCACGTCACCCACCACTGCAACAGTCCATTGGCATATATTTAGGCCTAGCACACAGGCAGAGCAGAGAGGTCCCGTAACAGACAATCTGGCTTCATGTCAGCAGAGAATCAGTCTGCATGTCATAGCAGAGAATGAGGCTTCACGTCACCCACCACTGCAACAGTCCATTGGCATATATTTAGGCCTAGCACACAGGCAGAGCAGAGAGGTCCCGTAACAGACAATCTGGCTTCATGACAGCAGAGAATCAGTCTGCATGTCATAGCAGAGAATGAGGCTTCACGTCACCCACCACTGCAACAGTCCATTGGCATATATTTAGGCCTAGCACACAGGCAGAGCAGAGAGGTCCCGTAACAGACAATCTGGCTTCATGTCAGCAGAGAATCAGTCTGCATGTCATAGCAGAGAATGAGGCTTCACGTCACCCACCACTGCAACAGTCCATTGGCATATATTTAGGCCTAGCACACAGGCAGAGCAGAGAGGTCCCGTAACAGACGATCTGGCTTCATGTCAGCAGAGAATCAGTCTGCATGTCATAGCAGAGAATCAGGCTTCACGTCAGCCACCACTGCAACAGTCCATTGTCATAAATTTAGGCCCAGCACCCAGGCAGAGGAGAGAGGTCCCGTAACAGACAATCTGGCTTCATGTCAGCAGAGAATTAGTCTGCATGTCATAGCAGAGAATCAGGCTTCATGTCAGCCACCACTGCAACAGTCCATTGGCATATATTTAGGCCTAGCACACAGGCAGAGGAGAGGTTCATTCAACTTTGGGTAGCATCGCAATATAATGGTAAAATGAAAATAAAAATAGGATTGAATGAGGAAGTGCCCTGGAGTCCAATAATATATGGTTATGGGGAGGTAGTTAATGTCTAATCTGGACAAGGGACGGACAGGTCCTGTGGGATCCATGCCTGGTTCATTTTTATGAACGTCAGCTTGTCCACATTGGCTGTAGACAGGCGGCTGCGTTTGTCTGTAATGACGCCCCCTGCCGTGCTGAATACACGTTCAGACAAAACGCTGGCTGCCGGGCAGGCCAGCACCTCCAAGGCATAAAAGGCTAGCTCTGGCCACGTGGACAATTTAGAGACCCAGAAGTTGAATGGGGCCGAACCATCAGTCAGTACGTGGAGGGGTGTGCACACGTACTGTTCCACCATGTTAGTGAAATGTTGCCTCCTGCTAACACGTTGCGTATCAGGTGGTGGTGCAGTTAGCTGTGGCGTGTTGACAAAAGTTTTCCACATCTCTGCCATGCTAACCCTGCCCTCAGAGGAGCTGGCCGTGACACAGCTGCCTTGGCGACCTCTTGCTCCTCCTCTGCCTTGGCCTTGGGCTTCCACTTGTTCCCCTGTGACATTTGGGAATGCTCTCAGTAGCGCGTCTACCAACGTGCGCTTGTACTCGCGCATCTTCCTATCACGCTCCAGTGCAGGAAGTAAGGTGGGCACATTGTCTTTGTAGCGTGGATCCAGCAGGGTGGCAACCCAGTAGTCCGCACAGGTTAAAATGTGGGCAACTCTGCTGTCGTTGCGCAGGCACTGCAGCATGTAGTCGCTCATGTGTGCCAGGCTGCCCAGGGGTAAGGACAAGCTGTCCTCTGTGGGAGGCGTATCGTCATCGTCCTGCCTTTCCCCCCAGCCACGCACCAGTGATGGACCCGAGCTGCGTTGGGTGCCACCCCGCTGTGACCATGCTTCATCCTCATCCTCCTCCACCTCCTCCTCATCCTCGTCCTCCTCGTCCTCCAGTAGTGGGCCCTGGCTGGCCACATTTGTACCTGGCCTCTGCTGTTGCAAAAAACCTCCCTCTGAGTCACTTCGAAGAGACTGGCCTGAAAGTGCTAAAAATGACCCCTCTTCCTCATCCTCCTCCTCCTCCTCCTGGGCCACCTCCTGTTCCATCATCGCCCTAAGTGTTTTCTCAAGGAGACATAGAAGTGGTATTGTAACGCTGATAACGGTGTCATCGCCACTGGCCATGTTGGTGGAGTACTCGAAACAGCGCAACAGGGCACACAGGTCTCGCATGGAGGCCCAGTCATTGGTGGTGAAGTGGTGCTGTTCTGTAGTGCGACTGACCCGTGCGTGCTGCAGCTGAAACTCCACTATGGCCTGCTGCTGCTCGCACAGTCTGTCCAGCATGTGCAAGGTGGAGTTCCACCTGGTGGGCACGTCGCATATGAGGCGGTGAGCGGGAAGGCCGAAGTTACGCTGTAGCGCAGACAGGCGAGCAGCGGCAGGATGTGAACGCCGGAAGCGCGAACAGACGGCCCGCACTTTATGCAGCAGCTCTGACATGTCGGGGTAGTTGTGAATGAACTTCTGCACCACCAAATTCAGCACATGCGCCAAGCAAGGGATGTGCGTCAAATTGGCTAGTCCCAGAGCTGCAACGAGATTTCGCCCATTATCACACACCACCAGGCCGGGCTTGAGGCTCACCGGCAGCAACCACTCGTCGGTCTGTTGTTCAATACCCCGCCACAACTCCTGTGCGGTGTGGGGCCTGTCCCCCAAACATATGAGTTTCAGAATGGCCTGCTGACGTTTACCCCGGGCTGTGCTGAAGTTGGTGGTGAAGGTGTGTGGCTGACTGGATGAGCAGGTGGAAGAAGAGGAGGAGGAAGCCGAGAAGGAGGAGGTGGCAACAGGAGGCAAAGAATGTTGCCCTGCGATCCTTGGCGGCGGCAGGACGTGCGCCAAACAGCTCTCCGCCTGGGGCCCAGCTGCCACTACATTTACCCAGTGTGCAGTTAGGGAGATATAGCGTCCCTGGCCGTGCTTACTGGTCCACGTATCTGTGGTTAGGTGGACCTTGCTACAGATGGCGTTGCGCAGTGCACACTTGATTTTATCGGATACTTGGTTGTGCAGGGAAGGCACGGCTCTCTTGGAGAAGTAGTGCCGGCTGGGAACAACATACTGTGGGACAGCAAGCGACATGAGCTGTTTGAAGCTGTCTGTGTCCACCAGCCTAAATGACAGCATTTCATAGGCCAGTAGTTTAGAAATGCTGGCATTCAGGGCCAGGGATCGAGGGTGGCTAGGTGGGAATTTACGCTTTCTATCAAATGTTTGTGAGATGGAGAGCTGAACGCTGGCGTGTGACATGGTTGAGACGCTTGGTGACGGAGGTGGTGGTGGTGGTGTTGGTGGTACATCCCCTGTTTGCTGGGCGGCAGGTGCCAACGTTCCTCCAGAGGCGGAGGAAGAGGCCGAGGCGGCAGCAGCAGAATAGGCCGAGGCGGCAGCAGCAGAAGAGGTAGCAGGGGGAGCCTGAGTGACTTCCTTGGTTTTAAGGTGTTTACTCCACTGCAGTTCATGCTTTGCATGCAGGTGCCTGGTCATGCAGGTTGTGCTCAGGTTCAGAACGTTAATGCCTCGCTTCAGGCTCTGATGGCACAGCGTGCAAACCACTCGGGTCTTGTCGTCAGCACATTGTTTGAAGAAGTGCCATGCCAGGGAACTCCTTGAAGCTGCCTTTGGGGTGCTCGGTCCCAGATGGCGGCGGTCAGTAGCAGGCGGAGTCTCTTGGCGGCGGGTGTTCTGCTTTTGCCCACTGCTCCCTCTTTTGCTACGCTGTTGGCTCGGTCTCACCACTGCCTCTTCCTCCGAACTGTGAAAGTCAGTGGCACGACCTTCATTCCATGTGGGGTCTAGGACCTCATCGTCCCCTGCATCGTCTTCCACCCAGTCTTGATCCCTGACCTCCTGTTCAGTCTGCACACTGCAGAAAGACGCAGCAGTTGGCACCTGTGTTTCGTCATCATCAGAGACATGCTGAGGTGGTATTCCCATGTCCTCATCATCAGGAAACATAAGTGGTTGTGCGTCAGTGCATTCTATGTCTTTCACCGCTGGGGAAGGGCTAGGTGGATGCCCTTGGGAAACCCTGCCAGCGGAGTCTTCAAACAGCATAAGAGACTGCTGCATAACTTGAGGCTGAGACAGTTTCCCTGGTATGCATGGGGGTGATGTGACAGACTGATGGGGTTGGTTTTCAGGCGCCATCTGTGCGCTTTCTGCAGAAGACTGGGTGGGAGATAATGTGAACGTGCTGGATCCACTGTCGGCCACCCAATTGACTAATGCCTGTACCTGCTCAGGCCTTACCATCCTTAGAACGGCATTGGGCCCCACCATATATCGCTGTAAATTCTGGCGGCTACTGGGACCTGAGGTAGTTGGTACACTAGGACGTGTGGATGTGGCAGAACGGCCACGTCCTCTCCCAGCACCAGAGGGTCCACTAACACCACCACGACCATGTCCACGTCCGCGTCCCTTACTAGATGTTTTTCTCATTGTTATGGTTCACCACAACAACAAATATATTATTTGGCCCAATGTATTGTATTCAAATTCAGCGGGATATAAATTTGAGGCCTAGTATTTAGGCGCTGGGTGACCGGTATGGATTTAGTGACAGAATTAGACTTGGAAATGCACAGAAGCGTGTGTGTGAAGTTATTCTGAATGACCCTATGTGCACCTTCAATATTATATACCCTTTTAGGGATAGATTTCAAATAGCTCTGATATAGCAGAAACCACTAAATTATGAAATTGCTAAATTGGGAATTGTACTTCAACCCAGAACAAAAAATGTGCTTTGACGGACACTAAATATCTTGCCCAGCAACAACAGTACAGCGGTGGGTAACGAGAGATTTAGAGGGATTTAAATTTGAGGCCTAGTATTTAGGCGCTGGGTCACCGGTATGGATTTAGTGACAGAATTAGACTTGGAAATGCACAGAAGCGTGTGTGTGAAGTTATTCTGAATGACCCTATGTGCACCTTCAATATTATATACCCTTTTTGGGATAGATTTCAAATAGCTCTGATATAGCAGAAACCACTAAATTATGAAATTGCTAAATTGGGAATTGTACTTCAACCCAGAACAAAAAATGTGCTTTGACGGACACTAAATATCTTGCCCAGCAACAACAGTACAGCGGTGGGTAACGAGAGATTTAGAGGGATTTAAATTTGAGGCCTAGTATTTAGGCGCTGGGTGACAGGTATGGGTTTAGTGACAGAATTAGACTTGAAATACACAGTAGCGGGTGTGTGTGAAGTTATTCTGAATGACCCAATGTGCACCTTCAATATTATATACCCTTTTGGGATAGATTTCAAATAGCTCTGATATAGCAGGAACCACTAAATTATGAAATTGCTAAATTGGGAATTGTACTTCAACCCAGAACAAAAAATGTGCTTTGACGGACACTAAATATCTTGCCCAGCAACAACAGTACAGCGGTGGGTAACGAGAGATTTAGAGGGATTTAAATTTGAGGCCTAGTATTTAGGCGCTGGGTGACCGGTATGGATTTAGTGACAGAATTAGACTTGGAAATGCACAGAAGCGTGTGTGTGAAGTTATTCTGAATGACCCTATGTGCACCTTCAATATTATATACCCTTTTAGGGATAGATTTCAAATAGCTCTGATATAGCAGAAACCACTAAATTATGAAATTGCTAAATTGGGAATTGTACTTCAACCCAGAACAAAAAATGTGCTTTGACGGACACTAAATATCTTGCCCAGCAACAACAGTACAGCGGTGGGTAACGAGAGATTTAGAGGGATTTAAATTTGAGGCCTAGTATTTAGGCGCTGGGTCACCGGTATGGATTTAGTGACAGAATTAGACTTGGAAATGCACAGAAGCGTGTGTGTGAAGTTATTCTGAATGACCCTATGTGCACCTTCAATATTATATACCCTTTTAGGGATAGATTTCAAATAGCTCTGATATAGCAGAAACCACTAAATTATGAAATTGCTAAATTGGGAATTGTACTTCAACCCAGAACAAAAAATGTGCTTTGACGGACACTAAATATCTTGCCCAGCAACAACAGTACAGCGGTGGGTAACGAGAGATTTAGAGGGATTTAAATTTGAGGCCTAGTATTTAGGCGCTGGGTGACAGGTATGGGTTTAGTGACAGAATTAGACTTGAAAATACACAGTAGCGGGTGTGTGTGAAGTTATTCTGAATGACCCAATGTGCACCTTCAATATTATATACCCTTTTTGGGATAGATTTCAAATAGCTCTGATATAGCAGGAACCACTAAATTATGAAATTGCTAAATTGGGAATTGTACTTCAACCCAGAACAAAAAATGTGCTTTGACGGACACTAAATATCTTGCCCAGCAACAACAGTACAGCGGTGGGTAACGAGAGATTTAGAGGGATTTAAATTTGAGGCCTAGTATTTAGGCGCTGGGTCACCGGTATGGATTTAGTGACAGAATTAGACTTGGAAATGCACAGAAGCGTGTGTGTGAAGTTATTCTGAATGACCCTATGTGCACCTTCAATATTATATACCCTTTTAGGGATAGATTTCAAATAGCTCTGATATAGCAGAAACCACTAAATTATGAAATTGCTAAATTGGGAATTGTACTTCAACCCAGAACAAAAAATGTGCTTTGACGGACACTAAATATCTTGCCCAGCAACAACAGTACAGCGGTGGGTAACGAGAGATTTAGAGGGATTTAAATTTGAGGCCTAGTATTTAGGCGCTGGGTCACCGGTATGGATTTAGTGACAGAATTAGACTTGGAAATGCACAGAAGCGTGTGTGTGAAGTTATTCTGAATGACCCTATGTGCACCTTCAATATTATATACCCTTTTAGGGATAGATTTCAAATAGCTCTGATATAGCAGAAACCACTAAATTATGAAATTGCTAAATTGGGAATTGTACTTCAACCCAGAACAAAAAATGTGCTTTGACGGACACTAAATATCTTGCCCAGCAACAACAGTACAGTGGTGGGTAACGAGAGATTTAGAGGGATTTAAATTTGAGGCCTAGTATTTAGGCGCTGGGTCACCGGTATGGATTTAGTGACAGAATTAGACTTGGAAATGCACAGAAGCGTGTGTGTGAAGTTATTCTGAATGACCCTATGTGCACCTTCAATATTATATACCCTTTTAGGGATAGATTTCAAATAGCTCTGATATAGCAGAAACCACTAAATTATGAAATTGCTAAATTGGGAATTGTACTTCAACCCAGAACAAAAAATGTGCTTTGACGGACACTAAATATCTTGCCCAGCAACAACAGTACACCGGTGGGTAACGAGAGATTTAGAGGGAATTAAATTTGAGGCCTAGTATTTAGGCGCTGGGTCACCGGTATGGATTTAGTGACAGAATTAGACTTGGAAATACACAGTAGCGGGTGTGTGTGAAGTTATTCTGAATGACCCTATGTGCACCTTCAATATTATATACCCTTTTAGGGATAGATTTCAAATAGCTCTGATATAGCAGAAACCACTAAATTATGAAATTGCTAAATTGGGAATTGTACTTCAACCCAGAACAAAAAATGTGCTTTGACGGACACTAAATATCTTGCCCAGCAACAACAGTACAGCGGTGGGTAACGAGAGATTTAGAGGGAATTAAATTTGAGGCCTAGTATTTAGGCGCTGGGTCACCGGTATGGATTTAGTGACAGAATTAGACTTGGAAATGCACAGAAGCGTGTGTGTGAAGTTATTCTGAATGACCCTATGTGCACCTTCAATATTATATACCCTTTTTGGGATAGATTTCAAATAGCTCTGATATAGCAGGAACCACTAAATTATGAAATTGCTAAATTGGGAATTGTACTTCAACCCAGAACAAAAAATGTGCTTTGACGGGCACTAAATAACTTTCCCAGCTACAACAGGACAACGGTAACGAGAGATTTAGAGGGATTTAAATTTGAGGCCTAGTATTTAGGCGCTGGGTGACAGGTATGGGTTTAGTGACAGAATTAGACTTGGAAATACACAGTAGCGGGTGTGTGTGAAGTTATTCTGAATGACCCTATGTGCACCTTCAATATTATATACCCTTTTAGGGATAGATTTCAAATAGCTCTGATATAGCAGAAACCACTAAATTATGAAATTGCTAAATTGGGAATTGTACTTCAACCCAGAACAAAAAATGTGCTTTGACGGACACTAAATATCTTGCCCAGCAACAACAGTACACCGGTGGGTAACGAGAGATTTAGAGGGAATTAAATTTGAGGCCTAGTATTTAGGCGCTGGGTCACCGGTATGGATTTAGTGACAGAATTAGACTTGGAAATACACAGTAGCGGGTGTGTGTGAAGTTATTCTGAATGACCCTATGTGCACCTTCAATATTATATACCCTTTTAGGGATAGATTTCAAATAGCTCTGATATAGCAGAAACCACTAAATTATGAAATTGCTAAATTGGGAATTGTACTTCAACCCAGAACAAAAAATGTGCTTTGACGGACACTAAATATCTTGCCCAGCAACAACAGTACAGCGGTGGGTAACGAGAGATTTAGAGGGAATTAAATTTGAGGCCTAGTATTTAGGCGCTGGGTCACCGGTATGGATTTAGTGACAGAATTAGACTTGGAAATACACAGTAGCGGGTGTGTGTGAAGTTATTCTGAATGACCCTATGTGCACCTTCAATATTATATACCCTTTTTGGGATAGATTTCAAATAGCTCTGATATAGCAGGAACCACTAAATTATGAAATTGCTAAATTGGGAATTGTACTTCAACCCAGAACAAAAAATGTGCTTTGACGGGCACTAAATAACTTTCCCAGCTACAACAGGACAACGGTAACGAGAGATTTAGAGGGATTTAAATTTGAGGCCTAGTATTTAGGCGCTGGGTGACAGGTATGGGTTTAGTGACAGAATTAGACTTGGAAATACACAGTAGCGGGTGTGTGTGAAGTTATTCTGAATGACCCTATGTGCACCTTCAATATTATATACCCTTTTTGGGATAGATTTCAAATAGCTCTGATATAGCAGAAACCACTAAATTATGAAATTGCTAAATTGGGAATTGTACTTCAACCCAGAACAAAAAATGTGCTTTGACGGACACTAAATATCTTGCCCAGCAACAACAGTACAGCGGTGGGTAACGAGAGATTTAGAGGGAATTAAATTTGAGGCCTAGTATTTAGGCGCTGGGTCACCGGTATGGATTTAGTGACAGAATTAGACTTGGAAATACACAGTAGCGGGTGTGTGTGAAGTTACTCTGAATGACCCTATGTGCACCTTCAATATTATATACCCTTTTTGGGATAGATTTCAAAGAGCTCTGATATAGCAGGAACCACTAAATTATGAAATTGCTAAATTGAGAATTGTATTTCAACCCAGAACAAGAAATGTGCTTGAACGGACACTAAATAACTCGCCCAGCTACAGCACTAGGGACAGATTTAGCTGGATATAAATTTGAGGCCTAGTATTTAGGCGCTGGGTGACCGGTATGGATTTAGTGACAGAATTAGACTGGGATATGGCCAAAAAATGAACAGACTATTGCTGGTTAAATGCACTTGGTGTGACAGCTTCACCCTGATGTAGGCTTTAGCCAAAAAACAACCACACCATTGAGGGTTAAATGCACTTGGTGACAGGCGCAGCTTGCCCCTGATTTTGTATATGGCCAAAAAATGAACAGACTATTGCTGGTTAAATGCACTTGGTGTGACAGCTTCACCCTGATGTAGGCTTTAGCCAAAAAACAACCACACCATTGAGGGTTAAATGCACTTGGTGACAGGCGCAGCTTGCCCCTGATTTTGTATATGGCCAAAAAATGAACAGACTATTGCTGGTTAAATGCACTTGGTGTGACAGCTTCACCCTGATGTAGGCTTTAGCCAAAAAACAACCACACCATTGAGGGTTAAATGCACTTGGTGACAGGCGCAGCTTGCCCCTGATTTTGTATATGGCCAAAAAATGAACAGACTATTGCTGGTTAAATGCACTTGGTGTGACAGCTTCACCCTGATGTAGGCTTTAGCCAAAAAACAACCACACCATTGAGGGTTAAATGCACTTGGTCGCAGCTTGTGCTGGCGCACCACAAGACACAAAATGGCCGCCGATCACCCCAGAAAAATGAGACTGACAAACGGTCTGTGCAGCCTAAAAACAGTGAGCAATTGAGGATCAGCAGCTCAATGATCCACAGCTGCAGATCGATCAGTTAATCAAGTCCTTTGGAGGAGTTAATCTGCCTAATCTCGCCCTACTGTCGCAGCCGCAACCTCTCCCTACGCTAATCAGAGCAGAGTGACGGGCGGCGCTATGTGACTCCAGCTTAAATAGAGGCTGGGTCACATGGTGCTCTGGCCAATCACAGCCATGCCAATAGTAGGCATGGCTGTGATGGCCTCTTGGGGCAAGTAGTATGACGCTTGTTGATTGGCTGCTTTGCAGCCTTTCAAAAAGCGCCAAGAAAGCGTCACAAAAGCGCGAAGAAAGCGACGAACACCGAACCCGAACCCGGACTTTTACGAAAATGTCCGGGTTCGGGTCCGTGTCACGGACACCCCAAAATTCGGTACGAACCCGAACTATACAGTTCGAGTTCGCTCATCCCTACTTTTCAGTCCTGCTTGTAGCGTGCATGAGCCGAATGCTGAGATCTCATGGTTTTGGAGTTTCACTGCTGTGATGAAACTTTGATAACATGCTACCTTGTGGGTATTGCACAGTGTGGACATGACATATGCTTTCCAGAGTTTGCTTTGCTTCTTTCTCAGTGGCGATGCTGCATAAATCAAATAAGCCACATTACCATCTACTTATATATGAAATATTACAATAGTTAAAAGCTGGACTGGATCGTATACTGCCAAACATAACCTGCCTATATAAACCTAACCTAACTACAGGTCAGACTGTAGAATTAATTCATACCATATATTATATATCTATCGTTGATCAATATGCATCATATTAAAGGGGTTGCCTCACCTAAGCAAATAGCATTTATTATGTAGAGAAAGTTAATACAAGGCACTAATGTATTATGATTGTCCATATTGCTTTCTTTGCTGGCTGAATTAAGTTATCCATCACATTATCTACAGCTCTGTAATCCAGCAGTAGAAGACCAGCTTGAACACTATAGGAAAAAGCACCAGCCTAAGCACACTTTCACAGTCCCAGCCGCCAGAGAGGCCTGCGTGTTTTCCTATATTATGAATGTATGGCCACCGCTGATCGATTACAGGGGGGTGCAATGTAAAAATAAATCTAGCCAGCAAAGGAAGACCATGGATAAAAAGTAGTGTCGAGCAAAGCACGGCTTTCAAAGTGAAATTTGGACCGAATTTCACAACAAATCCGAATTTTCTCACGCTTCGTGGTAACAAATCAGTTTTTCCTAAAATGACGGCTGCACGTGTTACAAAGTGAAAGTAAGAAGCCCGGAAATGCAAGATTACCCATAATGCCATGCAACCAGCCAATCCAGAGAAGGAGCATGTCTGCAATCCCGGTTCCTCAAATCTTCCACTGAACTGCAAGAACTGTTAAAATGTCCAAGAAACTGTGCATGGACTTGAGCCTCTGTTACCCTGCAAAACACGCCTTTCTTGAGCTGCAAAGGCAAAATGCTCTTCCCCAACATTGCCTGATAAGCAATGTTTTCACCCATTGGAACTCCACGCTCCATATGTTAGACCATCTGTTTTTTTTTTGTCTACTTATAATCCTTATACTGCGATTTATGCCTACATAATCTAATTAATCATTTTGGTCCAGTAGACTGTGTTAAAAACTTGCTTTTAAAATATGCAAATTACCTTGCTACCAGCAAGTAGGGCGGCTACTTGCTGGTAGCAGCCGCATCCTCCGATCCTAAAGATGCCCCCTCCTCATGTTGATTAACAGGGCCAGGGAATGGGATTGTCCTCTGCTGGCCCTGTCTGCTATCAAGATCTCGCGCCTGCGCCGTACCTGTCTTCAATCGGCGCAGGCGCACTGAGAGGCGGCCGCTCGATCCTCAATGCGCCTGCGCCGGGTGTAGATGTGACATCATTGGTGCAGGCGCATTGAGGATGGAGCGGACGAGCGAGCGGCCGCCTCTCAGTGCGCCTGCGCCGACTGGATATCGTTATGGCGCAGGCGCGAGATCTTGATAGCAGACAGGGCAGGCAGAGGACGATCCCATTCACTGGCCCTGTCAATCAACAAGCAGAGGGAGCGTCTTTAGGAACGGAGGATGCGGCTGCTACCATCAAGTAGCCGCCCTACTTGCTAGTAGCAAGGTAATTTGCATATTTTAAAAGCACGTTTTTAACACAATCTACTGGACCAAAAAGATTAATTAGATAATGTAGGCATAAATCGCAGTATAGGGATTATAAGTAAACAAAAATAAAACGGTTTAGTGGGGTGACAGAAGCCCTTTAATGCAGCAGAAGGTCAGGTCCACTCACTGATGAAGCTTCTACGTTAGTCAGTGTCAGTTCATGAGTGACACGTGTTGTTTGCTCAGGCCGTTTGAGGAGGACACTTTGTCATTATGCAGAACTAGGGATGAATGATGTCATTCCACTCCTTCACATCCTGGAGAGGATGCTGAGAAACATGATTGGCAAGGTGACAGAAAACATGGTGTATACTTCTCATGGCCACCTGAGCCCTGAGAAGGATGAACTGGCAGAGGAGGAGAATGAGGACGAGGAGGAAGACAAAAGCGCCCAAGAATTTTATACACAACTAGGTGGTTTATCTGCACAAACAACGGGAGAAGAGCACAAGGAGCAAGTCCCTTCCACAAATGGCCAGATGCATACTTGTTTGCATAATTGAATCCCCCTGCCTTACCTCACAAATGTCACAATTGGCGATGAACGTGGCATCTGAGGGGTTAAATGACAGGGTAGAACCGTCATTCCAAGTCATTGTGGCCAGGTGTCTGCTGTATAATACAGCCGTCACCCGCTGTGTATGGAGCGGGCTCACTGCAGCAGATCACTCCATACATTCCCTCAGCCACTGTGACATTCGTGTATACCTGATTTATAGAAACACATGATTAATTAATTCGGAACAAATCAAATTTATTGGCTAACTTTGGTGAAGTTGCCAAATAGAATTTTTCAACATTTTGCTTATCTGTTATAATAAGAATACATTAATAAGTGATTTTTATTAACTTTCTCTACATGATAAATGCCACTTACCAAATTGAGACAATCACTTTAACATATTTCAGCAACTGAAAAGAAAAATGCAGCTAACTAAAATTTAAAAAATGCAACTAAAATTTAGCTTCTTTTTTTTTTTTCTTTTTCAAATTCTTTTAATTGATTTTCAAAAAGAAGGGAAATTACAAAAAACAAGTCGCAGGACATATCAGCAAAAATATATCAGCAAAGTATATCAGCGCGGTAGTGCACATATGCAGAAAACACAGGTAATGATGCATGAGGTACATTCAATGACATTTACCAGGGACTTGTATGCCCATGAAGATAGTGTCAGCAGAAAAAAAAAAACTACAACAACAAAAAGGGGGTACCTGTCTCCCTGACATATCACTGTGCTTGAATCTGAAAAATAAAGTCCTCATGTTTGAGTTCACATTGTGCCTGAATGAGCAAAATTCCTCTGCCCCCTGCACTGCGCCGCCTTGTTTCCAGACATATGTCCCCATCTCTCACATGGGTTCACCGTCTTAAGGCTCATAAAAGGCGCCGTGCACTGGGCCATAGGAGAGTTACTTCGCTGGGTGTTACTCAAAGGGCTGTGTCTGCTGTAGGAGGAACTTTGGATAATATAGGAACAACATATAAACAAAGGGGAAAAAACAGGGGAATTAAAGGATGCAAGGGTGATGGAAGGAGGTGGTGGAGAGAGAGGAGGGAAGAGGAGGGGGAGGGAAAGAGGAGAAGGAGGGTACCATTAAATAATAGTGTGGTTAGGCTTAGTTTACTTAATATAGTGGGAAGGAGTGACCTATAACTCCGTGCTAGTTGACTAAAATTTAGCTTCTAGCATTGCAAACACTGGGGACTATGCAGCAATAACTAGAGTGTGTAAGTGTTGTGTTACTTGAAATGTCAAAGGTTTCAAGCACACAGCTCTTTAGTGATATATGGATAGGGGTTGTCTCATAAATATTTTTTTCTTTTGAAACATTATATTTATTTTTCTCTACTTCTTGAACATATACTATATGAACAAAGGTATTGGGACACCCCTCTTGAACATTGAATTCTGGGGTTGCTTTCACTCCCATTGCCACAGGTTTGTAAATCCAGCCCCTAACTATGCAGTCTACCTTTACAAACATTTCTAAAAATATGTTCCAGTGGGGTAATGTAATAAGAGTGTCGCCATTGTAACAAGTCTGTTCTGGAAATTGCTTCCCTCCTATACATTCAACCAACGGTGAGTGGTATGACTGTAAGTTGAATGCAGAAACATGAGTTTCTGCATTCAAGCCTTACATAACAAAGCATAATGCCAAGTGTCGAATGGAGTGATGTAATGCACACAACCACTGGACTGTTGAGTAGTGTTGAGTGAGCATGCTCGGCCGAATACCTGTTCTCCTTCCCGCACGTTTAGCGGCTGCTAAGCTACTGGCATTACAGTGATTAGCTGCCCGAAACACGTCATTGGGTGCTATGTTCGGTTTATTGTGAGTCAGGGAGAGCTGACCTTAGGAAGGGACAGATAGTGTAGGGAGTGTGATCGCAATATATTCAATAGAAAAATGTTTCAAAGACCCAAAAATCCTTTTAAGGACTATTGTTTGTGGTGGCAGGCTGGCAGCAATATAATATAGCCAGCAATTTTTTTTTCTATAGAGGGTGTCTGCAGTGACTTGTGACATCTGTGCTGCAATACCTTCTGTGTGTCAGGGCCAGATATTGGGAAAAATATTACTGACAAACATCTTTTTTCCATAAATTATCCACATAAACGGTCCCTAATAACATATATAACATTTAATATGAAGAACGCGAGCATTAAGGGATGGGGAAGTGGCCGTGATGCTAATGGTGCACGCAGAGGCCGTGGCCCAAGGCTCTTGAAACTGAGTCTGCTGCCAGAGCACAAGAAAAACAATCATTCAAGATACATAGCTTCATGTCCCAGTTTGCAGGGCGGCGCAGGACACCACTCTTGAAGTCAGCCCAGTGTGAGCAGGTGGTCGATTGGAATGCAGAAGATAGTGCTTCCACTCGGTTAAGCACCACCCTGTCTTCCAAGTCCAGTCTCAGTAGCCAGGAGTCTGGTGGACACAATCCTCACCCTGATCCTCCTTCCTCCCACCATTTACAGTCTGGCCAAACAAGGGATCCCACACTCAGATATTCCGAGGACCTCTTTGCATCACCATTAAATGATTTGCCCCTCTTGCCAAGTATGCTTGAAGAGGGACCTGAGATCTTTTTCCCTGATTCCCAACCTCTTGAGAATCCAGAGTCACAAGAACATGACGCTGTTTAATTAGTGTTTAATGAGGTGGATGATGATCAGACACAGTTGCCAATGACTCAACAGTAATTACTGTCTCAAGACGTTAAGGAAGGTTGTGCTTAGGTCAACAAATCAGGAGGATGATCAGAGTGAGGAAGTGGAAGAGGAGGTGCTGGACGATGAGGTCACAGACCCAACCTGGAAAGGTGGCAACAAGCAGAGCGAGGAGAGCAGTACAGAGGGGGAGGGATCTGCAGCATTGCAACAGGCTGGAATAGGCAGTATGGTGGCAAAAGGTAGAGGCAGGCACCACTGAACAGGCCTACAACTGTTCCACGGAGCACCCCCTTGCAGAAATATTCCTTGCCAAGGAGTAGGTGCTCGGCAGTGTGGCACTTTTTAGAGGAAAGTGCGGACAACAAAAGAATAGTAGTTTGCAACCTGTGCCACACCAAAATGTGCCGGGGAGTGAATACTAGCAACCTCACTACCACCAGCATGATCCGCCACATGGCATCAAAGCACCCTAATAGGTGGGACGAACACCTGGGTCCACAATCTGTGTCTGCGGGTCACACCACTGCCTCCTCTTCCCCTGTGTTACATGCTGGTCAATACCCTGTCCAAGATGCAGGCCCGGATGCCTCCCGCCCTGCACCTGGACCTTCACAAGCACCATTAGCGACCACATCCACTTCCCTGTCGCAGCGAAGCGTCCAAATGTCATTACCCCAGGCATTTGAATGTAAGCACAAATATCCAGCCACCCACCCACAGGTTATAGCACTGAATGCGTACCTTTCAAAATTACTGGCCCTGGAAATGTTGCCATTTAGGCTTGTGTGCCAGCCTTACACCATGTGTCCCTTAACATCACACGTATCCTGACCAAGCAGTTACTGGAAAGGTCCACTTAACCACGGACATGTGGACAAGTGCTTTCAGCCAGGGACGCTACATTTCCCTGACGGCACACTGGGTGATTGTTGTGTAGGCGACTCGCACCCTGGGATGGCACAAGAGCTACCGACATCAAGGATTATGGGCCCCAATTCCATCAGGGCTTCCGCCACCACCTACATTAGTGGCTCCAACCCCCATTTCTTCTCCTCCACTTCCACCACCGAATTATCCGCGTGCAGCACCAGTCAACAGTCAGTAGCTGGAAGCAGTGTAGCACTGCAGTGGGGAAGCATCAACAAGACGTGCTGAAGCTGATCTGCCTAGGCGACAAACAGCACACCGCCGCAGAGCTGTGGCAGGGGATAAGAGACCAGACTGAGCTGTGGCTCTCACCACTCAACCTAGATCCAGGCATGGTTGTGTCTGATAATAGCCGTAACTTGGTGGCGGCTTTGGAGCTGGGCAACCTTAGACACATCCCATGCCTTGCCCACATATTCAACCTTGTGGTTTAGCGGTTTCTAAAAACATACCCCAATTTTCCTGAGCTACTAGTGAAGGTGTTCCGCGTGTGTGCACATTTCTGCAAGTCACCGACAGCTTGAAATTGCCAGCTCACCGGCTGTTGTGCGATGTGAGCACGCGCTGGAACTCCATGTTTCACATGTTGGCCAGGCTTTGTGAGCAGCAGAGGGCAGTTGTAGAATACCAGCTTCAACATGGTTGTTGCCTTTCCATTCAGATTCCGCTATTCACAAGCAAGGAGTGGGTATGGATGTCTGTCAACACAGTTGGTGAGCGACGATAACGCTATTATCAGCATCACCATCCCACTTCTGTGTCTTCTCAAATGCTTGCTGCTCACAATTAAGGACAATGCTGTGCATGTGGAAGAGGTGGAAATGGAGGAAGACATTAAACAGGTTGATGATAGCCAGACCACCCTCAGTTCGTCTTCTCAGCGCGAATTGGAGGCTGAAGAGGAGGAGGAGGAGGAGGAGCAGGAGACGGTTGCCTCAGCTACAGAGGGCAGTACCCATGGAAGTTTAATTCCATCTGTTCTGCGTGGGTTGGCAGAAGAGGAGGAAAAGGATGAGGAAATAGGGAGTGATCCTCCTGATGATGACAGCGAAGTCTTGCCTGTTGGTACTCTGGCACACATAACTGACTTCATGTTAGGCTGCCGTTCCCGCGAGACGCGCATTATACGCATATTAAACAACACAGATTACTGGTTGTTCACCTTCTCGACCCCCGCTACAAAGAGAACTTCTCATCTCTAATTTCTCTGGTGGAAAGGACGAGCAAAATGGTTTAATACCAGAAGGTCCTTGTTGAAAAATTACTCCAAAATGTTCCATCTAACAACGCTGGCGCAGAGTCTGTACTTTCTTGACCAACCGAGGAGGGGAGACAGAGGGAACACACAGCAGTTCCAACAGAGGCAGGGCAACACTCTCCAAATCCTGGGACGGTTTCATGACACCCCGCCAGCACCCTCACCTTGATGAGAGAGAAATTTTGGAAGATGGTGAAGGAGTACATAGCAGACCATGTCAGCGTCCTCAATGATCCCTCAGAGCTTTACAACTACTAGGTGTCCAAGCTGAACACATGGCACGAACTGGCGCTCTACGCTTTGGAGGTGCTGGCCTGCCCTGCTGTCAGTGTATTTTCTAAGCGTGTATTTAGTGCTGCTGATGGCATTACAACAGATAAGCGTATCCACCTGTCAACTGTAAATTATGATAGGTTGATTCATATAAAAATGAACAAGGCCTGGATTGACCATGACTTCTCGAGTCCACCAGAGGAATGCTGATTAAATTAAAGGCACTTTACATGTGTTGTTTTTAATGTAGTTAATAGACTGTATTCCCATGCACCCCTTCCACCACAAACAAGGGTATATGGTTAAATCTTCCTTTTCTCATCCTCCTCCTGGCCACAGGAATGGGCGGCGGTATGAAAGGAAGGGGTCGCTAAAAAATTACTGTGGGATGGAGCCCCATTCAAAAATTTGCTGTGGGGCCCAGTCATTTCTAGCTGTGCCACTGATGTAGCCCACAAAAGCAAGTTGGATTTATCGATTCCAAAACCTTAATTAAAATGTGAGCCTGGTGATCAGTTTAAGGCCTTTTAAGCAGCATCAGCAGCAGCATGGTGATAACAACGAGTGGCAAGGTGACATGGTGTGGAGATGGCAGCATGAGTAGGCCACATAGTGGCACAATGAGAAAGTCTGGATAAAAGACGGAGACCACAGATTGTTGAGAAAGATGCAGGTGGAAACTAATCTGTATAGCTGTATGACGGTCACCTGCAGATTAATGCAGCCATCAAAATCAAGTTGGGTTTGTCAGTTTCACCTCAGCTCACCGGCAGACCCACACCTAAAATCATTTACTGCAACTCAAATCTTTTACAGGGTCAGCTCAGCTGCAGGCCCACAACTCAAATCTTTTACTGGGTCAGCTCACATGCAGGCCCGCAACTCAAATCTTTTACAGGGTCAGCTCACATACAGGCCCTAGCATAGAATTTTTAGAGGGTCAGCTCAGCTGCAGGCCCTCGCATATAATGTTTTACAGGATCAGCTCACCCGCAGGCACTCGCATATAATGTTTTACAGGGTCAGCTCACCAGCAGGCCCGCAACACATGCTGCCTTGCTTTGAAGTAGTAGCCACAGCTGTTTATCAGGCTCCCTCTCCGAAATCGAACAATGATTCCCCGTTACCGGTGGTCACCATGTAAGGTGCATAAAAGAACATCGAAAGTTAATAGGGAAGATATCCAAATGGATCGTGGACGGGGATGTGCGATCGGGCGGAAGTTATCTAGAGTCAACAAAGCGGCAGCAGGGCCTCTCCTGTATAATGTTTCCTCATCCAAAAAACTGCAGTGACATTCCCTGTAATTTTTTATTACCCATTACAATAACAGGCATCTTAAGAGTCCTGTATTGTTATTTATCGCCACTACCTCCACGAGTCTGGAGTGTGTGATTTGCCTGCCACCCACTTTCTTTCCTTGGAAGTGGTAGCCGTTTCTCAGGCTCCATCTCCGAAATCATACACTGATTCCCCGTTACTCGTAGTTTACAATGGTTTTGAACTGACAATTACATCAAAAGTTGATAAGCCAGACATCCGAATGGAATGTCGCCGTCACGTGGATGTGATATTGGCCACAGGTTAACTAGAGTCACCAAAGTAGCAGCAGGCCACCGCCCATAATGTTTTAGATGGTCAGATCAGCAGGCCCTTGCTCCTAATGTTTTTGAGGGTCACCAGCAGGCCTTCAATCATAATTTTTAAAGGGTGTGTATGATGCCCTCCTTTATGTGTAACTAAGGGTGTATCGGAGTGCCTCTTCCTTGAAATTTTTTGGCAGCAATTGCACTTTATATACAAGTAAATATTCAGGAAAGAATGTTTTCTATCAATTTTTCCTCTAAAATCATTTTCCCCCCCTTGGTTTTGTGTGTATTATTGCCATTATGTAAAAGTGCCGTACTATTCTGACAACATAGTTCCAAGCAACGACTAGCGAGTCCAAGATGCATCCATACATCCTACCATGCTGTTACAGAACCATTTCGGTGGTGTTACCAACAATTTCAGAAATTTTCTTATAAACCAGGCATCCTCCCCTCTTCAGTGCAGGGGGTACCTGGTTTAATGCTCGGGTTCTCCCATTGACTTCCGTTATACTCCGGTGCTCAGTTGAGCACCCGAATATCACGATGTGTTCGGCCCGAGCCCCCAAGCACTACGGTGCTTGATCAACACTGCTGTTGAGCAGTGGAAACATGTTATGCGAAGTGATGAATAACGCTTCTCTATCTGGCAGTCTGATGGAAGATTCTGGGTTTTGGCAAATGCCAGGAGAACATTACCTACCTGACTACATTGTGCCAACTGTAACAGGTGGTTATGCCAACTGTAACAGAGGGATAGTGCTGTTTTTTTTTTTTTTTGTGGTTGGCTTAAGCCCCTTAGTTCCAGTAAAAGGAAATGATTTGGCATGCCATGATAATTTGGAAACTTAAATATTTACAACTTTATGGGAATAGTTTGGCGAAGGCCCTTTTCTGTTTCAGCATGACTGTGCCCCAGTACACAAAGCAAGGGCCATACACTGTAAGTATGCTTGGGTTAGTTTGGTGTGGAAGAACTTGTCTAGCTTTCATAGAGCCCTGACCACAACCCAATAAAACACTTTAAGATGAATTACAACAAGGGCTATTCTTCTGTCTGATCTCACAAATGATCTTCTGGATGAATGGGCAATAATTTGCCTCCAAACACACTCCAAAATCCTGTAGAATATAGAAATACAACTCCATATTTATTTATGTATTTTTTCATGAATTCATTCTGTATTATGTACAGTATCAATCTGTTTAGAATGGTGTCACGGATCAGCAGGTATAAGCCCACTGTGCCACTGACTGGCTATACTCTGGAGTGGCATGTCTAAGCAATTACCTGGTTTTCACTAGAGCCTCAGATGGTGAGAATAGACTTGAGCTGGTAGGGGAGTTGCCAGCGGCTACTCCAGAGCAATCCACGGGTCAGTGGCAGCTGGTCCAGGCAGACCAAGAGACACCTGGGTAGGTACCAGAAGTACACGTGCAGTCAGGCAGGTGGGGCCATTAACAGGAGCAACATTTCAGTACCAAAGGCTGAGGCAGAGGCCTAATCAGACAGGCAAAAGGTCAGGGCAGGCGGCACAGGTACAGGTTAGGCAATCCGGGTTGGCAACAGGAGAGACAAGGCATGGAGGCAAGGAACAGATGATAAGAAGAGTCCAGGAATGAAGTATAGATCAGGCGCACACAAGAGTATCAGAAACCAGCAAACTCGGGGGCGGAGCCTAGCCGGGACTGCAGATGGCTGTGTGAGACCTCGGCTCCTCCACACTCAAGCGATTAAAACCATTTATTTAGCAGTGACCTACTCCAAAATGGTCAAATATGGGAGAGATAGGAGTTCTGACACTCCTGATACCCCAAGAACACAAAAAAGCCAGCAAGCAATGCAGCGCTTCCTCAAGAAAAAAGTGCTCCTCTCACCAAGCGTGGGCTCTAAGATGGCGGCGGCAGCAGCAAGCGCTGAAGAAGGAGATGACTCAGATGCAGAGAGCACTCAGGGAGACGCAGCAGAATCCAGAGACCCCTCACCTGTCTCAAAGTCCTTCCTCACTAAGGTACTGGGGCAAGCATTAGAAAATGCAATAAAGCCAGTACTGTCGGAACTTTCCGACATAAAATCTGAGATCACTCAGGTGGGGAACAGAGTCGAGTCCCTGGAAACGGCCGCGCAAGAGCTTGTGTCGCACGCTACGGGAGTTGAGGAGTACCTCAACTTCCACACTACAGAGCTGAACAAGGCAATGCTAATGCTGGAGGACCAAGAAAATAGAAGTAGAAGACGGAACATCCGTCTCAAGGGCCTTCCTGAATCCTGGGCCGCCGAAGCGCTGAATAAAGTGGCCATGGAGATCTTCGCTGACCTGTTGGGCCAAGAATCGGCTGCCTCGATAATCATAGAGCGGATACACAGGGCCTAAGACCAGCTCCGAGGCCGAACGAGAGACCCAGGGACGTCGTTTGCGGCCTACTGTCGTTTGTAGACACCGCCCGTATACTAGCCGCTGCCAGAGAAAAAAGGCAAATTTCTTACAATGGGGTGGACATTGCCCTCTACCAAGATATAGCGCCATCCACTCTAGCGAAACGGTGCATCATGAAGCCCTTGCTAGATGCACTCAGAGCTCAGAAGATTCAATACGCCTGGCTTTACCCTTTCGGTATTGCAATCTTAAAGAATGGCAAACGCATAGCGATCCATACCCCAGACGACCTGGAAAGAGCTAGGGAAACCATAAGTATCCACTCGTTAGAAGTACCATCATGGATGCCGATCGCCCATCCTGCAGACCTCCCCCGACTTACGCAGATTGAAACCTGGAAGAAGGTTTCCAAGGGGAAATCCAGGGGGAACAGAGCGGCAGCAGAGATCCCATCCCCTCCACCTTGAAACTGCGACCGGGAGCCACGGAGGTTCGTCCACTACGGGTATCCTGCAAAGAACTGTTCTGATAATGTTATAACTACAGTTCGACGTTCGGGACTCAGGTTATGTAATGTATCCCTCCTGCCCTACACCGCAATTTCATGGGGAAACCCTGAAGAAAATCGCCAGGGCTTTAGCTCGTCTACAATAACGAACACTTATGTTCTCACTTTGTTAAAATCTCGAAATGCTTTAGACCTAAGTAAGGTCTCATGTTATTGATTATTCATTGCCTCTTTCTCCCCCATTCATGACCCAATTCTTAGATATGGTGATATCGTCTCCCCCCCCTCCCCCCTCCCCCCCCTATTCCTTACCATCTTCCACCATCTCCCTGATCATTTCTCCAATACCAATGAAAAAGAGGGGTAAAAATGCTATTAGGTTACTCACTACAGTGTATATTCTCTATAGTCTTTCCCAGTTTATGATATGTCCTTCCCGCTGTCCTTAGACGGCTCCACAATCTCAGCATAACCCCCTACAATGAAGTATTCTCCTAGGTCTCCTCCCCCCCCCCCTTTACTTACTAATCCCCCGTAATATCACAAAAAAATAAAAAATAAGACGATAAGCCTAGAACAAAGCATCAGGGTCACCAACCAGACACTTTTTCACATTCTGGTTTGCGAGCTTGGGTGTGTAGGCCACACCACTCCCATCTCTTTTACGCTCGCACCACCATTCTCCAACCTCCTCCCCCCCCCTTATTTGCCCTTGACTTGGACGACTCAAGTTGACAATCATTAGTAGGCTAAGCTACTGTTACATTACGTGTTAATTGTATTCTATTTGTGTTTTTCATCTATTTTTTTCTATATACCTCCCTCTCTTCTCTCTGATCCCCATCTTTTCTTCCCCCCACCTACCTCTTCCATTCCCCACATCGAACAGGTTGTGAGCCTTCAACTCTAGTAAAAAAAAAAGGGTAGAAGATCCAAACTCAGAGGAATATGGCAGAGATTAAGGTGACCACCTTCAATATCAAGGGCCTCAACTCACCTCAGAAAAGAGGTCAGCTGATGCTAGCCTTGAGAAAAATGGGCTCACATATAGTTTTCTTGCAGGAGACACATCTGCGCCAAAAAAAGTTGCCAAAATTGCCCTCCCGACCATACAACCAGTGGTTCCATAGTGCCCACCCTACCTCAGCCTCAAAGGGTGTTTCCATAGCCATTCATCAGTCCATACCTTTCTCGCTCTCTCATCAACTTTCCGATGAGGAAGGGAGACTCTTGATAATAAAAGGGGAAATTGCATCAAGGAAATACACTCTAGCTAACTTTTATGCTCCAAATACAGCCACTGTACAATGGCTCCTTAAAGCTCTAGACGCTCTCAAGCATTTTGCAGAAGGACAGGTGATTCTGGGGGCGGACCTTAACCTGGTGCTAAATCCAATCCTTGATTCCTCCAATCCAAGTCCCACATTGCACAGAAACATATCAGTAGATTACATAGAAAGTTCCAGGACCTCAAACTGATAGATGTTTGGAGAAACAGCAATCCAACTGTCAAAGACTACTCCTTCTTTTCTAACCCACATGGCTCATACCAGAGACTTGATCACATCTTAACATCCTCTTCTCTTTTGCCCGTTTCTAGCGACGCTGAAATTGGGAGCATCACCATTTCCGACCACGCACCATGTCATCTGACCCTCGCCCTGGCCTCCCTACCAAGGAGGGAATGGACGTGGAGACTCAACGAATCTCTGCTGAACAACAAACTACATCGGGAACAGGTCAGATCTCACTTGGAGTTGTATTTCGGTATCAATTCCCCTGCACACAGCACCTCACCTATGGAATGGGAAGCACACAAAGCGTACGTGAGGGGATGCTTTATCTCGATTGGTACTAAAGTAAAAAGGGAACATCAGAAAAAAGTGGATTCCATATTAACCCAGATAGTGTCCTTAGAGAAAATAGACAAACTATCCACTTGCAAACAGAAACAGGGGGAGTTAACAGACCTTAGAATCCAACTTAAAAGTCTCTTAGTGCAGAAAGTTAAAAAGCAAATGCTAAACTTTCAGCATAAAGTATATGTGCATGGGGACAAGGGGGGCAAGCTGATGACCTCTCTTCTAAAAAAGACAAAAAATGTAACCTATATCCCCAAAATAAAACACTCCAATGGAGAGCTAACCCAAGACACGCCAGAAATAGCAAAAGCTTTTCAACAATTTTATGAAGATTTATATAACCTAAATAAGTCAATGTCCCCTGGCCAATCTGATTCCAGACAGTCACATACCAGAGAATTCCTAAATTCCCTCAAACTCCCAACAAGCTGACATAGACCTCTTAACCGCCCCAATCACTCTGGAGGAAGTAGCCACCATCATACGCAGTTTCCCCCCTGGCAAGAGCCCGGGACCAGACGGACTTCCCTTACTCTATTATAGAAGCTTTCAAGACATCTTAACCCCCCGACTTACTGACGTAGTAACGCACTTCTGCAAGGAGGGTCATTGCCTAGACAGACGCAGGAGTCACATGTAACACTTATCCCTAAAGAGGGCAAAGATCCCCAGAACTGTGGAAGTTATAGGCCAATTTCCCTCCTGAATTTGGATTTGACAATTTGGGCCAAAATCCTCGCTACCAGACTAAACAAAATATTGCCTTACTTGATAGGCCCAGAACAATCGGGGTTCATACAAGGCAGAGAGGGAAGGGACAACACGCACAGGATCTTTCACGCGATCCAGGCAGCCAGGGCTGGGGGATCCCGTTGACCCTCTTGAGCATTGATGCCGAAAAGGCATTCGACAGGGTCAACTGGGATTTCATGAAGCTAACGCTAGAGAGATTTGCCATCCCAGATCCCTTCATACACTCAGTCTTCACACTTTACAGACAACCGCATGCTAGACTGAAAGTAAATGGAACATTATCCCCAGTCTTTGAGATTTCCAATGGAACAAGACAAGGATGTCCGCTGTCCCCTTCACTATTTATTCTGGTAGTAGAGACACTTATCCAGTTGGTTAGACAGACCCAAGAAATTGAGGGAGTTAAACATGACAAATGCACTGCCTTTGCGGATGACCTTCTGTTCCTGGTGACCAATCCGGATAGAAGACTAGACCAGTTAGCCCAAAAGATTGAGATATTTAGCCAGATATCAGACTTTAAGGTAAATCACTCTAAGTCCGAAATATTGAACATCTCGCTCTCAGATTCTAGAGCATCCTCTCTGCAGAAACGCCTCTTTTTCACTGGGCCAAGGGCCCAATAAAATATCTAGGAATAAAGATCCCAAGGAATCTGGACGAACTATTTAATTGCAATTATGCTCCCCTTAAAAAGGATATAACACAGCTTTTACTGAAATACAACTTGCCTTTCCTATCTTGGATGGGCAGAAAAAATGTGATCAAGGCCTACATCTTCCCCAAGATCCTCTACGTCATGCAACTGGTCCCGATACACCTACCAAAAACATTCTTCCAAGAGATCAGGAAACTCTTCCAGAAGTTCCTATGGAATGGGAAGAAACCCTAGGCTAGCACATGATCTCTTGGTTAGGAATAAAACGGGCGGTGGCCTGGGATTCCCAGATGTCCTGAGATACTATCAAGCAATACAGCTAAATAAATGGCTGGAGTCGGTAGACCCCCAGAGACAACCAGACGTAGCAGATCTTATGCGACATAGTGTAGGGCCTACGCTCCAACAGCTTCTCTGGTTAACTGACACCAGTCAATCCAAGGACAAGACGGGTGACCCCCTACTGAAAGGGATAAGAGAGACATGGAAAGTACTGAGTAAAAAACTAGCACCAGAGCCGTCTCCCCTTCTGCCTGCAAACCTCATTCCAGACCTCCTAGGGAAAAATGGGGACATACACCAGGAAGTGTGGTCATCATTAGCCCAAGCGAGACTAGGGGAGCTAGCCCCAGACGCAGAAACATCTATTGTGAATAGATTACCAGAACGAATAAAAAATTCCCCTAGCTTCGTTCTGACAAGGGCTTACATAGGTGCTGTGTGCAGGGAGTTGAGAGAGAGGTCCAATCCGGTGAGACAACTGACAGAGTTTGAAAAAACTCTTCTGTCCCAACTCCGTAAACAGAGGATATCGGCATTGTACTCCTTGGTGGGAGCTGAGAGTGAGGCCAGAAAACCATCATATATTAGAGACTGGGAGAAGGAGCTTGATATTATTTTCACAGATCAGGACCTCAAAAAGCTATTGGCTTTCTCGCATGGACCATCTCCTTGTATACGACTACAGGAAAATCATTTCAAGCTTCTTTCCAGATGGTACAGAACCCCAGAGTTCTTGCACAAATGTGGTTTGTCTCCCAATGGGCTTTGCTGGAGATGTGGCGATGGAGAGGGGTCTCTTTCCTATATTTGGTGGACATGCCCTCTAATCGTCCCATTCTGGGAAAACATTAATAAGACAATTAATAAAGTCCTGGTCACTGATCAAAAGATCACTCTTGAAATGGTGCTCTTTTCACTCCCCTCTGACCTTTACAGGCCGTCTAAGCACAACTTGGTGACTCATCTGATAGCAGCGGCCAAATCTATCATTCCTCTCCACTGGAGAGACACTCAGGCCCCCTCATTGAAGGAGTGGATAGCTAAGGTGAACCAAATATGTAATTTTGAGGAAATGTCAAGCTGGATCAAAAGGAACCACGACATGTACCTGAAAACTTGGTACCCCTGGAGGTCGTGGATCGGGGCACAGTGATGAGTGCAACCCCATGAAGCTACTAGGCGTAGATGGCCTTACGCAACCTGACTGATACCTTTTCTTGAATTTACTCTTTCATCCCATAACTCAGTAGCAACGAGCGTCGAGGCAGCTCAACCTGTCCCCCTCCCCCCTGCCCTCCCTCCCCTTTTCTTTTTTTCCTCCCTCCTTTCTTTTTCCTTCTCTCCCCCCCTTCTTTCTTTCTTTTATCTTTCTCCTTTTCTTTCTTTGTTATACATAAATGGTATATGATCCAGGTAGCCATTGTCTTCCCTGAAGTGTTATGCTATATTTTGTAAAACATCTCATAGCTTTCGCTGCCACTCAGGAGACTGGGGCTCTGCCACGCCACGAGTTACTAGCTATGGACCGGAGATATCACGTCTTCCATCTGTTAAATGATGTGTCTATGACCTGTGACATCCTCAATGTATACCTATAATCTGTGGTCAATTGACCATTGTTTGTTCATATTTGATTGAAAAAATCTTTGAAAATAAAGAATTTATAAAAAGAAACCAGCAAACTCAAGGACCTTGACACTGAGGCATCTGGGAAGGGGGCTGAGCCTCTTAAATACCTTCAGGAGAGCCAGGGCTGGTCAGCAAAGTCACCTGACCTAACTCCAGGGAGTGATTTGCTCCGCCCTTAGAGCAGTGTAATACAAAACCAGCCGAACTCATGCTGTGTCCAGGGTTGAGTGGAAGCTGTGGAGCGGAATCCTCAAAAGCAATACCAGCTACAGAAACAGAGCCCAGGACCGCAGCGGTGTAATGGGAAGCACCGACCATAGGTCACTGCTGGGCGTGGTAATAATGCTGGGCGATAAGTGGGGGAACAGCGGTGTACAGCAGCCACTGTTACAAATGTAACATAGTACATAAGGCCGAAAAAATACATTTGTCCATCCAGTTCGGCCTGTCATCCTGTAAGTTGATCCAGAGGAAGGCAAAAAAAAAGTAGCTATAGCTTGTAATATTATTACACTCCAGAAATACATCCAGGCCCCTCTTGAATTCCTTTATTGTACTTACCATCACCACCTCCTCAGGCAGAGAGTTCCATAATCTCACTGCTCTTACCATAAAGAATCCTCTTCTATGTTTGTGTACAAACCTTCTTTCCTCCAGACGCAGAGGATGTCCCCTCGTCACAGTTACAGTCCTGGGGATAAATAGGTGATGGGATAGATCTCTGTACTGACCCCTGATATATTTATACATAGTAATTCGATCTCCCCTCAGTCGTCTTTTTTCTAAAGTGAATAACCCTAATTTTGATAATCTTTCAGGGTACTGTAGTTGCCCCATTCCAGTTATTACTTTAGTTGCCCTCCTCTGGACCCTCTCCAGCTCTGCTATGTCTGCCTTGTTCACAGGAGCCCAGAACTGTACACAGTACTCCATATGTGGTCTGACTAATGATTTGTAAAGTAGTAGGACTATGTTCTCATCACGGGCATCTATGCCCCTTCTGATGCAATCCATTATCTTATTGGCCTTGGCAGCAGCTGCCTGACACTGGTTTTTGCAGCTTAGTTTACTGTTTATTTAAATTCCTAGATCCTTTTCCATGTCAGTGTTACCGAGTGTTTTACCATTTAGTATGTACGGGTGACTTGCATTATTCCTTCCCATGTGCATAACTTTACATTTGTCAGTGTTAAACCTCATCTGCCACTTATCTGCCCAAGCCTCCAATCTATCCAGATCGCTCTGTAGTAGTATACTGTCCTCTTCAGTGTTAATTACTTTACACAGTTTTGTGTCATCTGCGAAAATTTATATTTTACTATGCAAGCCTTCTACAATATCATTAATACATATATTGAAGAGAATAGGGCCCAATACTGACCCCTGAGGTACCCCACTAGTGACAGTGACCCAATCTGAGTGTGTACCACTAATAACCACCCTCTGTTTTCTATCACTGAGCAGTTACTTACCCACATACAGACGTTTTCTCCCAGTCCGAGCATTCTCATTTTATATATTAACCTTTTATGTGGTACAGTGTCAAATGCTTTGTAGAAGTCCAGATATACGACATCCATTGATTCACCGCTGTCAAGTTTAGAACTTACCTCCTCATAGAAACTGATTAAATTCATTTGGCATGACCGATCCCTCATGAAGCCATGCTGATATGGCGTTATTTGTTTATTTCCGTTGAGATGCTCTAACATAGCATCTCTTAGAAAGCCTTCAAACAGTTTACCCACAACAGATGTTAAACTTAGGGCCCTTTCACACTTGCGTTGTCCGGATCCGGCATAGAGTTCCGTCGTCGGGGCTCTATGCCGGAAAAATCCTGATAAGGGTTATCCCCATGCATTCTGAATGGAGAGAAATCCAGGATGTCTTCAGTTCAGGACCGGAACGTTTTTGGGCCGGAGAAAATACTGCAGCATGCTGCGCTTTTTGCTCCGGTCAAAATTCCTGAACACATGCCGCATCGACGGATCCGGAATAATAGCCCATTGAAATGTATTATTCCGGATCCGTCCTAACATCTTCAGTTGTTACGACGCAACGACGGATCCGGAAGTTGCGTCTGCGCCAGGAAGTCGGAAGGGCTTGGCTGGCGCGAAACGAGACTGATCTAGAAATCCTGAAGCCAACATCAAAGTTGATGTTGGCTTCAGGATTTACGGATCAGTATCTTACCAAAAAAGCCGGAAAGACGCATCCGGAAAGAAAAAAATGATGCGTTCTTATGCGTTTTTCCAGATCCGGCGTGTAGTTCCGGTAAATGGAGTACACGACGGATCCGGACAACGCAAGTGTGAAAGAGCCCTTACCGGCCTATAGTTTCCAGGCTCTGTTTTTGGATCCTTTTTGAATATTTGCTATGCGCCAATCCTGTGGGACATTCCCTGTCAGTATAGAGTCTGCAAATATCAGAAATAAGGGTCTGGCTATGACGTTACTTAATTCCCTTAGGAATGTAATGTTATAAAAGCTACTGTAGGCATAATTTGTAGGTGTCTCTACACTATATTGTTCTTAGATATAAAGTAACATTAAAGAGATTGGCCAGCAGGTATATATTTTTTCAAAAACTGTCAGAATGGCTTAAAATAAAGAACAATTTAACATAGCAATCCCCCACTACTCCCTATCCGATGCTTCTAGGTCTTCCACAAGTCTTTATTTCCTGGTCCCTACCGACACAGAGATGTGACCATTTAGCTACAGTACCATATGTAGAAAAGACCCAGCCAGTGAAATAAATTTGGGTGTTGACTAAGGCTACTTTCACACTTGCGGCAGAGTGATCCGGCAAGCAGTTACGTCGCCGGCAATCTGCATGCAAACTGACAGCGTTTGTAGACTGATCCAGATGCGGATCCATCTTACAAATGCATTGCAAGAACTGATCCGTCACTCCGGATGTCATCCGGAGAAACGGATCCGTTATATTGTTATTTTTCCATGTCTGCGGATGCACAGACCGGAAGGAAGGATCTGGCATTGCGGTATTTTTAATGCCAGATCTGGCACTAATACATTTCAATGTAAATTAATGCCGGATCCGGCATTCCGGCAACTGATACGGAATTTTGGACGGAGTATGCTGCGGCATTTCCTCCGTCCAAAACGCTGTTCAGTGGCTGAACTGAAGACACCCTGATGCATCCTGAACGGATTTCTCTCCATTCAGAATGCATGGGGATAAAACTGATCAGTTCTTTTCCGGTATTGAGCCCCTATGACGGAACTCAGCGCCGGAAAAGAAAAACGCTAGTGTGAAAGTACCCTAAATCTGCTCATCTTCTCCTGTCAATTAAATGAGCACTTAATCTTGGCTACAACTTTATGCAGGTTATTTAGAGCACAAATGCAGTCAATTTATTCCTAAAATTATAGCGAAGTACAAAAATAAGATATCAGTTTCTGACTATGAAAACACATCTAAAATTACAGACTGGAATTCATAAAGCTACTATCTATTATACTGTCTTGTATAATTAATTCAAAGCTCATATGAAAAGAAGTGAAATGTAGGCGCACATTTTATACTGTGTCCGTTACTATACTTATGGTTCTGAATACATAGTGTTTTATTGTTTCCACTTGATGTGAGCCTTTATATTTAAATTATTTGATATTATTCCAAAATGGTAAATGCGCTGTAAACAAAACATTCTTTCTATGGAGCATAATTTGTATTCAGATCCCTCACAAAAAAGAACAAAAGACTTAAATAATAAATGCCACTCAACATTCAATTAGCATTAAAAAAAAGGAATTCTTGCTTTTCCCAAAACTCATGAGTGGGAGAAATATTATCAAGTCTCAGTTATTTCTTACATAAGCAGAAAAAGAATAACCCGCGCTGACTATGTTTCCACCTATAGGTATGCTGGTAATCTCACACTAAATGTGGTATGTAGTACCATATAGTCTCTAATACCTATTATAGTAGCTCTATTCCCATTAGTTCTAAGTTGATTGGTGCGCTTATCCTGTACATATAATAAGTATTGCAAAAGGTAAAATGCTGTTGCGGACTATTGTGGCAGTCTTATGCACTTACTGTTATGTGCTCCGCTCGGTTCGTTCCTGAAAAGTTCACTGTTGTTGATACTGATGATCCTCTTCTCTTGTCCCGTTCTATCTTCAGCTTGTTCTGTGTTGCGTGCGCAGCTCCGGCCGGTAGCTTGCGCGCGCACAGAGCAGCCGTTGTTAGGTACGTTGTCCTGGAAACCTGTAGTGTGACGTCACACCCGAAGCTACAGAAGCCTCTAGGGGCCACAATTCCTCCGACGCGTTTCGGAATAGACATATTCCTTCCTCAGGGATAACTGTAGAGCCTGTTCAGCCGATCTCTAAACTTACAGGTTTCCATGGAAACTTTTTTTGTTGATAGGGCACTAGAGAAACAATACTAGAACTTCAAGCGGTACGAAGGGACATAAAAAAAAGGTTATGTGGTTGGTTTGCGATTTATATTGAATTAGTTTGAATGCTTTTGGTTCTTTTAAACTGGTGCTCCCCAAAAATATCAGACTCCATAAAATAGTTGAGGTATATATTGATTGATTTAGGGAAAGGGCCTGATTATTGGAATAGACTTTTTATTTTTTATTTTTTATTATTATAATTGTTTGCCTTACATGATGGTATCCTGCTATTAGCTGTCTATATAAAGAAATTACAGAAATGCAAACAATTTGATTTCTTGGTTCAGGCCTATAGGAGCCAGGGTGTTTAGGTTGTAGATCCACTCGCTCTCTTTGCGGGACATTGCCTTTATATAGTCACCCCCTCTGAGATCATGCCTCACTTGCTCTATACCTCCAAAGAATGAGCCTTCAAGTTTACCCTTATGTTTTTCCGTGAAGTGGCGTGATAGTGGATGACCCACAAATTTTTTATTTATGTTTTTTACATGTTCCCATATTCTGACCTTTAGCTCGCGTTTCGTTCTCCCTACGTACACCTTTCCGCACGGTCACTTTATATAATAAATGACCCCCTTTGAAAAGCAGGACAGGTGGTATTTATTTTGTATGAATTGTTTTCACTGGTAATTTCCTTAATAATGTTTTTTTGTTTGGATGCTAGGCAGGCCTTGCATGTTCTGCAAGAAAAAAAAACTTTTTTGTCATCTGGTATAGTTGCCTTTTTGTTTTTCCCTTCAGTTGTAGTTCTAATTGATGGGGCTATTAAATTTCCCAAGTTTTTTGATTTTCTAAAAATAAATTTAGGAGCCTTTGGTAATTTTTCCCCAATAATTTTATCGTGCTTCAAAATGTCCCAATGTTCAGAAGTTTTTTGTTTCTGAATCAGTGATTGTCGCTCTATTTTCATAACTTCATTTTTAATCTCCTCTAGTTTTGTAGCATTATACCCCTTTTCCAGGAATTTTTGCTGTAAATTGTTTGCATATTCGAACCGTTCATTTAGGGTGCAATTCCTCCATAAGCAGATGTATTGGCTACGTGGAATATTGGTAAGCCAAATTGGGAGGTGGCAACTATCTAGAACGATAAAGCCATTACTGTCTGTGGGTTTTGTATATGTCTGGGTCAGTATTGTGTTATTTAGAATTTTGATAGTTAAATCGAGGAAATTGATTTCCTGGGTACTGTAGGTGGACGGGAATTGTAGATAAAAATCATTTTTATTTATTTAATTTAAAAAGTTTTGTAAGGACGGCATCCCCCCTTTCCATATAAAAACAATATCATCTATGAATCTCCGCCAGAGGACCAGGTTCGAGCGGAGCCCGCCACTAGGGAAGATGGTAAGCTCCTCCTACCTTCCCATATATAGATTAGCGAAGCTCGGCGCGAATCTGGTCCCCATGGCGGTCCCCCACATCTGGAGGAAAAAATTGTCCTTAAATTTAATTGTGATTCAAGATGAATAAAATGCATTCCCCAAGGAAGTCTATTTGTTCTGGTGGAATGTTTCCCTTTTTGTTCATAAAGTGTTGAGCTGCTTCCTTTCCTTTGTTATTTTCTATCACCGTATATAGGAAAGTGACGTCGAGTGTCCCCAAGATGTAGTCTGGTTCCCATTTTACTGTTTCCAAAATTTGTAGGATATGTTGCGTATCTTTCAGGTAGGCCGGCAATTCTTGGACATGTTTTTGAAGAATGGTATCCACATATTTAGACAGATTGCTAGTTAGACTGCCTATACCCCTGATTATTGGGCGCCCGGGTGGTTGTGACTCTGATTTGTGGATCTTTGGTAAATAATAAAAAACAAGATATGCGGGGATGTCTTATATTTATAAAATCAGCTTCTTCTCTGTTTAAAATACCTAGTTTCCTTCCTTTTAGTGTCAATTTGTTGAGTCTCAGCTTATATTGTTCTGTGGGATCATTCTTAATTATTCTGTATGTTTTTCCATCCTTGAGTATTCTGTTAGATTCTTTTAGATAATCTGCAAGATTAAGAATCACTATAATAATGATGTCATTATTTGTCTGTAGTGTTTTGATACTAATTTGTTCCTGTTTGCTGAGATTGTGCTTCCGCAGTTTATTGTTTTTCTTTGACTTAATTTTCCTTAAGTCCCTGGTGACTAGGGTTTCAAACGTTTTGAATGATTCTGAGTATTCGTTCAATGGGTTGAACCAGGATTTGTTCTTTAATTGGGTATGTAAGAAGTTAGTCTCTGTACTCGTGTTTTTATTTTCTTCATTCACTACTCTGTTAACGTAATTTGTCAACGTGTTTTGTTTAAGTGTTTTATTGCAATTAAATTGGGGTTCCTTTTTATTTAAAAAGTATTTTTTTAAGGCCAAGTGGCGTGGATTTTTTTTTAGGCCAATAAAGGCGTCAAAGGGGTGGAATTTGGCAGAGGGTGCAAACTTCAATCCTTTTTGCAGTAAGTTATTGTCACTATTGGTTAGTGTGTATCTGCTGAGATTGAAGATTTTTTGACCTGTTATTTTGATTTCCTTTTTGGATAGCTTTTTTCCCCTCTGTCCTCTTTTTTGTGTTTTTCTTTTATGTTCTTGGTTGAAAAAAATTCTTCCTAATAGATTTTTTCACTATGTTAGTGTTCCCAGTGCCTTGATTCGATGAATTTCTCGTATTTATGGCATAATTGGATCTGTGGGATTTTTTAGAATCATTCTTTTGGACTACTGCACTATAACTCAAAAGATTTGGGGTACCTACACCTGAGTTATTTTCATCTGGATTAGATCTGTTGGTAGAATTATCTTCAAGTGGTCTGTATCCATTTAATAATTCCAAGGGGCTGCTTGGAATCGTCTCCACCTGTTGACTATTGCGGGTATGGACTGTTGGGGTGAGTGGGATGATTGGGATGATTTTGTCCCCTCTACTTTGTTTCTCCTTTATATGATGTTTCCTCAATATGTGGACTACTGGGGTTATTGGGATGATGTTATTTTCTTCTTCTATTGTTGTTACTATACTTGTGTTGTGTGTAGTCACTTTTATATGTGTCATCACAATTAGTTTCATCTACCGTGTTTAGGGTGGATCTCTCGGACATGAAATTTCTAGTGTCTGGTGCCGTTATTTGTGGAATGCAATCTCTATCAAATTTGTGTTTCTTTTTGCTTATTATTTCATCTTCTTTCATTTTTATTCTGTTTTTAATTGATCCCTGTAAGTGGATGATGTCCAGGTGGTCTTTGAAGGGTTTAAGGCTCTCAAATAGTTCAGTGATCTCCCTATTGGTTTTGATTAGTCCATTTCTCCTTTTATCAATAATGAAACGCATTGTTTGTCTTGAAAAATTATGGAAGAGCTCATCCCATTCTTTTTATATTCATCCCCTATGTCACCTGCTAGGGTTTTGTAAATTGTTAGCCCTTTTGGGATGATGTCCCATTCCAGATATTTTTCAAGGGAGGCCACTTCCCATAGATCCCGCATTTCACTTATTAATCATTTTTCAAAATTTTTCATTCGTCCCAAAGCTTCTTCCACTTGTTTATGTGCACAGTCAATATTGTCTAAAGAGACATTGGTACGTGAATTGAAAAATAATTTTTGTACGAGCTTGATGCGATCCTTTCTATCTAGTAGAGTTGAGCGAACACCTGGATGTTCGGGTTCGAGAAGTTCGGCCGAACATCCCGGAAATGTTCGGGTTCGGGATCCGAACCCGATCCGAACTTCGTCCCGAACCCGAACCCCATTGAAGTCAATGGGGACCCGAACTTTTCGGCACTAAAACGGCTGTAAAACAGCCCAGGAAAGGGCTAGAGGGCTGCAAAAGGCAGCAACATGTAGGTAAATCCCCTGCAAACAAATGTGGATAGGGAAATGAATTAAAATAAAAATTAAATAAATAAAAATTAACCAAAATCAATTGGAGAGAGGTTCCATAGCAGAGAATCTGGCTTCCCGTCACCCACCACTGGAACAGTCCATTCTCAGATATTTAGGCCCCGGCACCCAGGCAGAGGAGAGAGGTCCCGTAACAGACAATCTGGCTTCATGTCAGCAGAGAATCAGTCTTCATGTCATAGCAGAGAATCAGGCTTCACGTCAGCCACCACTGCAACAGTCCATTGTCATAAATTTAGGCCCAGCACCCAGGCAGAGGAGAGAGGTCCCGTAACAGAGGATCTGGCTTCATGTCAGCAGAGAATCAGTCTGCATGTCATAGCAGAGAATGAGGCTTCACGTCACCCACCACTGCAACAGTCCATTGGCATATATTTAGGCCTAGCACACAGGCAGAGCAGAGAGGTCCCGTAACAGACAATCTGGCTTCATGTCAGCAGAGAATCAGTCTGCATGTCATAGCAGAGAATGAGGCTTCACGTCACCCACCACTGCAACAGTCCATTGGCATATATTTAGGCCTAGCACACAGGCAGAGCAGAGAGGTCCCGTAACAGACAATCTGGCTTCATGTCAGCAGAGAATCAGTCTGCATGTCATAGCAGAGAATGAGGCTTCACGTCACCCACCACTGCAACAGTCCATTGGCATATATTTAGGCCTAGCACACAGGCAGAGCAGAGAGGTCCCGTAACAGACAATCTGGCTTCATGTCAGCAGAGAATCAGTCTGCATGTCATAGCAGAGAATGAGGCTTCACGTCACCCACCACTGCAACAGTCCATTGGCATATATTTAGGCCTAGCACACAGGCAGAGGAGAGAGGTCCCGTAACAGACAATCTGGCTTCATGTCAGCAGAGAATCAGTCTGCATGTCATAGCAGAGAATGAGGCTTCACGTCACCCACCACTGCAACAGTCCATTTTCATAAATTTAGGCCCAGCACCCAGGCAGAGGAGAGAGGTCCCGTAACAGAGGATCTGGCTTCATGTCAGCAGAGAATCAGTCTGCATGTCATAGCAGAGAATCAGGCTTCACGTCAGCCACCACTGCAACAGTCCATTGTCATAAATTTAGGCCCAGCACACAGGCAGAGGAGAGAGGTCCCGTAACAGACAATCTGGCTTCATGTCAGCAGAGAATTAGTCTGCATGTCATAGCAGAGAATGAGGCTTCACGTCAGCCACCACTGCAACAGTCCATTGGCATATATTTAGGCCTAGCACACAGGCAGAGGAGAGGTTCATTCAACTTTGGGTAGCCTCGCAATATAATGGTAAAATGAAAATAAAAATAGGATTGAATGAGGAAGTGCCCTGGAGTCCAATAATATATGGTTATGGGGAGGTAGTTAATGTCTAATCTGGACAAGGGACGGACAGGTCCTGTGGGATCCATGCCTGGTTCATTTTTATGAACGTCAGCTTGTCCACATTGGCTGTAGACAGGCGGCTGCGTTTGTCTGTAATGACGCCCCCTGCCGTGCTGAATACACGTTCAGACAAAACGCTGGCTGCCGGGCAGGCCAGCACCTCCAAGGCATAAAAGGCTAGCTCTGGCCACGTGGACAATTTAGAGACCCAGAAGTTGAATGGGGCCGAACCATCAGTCAGTACGTGGAGGGGTGTGCACACGTACTGTTCCACCATGTTAGTGAAATGTTGCCTCCTGCTAACACGTTGCGTATCAGGTGGTGGTGCAGTTAGCTGTGGCGTGTTGACAAAAGTTTTCCACATCTCTGCCATGCTAACCCTGCCCTCAGAGGAGCTGGCCGTGACACAGCTGCCTTGGCGACCTCTTGCTCCTCCTCTGCCTTGGCCTTGGGCTTCCACTTGTTCCCCTGTGACATTTGGGAATGCTCTCAGTAGCGCGTCTACCAACGTGCGCTTGTACTCGCGCATCTTCCTATCACGCTCCAGTGCAGGAAGTAAGGTGGGCACATTGTCTTTGTAGCGTGGATCCAGCAGGGTGGCAACCCAGTAGTCCGCACAGGTTAAAATGTGGGCAACTCTGCTGTCGTTGCGCAGGCACTGCAGCATGTAGTCGCTCATGTGTGCCAGGCTGCCCAGGGGTAAGGACAAGCTGTCCTCTGTGGGAGGCGTATCGTCATCGTCCTGCCTTTCCCCCCAGCCACGCACCAGTGATGGACCCGAGCTGCGTTGGGTGCCACCCCGCTGTGACCATGCTTCATCCTCATCCTCCTCCACCTCCTCCTCATCCTCGTCCTCCTCGTCCTCCAGTAGTGGGCCCTGGCTGGCCACATTTGTACCTGGCCTCTGCTGTTGCCAAAAACCTCCCTCTGAGTCACTTCGAAGAGACTGGCCTGAAAGTGCTAAAAATGACCCCTCTTCCTCCTCCTCCTCCTCCTCCTCCTGGGCCACCTCCTCTTCCATCATCGCCCTAAGTGTTTTCTCAAGGAGACATAGAAGTGGTATTGTAACGCTGATAACGGTGTCATCGCCACTGGCCATGTTGGTGGAGTACTCGAAACAGCGCAACAGGGCACACAGGTCTCGCATGGAGGCCCAGTCATTGGTGGTGAAGTGGTGCTGTTCTGTAGTGCGACTGACCCGTGCGTGCTGCAGCTGAAACTCCACTATGGCCTGCTGCTGCTCGCACAGTCTGTCCAGCATGTGCAAGGTGGAGTTCCACCTGGTGGGCACGTCGCATATGAGGCGGTGAGCAGGAAGGCCGAAGTTACGCTGTAGCGCAGACAGGCGAGCAGCAGCAGGATGTGAACGCCGGAAGCGCGAACAGACGGCCCGCACTTTATGCAGCAGCTCTGACATGTCGGGGTAGTTGTGAATGAACTTCTGCACCACCAAATTCAGCACATGCGCCAAGCAAGGGATGTGCGTCAAATTGGCTAGTCCCAGAGCTGCAACGAGATTTCGCCCATTATCACACACCACCAGGCCGGGCTTGAGGCTCACCGGCAGCAACCACTCGTCGGTCTGTTGTTCAATACCCCGCCACAACTCCTGTGCGGTGTGGGGCCTGTCCCCCAAACATATGAGTTTCAGAATGGCCTGCTGACGTTTACCCCGGGCTGTGCTGAAGTTGGTGGTGAAGGTGTGTGGCTGACTGGATGAGCAGGTGGAAGAAGAGGAGGAGGAAGCCGAGAAGGAGGAGGTGGCAACAGGAGGCAAAGAATGTTGCCCTGCGATCCTTGGCGGCGGAAGGACGTGCGCCAAACAGCTCTCCGCCTGGGGCCCAGCTGCCACTACATTTACCCAGTGTGCAGTTAGGGAGATATAGTGTCCCTGGCCGTGCTTACTGGTCCACGTATCTGTGGTTAGGTGGACCTTGCTACAGATGGCGTTGCGCAGTGCACACTTGATTTTATCGGATACTTGGTTGTGCAGGGAAGGCACGGCTCTCTTGGAGAAGTAGTGCCGGCTGGGAACAACATACTGTGGGACAGCAAGCGACATGAGCTGTTTGAAGCTGTCTGTGTCCACCAGCCTAAATGACAGCATTTCATAGGCCAGTAGTTTAGAAATGCTGGCATTCAGGGCCAGGGATCGAGGGTGGCTAGGTGGGAATTTACGCTTTCTATCAAATGTTTGTGAGATGGAGAGCTGAACGCTGGCGTGTGACATGGTTGAGACGCTTGGTGACGGAGGTGGTGGTGGTGGTGTTGGTGGTACATCCCCTGTTTGCTGGGCGGCAGGTGCCAACGTTCCTCCAGAGGCGGAGGAAGAGGCCGAGGCGGCAGCAGCAGAAGAGGTAGCAGGGGGAGCCTGAGTGACTTCCTTGGTTTTAAGGTGTTTACTCCACTGCAGTTCATGCTTTGCATGCAGGTGCCTGGTCATGCAGGTTGTGCTCAGGTTCAGAACGTTAATGCCTCGCTTCAGGCTCTGATGGCACAGCGTGCAAACCACTCGGGTCTTGTCGTCAGCACATTGTTTGAAGAAGTGCCATGCCAGGGAACTCCTTGAAGCTGCCTTTGGGGTGCTCGGTCCCAGATGGCGGCGGTCAGTAGCAGGCGGAGTCTCTTGGCGGCGGGTGTTCTGCTTTTGCCCACTGCTCCCTCTTTTGCTACGCTGTTGGCTCGGTCTCACCACTGCCTCTTCCTCCGAACTGTGAAAGTCAGTGGCACGACCTTCATTCCATGTGGGGTCTAGGACCTCATCGTCCCCTGCATCGTCTTCCACCCAGTCTTGATCCCTGACCTCCTGTTCAGTCTGCACACTGCAGAAAGACGCAGCAGTTGGCACCTGTGTTTCGTCATCATCAGAGACATGCTGAGGTGGTATTCCCATGTCCTCATCATCAGGAAACATAAGTGGTTGTGCGTCAGTGCATTCTATGTCTTTCACCGCTGGGGAAGGGCTAGGTGGATGCCCTTGGGAAACCCTGCCAGCGGAGTCTTCAAACAGCATAAGAGACTGCTGCATAACTTGAGGCTGAGACAGTTTCCCTGGTATGCATGGGGGTGATGTGACAGACTGATGGGGTTGGTTTTCAGGCGCCATCTGTGCGCTTTCTGCAGAAGACTGGGTGGGAGATAATGTGAACGTGCTGGATCCACTGTCGGCCACCCAATTGACTAATGCCTGTACCTGCTCAGGCCTTACCATCCTTAGAACGGCATTGGGCCCCACCATATATCGCTGTAAATTCTGGCGGCTACTGGGACCTGAGGTAGTTGGTACACTAGGACGTGTGGATGTGGCAGAACGGCCACGTCCTCTCCCAGCACCAGAGGGTCCACTAACACCACCACGACCATGTCCACGTCCGCGTCCCTTACTAGATGTTTTTCTCATTGTTATGGTTCACCACAACAACAAATATATTATTTGGCCCAATGTATTGTATTCAAATTCAGCGGAATATAAATTTGAGGCCTAGTATTTAGGCGCTGGGTGACCGGTATGGATTTAGTGACAGAATTAGACTTGGAAATGCACAGAAGCGTGTGTGTGAAGTTATTCTGAATGACCCTATGTGCACCTTGAATATTATATACCCTTTTAGGGATAGATTTCAAATAGCTCTGATATAGCAGGAACCACTAAATTATGAAATTGCTAAATTGGGAATTGTACTTCAACCCAGAACAAAAAATGTGCTTTGACGGACACTAAATAACTTTCCCAGCCACAACAGGACAGCGGTAACGAGAGATTTAGCGGGATATAAATTTGAGGCCTAGTATTTAGGCGCTGGGTGACCGGTATGGATTTAGTGACAGAATTAGACTTGGAAATGCACAGAAGCGTGTGTGTGAAGTTATTCTGAATGACCCTATGTGCACCTTGAATATTATATACCCTTTTAGGGATAGATTTCAAATAGCTCTGATATAGCAGGAACCACTAAATTATGAAATTGCTAAATTGGGAATTGTACTTCAACCCAGAACAAAAAATGTGCTTTGACGGACACTAAATAACTTTCCCAGCTACAACAGGACAGCGGTAACGAGAGATTTAGCGGGATATAAATTTGAGGCCTAGTATTTAGGCGCTGGGTGACCGGTATGGATTTAGTGACAGAATTAGACTTGGAAATGCACAGAAGCGTGTGTGTGAAGTTATTCTGAATGACCCTATGTGCACCTTGAATATTATATACCCTTTTAGGGATAGATTTCAAATAGCTCTGATATAGCAGGAACCACTAAATTATGAAATTGCTAAATTGGGAATTGTACTTCAACCCAGAACAAAAAATGTGCTTTGACGGACACTAAATAACTTTCCCAGCTACAACAGGACAGCGGTAACGAGAGATTTAGCGGGATATAAATTTGAGGCCTAGTATTTAGGCGCTGGGTGACCGGTATGGATTTAGTGACAGAATTAGACTTGGAAATGCACAGAAGCGTGTGTGTGAAGTTATTCTGAATGACCCTATGTGCACCTTGAATATTATATACCCTTTTAGGGATAGATTTCAAATAGCTCTGATATAGCAGGAACCACTAAATTATGAAATTGCTAAATTGGGAATTGTACTTCAACCCAGAACAAAAAATGTGCTTTGACGGACACTAAATAACTTTCCCAGCTACAACAGGACAGCGGTAACGAGAGATTTAGCGGGATATAAATTTGAGGCCTAGTATTTAGGCGCTGGGTGACCGGTATGGATTTAGTGACAGAATTAGACTTGGAAATGCACAGAAGCGTGTGTGTGAAGTTATTCTGAATGACCCTATGTGCACCTTGAATATTATATACCCTTTTAGGGATAGATTTCAAATAGCTCTGATATAGCAGGAACCACTAAATTATGAAATTGCTAAATTGGGAATTGTACTTCAACCCAGAACAAAAAATGTGCTTTGACGGACACTAAATAACTTTCCCAGCCACAACAGGACAGCGGTAACGAGAGATTTAGCGGGATATAAATTTGAGGCCTAGTATTTAGGCGCTGGGTGACCGGTATGGATTTAGTGACAGAATTAGACTGGGATATGGCCAAAAAATAACCACACTATTGCTGGTTAAATGCACTTGGTGACGGGCGCAGCTTGCCCCTGATGTAGTATATGGCCAAAAAATGAACAGACTATTGCTGGTTAAATGCACTTGGTGTCACAGCTTGACCAACCACACTACTGAGGGTTAAATGCACTTGGTGACGGGCGCAGCTTGCCCCTGATGTAGTATATGGCCAAAAAATGAACAGACTATTGCTGGTTAAATGCACTTGGTGTGACAGCTTCACCCTGATGTAGGCTTTAGCCAAAAAACAACCACACCATTGAGGGTTAAATGCACTTGGTGACAGGCGCAGCTTGCCCCTGATTTAGTATATGGCCAAAAAATGAACAGACTATTGCTGGTTAAATGCACTTGGTGTGACAGCTTCACCCTGATGTAGGCTTTAGCCAAAAAACAACCACACCATTGAGGGTTAAATGCACTTGGTGACAGGCGCAGCTTGCCCCTGATTTAGTATATGGCCAAAAAATGAACAGACTATTGCTGGTTAAATGCACTTGGTGTGACAGCTTCACCCTGATGTAGGCTTTAGCCAAAAAACAACCACACCATTGAGGGTTAAATGCACTTGGTCGCAGCTTGGATGCACTTGGTCGCAGCACCGCACAAGACACAAAATGGCCGCCGATCACCCCATAAAAAAGTGACTGACAAACGGTCTGGGCAGCCTAAAAACAGTGAGTGAGCATTTGAGTATCAGCAGCTCAATGATGCACAGCTGCAGATCGATCGATTAATCAAGTGAAGTCCTTTGGAGGAGTTAATCTGCCTAATCTCGCCCTACTGTCGCATCCGCAACCTCTCCCTACGCTAATCAGAGCAGAGTGACGGGCGGCGCTATGTGACTCCAGCTTAAATAGAGGCTGGGTCACATGGTGCTCTGGCCAATCACAGCCATGCCAATAGTAGGCATGGCTGTGACGGCCTCTTGGGGCAAGTAGTATGACGCTTGTTGATTGGCTGCTTTGCAGCCTTTCAAAAAGCGCCAAGAAAGCGTCACAAAAGCGCCAAGAAAGCGACGAACACCGAACCCGAACCCGGACTTTTACGAAAATGTCCGGGTTCGGGTCCGTGTCACGGACACCCCAAAATTCGGTACGAACCCGAACTATACAGTTCGAGTTCGCTCATCCCTACTATCTAGCCATAATTCACTCATGGTTTTAGTTTCTATTATATGATACTTTTCAGGGGGTTGACGGTATGCCGCTGAATGTTTTAGGCAATTAATTTTAAATTCCAATTATTTTAAATTTGAGGACAATTTTTTCCTCCAGACGTGGGGGACCGCCATGGGGACCAGATTCGCACCGAGCTTTGCTAATCTATATATGGGAAGGTGGGAGGAGCTTACCATCTTCGCTAGTGGCGGGCTCCGCGCGAACCTGGTCCTCTGGCAGAGATTCATAGATGATATTGTTTTTATATGGAAAGGGGGGATGCCGTCCTTACAAAACTTTTTAAATTAAATAAATAAAAACGATTTTTATCTACAATTCACGTCCACCTACAGTACCCAGGAAATCAATTTCCTCGATTTAACCATCAAAATTCAAAATAACACAATACTGACCCAGACATATACAAAACCCACAGACAGTAATGGCTTTATCGTTCTAGATAGTTTCCACCTCCCAATTTGCCTTACCAATATTCCACGTAGCCAATACATCTGCTTATGGAGGAATTGCACCCTAAATGAACGGTTCGAATATGAGGCAAACAATTTACAGCAAAAATTCCTGGAAAAGGGGTATAATGCTACAAAACTAGAGGAGATTAAAAATGAAGTTATGAAAATAGAGCGACAATCACTGATTCAGAAACAAAAAACTTCTGATAGCGAAAAAAACACACTGAAGGATAACGTGGACTTTGTTATACCCATAATAACCCAATATCATGAAAAAGAATATCAGTTTAGAGAAATCATAAAAAAAACATTGGGACATTTTGAAGCACGATAAAATTATTGGGGAAAAATTACCAAAGGCTCCTAAATTTATTTTTAGAAAATCAAAAAACTTGGGAAATTTAATAGCCACATCAATTAGAACTACAACTGAAGGGAAAAACAAAAAGGCAACTATACCAGATGACAAAAAAGTTTTTTTTCCTTGCAGAACATGCAAGGCCTGCCTAGCGTCCAAACAAAAAAACATTATTAAGGAAATTACCAGTGAAAACAATTCATACAAAATAAAAAACACCTGTCCTGCTTTTCAAAGGGGGTAATTTATTATATAAAGTGCCCGTGTGGAAAGGTGTACGTAGGGAGAACGAAACGCGAGCTAAAGGTCAGAATATGGGAACATGTAAAAAACATAAATAAAAAATTTGTGGGTCATCCACTATCACGCCACTTCACGGAAAAACATAAGGGTAAATTTGAAGGCTCATCCTTTGGAGGTATAGAGCAAGTGAGGTATGATCCCAGAGGGGGTGACTATATAAAGGCAATGTCCCGCAAAGAGAGCGAGTGGATCTACAACCTAAACACCCTGGCTACTATAGGCCGGAACCAAGAAATCAAATTGTTTGCATTTCTGTAATTTCTTTATATAGACAGCTAATAGCAGGATACCATCATGTAAGGCAAACAATTATAATAATAAAAAATAAAAAGTCTATTCCAATAATCAGGCCCTTTCCCTAAATCAATTAATATATACCTCAACCATTTTATGGAGTCTGATATTTTTGGGGAGCACCAGTTTAAAAGAACCAAAAGCATTCAAACTAATTCAATATAAATCGCAAACCAACCACATAACCTTTTTTTCATGTCCCTTCGTACCCCTTGAAGTTCTAGTATTGTTTCTCTAGTGCCCTATCAACAAAAAAAGTTTCCATGGAAACCTGTAAGCTTAAAGATCGGCTGAACAGGCTCTACAGTTATCCCTGAGGAAGGAATACGTCTATTCCGAAACGCGTCGGAGGAATTGTGGCCCCTAGAGGCTTCTGTAGCTTCGGGTGTGACGTCACACTACAGGTTTCCAGGACAACGTACCTAACAACGGCTGCTCTGTGCGCGCGCAAGCTACCGGCCGGAGCTGCGCACGCAACACAGAACAAGCTGAAGATAGAACGGGACAAGAGAAGAGGATCATCAGTATCAACAACAGTGAACTTTTCAGGAATGAACCGAAAGGAGCACATAATAGTAAGTGCATAAGACTGCCACAATAGTCCGCAACAGGATTTTACCTTTTGCAATACTTATTATATGTACGGGATAAGCGCACCAATCAACTTAGAACTAATGGGAATAGAGCTACTATAATAGGTATTAGAGACTATATGGTACTACATACCACATTTAGTGTGAGATTACCAGCATACCTATAGGTGGAAACATAGTCAGCGCGGGTTATTCTTTTTCTGTTTTTCAACACTAGGTCTCCTCCTATTTTGTGGGCTGTTTTTTGGCAATTAACCCCATAGCAGAACCCTGCAGCGACGGGGCTCACACATAAGTTCGTTTGTGTGAGCTCACCTCCACCCCACTTTACCCAGACGGCAGCGCGAGTGTTTATTCATCACTTTTGTTAATTTCTTACATAAGGCCTGGACATTAAGAAACATGAACAAAAGCATATACATAGCTATCACCTTGTGTTTTATTTATAACTGCTTCTTCTTGAGGTACTGGATTTGGGGGGTACCATCTCTCCTTGGGAAGAGAGTGCCTTAATCGATGTGAGTAGACTTATAGGCCATACATGCTCCTCTGGAATGCCTGGAAGAAAGGAATGCAAATGAGCTCTTAACAAGCTCTGCCTCTAATGCCACCAGATGCAAGGCAGCTATCCTATAAGTCAATGTTTGACCACTTTAAATAGGCCTTGAGACATGACTCGAATATTAAATAAGCCAGCACCTCATCTGCAGACAGCTGTTTTGGGGTGATTGCCTCTCATCAATGCAGAGCAGAGAGCACTGGCTTATATGTATGGCCTATAAGTCTCCTCACACCCATTATGGCGTTCTCTCCCCAAGAAGAGATTGTACCTCCCAAATCCTGACTTAGGCCTCTCACCCAGTTAAAGGGGTTCTCCAGGAATAATAAAAAAAAGAAAATACTTAAATATTCTATAATAAATATATTTTTAAATACCTTTCCTTACTTATAATGGCTCATTTTGTCTAGGGAGCAATCATTAGGGTAAATAAAATGGCCGCCGTCCTATAAGTACACACAAAACATGTCCTAATCACACAGGAGGGCAAGTTAGTTCACAACACTGCACTATATGCTGCCTTATCCTCCTCTCTGCTGATCCTGAATACAGGAGAATCTCTGTGGGAATGGAGAAGATGAGGAGACACGAGAGGAGTACGGGGTGGCAGTCTATATTACCACAACAACACATTACCACAGCCTGTCCTGTCCGTCCTCTCTGTACTTCATATCTCTTCATAAACTTAAATGCCCCAGAATTCGGCTAAAGTTCTTATCATCTGTATTCAGGATTATAATCCCTGACAAGTAGAGCAGAGAGGAGGACGAGGCAGCTCTTTACCTCAGTGTTTTAAAGTAACTTGTCCTGCTGTGTGATCAGGACAGGTTTTGTGTAAACAAATGGGACTGCGGCCATTTTGTTTCCCCTGATGATTGCTCCCCAGAAAAAACGAGCTATTATTAATAATGAAAGGTATTTGAGAATATATTTATAATAAAGTAATATTTAAGACTTTTCATTTTCTTAATTCCCAGAGAACCCCTTTAAGCCACTACTCTCTGCTCTGCACGAGTTAGGGGTAATCATAATCAACCCGAAACAGCTGTCTGCAGATGAGGTGCTTGCTTATTTTATATCTGAGTCATGTCTTAAGACCTATTAAAAGGGTTGAATATTGGGGGCGGAGCTAGTGCCTGAGCTGAATGGCAGCATCCGGCTGAAGGTCCTGCTTTCAACCTGTTGAGGGAACGGCAATCTTTAGCACAGAGATCCAATTATGGTCAAGTACGGTGGCCAGAAGCACGGGGACCTGGCTCCACAAGCTAAACCTTCTCCTGCTGTCTCGGACATGACAAAATATCAGAAAAAGCAGCAAGCAGCCGGCCCGGCCAAGGAAACCAAGATGGCCGCGGCTCCCTGCAGCGCTGCACGAGGCCGCACCTCAAGCCTATCTGAGGGAGAGGAAGACACAGGAGAGGAGGGTGAGTCCCGCAACCTCCTGGTTTCACGCCGCTTTATTAAACAAGCATTAGAGGAGGCAATGCACCCCATTTATTCCAAGTTACAGGAGGTAGCCCAAGACATTCAGCAGATAAGCCACAGAGTGGACTCACTGGAGGCTACGCAGGCTGCGACGTTAGACCACAGTGCTGCAGTTACTCATTCTCTGTCTGCTTGTCAGTTTCACATCAATCAGCTTTATTCATCCCTGGAAGACCAGGAAAACTGAGGAAGGCGAAACAATCTCCGGTTCAGAGGGATCCCAAATGCTATCACAAAGATTGTTGCTTCCTTGCTAGGGGACTTTGATCCTGCCATGCTGATAATTGAAAGGGTTCATAGAGCTCAACGCCCTCGTCCAAAGGATAATGACTCTCCCAGGGATGTTATTTGCAGATTTTTGAATTTACAAGATAAGGAAGCGATTTTAAAAGCAGCCAGAATAGCACCCTCGATCCTCCTGGAGGAGGCTCCGATACAAATATACCAGGACTTATCCCCGTCTACTCTGCAGAAAAGGCGGTTTCTAAGGCCTCTTACTACACTACTTAAAGGAAAGAAGATCCTATACAGATGGTCTTTCCCATTCAGGCTTTCTTTCCTGGTAGCTGGAAAAAGGATCATGATATCCTCCTTTTCTGACCTTTCGGAAGCTTATACAGCTCTGGACTCTCCTCCACTAAACATTCCGGACTGGGATAAAGTACAAGATATTACAGCTTTACCAGCTTTGCCTGTTCTCCAGCCCTGGGAGCTCACTACAACGCCGAAGAAACAGATATCCAAGAAGTCTAAGGACTTAATAACACCAAAGAAGACTCACTTCACCCAAGACGGTTCCTGAGATCCCTGCGTTTTCTTCCTTCTTCTATTTCCATTAGATAAGATGGGACTCTATATCCAATCTTACTTTTCACTCTAGCTTTTTTCCATGTATATCTGTCAAAGTTATATATGGGACTCACTTAGATTTACGTCCACTGCTTTTATTATATTATTTTCCTGTCTGTCTCTCACTCTTCATAATCCTCTTTTGTGCCCCTAAATACTCTGTTATTTTTGCTTTGCTTCCACCTACTTCCTCAGCTCCCAATCTATGTTCTTATCTCATATGATTTTATTTTTTATCTCTCTAGCCTGTTCCCTCCTTGAAACAGGTTTCATGTGAATTTAATTCACTCTCCCCCTACTCTCTTGTGGTTGTTGAGTATGCGACTTCCCATGTTGTTGTTATACCACTCACTGTGGTCCCAAGTTTCTGTTTTTATGTTATTATGTTATAATGCTGGGTTTCCTGCCTTTAACATGATCACTACATTTAGCTATGTTTTCTATCCTATGGTAGCCAAGACATGTCTGAACTAATAGTAGTCTCATATAATGTAAAAGGGTTGAGATCTCCCTCTAAGCGCAGTCAAATTTTTTCTCTTCTCTGGAAAGAAAAAAGTACAGTGGTTTTCTTACAAGAAACCCACTTCAAACAGAATAACTTCCCAGATCTCTCATTCTCTAGGTACCCCACATGGTATCACTGTGGCACATATGGAGCGGCATCTAAAGGGGTCAGTATTGGCTTCTGGCGTGGTACCCCTTTCACTTATTTAAGCCATATTCAAGACCCTGAGAGTTGCTACATCATATTAAAAGGTAAAATTGGTCAAACATTATACACCTTTGTTAATGCCTACGCCCCCAATACAGACCAAACCAGATGGATTGCAGGCCTTCTGTCCCTAGTTGAGAAGCATAGTGAGGGTATCTTAATACTAGCAGGTGATTTGAATATGCCTTTTAACCCCCTAATAGATACGTCTTAGAAAAAATCAGCTCTTCCTTCTAAAGCAATCCGAGCTACTCTGGCTAGACTGTTTAACCTTGGACTCATAGATGTTTGGAGATGCCTTAATCCTAACTGCATTGACTATTCTTGTTTCTCTGCAGCCAATAACTCATATAGCAGAATTGACTACATTCTAATATCGAAAGAGCATCTGCAACTTTGCACCTCAGCGAAAATAGGGTCCATGACGCTGTCAGACCACTCACCTATCTTCTGCTCCTTCCGTCCTCCTCAGGGACTGGGTAAGAAAACTGGTTGGAGGTTCAATGAGTCCATCCTGGGCAATGCCACTCATAAAAAAAAGCGAATAATGTCCCTTCTAAAAGAATACTTTCTCATTAACCGTACGTCTGACACCTCCCTTAACACCTTATGGGATGCTCATAAAGCATATATAAGAGGCCAACTAATAAGTCTTTGTTCACATCTGAGGAAGGAGTCTGATAAGAAAATAAACTCCCTACTCTCCAGGATTCTTTACATATACAGGTCCTTCTAAAAAAAATAGCATTGTGATAAAGTTCATTATTTTCTGTAATGTACTGATAAACATTAGACTTTCATATATTTTAGATTCATTACACATCAACTGAAGTAGTTTAAGCCTTTTATTGTTTTAATATTGATGATTTTGGCATATAGCTCATGAAAACCCAAAATTCCTATCTAAAAAAAATAGCATATCATGAAAAGGTTCTCTAAACGAGCTATTAACCTAATCATCTGAATCAACTAATTAACTCTAAACACCTGCAAAATATTCCTGAGGCTTTTAAAAACTCCCAGCCTGGTTCATTACTCAAAACCGCAATCATGGGTAAGACTGCCGACCTGACTGCTGTCCAGAAGGCCATCATTGACACCCTCAAGCAAGAGGGTAAGACACAGAAAGACATTTCTGAACTAATAGGCTGTTCCCAGAGTGCTGTATCAAGGCACCTCAGTGGGAAGTCTGTGGGAAGGAAAAAGTGTGGCAGAAAACGCTGCACAACGAGAAGAGGTGACCGGACCCTGAGGAAGATTGTGGAGAAGGACCGATTCCAGACCTTGGGGGACCTGCGGAAGCAGTGGACTGAGTCTGGAGTAGAAACATCCAGAGCCTCCGTGTACAGGCGCGTGCAGGAAATGGGCTACAGTGCCGCATTCCCCAGGTCAAGCCACTTTTGAACCATAAACAGCGGCAGAAGCGCCTGACCTGGGCTACAGAGAAGCAGCACTGGACTGTTGCTCAGTGGTCCAAAGTACTTTTTTCGGATGAAAGCAAATTTTGCATGTCATTCGGAAATCAAGGTGCTAGAGTCTGGAGGAAGACTGGGGAGAGGGAAATGCCAAAATGCCTGAAGTCCAGTGTCAAGTACCCACAGTCAGTAATGGTCTGGGGTGCCATGTCAGCTGCTGGTGTTGGTCCACTGTGTTTTATCAAGGGCAGGGTCAATGCAGCTAGCTATCAGGAGATTTTGGAGCACTTCATGCTTCTATCTGCTGAAAAGCTTTATGGAGATGAAGATTTCATTTTTCAGCACGACCTGGAACCTGCTCACAGTGCCAAATGGTTTACTGACCATGGTATTACTGTGCTCAATTGGCCTGCAAACTCTCCTGACCTGAACCCCATAGAGAATCTGTGGGATATTGGGAAGAGAAAGTTGAGAGACGCAAGACCCAACACTCTGGATGAGCTTAAGGCCGCTATCAAAGCATCCTGGGCCTCCATAACACCTCAGCAGTGCCACAGGCTGATTGCCTCCATGCCACACCGCATTGAAGCAGTCATTTCTATAAAAGGATTCCCGACCAAGTATTGAGTGCATAACTGAACATAATTATTTGAAGGTTTACTTTTTTTGTATTAAAAACACTTTTCTTTTATTGGTCAGATGAAATATGCAAATTTTTTTAGATAGGAAATTTGGGTTTTCATGAGCTATATGCCAAAATCATCAATATTAAAACAATAAAAGGCTTGAACTACTTCAGTTGGTGTGTAATGAATCTAAAATATATGAAAGTCTAATGTTTATCAGTACATTACAGAAAATAATGAACTGAATATCAGACATGGTAAATGGAGCAGCAAGCTGGTCACATTGGCTTTCTGAGAGGGCTGGGAGATGTAGTGAAAAAGCCCTGGCCCAGATGGCTTACCTCTGCCCTACTACAGAGCTTTCTCTGATATTTTATTCCCCCACCTTCTCCCAATTTGCAATAATGTTTTACACAATACCCCTGTATCGCCCGACATGTCCAGAGCCACAATCACTATCATCCCCAAACCTGGCAAAGACCCTTCACTATGTTCAAACTACCGTCCTATATCCTTGCTTAACACTGACCTTAAACTATTAGCTAAAATGTTGGCTACTAGACTGAAAACATTTCTCCCCTCCCTAATACATCCTGATCAGGGAGGCTTTGTTAAAGGAAGAGAGGGGAAAGATAATGTTATGAAGATTCTGAATGCCTTATATTTCTCCTTCCTCAGAGAGATCCCTATAGTCCTGCTGGGTACTGATGCTGAGAAGGCGTTTGATAGAATAGATTGGCTGTATATTAGCCTTACGCTTGCCAAATTCAACATCCCAGATCAATTCTCTAACGCGGTTAAGGCTATGTATCATTCCTCCTCAGCATCAGTATTAGTTAATGGCACTTTATCCCCCAGTTTTCGTATATACAAAATGGTACTAGACAGGGCTGCCCCCTTTTCCCACTTAAATTTGTATTAGTAATGGAGACGCTTTTACAGGCCCTGAGATAATAAAAAGATATAGTGGGACTTAGGGTTGGCGATCAGGAAATTAAACTGGCCGCCTTCGCTGATGATCTCCTAATCTGCACAACTAACCCGAAAAAATCCCTTCCATCCATATTATCCTTATTGGATCTATTTGGATCCCTTTCTAACTTTAAAGTAAACCCCGCCAAATCACAACTCCTACACAGAGGTCCCCCCCCCCCTCAGCAATTAGGTCTCTCAAACTCCACTCTCCTTTCAACTGGTCCACACAATTATTAACTTACCTAGGTGTGAAGATCTCTCCTAATACTGCAGATTTATATAAATTGAATTTTATCCCACTTTTGCACTCGGTTATCGCCCAGATGGACTCATTGGACCTCCCATACCTATCACGGTTTGGCAGAAAGAATATGGTATCGGCCTTGATCTTGCCCAAATTAATATATGTCATGCAGACTCTCCCTATCAAAATTCTGAGGTCCTTCTTTAACAGGTTTAACAAAGCAGTTTGCAAGTTTATCTGGAAAGGACGTCGACTCAGAATTTCCTTTGACAATCTTGCTAAACCAAAGCAGTTGGGAGGTATTAATCTCCCTGATCCTGAATTATATATGAAGGCCATACATCTAGCCAGAGTAGTGGACTGGATTAGAGCTCCCCCCCCCATAAATTTTGGGTTCATATGGAAAGTAACTTCCTCCCCTCCCAGGGCTTTATCGCTAGCTGGGAAACCCTTTCCCCCATCTCACCAAATTCAAAATCCATTGATAAGGTGTTCGCTGGCAGTATGGGACTGGTTCTCTTCTCATAATAATAATTTTACCACCCCTTCATCACTCCGTACTCTTAAAGATGTGATAGATCTAGCACCCCTGGATCTAAAGAAGTCATGTTACCCCCAGATCAGACACTCTAATTTGCTAATCTCTGAAATTCTAAATGAGGAATGTAACGTCCCTCCCCTTCCGCTTCTTTTTAAAGACCTGAAGGGGTCTATGTCTCTCTCCTTCACACACAAATTCATTGTGTCTGAAGTGACCTCTATAAACAACTCCTCCCCCGTGCCACCTTTGTCCTCTTGGTTTGACTAATTAATCGGGTCCAAACAACCGCCTCAGAGATTAATCTCATCCTTATATAAACGGATGAAGTCCCCCGTAACTGCTGTCAAACCAGCAATAGTGGGTGTCTGGGAAAAGGACCTTGACCGTTCCCTGACTCCCACAGAGATTAAAGTGATGTTCTCTATGCCCCACAAAATCTCTAGATGCGTCCGAATCCAAGAAAATGGGTACAAAATCATGATGATGTGGTACAAAACGCCAGAAAATATTGCACTATACTTCCCTAATGTTTCCAATATCTGCTGGAGATGTAAAACCTCCAAGGGCACTTCCAATTATTCACAGCTGGTGGCGCACTATAGTGAATAAGTGTAATAGTATTTGTGGTACCTCTCTTCAATGTTCCCCTGAACTGACGCTCCTCAGCCTAGGGCTAGACAAGACTAACAAGAAAGACAGGTCTTTGCTTCTCATTGGGAAACCCGTACTCGATCTTAGATATATGGTCTCCTTGGAAGAAATATAGAGCCTTCTCATGAGACTTATCCTCCCTTTCCCCCTCTCCCCAACCACTTTCTCACCCTTCTTACCCTTCCTTTAAAGTTTAAGACATATTTTGGATCTCTATTGTATGTTGATACATTCTATTAGCTATAACATGTACTTAGCCTGGATTAAGCCCACATGTTTAGTTCAAACCTTGTTATCCTTTTTCTTTGTGTTAATTTATTGATTTTGAATAACGATTTGCATTGTCATGCTCTACTGGTATGAATCACTACCGTATACTTTTTATTTTTGTATCTCTTATGTATGTACTTTCTTATTGCCATTTTAAGCTAATCATTGCTTAAAAACAATAAAAATTGTTAATAATAAAAAAAAAACTGTTGAATATTGACTTATAGGATGGTTGCCTTACATCTGGTGGCATTAGAGTCAGAGCTTGTTAAAAGTTCATTTGCATCCCTTTCTTTGCTGAGATACTGGACAATATGAAATGAACTTGGACATAGCCCACTTCCAATTTTATCCTTTACCCTATAGAATAAAAGTAGTTAATTGCAATTTTCTAGCAATCCATATGCAGAGAACCCTTGAGGACCTGATGCAGAGGATAGGAGTGGTGGTGGCCCTGATGAAGTGTTGTGTTACGGTGTACTTCCTCAGGTTCCCTGAGGATCGGTGCAGTAGAAATGCAGTTTGAAGTATGAGGCCAAAAGTGAACGTATACTACGTGCAGAATTATTAGGCAAATGAGTATTTTGACCACATCATCCTCTTTATGCATGTCTTACTCCAAGCTGTATAGGCTCGAAAGCCTACTACCAATTAAGCATATTAGGTGATGTGCATCTCTGTAATGAGAAGGGGTGTGGTCTAATGACATCAACACCCTATATCAGGTGTGCATAATTATTAGGCAACTTCCTTTCCTTTGGCAAAATGGGTCAAAAGAAGGACTTGACAGGCTCAGAAAAGTCAAAAATAGTGAGATATCTTGCAGAGGGATGCAGCACTCTTAAAATTGCAAAGCTTCTGAAGCGTGATCATCGAACACTCAAGCGTTTCATTCAAAATAGTCAACAGGGTCGCAAGAAGCGTGTGGAAAAACCAAGGCGCAAAATAACTGCCCATGAACTGAGAAAAGTCAAGCGTGCAGCTGCCAAGATGCCACTTGCCACCAGTTTGGCCATATTTCAGAGCTGCAACATCACTGGAGTGCCCAAAAGCACAAGGTGTGCAATACTCAGAGACATGGCCAAGGTAAGAAAGGCTGAAAGACGACCACCACTGAACAAGACACACAAGCTGAAACGTCAAGACTGGGCCAAGAAATATCTCAAGACTGATTTTTCTAAGGGTTTATGGACTGATGAAATGAGAGTGAGTCTTGATGGGCCAGATGGATGGATTGGTAAAAGGCAGAAAGCTCCAGTCCGACTCAGACGCCAGCAAGGTGGAGGTGGAGTACTGGTTTGGGCTGGTATCATCAAAGATGAGCTTGTGGGGCCTTTTTGGGTTGAGGATGGAGTCAAGCTCAACTCCCAGTCCTACTGCCAGTTTCTGGAAGACACCTTCTTCAAGCAGTGGTACAGGAAGAAGTCTGCAAGGTAAAAAAAACATGATTTTCATGCAGGACAATTCTCCATCACACGTGTCCAAGTACTCCACAACGTGGCTGGCAAGAAAGGGTATAAAAGAAGAAAATCTAATGACATGGCCTCCTTGTTCACCTGATCTGAACCCCATTGAGAACCTGTGGTCCATCATCAAATGTGAGATTTACAAGGAGGGAAAACAGTACACCTCTCTGAACAGTGTCTGGGAGGCTGTGGTTGCTGCTGCACGCAATGTTGATGGTGAACAGATCAAAACACTGACAGAATCCATGTATGGCAGGCTTTTGAGTGTCCTTGCAAAGAAAGGTGGCTATATTGGTCACTGACTTGTTTTTGTTTTGTTTTTGAATGTCAGAAATGTATATTTGTGAATGTTGAGATGTTATATTGGTTTCACTGGTAAAAATAAATAATTGAAATGGGTATATATTTGTTTTTTGTTAAGTTGCCTAATAATTATGCACAGTAATAGTCACCTGCACACACAGATATCCCCCTAAAATAGCTAAAACTAAAAACAAACTAAAAACTACTTCCAAAAATATTCAGCTTTGATATTAATGAGTTTTTTGGGTTCATTGAGAACATGGTTGTTGTTCAATAATAAAATTAATCCTCAAAAATACAACTTGCCTAATAATTCTGCACTCCCTGTATAACAGTCTATTTTAACTAAGTGCAATATATAACTTTTGATATGTCCAATAGCAGCAGATTCAAGGTGCAGTTTCTGGCAAAAGTAAAGGAGATATGGAAGCAGGTTGTATGACTATAACTTTGCACTTGTGGGCATAGGTGTCCACTGTTTGGTTTAAACTTTAACTTTAACTAGCCTAGTGGTAGACTTGGGTAATGGGTGCCTGGGCCATAGTCCCTCACTTTGCAGCAGTGTCTTTAATGCAGTTTTCAGATGTTCACTCTTCTGTCTTGTCTTGTCTTGTCTCTTAGCTATTTTCATGAGGCTAATTTGAGTTGGTCTCTCTGGATTCACTCTACCAGGAGCAGGAACTCTACAATGTGCCTTCTTTCCCTTCAGTAGCTCAACAGCAACTCCCCCTCCTGACAGGAAGCAGAACCATCTCACTCCTACCAAGAGGAGAGGAACAGGGGAGGGGGATTAGACTTGTTCCTGCCAGCCATACCTTTTACTGGTACTTACGGCCAAAAAATACAATATATAACAATGCATAACTATATACAATTAAACAACAATTGCAGATACCCCAGGTCTGGAGTACTGCATATACAGGTGAAACTCGAAAAATTAGAATATCATACAAAGTTCATTTATTTCAGTAATGCAACTTAAAAGGTGAAACTAACATATGAGATAGACTCATTACATGCAAAGCAAGATATTTCAAGACTTTATTTGTTATAATTTGGATGATTATGGCAGGGCCGGCTCCCGGTTCATTGTGTGCCCTTGGGTGATAAAGCCTCAGTGGGCCCCCCTGTGCCAAGTCCCCTTGCAGACGAGCGTTCCTCCCGCAGGGAGTCCGCATTGCAGCACCCGGCCTGACCTCCCAGCACTGACGGATTCACATAGCATTATATTGATTTATGATGCTATGTAACCCTTGCAGTCCTGGAATGTATTAGATGACACTAATAGCATTATGCCAGTGTTATCTAATACATTCCAGAACTTTAAGAGTTAGATCAATCAATATAATGCTATGTGACCTCCGGCAGTGCTAGAAGGTCAGGCTGGGTGCTGTGATGTGGACTCGCTGCAGGAGGAACGCTAGTCTGCAAGGGGCCTAAGGGCTCTTTCACATGAGCAGATGCCGTGTGAGTAATCCGCTGCATGAAAGAGAGCCAAGCCCAGCTCCGGACAGCAGAGACATGGAGCAGTAACATGATTGATAATGGTCTTTGCCTCTCTGTGATCTTTTTGCTACAAAATCATGGTGACAACTGTATCTCACTGTCATTTTGTAGTAAAAATGTCACAGAGAGGCACCTAGCATCATCAATCATGTTATTGCTCCGTGTCTCTGCTGTCTGGGACGGAGCTTGGCACTCTTTCACGCAGCGGATTACCCGCATGGCATCCGCTCGTATGAAAGAGCCCTTAGGCCTCATGCACACGGCCGTTGTGCATCCATTGCGGTCCCCAATGCACGGGCAACGTCCATGCATTGGCCGGGACGGATCCGGACACATTCAACTTGAATGGGTCCGTTAACTGTCTGCCCATCGCACATTTTTTTTATAAGTTCTATTTTATTGGGGTGCGGAGGCACGGCCAGAAACACCAAGGAAGCACTCCATTGTGCTTCCATGGGGTTCCGATCCATGCGCTCATTCTGCATCTCTGTGATTGCAGACCCATTCAAGTGAATGGGTCCGCATCTGTGATGCGGAGTGCACATGGGCCGGTGCCCGTGTATTGCGTTGCGGACCTGCCTTATGCGGGCCTTAATACAGCCATGGGCAGTGGGCACACAACCGCCGTGTGCATGAGGCCTAAAACATAAACTCCTATAAGAAAATAATAATCAATAATGCACTTTATTGGCAAAAATTCATAAGAGGAAAATTTCCTCTTATGAATTTTTGCCAATGAACTGTATAATTGATTTTGTGCGTTATGCGGTATTTTCTTATAGGAGTTTATATTGTGTTTTGGCATGTGTGCTGCTGAGCAAAGCAACACATGGTAATTGTCCTCTATTCAATTATTAGCTCCTTTGAGCCACTGTAGATAGCCCCAGGCGGCAGGCAGGCCCCCATGTAACATACTACATGAACTGGTCTTGATCTGTCTGTTGTAGTACCTGAATTCTAAATTTAAAACGAGACCAGCAGCATTCAGCTTGAGCTTCAGCCAGGTTTCCTCTGGGCTCGGCAGTCGGCTTGGCCAGGCTCTCTCTGGGCTCGGCTATGCATCCTGTCTGAATCTTCTGCAGCTGCGCCGAGACGAGTCCTGCTGCTGGATGAGGGCCGGCTTACACTGTGCAGTCTGTGCTTGTGCGCTGTGGAAAATGTACTCCCGCCGTACTCTGCCTGGAGTCAGATCATGTGAGAGAGGGGCCGGGCGCTGCGCAGCATGAACTATCTACTAACTGAAGTATGTAAAAATGGGCCGCGCCGCGGAAACGAGTTGGCCCCCTAACTTGCAGTGGGCCACGGCACTTGCCCGTGTATGCCAGGTTCTGACGCCGGCCCTGGATTATGGCTTACAGTTTATGAAACTCCAAAGTCACAATTTTGAGGTACCGTTTGCTCAGGGTATATGGATTAATTAGCTGACTATAGTGTGATACTTTGAGCCTAAAATATTGAACCTTTTCACAAAATTCTAATCTTAGGCATCTTTAATACAATTCCTTTTAATTTGCATTACTGAAATAAATAGACTTTTGCACAATATTCTAATTTTACGAGTTTCACCTGTATACAAGAAAACAGTACAATGGCTCACTGGCATAGCTGCATTGAAACCTTAGGGTTTTGCAGATTTAATCCCACCAGATTTCAGAAGGTTTGCAGATTCTGCTTGGACTTCCTCTGGGTTCTCTGGTCCTGTTGAAAAAAATTAAAAATATTTTTTTCCATGACAATAGACTAATCATGTGTCTTATAGCTCTTGCAGCAGAGGATGGGAGCAGTGGCAGATGAGGGTAGTATTTCAAAGTGGCTAACTCCTCTCCCTTTAGTGCTCCCTAGGCTATGCATGCAGTGTAAGGAAGGCACACCCTCTCTTCTCTCAGGGCGCACCCTGGTGTTTGGGCTCCTGTCTGGTATTAAGTGGGATTCCCTTGATGTTAGGTGGATTGGTGAACGGGAGCTAGGCCGATACAAGGGCCAGTGGAAGGATGGTGTAGTCAATGACCAGACCCATTTGATTGCAATAAATAAAGTATCTCTTTACTGAATACATAATGGGAGTAGTATTTCATATAGTAGCAATAGGTACAGTTCTGAGTATAATGCAAAGTAGGCATCTCCCAAAAGTTGTGTATAGACAGTAACAATGATGGTAGTAATCCTCCCTGAGTCTCAATCTAAATTTACTTTGGAATTCCATTTTCATTAACTCTTTCTGCAGTTCCTAGTTGCAGAGTGTATATTTTAGATCTTGATGGCCAGTTCGTCTCAAAGAGTGGTGGGCTCAAAAGCAATAGACTCTTTCCACAAGCGGTAAAGTTTTATTGCCATAAACATGAGGTACCTTTCTGTCTGAATCCTGCACGACCTAATGGTTCTAGACATTCTATGAATGTCTGTTCTTTTTGCCTCAGAAGTAGCCTCTCAGTTGTTTTGTTCTCTGGCAGCTTTTCAATCTCAGGAAAGGTGTTTCCTGAGTGAGGCTTATCTTTGGACTTACTTGGCAGGAGCTCACACATGCAGGTCTCACCTCTTGATTTGCTCAGCTAAGGCTTATACAAGGGGATGCATGGCTTTGCGCCCTTCCAGTTGCAATTAAAAAATGAACGTGGTACCATTAAAAGCTTGATATCTTGTTATGTAGCTATGCAAATATCAGATGTTTACGATATGTTATAACAATTTTTTTAATTTCGGGTAGAACCTGAGATGGCAGAGGCACAAGGAAGTTTCACGTCTGTGAAGCTACAGGCCGTCATGAAGTTTTAATTTCTCCAGGGAAAGTAAAGGACATTCACACTGAGATGTCACAAACACTAGAGAAGTGTCCTTCCTGCAGCACTGTTGTGGTGAAACCAACCTCGCCACTGGGTGGGGGAGAGGCCTGGTTGCCAGCCGCTTTCCCCAGGATTATGGGCCCTGTCATCAGCCATGCTTCCTTTGTTCACAAAGGACTTTTACTAACGTTTGAACCCCATTTTGGAATATGTTAAATGTCTATGTGTACTGTAAAGGGTGGGACATTGTATATTTGAGTGGTGATGTCTGTCCTATTGTCTCCACGTGTGTATTGGAGATTTCCCTTTGTCCTGAGAGATAATTGAATTACGCCTCGGTTGTCTCCAGGACAGAATACAATGTGTATTCTCCTGCCTGTGATACAATTGCATCAACCCATTGTGTGGGGTAATTGTATCACAGGCAGAGGGGAGGATTTTGTGTCTGCCTGTATTGTACGTGTTTATTGGTTGTTTTTTACAAAACCTTGTGGGTGGTAACCTTGTTGGAAAATGTGTATAAGTCAATGCTTGTGTGTTCAATAAAGAGTTCCTGTTGTACCCTTCATCATGTTGAGACTGGTGTTTGGGTAACTGATCGACACTGGGGATTGCTATATGCTGATGATTTGCTATACTCCCCTGGCTATACTATTAGCTCTTGTAAGAGCTGTTCTCTGGATTTAGGAGAGGTTCACCCACTGGAGCCTTGTCGTAGGTCCAGGGTGGGTAGGAGACGGTGAGACCTCAACCAAGCTTTGGCGGTATGTGGGGTCTGCAGCGCTTACGGTGTCAAGTGGTATGCTTGGAGTCCTCGGGAAGCACTAGGAGCATCCATTCGACGGAGGTACCCGGTCGGGGTGCTAGGAGATCCGTTACAACTGTCAAAACCTGGGTTTTTCATTTCAAGACTGGGCATTTCACCATTAAAGATGAACCCCACAGTGGGTACTTCACAGCCTCAACAGAACCGGCAACAAGCGATGCTGTCCATAACCTGATTCTTGAGGACCGGCGAACATCTGCCAAAAAGATAGCCCAGATACTGCACATCTTCCATGAGCATATTGGTTTCATTACTACCAATGTCCTAGACATGAGCAAGCTTTCAGCGAAGTGGGTGCTGAAATGTTTGAACAGTGAACAGAAGGAGGCACGAGTTGAGGCATCCACCAGAGCTGGGTTTGTTGAGGTTGTGGGGTGTCCAGTGCTGTAGGAAGGACACTTCTCCCCTAGTGTCTGTGACATCTCAGTGTGAATGTCCTTTGCAGACTTTCCCTGGAGAAACAAAAACTTTATGATGGCCCATAACTCCACAGACATGAAACTTCCTTGTTCTTCTGCCATCTCAGGTTCTACCTGAAATTAAAAATTGTTATAGCAACCGTAAACCTCTGATAAGCTTTCATATGGTGCCAAATTCATTTTTCAATTCCAAGTGGAAGGGGGCAAAGCCAGGAACTTCTCAGCATAACCTCATACTAGCCCAGAGGCAGGATCAGCCCATCACCCTGGAATGTAGGACAGGACTGACAGAGTTAACTGATGTCCATACACAACCATTCAGATACACAGTGCGTAAATAAATAATTGCTTTTAACATTAAATGAACATTTTACTCTTAAAAAACAATTAACCTTTAGCAGTGATCTGCTGGGTTACTGCAGATGTATTACTTCTGACTTAGGTAGACTATCTCTTATACGATGACGTAGCATGGCAATGTTTGGTGGTACTGAGAGTGCTTACTCTATGTTTTGCCTTTGATGCTCTATGGATATTCTCTGTGCAATGTTGCTTAATATGAAAGTGCTTTATAGGTAATGGAAATAAATCTATTCCAATGTACTACTTTGCAATTCTGAGTAACTCTGAATTAAACAATTATTGTTGATTTATTGCCCAACTCCCTTGTGACCAATGACCATCCATCTTTGTTAACCTACAAGTCCAATTCTGGTGACCTTGAATTTCACAATAGTTGCCATGCTCAGGTGGTTTTGCACTTACCTGTTGTATGTTCTCAGCATTGACAAAAAGCTGCAGTTAAAGTGTAACTGTCATTTCTTATACTGAAACAGCTTCCAACGTACCTCTAAGCTTACTACTCTGGCCCTTGCCTTACTAAATTTGCCCTCCTTGTCTGTTTCCCTGCCTATCTGACTTGATGCCAGTACCAACATCTATGGTTTTTCAATGATGAATAATTGAATGTAAAGGAGTTTTCCCATGATTGATGAAAATCAATAAAATCAGACCTTATATAGTATATCACTTTTTTAGTAAAGTTAGAAATAATCCTGTACCTCACAAAGATCCACAAGGGTCACTTAAATTCCTCTGCTAGGTTTATTTAAAGCTTTAGATCTCTCACTATTAAAGCTCTGGGGGAGTGCTCTTTCTCAAGAGTTGCTTCCTTTCTCAGGAGGTGTCTCTTTTTCTGCTGCAGCTCTCAATCTGCAGCTGTCACAGTTTCTGATAGTAGAGATGGCTGATGGTAATTGAAGGATGGAACTGAGCATGTTCGTCCACTTCAGCGATGTTACTGAGGTGGACAGAAAAATAATGAAAAGAACAAACAGCAGGTGATGTTATACCAATATATTTTATTGTTTAGGTTTAATTACACGAGTATTCAGACCCTTTTACTGGATTGAAACATGTAGACTTTTTGTGGGACGACCACTTTAACCCCTTGGCCACTGTTGCCATATATGTATGACAGGAATCGGGTCTGTAACCTGTAGAAGACTGGGTGATTTTCCGTTTTCGTTTTTCACTTCCCCCTTTCCCAGAGTCATAACTTTTAAATTTTTTTCATTCACGTAGCCTTATTATGGCAGATTTTTTGCGGGGCAAGTTCAACTCTCTAATGGCAACATTTACGGTTGCGTACAATGTAGTTGGAAATTCCAAATGCTTTTGCTATGCTATGTGGTAAAATTGACCTGTTAACTTAATTTTCCAGGTCAGTATGATTACAATGTTATCACACTTTTTATAATTTTTTTCCATATTCTGACCCCTATAACTTTTTGTAGTAAAGCGTATGAGCTATATTAGGGCTCAATTTTTTTTGGGCAATCTTCATTTCAGTGATATCATTTTGAAGTGTGTGACCTTTTTGATCACTTTTTATACCAATTTTTGGGGAGTTGAAGTAACAAAAAAATGGGATTAATATTGTTATATTTTAATAGTATTGGCATTTTGGGATGCTGCGATGCCCATGATGTTTATTGTTTTTATTGGTTAAGTATTTTTATATTTTTTTAAAACATTTTGTGGTGACTATAACTGGCAATCATTAGATTTCTCATTGTGTTCATTGGTGGCTATATAGCCATCATTGAACACTTAATTTTCAATAATACCAATACAGTGCTGTATTAGTATATTCCACTAATAGCTGCTGAAGGCCTCGGGTTATTAGAACAGTGTAACAGGTTCCCCAATCTCAGTGGGGGAACGCTGTTACGTGAGAGGTAAAATGTATGCAATCAGCCTATCCAAATAGCAGAAACCCGGCGGCTATGGTGGCCGTTGCACACACGAGTGGTTGTAATGTTTAAAGACATAACTTTCACAGTACATGTGTGGCAGAGGTCGCAAACGGGTTAAACATAGCAACCATATGGACAATTGACCACAGGACCTGAAACAGATTTTCCCCGGGAGTCCTGCATTTCTGGGGCTTCCACAGCTTCTCCCGCATGGAGAGCAGGGAAGCTGTTGCTCCTATATAAAAGCCTTGGTCTCTGAAAAAAATAAAAATAGGCTTTTATAGCTGTAGTTCCTTAGGAGACCTTCATGTGATAGGCTCCATACGAACATGCAAAATCTGCAATGCATTGCAATGGTAATCCCCCAAAATTTTAACATCATAGGTGTGATGATGGTGGTGTATTAATATAGTAAACAATAGCACAGCGCCATGATGTTTCGCACACACACGCCCATCTAAATGTAGCTGCATTTCAGGGACAGGGATGTACACTTGGCCCTTGGGAGTTTTAATCTGTTTCTAATCTACTGATTAGAAATAACTGAAATGGCACCAGACTGGCAGCTATTTCAGTAAAAGTTTTGTTACCTAGGCAACCTGTCAGAGTCTGTGTGAGGTGGATGCAGGAAGCCATTTTGGAGTTCAGTTGAGAGAGCAGCAGCAGAGGAGAGAGCTGTGTGGTAACAGCTCTGACAGGATACCAAATGTGTGCAGGACTCTAGACATAACCTAAGAGCCTAGATAATACTCATGTATGAAAGGTATTTTTTCAATGCTAAACCCCTTTTGTTTACATTTCATGCCCTATGTCTTGTCTACTATTTTTTCTGTAAATCTTTGAAAACACATCTTGTTATGACTGACTTTTTTCCATTAAAAATAACTATTTCTTTTTAATTGTCTGTTTCCTTTCGCTCTGAAATATTAACAGCTTGAGAATCCAACTTCCTTCAGGAGAGAATTGGTATATTCCAGTGTTATGGTATAGATTTAATTGTATATGAATGGCGACTGTCCAATCAGATGAGGGTCATCTGAGAGAACATTATTGTGTCCAGGAAAATACAAATAGGTATTTTGGTATAGCACCCAAGTGTTACAGTGCAATAGGTAATAGGCTATCGATAAGATATCGATCGACACGGTGCAAGTTGATGCTTAATTGACGGTAAATTGGCAATTACAGCATCAAAATCCCTGATCCTCAGGTTTAATGTGGTTTTCTTTACGAACCTGGTGGCAGCAAATATAGGGTGTGGGGAGTTAATGCTTTGATTTATTCTCGGCACCCATATATTGTCACGGCCGTGTTAGACTGAGTTCACACCGGCGTTGCGGGGAAAGGTGCGGGTGCGTTGCGGGAACATGCACGATTTTTCCACGCGAGTGCAAAACATTGTAATGCGTTTTGCACTCACGTGAGAAAAATCTGAATGTTTGGTACCCAGACCCGAACTTCTTCACAGAAGTTCAGGTTTGGGTTAGGCGCTGGGTAGATTGTATTATTTCCCCTTATAACATGGTTATAAGGGAAAATAATAGCATTCTTAATACAGAATGCATAGTACAATAGCGCTGGAGGGGTTAAAAAAATATAAATTTTTTTAACTCAGAACTTTAAAAACAGAAGAGATGCCGGCTACGCGATCAAGTGGATTAAGGTGAGTTAAATTATTATTATTATTTTTTAACCCCTTCAGCGCTATTGTACTATGCATTCTGTATTCAGAATGCTATTATTTTCCCATATAACCATGTTATAAGGGAAAATAATAATGATCGGGTCTCCATCCCAATCGTCTCCTAGCAACCGTGCGTGAAAATCGCACCGCATCCGCACTTGCTTGCGGATGCTTGCGATTTTCACGCAGCCCCATTCACTTCTATGGGGCCTGCGTTACGTGATAAACACACAATTTAGAGCATGCTGCGATTTTCACGCAACTCATAAGTGATACGTGAAAATCACCGCTCATGTGCACAGCCACATAGAAATGAATGGGTCCAGAGTCAGTGCGGGTGCAATGCATTCAACTCATGCATCGCATCCGCGCGAAATACTCGCCCGTGTGAACTCAGCCTTACGCGGACAGGCTCTTTTCGGCAGGCGCCTGTGTTACCAGTAGCAACTGGAGGTGGTTGCGCCCGGCTTAACTTGGCTGTGGGTGCGGTTCGTGACAAGAGGCATCACAAAAATGCCTACACTATCAAAATCTAAACCTATTTATCCTGTACAGTGAACATTGTAATGGAAAAAAAATAAAAGGAATAAAAAGTGAATTGAAAAGTTATGTATACTCCATGGTATTGATAAAAACTACGGATTGCCCTGCAAAAAAATTAATAAAAACTCACATAGCTCTGTAGATGTAACATAAGTTATGGGAGTCAGAATATGAAGATGAAAAGAAAAAAACATTTTTTCCAAAACAAGTGCAAAAGAATAACTATATAAACGTATTATTATTGTTGTAATTATACTGACCTGGAGAATGAAGTTAAGAGGTCAGTTTTATTTTTCTAATTATCCCCCATTTGGGATTTTTTTTTTTAAGCTTCCCACTACATTGTATGCAATAGTAAATGGTATAACATAATAAATAAGTGGTGTGGGAGGTTTGCTCTGGTAGACAGATTAGCGGACGCAGTATGGAGGCAAGGAACCAGGTTGTAAATCAAACTTCTGTGTTTTATTCACACTCAGCAAAACATAACATGGTGCTTGTTGACACACATCAAAACAAAACAATGTTCAACTGTATTCCTAGGTGTCGGTTCACACCCGGCTGATCAGCAAAACATAACTTGGTACTTGTTCACACACAGCAAAGAAAAAAAAAAAAAATGTTCACCTGGAATTCTAGCTGTCAGTTCACATCCGGCTGAATGCTCAGCCACAGAAAAGTTCACTGGCAGGCTTCCAGGCAGCCGGCACTGTTTGAGCCTTCAGCACTCCACAGCTTCACTGTCAGATGGAGGTAGATCCACTCCACCTGATAGTGCTGACTGCTTTATAAGTCTGCCATGACCTGGCCTGGAAGGTGGGGAGTAGTCACCCACCCAGCACCTTTGACTACTCCCAATAAAAGCCGCCCCGGATCAGCTTTAGACTGAATGCACATGGCCGTGTTCCACGGCCAAGAGCGGTCCGTGTTCCACGCCCGAGAGTGGTCCGTGGTATGCCAGGCTTGATTCCTGTTCAGAGCAGGAGCGCACTGCGTCATTGGTTGCTATGACGCCATGCGCTTCATGCCGCCGCTGCACTACAGTAATACACTCGTATAGTGTATTACTGTAGTGCAGCGGCGACATGAAGCACACGGCGTCATAGCAACGAATGACGCCATGCGCTCCTGCTCTGAACAGGAATCCAGCCCGGCATACCACAGACCGCTCTGGGCCGCGGAACACGGCCGTGTGCATTCGGCCTTACAGCCTTACTAAACAGCTGAAGTGTTAGACTGCAATCTGCAATAATGACACTTGAGAAAAAACATCTCTTACCTCACCGAGGCCAGGAACCTCGGTGACACATACTGACCATCAATGACAGTCTCTTGTTACCTCCTACAGTGGCTACACCACTTTTTGCTACAGCATACATTTTCCAAGCTCTCTGACTGAACTCCAGTACCAAGAAGGAAAAAAATAGTAAATGTCTAAATTATTAGAGCTAGCGCTCAAGGCTAAAATAATTAGATAAGAAGAATCTGATGATTATATTTTTATAAAATACAAACACCAGGGTAATAATTAAAAGCAATATAATACATCCTAACTGAAATTCATAAGCATAAGATAATAAACTTTCTGTACTAACTGGGCTTGTGAATAAGGCCTCATGCACACAACCGTTTTGTGTTTTGCAGTCCACAAATCGCAGATCTGCAAAACACGGATGGCGTCCATGAGCGTTCCGCAATTTGCGGAACGACACGGACAGCCTTTAATATAACTTCCTATCCTTGTCCACAAAGTGCGGACAAGAATAGGACAGGTTATATTTTTTTGGCTGTCCACGGAACGGAGCAACGGATGCGAACAGCACACAGAGTGATGTCCGCATCTTTTGCGGCCCCATTGAAGTGAATGGGTCTGCATCCGAGCCGCCAAAACTGCGGCTCGGACGCTGACCAAAACAACGGCCATGTGCATAAGGCCTAAGTGGAGTTTAAAGAACCAGAGTTTAAAACAAGGAGCAAGAAACTTTGATAAATTTTCTAAATCTAAATTAATATTTACTGTTTTCTTTTTTTACTGTTCATCCCCATTTAAACATATGCTCCATGGACCATGGGCTTATGCACACAAACATATTTTCTTTTCGTGTCTTTTCCGTTTTTTTGCGGACCGTATGCGGAACCATTCACTTCAATGGGTCCGCAAAACAAAGTTACTCCCTGTGCGTTCCGTCTCCGTATGTCTGTATTTCCGTTCCGCAAAAAATTAGAACGTGTCCTATTATTGTCCACATTGCGAACAAGGATAGTACAGTTCTATTAAACGCCAGCTGTTCCGTAAAATACAGAATGCACACGGATGTCATCCATATTCCCTTTTTTTAAAGACCACAAAATACATACGGTAGTGTGCATGAGCCCTAAGTGTGTGTCTTGTGCAATGTATGCATGGCTTGAAGAGCCATTTGAAGGTGAATACATTTGCACTAGATGCAAGCATGTTGCATATTTGGAAGCCCAGATCTTGGATCTAAATAGGCAACTTGCAACACACAGGAGTATTGCAAACCTGGAGAGAGGCTTATGCCCCTTTCACGCATGGTTGCTAGGTGACAGTCTATTCACTGTATTATTTTCCCTTATAACATAGTTATAAGGGAAAATAATAGCATTCTGAATACAGAATGCTTAGTAGGTGATCAATTGAGGGTTAAAAAAAATAAAAAAAAATAACTCACCTTCTCCTCTTGATCGCGTAGTTCCCGGTCTCTTCTTTACTTCTTTAATGATGAGCTGTGGGCTAAAGTACCTGTGGTGATGTCAGATCACATGCTCCAATCACTTGGTCCATCACCACAGGTCAAGTGTCATGGAACCATGAACCAGACGTACAACAGAGATGAGTGGAAATAAGAAGGCTTTATTGGAAATCAAGCCGTAGCAAAAGTCCAAACGGATGGCTAAACCGAAGCAGGGTCTTGCGGGGACAGAGGTCAGGAACCAGGAGGGTGGTCAGACGAAGCCAGGATCAGGAACCAACGGGGTAGTCAGACGAAGCCAGGATCAGGAACCAACGGGGTAGTCAGACGAAGCCAGGATCAGGAACCAACGGGGTAGTCAGACGAGGCCAGGATCAGGAACCAGAAGCAGCAGCAGTCTTAGAAGCATGTGAACACAGGAGGACCAAGCAAGGAACTGAAGCCACAGACCTTCTATATATATGAGCTAGGCATCCAGCTCCTCCCAGTGGGAAGGAGAAGCCGCAGGGTGGGAGGCTACAAGAAACCCAGAAACCAAGATGGCCGCCAGCACATGTCAAACGAAGGTAAGACCATGACAGTACCTCCCCCTCAAGGGCCCCTCCTCCACGGAGTAAGGAACGGTTTCTGAGGGAAGCGTGCGTGGAAGGCTCGGAGCAAAGCAGGAGCATGGACATCTGCGGAGGGAACCCAGGAACGCTCCTCTGGACCATAACCATGCCAATGGACCAAAAACTGCAACCGACCGCGGACCAGGCGTGAGTCCAGGATATTGCTCACCTCATATTCCTCACGATTGCCCACTTGGACCGGACGGGGCCGAGGAACCGAGGAAGTGAAACGATTACACACCAACGGCTTCAACAGGGAGACATGAAACACGTTGGAGATCCGCATGCCAGGGGGAAGCGCAAGGGCATAGGCTACCGGGTTTACCCTGCGAAGCACTCGGAAGGGACCAACAAAGCGAGGCGCCAGCTTGGGAGTGGGCACTCGAAGGTTGAGGTTGCGGGTGGACAACCATACACGGTCTCCGACCTGGTAGGAAGGAGCGGGCGCTCTTCTGCGATCAGCCTGGAGTCTCTGGCGCTGCGCAGAGACCTCAAGGGACCTCTGGATCTGTACCCAAGAAGCACGTAGGACGGAAAGGTGATCCTCCACAGCCGGAGTATCCTGGGGAGAGAATACCTCCGGTAACACGGCAGGTTGGAACCCATAATTGGCCATGAAGGGAGACGTCCCAGAGGAAGAGTTCACCGCCGTGTTCCTGGCAAACTCAGCCCAAGGCAGGAGGTCAACCCAATTGTCTTGGTGATCGGAGACATAGCAACGAAGGAATTGCTCCAAGGCCTGATTAGATCGTTCTGCGGCCCCATTGGACTGAGGGTGGTAGGCCGAGGAGAAAGAGAGATGAATCCCCAACTGGGAGCAAAAGGCGCGCCAGAACCTGGACACAAACTGACTCCCCCGATCCGACACAATCTCCTTGGGCAAACCGTGCAACCGGAAGACCTCCCTGGCGAAAATCGTGGCCAACTCTTGTGCAGAGGGTAACTTCTTGAGAGGAACACAGTGGCACATTTTGGAAAACCGGTCCACAATCATGAGAATGACCGTATGGCCTCGGGATGCAGGGAGGTCCACAATGAAATCTATCCCCAGGTGTGACCATGGGCGCTCCCCGTTGGCTATGGGTTGCAAAAGGCCCAACGGAAGGTGCCGAGGGGACTTACTCTGGGCACAAACGGAGCATGCCGCTACATATGCGGCGATGTCGGAACGTAGAGAAGGCCACCAGAACAGACGTGAAACAGCCCAGGACAGCTGGTTCTTTCCAGGATGCCCCGCGGCCTTGGAATTATGGTAGGTTCGCAACAACCGAGTGCGCAACTCCTCAGGCACAAAACACCTGCCGTTGGGTCTCCCAGAGGGAGCACCAGATTGAGCCGCCAAAATCTGCTCACCCAGGGGAGAGGTCAGGCTGGTGCGAATGGCGGCCAGGATCTGATTCGGAGGTATGACCTAAGTCGGAATCGACTCCTCCCCGGACAGCTCGGAGTACTGCCGTGATAAGGCATCCGCTCTGATGTTCTTGGAACCGGGTAGGTAGGAGACCACGTAATTAAAACGTGACAAGAACAGAGTCCATCTGGCCTGACGTGGTGTCAATCTCTTGGCCTCAGAAAGGTAGGTCAGATTCTTGTGGTCCGTCAGGATGAGAACCGGAACCACCGAGCCCTCGAGCAAGTGCCTCCATTCTTTAAGGGCCTGCACGATGGCCAATAACTCCCTGTCACCAATCTGATAGTTGCACTCCGCGGAAGACAGTTTCCGGGAGTAAAACCCACAGGGAAGCAGAGGACCCTCTGGTGTTCTACGCTGAGACAGAAGGGCGCCTACTCCCGTCTCAGACGCGTCCACCTCGAGGACAAAGGGCAACCCAGGGTTGGGATGCGACAGAATCAGAGCCGACACAAAGGCGGACTTTAGAGCCTCAAAAGCTCGGATGGCCTCGAGCGGCCAGACCTGGAAATTACTGCCCTTCCTGGTCAGATCCGTTAGAGGCTTGGCTAGCATGGAAAAGTCCCTGATGAACTTCCGATAATAATTGGCGAAGCCCAAAAAGTGCTGCAGGGCACGGAGACCACTGGGCTGGGGCCACTGTAAGACAGCCGAAACCTTCTCAGGATCCATGGAGAACCCCTCAGCGGAAATGATGTAACCTAAGAAGGTTACCTGGGATCGGTGAAATTCGCATTTCTCAAGCTTACCGAACAGCCTGTTCTCTCGTAACCGTTGCAACACTCGTCTGACATCCATAATGTGGGCCTCCATGGATTCAGAATATACCAAGATGTCATCCAAATAGACCACCACACACTGCTGCAACAGGTCACGGAAAACATCGTTGATGAATTCCTGGAAGACTGCGGGCGCATTGCACAACCCAAAGGGCATAACCAAGGATTCATAATGACCGGTCCTGGTGTTAAACGCGGTCTTCCATTCATCGCCCGCCTTGATCCTTACCAGGTTATATGCCGCCCTCAGGTCGAGTTTGGTAAAGACCGTGGCCCCTTTGAGGCGATCGAACAGTTCGGAAATAAAGGGTATCGGGTAAGCGTTCTTGATCGTGATGCGATTGAGACCCCTGTAATCGATGCAAGGCCTCAACTCACCGCCCTTCTTTTTCACAAAGAAAAATCCAGCCCCTGCCGGGGACGAGGATTTGCGAATGTGTCCGCGTGAAAGCGCCTCCCTCACGTACTCCTCCATGGCCTCATTCTCCGCTACCGACAGTGGATAGACTTTGCCACGAGGAGGAACGGCACCGGATTGTAACTCTATGGCACAATCGTATGGGCGGTGCGGAGGTAGGGCAACCGCGCGCACCTTATCGAATACATCCCGGTACTCTTCGTATTCAGGAGGCAACAGAGAGTCCGAGGAAGTACACAGCAACTTGACAGGCCCATGGATGCAACTAACCCCACACTGCGGTGACCACGAGAGGATCTCGACCGATCTCCAATCGAAAGTCGGATTATGCTTCTGGAGCCAGGGGTACCCCAAGACCACCGAGTAGTGTGGAGACGAAATAACCTGGAGACAGACCGACTCTCTGTGAACGGCACCAATGGCTATCCCCACTGGGAGGGTCTCATGAGTCACGTGTGGCGGCAGAAGGGGTCTGCCGTCTATCGCCTCAAGAGCCAGTGGGGAACCTCGAGGCTGCAGAGGAATGGAATTGGCGGCAACGAACACTCTATCAATGAACAAACCACCAGCACCAGAGTCCACCAACGCCTGGGTCGTCACCGAGCCCCCGACCCAGGAGAGGACAACAGTGATCAGTGGTTTGTCAACACGGGAAACCGGGGACGAGGAGACTCCACCCAAGATCTGCCCCCGACAGGACCTCAGGTGCGAGCGTTCTCCCGGACGGTTCGGACATGCCAACCGAAAATGCCCACCGAGACCACAGTACATGCATCGGCCCTCGCGTCTCCGGGGTGCCCTCTCCCCCTCGGACAGGCGAGCAAACCCCCGCTGCATGGGTTCACCCCCAGACAAGTCATCCCCAGGAGGCGTGGGAGGAGAGGGAGGCACGGGTGGGACAGCAAACGTAGGCGCCAATCTGTTAGGAGACCTCCGCAGGCTCTCCTTAAAGGAAGGTCTCTCCCTGAGTCTGGTGTCAATCAAAATCAGGAAAGAAATAAGAGACTCGAGCTCCACTGGTAGGTCCTTAGCTGCAACCTCATCCTTCAAGGCATCCGAGAGACCATGAGAGAAAGCAGCGACCAGAGCCTCATTATTCCAGCCCACCTCTGCTGCCAGGGTACGAAACTCAATGGCGTATTCAGCTACGGATCATGAACCCTGTCTGATGGACATAAGGAGCTTCGCAGCAGAGGCAGCACGAGCCGGCACATCGAATACCTTCCGAAGAGAAGCAACAAAACCGGAAAACTCGGCAACCACCGGATTGTTGTTCTCCCATAAAGGGCTGGCCCAGGCCAAGGCCTTGTCCGAGAGCAGCGAGATCAAGAAGCCCACCTTTGATCTCTCAGTAGGAAAGGCATGTGGCAGCAACTCGAAATAAATGCCCACCTGGTTAAGGAAACCTCGGCACTGAGTTGGCTCTCCCCCAAAGCGCTGTGGAAGGGGGGCAGAACCGGTCATACCCCGAGACACCGCAGGCGCAGCAACAGGTGTCGGGGTAGACTCTGGCGCAACAACCGGGGCGGCAGTAGGAGCGGGCCCAGGAGCGACAACCGACCCATCGGCAACGGAAGCTAAATGAGCCGTGCGTTCAAGCAGGGTTTGCAACGCCACAGCGAACCGACCCAACAGGTGATCCTGCTGATCAAGTCTGGCAACCAGCGTAGGTAGCGAGGATGGCCCTGTACCGTCAGAATTCATGGCTTGGTCCTAATGTCATGGAACCATGAACCAGACGTACAACAGAGATGAGTGGAAATAAGAAGGCTTTATTGGAAATCAAGCCGTAGCAAAAGTCCAAACGGATGGCTAAACCGAAGCAGGGTCTTGCGGGGACAGAGGTCAGGAACCAGGAGGGTGGTCAGACGAAGCCAGGATCAGGAACCAACGGGTTAGTCAGACGAAGCCAGGATCAGGAACCAACGGGGTAGTCAGACGAAGCCAGGATCAGGAACCAACGGGGTAGTCAGACGAGGCCAGGATCAGGAACCAGAAGCAGCAGCAGTCTTAGAAGCATGTGAACACAGGAGGACCAAGCAAGGAACTGAAGCCACAGACCTTCTATATATATGAGCTAGGCATCCAGCTCCTCCCAGTGGGAAGGAGAAGCCGCAGGGTGGGAGGCTACAAGAAACCCAGAAACCAAGATGGCCGCCAGCACATGTCAAACGAAGGTAAGACCATGACATCAAGCCTGCACACCCAGTAGTCAAGGGGTTCATCGCTCCTCAGAGTGTTGATATCTGCAGTTAAAGCGAGGTAGTCTGCAACCTGTCGGTCGAGTCATTCTCTGAGGGTGGACCCCAAAGGTCTGTGGCGATGCGTAGGACTTAAAAAGCTCTGCATGTCCTCAATCAACAACACGTCTGTAAAGTGTCCTGTCCTTGCCGGCGTTGTTGTGGTAGAAGGAGGATTACTTTCACCTCTTCCTCTGTTAGATTCCCCTTGTGCTGTGACATCACCCTTATATGCTGTGTAAAGCATACTTTTTAACTTGTTTTGTAACTGCTGCATCCTTTCCGACTTCCAGTAATTCAGTAACATTTCAGCCACTGTATGGTTATACCGGGGGTCTAGTAGCGTGGCCACCCAGTACAGGTCGTTCTCCTTCAGCCTTTTTATGACAGCATGAAAGACCCCATTTGCACAAGGTTGGATGCCGAGCTACTCATGTCCCGTTCCTCGTCCTCACTGATCTCACTGATTTCATTGATGGTCTGTTCTTCCCTCTAGCCACGTACAACACCATGGGTACTATATAGGTGACAACGAGCACCCTGGGATGCCTTCTGTGGTTGGTCTTCCTCTTCCTCAAAGCCACATTCCTCCTCTGACTCCTCTTGCTCAGACTCCTCTTCCAGCGTTGCCGCAGGTCCAGCAAGCGATGCTGATAAGGCTGTTTCTGGTGACCACAACTCTTCCTCTTCACGCTCATCTATGGCCTGATCCAGCACTTTTCGCAGGGCACGCTCCAGGAAGAAAACAAATGGGATGATGTCGCTGATGGTGCTTTCGGTGCGACTGACTAGATTTGTCACCTCCTCAAAAGGACGCATGAGCCTACAGGAATTGCACATGAGCGTCCAGTAACATGGCAAAAAAACACCCAGCTCCGCAGAGGCTGTCCTAGCACCCCGGTCATACAAATACTCGTTGACAGCTTTTTCTTATTGGAACAGGCTGTCAAACATTAGGAGTGTTGAATTCCAACGTGTCACGCTGTCTCAAATCAAGCGCCTCACTGGCATGTTGTTTTGCCGCTGAATATGGGAAAAGTGCGCCATGGCCGTCTAGGAACGCCTGAAATGGACACACACCTTCCTGGCCTGCTTGAGGACGTCCTGTAAGCCTGGGTTGTATGATCAGATTCAACACATGTGCCATGCACGGCAGATGTGTCAACTTGCCCAAATTCAATGCCACCAACAAATTGCTTCCGTTGTCACACACCACTTTGCCGATCTCCAGTTGGTGCGGAGTCAGCCACTGATCCACCTGTACGTTCAGGGCGTACAGGAGTGCTGGTCCGGTGTGACTCTCTGCTTTCAGGCAAGTCAACCCCAAGACGGAGTGTGGAGCTGGGGGGGGGGTGCAGTTGATGTGGAGCAAGACGCAGCAGCAGAAGAGGACTCGGCCGAGGAGGTTAGCGTAGAGGATGGAGTAGGAGGAATAGAGGAGGTGGCAGCAGGCCTGCCTGCAAGTCGTGGCGGTGTCACCAACTCCTCTGCAGAGCCACGCATTCCATGCTTGGCAGCCGTCAGCAGGTTTACCTAATGTGCAGTGTAGGTGATATACCTGCCCTGACCGTGCTTTGCAGACAAGGTATCAGTGGTCAGATGGACCCTTGCCCCAACACTGTGTGCCAGACATGCCATGACTTCCTTTTCCTCAATAGAGTACAGGTTGGGGATTGCCTTTTGTGAAAAAAAAAATTGTCTGGGTACCTTCCACTGCGGTGTCTCGATGGCTACAAATTTTTTGAAGGCCTCATACTCCACCAGCTTGTATGGTAAAAGCTGGCGGGCTAAGAGTTCCGACAAGCCAACTGTCAGACGCTGGGCAAGGGGGTGACTCTGTGACATTGGATTCTTACGCTCAAACATTTCCTTGACAGACACCTAACTGTGGGCAGATGAGCAGGAACTGCTGAAGGTGAGATGCGGAGTGGCGGATGGTTGAGAGGGGGCAAGGAGGACAGCAGTGGTTGATGTGGCTGAAGATGCTGGACCAGGAGGAGGATAGTGGCTTTGAGTTTTTGTGCTGCTTTTACTCATCATGTGTTGATCCCATAGGCGTTTGTGATGTGAGATCATGTGCCTTTGCAAAGCAGTTGTACCTAGGTGGGTGTTGGACTTCCCACAACGTTTCTTTTGGCACAGGTTGCAAATGGCATCGCTGTTATAAGAGGCAGACACACACAAAAAATGCCACACTGCTGAGCTTTGCAATGATGGCATTCTGGTGGTGGCAACAGCATGTGTTGATTGGCGTGCTGTCTGGCTGACCCCAGGTGCTGATACATGCTGTCTGACTGTGCTACTAGCTCCTTGCGACGACCTCATCCTGCTTCCAACTCGTCTGCTCCTCCTCTCTGTCTCTCCATCTGAACTTTCCCCCTGTTCTTCTTCTCTTCGAGCGGGCACCCACGTGACATCCACGGACACATCGTCATCATCAACCGCTTCAATTGTATCTGACAACTCAGCAAAGGAAGCAGCAGTGGGTACAACATCATCATCATCATCACACCGTACACCCATGTGTGTAATGCTGCCTGACTGAGACATATCCCTGTTATCTACATCCCCTGGCAATAATGGTTGCACATCACTAATTTCTTCCAACTGATGTGTAAATAACTCCTCTGACAGATCAAGTGAAGCAGCTGTGGTGCTAGTGTTGGTGGTGGCGGCGGGCGAATGGTAATTTGAGAGGTGCCCGAAGCTGAGCTGAAGGAGGACTGGTGCGTCAAGGTTCCGAGCGGAAGCTGTAGAAGATTAGGTATCTTGTGTTAGCCAGTCAACTATGTCCTCAGAACTTTTCGAGTTCAGGGTACGTGGCCTCTGAATAGAGTTGAGCGAACACCTGGATGTTCGGGTTCGAGAAGTTCGGCCGAACATCCCGGAAATGTTCGGGTTCGGGATCCGAACCCGATCCGAACTTCGTCCCGAACCCGAACCCCATTGAAGTCAATGGGGACCCGAACTTTTCGGCACTAAAAAGGCTGTAAAACAGCCCAGGAAAGAGCTAGAGGGCTGCAAAAGGCAGCAACATGTAGGTAAATCCCCTGCAAACAAATGTGGATAGGGAAATGAATTAAAATAAAAATTAAATAAATAAAAATTAACCAAAATCAATTGGAGAGAGGTTCCATAGCAGAGAATCTGGCTTCCCGTCACCCACCACTGGAACAGTCCATTCTCAGATATTTAGGCCCCGGCACCCAGGCAGAGGAGAGAGGTCCCGTAACAGAGAATCTGTCTTCATGTCAGCAGAGAATTAGTCTGCATGTCATAGCAGAGAATGAGGCTTCACGTCAGCCACCACTGCAACAGTCCATTGGCATATATTTAGGCCCAGCACACACACAGGCAGAGGAGAGAGGTCCCGTAACAGAGAATCTGGCTTCATGTCAGCAGAGAATCAGTCTGCATGTCATAGCAGAGAATGAGGCTTCACGTCAGCCACCACTGCAACAGTCCATTGGCATATATTTAGGCCCAGCACACACACAGGCAGAGGAGAGAGGTCCCGTAACAGAGGATCTGGCTTCATGTCAGCAGAGAATCAGTCTGCATGTCATAGCAGAGAATCAGGCTTCACGTCAGCCACCACTGCAACAGTCCATTGTCATAAATTTAGGCCCAGCACCCAGGCAGAGGAGAGAGGTCCCGTAACAGACAATCTGGCTTCATGTCAGCAGAGAATTAGTCTGCATGTCATAGCAGAGAATGAGGCTTCACGTCACCCACCACTGCAACAGTCCATTGGCATATATTTAGGCCTAGCACACAGGCAGAGCAGAGAGGTCCCGTAACAGACAATCTGGCTTCATGACAGCAGAGAATCAGTCTGCATGTCATAGCAGAGAATGAGGCTTCACGTCACCCACCACTGCAACAGTCCATTGGCATATATTTAGGCCCAGCACCCAGGCAGAGGAGGGAGGTCCCGTAACAGAGAATCTGTCTTCATGTCAGCAGAGAATTAGTCTGCATGTCATAGCAGAGAATGAGGCTTCACGTCAGCCACCACTGCAACAGTCCATTGGCATATATTTAGGCCCAGCACCCAGGCAGAGGAGGGAGGTCCCGTAACAGAGAATCTGTCTTCATGTCAGCAGAGAATTAGTCTGCATGTCATAGCAGAGAATGAGGCTTCACGTCAGCCACCACTGCAACAGTCCATTGGCATATATTTAGGCCCAGCACACACACAGGCAGAGGAGAGAGGTCCCGTAACAGACAATCTGGCTTCATGTCAGCAGAGAATTAGTCTGCATGTCATAGCAGAGAATGAGGCTTCACGTCAGCCACCACTGCAACAGTCCATTGGCATATATTTAGGCCCAGCACACACACAGGCAGAGGAGAGAGGTCCCGTAACAGAGAATCTGTCTTCATGTCAGCAGAGAATTAGTCTGCATGTCATAGCAGAGAATCAGGCTTCACGTCAGCCACCACTGCAACAGTCCATTGGCATATATTTAGGCCCAGCACACACACAGGCAGAGGAGAGAGGTCCCGTAACAGAGAATCTGTCTTCATGTCAGCAGAGAATTAGTCTGCATGTCATAGCAGAGAATCAGGCTTCACGTCACCCACCACTGCAACAGTCCATTGGCATATATTTAGGCCTAGCACACAGGCAGAGGAGAGGTTCATTCAACTTTGGGTAGCCTCGCAATATAATGGTAAAATGAAAATAAAAATAGGATTGAATGAGGAAGTGCCCTGGAGTCCAATAATATATGGTTATGGGGAGGTAGTTAATGTCTAATCTGGACAAGGGACGGACAGGTCCTGTGGGATCCATGCCTGGTTCATTTTTATGAACGTCAGCTTGTCCACATTGGCTGTAGACAGGCGGCTGCGTTTGTCTGTAATGACGCCCCCTGCCGTGCTGAATACACGTTCAGACAAAACGCTGGCTGCCGGGCAGGCCAGCACCTCCAAGGCATAAAAGGCTAGCTCTGGCCACGTGGACAATTTAGAGACCCAGAAGTTGAATGGGGCCGAACCATCAGTCAGTACGTGGAGGGGTGTGCACACGTACTGTTCCACCATGTTAGTGAAATGTTGCCTCCTGCTAACACGTTGCGTATCAGGTGGTGGTGCAGTTAGCTGTGGCGTGTTGACAAAAGTTTTCCACATCTCTGCCATGCTAACCCTGCCCTCAGAGGAGCTGGCCGTGACACAGCTGCCTTGGCGACCTCTTGCTCCTCCTCTGCCTTGGCCTTGGGCTTCCACTTGTTCCCCTGTGACATTTGGGAATGCTCTCAGTAGCGCGTCTACCAACGTGCGCTTGTACTCGCGCATCTTCCTATCACGCTCCAGTGCAGGAAGTAAGGTGGGCACATTGTCTTTGTAGCGTGGATCCAGCAGGGTGGCAACCCAGTAGTCCGCACAGGTTAAAATGTGGGCAACTCTGCTGTCGTTGCGCAGGCACTGCAGCATGTAGTCGCTCATGTGTGCCAGGCTGCCCAGGGGTAAGGACAAGCTGTCCTCTGTGGGAGGCGTATCGTCATCGTCCTGCCTTTCCCCCCAGCCACGCACCAGTGATGGACCCGAGCTGCGTTGGGTGCCACCCCGCTGTGACCATGCTTCATCCTCATCCTCCTCCACCTCCTCCTCATCCTCGTCCTCCTCGTCCTCCAGTAGTGGGCCCTGGCTGGCCACATTTGTACCTGGCCTCTGCTGTTGCCAAAAACCTCCCTCTGAGTCACTTCGAAGAGACTGGCCTGAAAGTGCTAAAAATGACCCCTCTTCCTCCTCCTCCTCCTCCTCCTGGGCCACCTCCTCTTCCATCATCGCCCTAAGTGTTTTCTCAAGGAGACATAGAAGTGGTATTGTAACGCTGATAACGGTGTCATCGCCACTGGCCATGTTGGTGGAGTACTCGAAACAGCGCAACAGGGCACACAGGTCTCGCATGGAGGCCCAGTCATTGGTGGTGAAGTGGTGCTGTTCTGTAGTGCGACTGACCCGTGCGTGCTGCAGCTGAAACTCCACTATGGCCTGCTGCTGCTCGCACAGTCTGTCCAGCATGTGCAAGGTGGAGTTCCACCTGGTGGGCACGTCGCATATGAGGCGGTGAGCGGGAAGGCCGAAGTTACGCTGTAGCGCAGACAGGCGAGCAGCAGCAGGATGTGAACGCCGGAAGCGCGAACAGACGGCCCGCACTTTATGCAGCAGCTCTGACATGTCGGGGTAGTTGTGAATGAACTTCTGCACCACCAAATTCAGCACATGCGCCAAGCAAGGGATGTGCGTCAAATTGGCTAGTCCCAGAGCTGCAACGAGATTTCGCCCATTATCACACACCACCAGGCCGGGCTTGAGGCTCACCGGCAGCAACCACTCGTCGGTCTGTTGTTCTATACCCCGCCACAACTCCTGTGCGGTGTGGGGCCTGTCCCCCAAACATATGAGTTTCAGAATGGCCTGCTGACGTTTACCCCGGGCTGTGCTGAAGTTGGTGGTGAAGGTGTGTGGCTGACTGGATGAGCAGGTGGAAGAAGAGGAGGAGGAAGCCGAGAAGGAGGAGGTGGCAACAGGAGGCAAAGAATGTTGCCCTGCGATCCTTGGCGGCGGAAGGACGTGCGCCAAACAGCTCTCCGCCTGGGGCCCAGCTGCCACTACATTTACCCAGTGTGCAGTTAGGGAGATATAGCGTCCCTGGCCGTGCTTACTGGTCCACGTATCTGTGGTTAGGTGGACCTTGCCACAGATGGCGTTGCGCAGTGCACACTTGATTTTATCGGATACTTGGTTGTGCAGGGAAGGCACGGCTCTCTTGGAGAAGTAGTGCCGGCTGGGAACAACATACTGTGGGACAGCAAGCGACATGAGCTGTTTGAAGCTGTCTGTGTCCACCAGCCTAAATGACAGCATTTCATAGGCCAGTAGTTTAGAAATGCTGGCATTCAGGGCCAGGGATCGAGGGTGGCTAGGTGGGAATTTACGCTTTCTATCAAATGTTTGTGAGATGGAGAGCTGAACGCTGGCGTGTGACATGGTTGAGACGCTTGGTGACGGAGGTGGTGGTGGTGGTGTTGGTGGTACATCCCCTGTTTGCTGGGCGGCAGGTGCCAACGTTCCTCCAGAGGCGGAGGAAGAGGCCGAGGCGGCAGCAGCAGAATAGGCCGAGGCGGCAGCAGCAGAAGAGGTAGCAGGGGGAGCCTGAGTGACTTCCTTGGTTTTAAGGTGTTTACTCCACTGCAGTTCATGCTTTGCATGCAGGTGCCTGGTCATGCAGGTTGTGCTCAGGTTCAGAACGTTAATGCCTCGCTTCAGGCTCTGATGGCACAGCGTGCAAACCACTCGGGTCTTGTCGTCAGCACATTGTTTGAAGAAGTGCCATGCCAGGGAACTCCTTGAAGCTGCCTTTGGGGTGCTCGGTCCCAGATGGCGGCGGTCAGTAGCAGGCGGAGTCTCTTGGCGGCGGGTGTTCTGCTTTTGCCCACTGCTCCCTCTTTTGCTACGCTGTTGGCTCGGTCTCACCACTGCCTCTTCCTCCGAACTGTGAAAGTCAGTGGCACGACCTTCATTCCATGTGGGGTCTAGGACCTCATCGTCCCCTGCATCGTCTTCCACCCAGTCTTGATCCCTGACCTCCTGTTCAGTCTGCACACTGCAGAAAGACGCAGCAGTTGGCACCTGTGTTTCGTCATCATCAGAGACATGCTGAGGTGGTATTCCCATGTCCTCATCATCAGGAAACATAAGTGGTTGTGCGTCAGTGCATTCTATGTCTTTCACCGCTGGGGAAGGGCTAGGTGGATGCCCTTGGGAAACCCTGCCAGCGGAGTCTTCAAACAGCATAAGAGACTGCTGCATAACTTGAGGCTGAGACAGTTTCCCTGGTATGCATGGGGGTGATGTGACAGACTGATGGGGTTGGTTTTCAGGCGCCATCTGTGCGCTTTCTGCAGAAGACTGGGTGGGAGATAATGTGAACGTGCTGGATCCACTGTCGGCCACCCAATTGACTAATGCCTGTACCTGCTCAGGCCTTACCATCCTTAGAACGGCATTGGGCCCCACCATATATCGCTGTAAATTCTGGCGGCTACTGGGACCTGAGGTAGTTGGTACACTAGGACGTGTGGATGTGGCAGAACGGCCACGTCCTCTCCCAGCACCAGAGGGTCCACTAACACCACCACGACCATGTCCACGTCCGCGTCCCTTACTAGATGTTTTTCTCATTGTTATGGTTCACCACAACAACAAATATATTATTTGGCCCAATGTATTGTATTCAAATTCAGCGGGATATAAATTTGAGGCCTAGTATTTAGGCGCTGGGTGACCGGTATGGATTTAGTGACAGAATTAGACTTGGAAATGCACAGAAGCGTGTGTGTGAAGTTATTCTGAATGACCCTATGTGCACCTTCAATATGATCTACCCTTTTAGGGATAGATTTCAAATAGCTCTGATATAGCAGAAACGACTAAATTATGAAATTGCTAAATTGGGAATTGTATTTCAACCCAGAACAAAAAATGTGCTTTGACGGACACTAAATAACTTTCCCAGCCACAACAGGACAGCGGTAACGAGAGATTTAGCGGGATATAAATTTGAGGCCTAGTATTTAGGCGCTGGGTGACAGGTATGGGTTTAGTGACAGAATTAGATATGGAAATGCACAGTAGCGGGTGTGTGAAGTTATTCTGAATGACCCTATGTGCACCTTCAATATGATCTACCCTTTTAGGGATAGATTTCAAATAGCTCTGATATAGCAGAAACGACTAAATTATGAAATTGCTAAATTGGGAATTGTATTTCAACCCAGAACAAAAAATGTGCTTTGACGGACACTAAATAACTTTCCCAGCCACAACAGGACAGCGGTAACGAGAGATTTAGCGGGATATAAATTTGAGGCCTAGTATTTAGGCGCTGGGTGACAGGTATGGGTTTAGTGACAGAATTAGATTTGGAAATGCACAGTAGCGGGTGTGTGAAGTTATTCTGAATGACCCTATGTGCACCTTGAATATTATATACCCTTTTAGGGATAGATTTCAAATAGCTCTGATATAGCAGAAACCACTAAATTATGAAATTGCTAAATTGGGAATTGTATTTCAACCCAGAACAAGAAATGTGCTTGAACGGACACTAAATAACTCGCCCAGCTACAGCACTAAGGACAGATTTAGCGGGATATAAATTTGAGGCCTAGTATTTAGGCGCTGGGTGACAGGTATGGGTTTAGTGCCAGAATTAGACTTGGAAATACACAGTAGCGGGTGTGTGTGAAGTTATTCTGAATGACCCAATGTGCACCTTGAATATTATATACCCTTTTAGGGATAGATTTCAAATAGCTCTGATATAGCAGAAACCACTAAATTATGAAATTGCTAAATTGGGAATTGTATTTCAACCCAGAACAAGAAATGTGCTTGAACGGACACTAAATAACTCGCCCAGCTACAGCACTAGGGACAGATTTAGCGGGATATAAATTTGAGGCCTAGTATTTAGGCGCTGGGTGACAGGTATGGGTTTAGTGCCAGAATTAGACTTGGAAATACACAGTAGCGGGTGTGTGTGAAGTTATTCTGAATGACCCAATGTGCACCTTGAATATTATATACCCTTTTAGGGATAGATTTCAAATAGCTCTGATATAGCAGAAACCACTAAATTATGAAATTGCTAAATTGGGAATTGTATTTCAACCCAGAACAAGAAATGTGCTTGAACGGACACTAAATAACTCGCCCAGCTACAGCACTAAGGACAGATTTAGCGGGATATAAATTTGAGGCCTAGTATTTAGGCGCTGGGTGACAGGTATGGGTTTAGTGCCAGAATTAGACTTGGAAATACACAGTAGCGGGTGTGTGTGAAGTTATTCTGAATGACCCAATGTGCACCTTGAATATTATATACCCTTTTAGGGATAGATTTCAAATAGCTCTGATATAGCAGAAACCACTAAATTATGAAATTGCTAAATTGGGAATTGTATTTCAACCCAGAACAAGAAATGTGCTTGAACGGACACTAAATAACTCGCCCAGCTACAGCACTAAGGACAGATTTAGCGGGATATAAATTTGAGGCCTAGTATTTAGGCGCTGGGTGACAGGTATGGGTTTAGTGCCAGAATTAGACTTGGAAATACACAGTAGCGGGTGTGTGTGAAGTTATTCTGAATGACCCAATGTGCACCTTGAATATTATATACCCTTTTAGGGATAGATTTCAAATAGCTCTGATATAGCAGAAACCACTAAATTATGAAATTGCTAAATTGGGAATTGTATTTCAAACCAGAACAAGAAATGTGCTTGAACGGACACTAAATAACTCGCCCAGCTACAGCACTAAGGACAGATTTAGCGGGATATAAATTTGAGGCCTAGTATTTAGGCGCTGGGTGACAGGTATGGGTTTAGTGCCAGAATTAGACTTGGAAATACACAGTAGCGGGTGTGTGTGAAGTTATTCTGAATGACCCAATGTGCACCTTGAATATTATATACCCTTTTAGGGATAGATTTCAAATAGCTCTGATATAGCAGAAACCACTAAATTATGAAATTGCTAAATTGGGAATTGTATTTCAACCCAGAACAAGAAATGTGCTTGAACGGACACTAAATAACTCGCCCAGCTACAGCACTAGGGACAGATTTAGCTGGATATAAATTTGAGGCCTAGTATTTAGGCGCTGGGTGACAGGTATGGGTTTAGTGCCAGAATTAGACTTGGAAATACACAGTAGCGGGTGTGTGTGAAGTTATTCTGAATGACCCAATGTGCACCTTGAATATTATATACCCTTTTAGGGATAGATTTCAAATAGCTCTGATATAGCAGAAACCACTAAATTATGAAATTGCTAAATTGGGAATTGTATTTCAACCCAGAACAAGAAATGTGCTTGAACGGACACTAAATAACTCGCCCAGCTACAGCACTAAGGACAGATTTAGCGGGATATAAATTTGAGGCCTAGTATTTAGGCGCTGGGTGACCGGTATGGATTTAGTGACAGAATTAGACTGGGATATGGCCAAAAAATAAACAGACTATTGCTGGTTAAATGCACTTGGTGTGACAGCTTCACCCTGATGTAGGCTTTAGCCAAAAAACAACCACACCATTGAGGGTTAAATGCACTTGGTGACAGGCGCAGCTTGCCCCTGATTTAGTATATGGCCAAAAAATGAACAGACTATTGCTGGTTAAATGCACTTGGTGTGACAGCTTCACCCTGATGTAGGCTTTAGCCAAAAAACAACCACACCATTGAGGGTTAAATGCACTTGGTGACAGGCGCAGCTTGCCCCTGATTTAGTATATGGCCAAAAAATGAACAGACTATTGCTGGTTAAATGCACTTGGTGTGACAGCTTCACCCTGATGTAGGCTTTAGCCAAAAAACAACCACACCATTGAGGGTTAAATGCACTTGGTCGCAGCTTGTGCTGGCGCACCACAAGACACAAAATGGCCGCCGATCACCCCAGAAAAATGTGACTGACAAACGGTCTGGGCAGCCTAAAAACAGTGAGCAATTGAGGATCAGCAGCTCAATGATCCACAGCTGCAGATCGATCAGTTAATCAAGTCCTTTGGAGGAGTTAATCTGCCTAATCTCGCCCTACTGTCGCAGCCGCAACCTCTCCCTACGCTAATCAGAGCAGAGTGACGGGCGGCGCTATGTGACTCCAGCTTAAATAGAGGCTGGGTCACATGGTGCTCTGGCCAATCACAGCCATGCCAATAGTAGGCATGGCTGTGATGGCCTCTTGGGGCAAGTAGTATGACGCTTGTTGATTGGCTGCTTTGCAGCCTTTCAAAAAGCGCCAAGAAAGCGTCACAAAAGCGCGAAGAAAGCGACGAACACCGAACCCGAACCCGGACTTTTACGAAAATGTCCGGGTTCGGGTCCGTGTCACGGACACCCCAAAATTCGGTACGAACCCGAACTATACAGTTCGAGTTCGCTCATCCCTACCTCTGAACACTGGCCATTATTCTAGGGCCAAAGGAAATCACAGCACCACGACCATGACGGCCCTTGCGGGGTGGCCTGCCTCTGCCTGTCATTTTTTTTTCCGATTAGTGGTACTATGCGTGCAAGCTACTGTGACACCAGATATGAGTGGTGGCACTGGGCACTGGCAGTAGTGGGCACAGTACAAGCTGTGGGCCTGACACAAACGCTGGCAGGCAACTGCAATTATATTACAGTGAAAAAAGTGTTTTACTGTTTTAAATGCAAGCTACTGTGACACCAAATATGAGTGGTGGCACTGGGAACTGGCAGTAGTGGGCACAGTACAAGCTGTGGGCTTGACACATACGCTGGCAGGCAACTGCAATTATATTACAGTGATTTTTTTTTTTTACTGTTTTAAATGCAAGCTAATGTGACACCAGATATGAGTGGTGGCACTGGGCACTGGCAGTAGTGGGCACAGTACAAGCTGTGGGCTTGACACACACGCTGGCAGGCAACTGCAATTATATTACAGTGAAAAAATTGTTTTACTGTTTTAAATGTAAGCTACTGTGACACCAGATTTGAGTGGTGGCACTGGGCACCGGCAGTAGTGGGCACAGTGCAAGCTGTGGGCCTGACACAAACGCTGGCAGGCAACTGCAATTATATTACAGTGAAAAAAGTGTTTTACTGTTTTAAATGCAAGCTACTGTGACACCAAATATGAGTGGTGGCACAGGGAACTGGCAGTAGTGGGCACAGTGCACGCTGTGGGCCTAACACACATGCTGGCAGGCAATTGCAATTATATTACAGTGAAAAAAGTGTTTTATTGTTTTAAATGCAAGCTACTGTGACACCAGATATGAGTAGTGTGCATAGTATACGCTGTGGGCCTGACACACACACTGGCAGGCAACTGCAATTATATTACAGAGAAAAAAAAAAAAAAGCAGACCGATGTACTAGCACTAAAAAGGGCTTTTTGGGGTGCTGTCAGGACGCTGTCCTTACAGCAGATTAGATGAGTCTTTGAGGACTGGAGTGGACACTGAATACACTGGCCTAGCTATCAATTTCCCTATTAAATCAGCAGCAGCTGCACTGTCCCTCCTCTCACTAACACTGCAGCTTCCAAATGAATCTAAGATGGATGCTGTCCTTGCTTTTTGATAGGAGGTGGTAGGGTCTGGGAGGGAAGGTCTGCTGCTGATTGGCTGGAATGTGTCTGCTGACTGTGAGGTACAGGGTCAAAGTTTGCTTAATGATGACGTATAGGGGGCGAATGCGTGTAGTGTCCCACTAGGTAAAGGTGGGCACTGCACAGGTTAATGTGTTGCATTGCATTAAATGTCATGTGCAGGTTTTTCCCTGTATTATCTGGGTGTCAGGCCTGTCAGGGTGTAGTTTAGCCTCCCAGACGTTAGAGGGAGCTGGAGAGCCCTAGTTACATATAGGAAGGCCCAGACAGGGAAGTGTTAGTTCATTCCAGGGGACTAGAGGAGTCACTTCGTCCACCTGAAGCTCCTGAGGCTAGGATTAGCTCAGTAGAGACACCCCAGTTGCAGGATCCAACCTCCTGGGAGAAAACCCACAGTAATCCACCTTACAGGAGAAGGCGATCCAGGGTAAGCAAAGTGACCCTGATGGGCAGAGGAACTTAGGAAACATAGCAAGCAGTATAATACCTGAGGAAGAAAGTAACCAAGGATATAAGCCACCCTTTTAGGCATCCGGGCCTTGGGAGATATTAAGCCAGAGCAGGAGTTCTATAAAGGACAGTGTACAGTGATTCTGTGGAAGGTACAACCTGCTGCTGAGTGCTTGTGGAATTTACCCTCAGTGTAACTTGCATGACTATTGCCTGCCATACTTGTGAATAAGCCCCTTTTGTGGAACTGTAATACAGAGACTGTGCTACACCTGCTGTATAAAGTTGGATTGTCCAGTAAAGTTTATGTTTGGTTCACTGCATACTTGTGTACCTTCATCATTCCAACCACCAACCGGCGTGCCACCGTCCAAAGGCACTGGCGTCACGAATACCACAGGGACCTTGCCCCAGGCACACAAAATACCTGTAACATCCAGGGCACCTCAACTACCATCAGGCCTGGTCCCTATCTACAGAGCGTGCCCCAGAGGAACTGTGTCTACCTCTCCTTCACTGCCACGCGCCTGCCCAGGGTTCTTCAAATATAGTGAGTACCCTCGATTGCCCATAACTGTGACCTCACTTCGTCTATACCCTGCAGGTCTGGCGTGTTGCATAAATTGGCGTCACGAACAGGATCCGAATATTCCTGCGCCATAGCGGATTTAAAAACTGTGTGCTGAAAGTTGTCTTAAAGTGACATGCCCCAATTGTTTTATTGAAAATTGCTGGGCCAAAGTGAACTGTAATAATTGCGGTGTGAAGATTGTGCTATATGGACTGTTTTCTGCTTATTTAAGTCACCGCTTGCTGTCAGTGAATAGACAGCCATATTGCCTATTTAACCTGATTGGATTACAAGTGCGCCTCGTGGAGCTGTTTGGCGCGAAAAAGAGGACTTTGGCGTGAAAAGAATCAGGCGGAGCCATCGCCCAGCCAACCAGGAAGAAGAACCCCGCCTACCTGAGTCCTGGAGCTACGAGAGGCCGCGCCCACCTGCTGACGCGGTACGCAGGACGTTCCGACACCCGGAGCTGCGCATCTCGCGAGACTTGGAGCGAGCACCACCGGAGTAAGTACCGACTTCAAAAACTTTTGCCGGCTTCTCCGCTACGTTTAAAGGGCCATACCCACATAGCAACGCCATGTCCGCAGCTGAGGAAATCGGACAGGAAGCCCCAGTCGTGCCTGCCGAAGCATCCGCAGCCGACTCTAGGGCCGCTGCCGCCGCGGCACCGCCCAGCCTGATGCCGCTAACCATGCCGTACTATTTCGGGGCCCCCTGGTTCCCACGTTATTCAGGGGAAGCCCACAAGTTAAAAGACTTTAGGGAACAGATATTGGCTTTGTTCCGGCTTTATCCCATCAATGCTGAGCAGCAAATGGAGATCCTCTTAGCTCAGTTAGAAGGGGCCGCCCGCAGGGAAGTAATGTCATGGCCCCATTCTGAGAAAAATAGCCTGGAACAGATCTTTGAACGGTTGGGCACCACATTTGAAGCCAGAACGGTGTCAGAAGTTAAAATGCGTTTCTTCAGCAGAAAGCAGCAGCCTGGAGAGTCGCTCCGTGATTTTGCCCTGTCCTTACAGGAGACGCTGAGAGCTGTAGTCCAAGTGGATCCTAAAGAAGCTGAGGACCAGGACCGGACTCTTAGAGAGCAATTCATTGCAGGCATAAGTACTGAACATTTAAAGGGCCAGCTACGGATGTTGTCAGCTCAACACCCTCATTGTACATTCTTGGATTTTAAAGAATTGGCCATCAGCATACTAGGCAAGAACCCTGCTCCAGGGCCAACAACCTTCCCTGAACCCCAGGCTTGTCAGCCAAAGACTGTTAATGTGGGGTCTGCAGGAGTCGGTCAAGCCACCCAAGCTCCAGTCACGGATGTAGTGGCAGCATTAATGGAGCAGGTGAACCATCTTACTCTAAGCTTAGAGAAGGTGTGCAAGAAAATAGAGGAGTGGGAGAGACCATTGTTACTAGAAGATGAAGGTCCTTTTCCTCCAAGACTCCCACCTGCATATGGAGATGTATATCCAAAAGAGCCTGATGGGCGACCGAAGTACCGGCCCAGAAGCAGGAAGCAGCCTGTCTGCCACCACTGCAAGAAATATGGACATACTGAATCAATGTGCTGGCAGTTACAACGGGCAACCCCTGAGGCAGAGGACCGCCCCTCGGGAGGTAGAACAGTAGGTCCAAAGGATCCAAGCTGGATGCCTAAGTATGTAGGATCCCGTCCGAAAATTAATATATGTATCAACGGGATACCCTTTGAAGCCCTGTTGGACACTGGGTCACAGGTCACCACCATTCAACGGCCTGCCTTTGACAAGTTCTGGGATCCAAGTCTCCTCACCCAGCCACCAGAGTCCTGGCTAGATATCATCGCTAGCAACGGTAAGCCAGTGAAAGTGCATGGGTATTGGGAACCTACTCTTCAGGTGGGAGAAGCCACCCTGCCACAGCAAGGCGTGATCGTGGTACAAGCCGGAGATAAAGGAGGACACCCTGTGATCTTAGGGACTAATGTTCTTAAAAATTGTTACTCCGAAGTGCTTGAAGCATTGAACCAAACCATATCATCCGCCTCACCTGCTTCCAGAAGAGTTATTCAGAAAACTATTAGCGTGCTGTGCGCTCAACAAAGGTTCGCCAACAAGAAAGGAGAAATTTGCACTGTCCGGATCCGGGATAACCGGCCGGTGATTTTGCCTCCAAATTCCCAGATCATACTGTGGTGCCGTGCTGTATTAGGGATCCAGGGCCAGGACTATCAAGCCCTAGTGGAACCTATTCCTATTAAGGATCATCCTTTCGTACGGACAGCCAAGAGCATGGTGACCGTGTCTCAAGGTAAAGTGCCTATTCGTTTAATTAACTTTGGTGATCATCCCGTTACTCTCCTTAAGCATTGCCCCGTTGCTCAGCTTTTCCAAGTGTCTTTCCAGGATGTGATCCGTCTGCCTGCCACGGAGGCATTCCAGACCACACAGAGCAGCAGCACCCCAACGGCATCCTGGTGGGAAGAACTACATGTGGGGAACGAATCCACCCCAAAGGAGCAAATAGAGGGGGTCCTGAAGCTGGTGAAGGAGCACCACCAGGCTTTCAGCAAACACTCCACAGACTATGGAGAGGTCAGTGTGATCAAACATACCATACCCACTGGCTCTCACCCTCCTATTAAGGAGAGGCACAGACCCATACCACCTACTACCTATCAGTCTGTGAAAGAGATGATACAAGAGATGAAAGACTCTAATATAATCCGGGACAGCCATAGTCCCTGGGCTGCGCCCCTAGTACTTGTTCGAAAAAAAGATGGCGGCATAAGGTTCTGCGTGGATTACAGGAAAATTAATCAAATCACCCACAAAGATGCATATCCATTGCCACGCATTGAGGAGTCCTTGACTGCCCTGGGGTCATCAGCCTATTTCTCCACCTTGGACTTAACCAGTGGGTACTGGCAGGTACCCATGGCCCCAGAAGATCGAGAAAAGACTGCTTTCACTACACCTATGGGCCTGTTTGAATTTAATTATATGCCATTTGGACTGTGTAATGCTCCAGGAACGTTCCAGAGGCTGATGGAACGTTGTTTAGGCCATAGGAATTTTGAGACGGTGCTATTATACCTGGATGACGTCATTATATACTCCAAGACGTATGAGGACCATCTAAAGCACCTGGGTGAGGTGTTTCAAGTTCTTTCTAAATATGGCCTCAAAATCAAGCCATCCAAGTGCCACCTGCTGAAACCAGCCGTCAGATATCTCGGGCACATTGTCAGTGCCGAAGGAGTACAGCCTGACCCTGACAAACTTGCTGCTGTCCGTAACTGGCCTACTCCTACGACCGTGAAAGAGGTGAGAAGCTTTCTCAGTTTTGCAGGGTACTATAGGCGATTCATCCCGCATTTCGCACAAATTGCGGATCCCATCCAGGAACTCTTGAGGGGGCATCCAAAAAAGAACCCAAAGACTCCTATTCCTGTTGAATGGAATGAAGAGCGGGAGTTTGCCTTCCAACTCCTAAAGAAGAAGTTGACTGAACCCCCTGTTCTGGGTTACCCAGATTATCAGAAGCCATTCCACCTCTACACAGATGCCAGTAAAAGAGGCCTGGGGGCCGTGTTGGCTCAAGTGCAAGATAACAAAGAAAGGGTGATTGCCTACGCCAGCCGATCCCTGAAGGGAGCTGAGAAGAACGACCAGAATTACAGTTCTTTCAAGCTGGAGTTCCTTGCCTTAGTGTGGGCTGTGACTGAAAAGTTTAAGGACTATCTCGCTGCCACACCGTTTGTTGCCTTCACAGATAATAATCCCCTGGCGCATCTGAATACAGCCAAATTAGGGGCACTGGAGCAAAGATGGGCCTCCCGCCTGGCCAACTATGATTTTACTGTAAAGTACCGGGCAGGCCGCTCCAATGAGAACGCTGATGCTCTGTCACGACTCCCCACTACAGAAGCCCCAGATGAACCGAAAGATGCCTGGGAAGAGGTGGAGATGCCAGCGTTCTATAATAAATTTACCCAGCAGGATAATATATGTACTGAAGATTCCCCTGCTGCTGATCCTTCCTCATCAGATGGTCCTGAGTCCAGAGGCGATCAAGAAAGATGGATTAAGCTCCAGTCCGAAAGTAGAGCCCTCGGTGAACTGCTCCACTTCCTTACTAGTGGAAAAGTCCCTGAGAGGATCCGCAGGAAGAGTGCAGACCCAGAGCTAGTGAGACTGTGGAGACATCGCCATCAACTATTCCTTCAAAAGGGCCTGTTGCTCAGAAGGAGTCTGGATCCAGAGTCCTATGATAGAGTGTATCAAATTCTCCTGCCACGTCGGGATGCCAGCCTGGTGCTGGATATGTACCACAACCAGTCCGGACACTTCGGTGTGCAAAAGACTGAGGCCCACCATTCGCAGAAGATTCTATTGGATCGGGATGAGAGAAGATATCGAGAAATGGTGCCGAGAATGCACCGCCTGTGCTGTGGGGCGAACTGAACGCCATGACCAGAGGGCGCCTCTCCATCCCATCGTAAGTAAGGCTCCTTTAGAACTTGTTGCCATTGATCATGTAAAGTTAGAGCCGAGTCGCTCAGGGTATACATATGCCATGACTATAATTGATCACTTGCCTGTGAAAGACCTGACAGCAAAGACCACAGCGGAGGCGTTCTGGAAGCATTTCCTGCTGCCCTACGGTTGCCCAGAAAGGATCCTCACCGATCAAGGGTCCGCATTTGAGTCACAGCTGTTCCATGAGTTGTGCCTGCTACACAACTGCCAGAAGGTCCGGACCACCGCCTATCATCCGCAAGGTAACGGACTCTGTGAGAAAATGAATAAGACTCTCATTGAAATGCTGAGAGCAGTACCCCCTGAGACGAGGGGAGATTGGCCTACTTTGTTGCCGCAGCTTATGTACACTTACACCAACACCATCCACTGTTCCACCGGTTACACCCCGTTCTATTTGATGTTCGGCCGACAAGGGAGATTGCCTGCGGACCACTCCCTAGGGGTACAAGTGCCGGATGAGATCAACCCACTGCCCAAGACTGACTGGGTAGTGGAGCACCAAAGGCGTCTTCTTAATGCTAAGGAGATTGTCCAGGAACGGATGGAGATTGTCCGAGAAAGGCAGCAGAAAGACTTTGACCAGACTGCCCATGCGGGACCCCTGGCTCTGGGAGACAAGGTATGGTTGAAAAACAACCATCGGACCAGCAAGTTGGACAGCAAATGGGAAAGGATTCCCTACCTTATCACTGCCATACCTAATGCTGCGGCCCACATTTACCAGATCTCCAGGGAAGGAAGAAGTCCCCAAGTTGTTCACAGGAACCGCCTCAAGCCCTGTGTAGAAGGAGAACCAGCGGCGGAGGAGATGGAACCGGAGCCTACTGAAGAAGAGTTGCCGGCTCCACCTATGGACCCTATGCAGGCTATGGAGAACTTAATCCATGATAAAGAGCCGCTCCACTGGGCCCTCACGCCTTGGTTGAATCTATTGGTTCCTGCTCCTGTTCCTGTTAGCCCTCAGCCTCCTGAAGAAGCTCCAGAGGCAATGGGCTCCTCTGACATTCCTGAAGCCAGGCAGGAAGAATCCCTGCCAGTAAGGAGGTCTACCCGTTCTACCAGGGGGCATCGTCCTGTGAGGTTTGTGGACTACATTATGGGACCAGGTAGCCCCTCACGGGAAACCCCTGTTTAACCATTACAAGCCTGGGTACGGACTCATGTTGTTCTTTGAGCCTCCAAAGACTTATGTTTATCTACATTTTATATGGACTATCCTGGTTTATTGATACGCTGTGCCAGGTCAGCGCCCCTGTTCCCTCACATTATCCTGAGAGAAGAGAACGACGCCCCTTGTCACCACTCCTTCCCGTGATCCATATTGCCCACTGTTGTGTTGTTAAATGTGGTGAATATTGCATATGTATGTTCTCTGCTATCTTTCAGGTTGCCACTTCCAGATGGGCGGACCCTCCATGTTGCGCCGAGGACGGGCAACGTTATAGCGTGGGGGTATGTAGTGTCCCACTAGGTAAAGGTGGGCACTGCACAGGTTAATGTGTTGCATTGCATTAAATGTCATGTGCAGGTTTTTCCCTGTATTATCTGGGTGTCAGGCCTGTCAGGGTGTAGTTTAGCCTCCCAGACGTTAGAGGGAGCTGGAGAGCCCTAGTTACATATAGGAAGGCCCAGACAGGGAAGTGTTAGTTCATTCCAGGGGACTAGAGGAGTCACTTCGTCCACCTGAAGCTCCTGAGGCTAGGATTAGCTCAGTAGAGACACCCCAGTTGCAGGATCCAACCTCCTGGGAGAAAACCCACAGTAATCCACCTTACAGGAGAAGGCGATCCAGGGTAAGCAAAGTGACCCTGATGGGCAGAGGTACTTAGGAAACATAGCAAGCAGTATAATACCTGAGAAAGAAAGTAACCAAGGATATAAGCCACCCTTTTAGGCATCCGGGCCTTGGGAGATATTAAGCCAGAGCAGGAGTTCTATAAAGGACAGTGTACAGTGATTCTGTGGAAGGTACAACCTGCTGCTGAGTGCTTGTGGAATTTACCCTCAGTGTAACTTGCATGACTATTGCCTGCCATACTTGTGAATAAGCCCCTTTTGTGGAACTGTAATACAGAGACTGTGCTACACCTGCTGTATAAAGTTGGATTGTCCAGTAAAGTTTATGTTTGGTTCACTGCATACTTGTGTACCTTCATCATTCCAACCACCAACCGGCGTGCCACCGTCCAAAGGCACTGGCGTCACGAATACCACAGGGACCTTGCCCCAGGCACACAAAATACCTGTAACATCCAGGGCACCTCAACTACCATCAGGCCTGGTCCCTATCTACAGAGCGTGCCCCAGAGGAACTGTTTATGCAAGAAGGAGAGAAGAAAGTAAGGCGGCACTGCCTCCACTAATATCACCGGTGTAGGCGAACAGCATGCGGCGTTGAAAATCCAATAGGTGGTGCTCAGCAACAAAAAATGAATATCAAGCAGGAATCAGTCTTTTAAATGAGAAGAAAGAAATAGCGTTGCGGCACTCACCAGGATAAAACTCAGTAGCCTTTATTGTGACTTCCTTGGAAGAGGATACATGTGGGTCCAGAGGCGGATACACTGTTGCGGGCGGCGACGGCCGTTTCGCGCGTAGGGTCGCGCTTCCTCAGGCCGCTGAATACGTCATGACGCTAATGCGTTTTATATAGAGGCAAACAGGGCACGGCCGGCGCCGTCATCCACAGCTGTTCGCCCCTGGGAGTAGTGACGTCTAAAAACAAGCGCACAGCAGTGACATGGTAAGTACAAACAAAATAATAGCACAAATACATGGTTGAATATATTAATCTGCATGCACCTCCATATAATAGGGGATGCACGCAGAGGTCCGGATACTTAAAGAGGACATATACTGAGATGACATATATTATAAATCACTATGCTCGGGGAATGGGAGCGCACAATGTTAGTATGGAATTCCATACATTACATAACTAGAGGGATCGAACATTGCATAACAAATATGAGATAAAAAAAAAAAAAAAAAAAAAAAAAAAAATATTATATAGATAAAAGCCAACTCGTGACTTTGCATAGAGGGGCAAGGACATAGGAACGTATGTATCAATTCATAAAGCGAGTTGTTGCTTACAGGAAGACAGACATGTCATTTCTGTCATTCATGCCTGCTGGGCCCATAGCGCCTGTCTGAATAATCCACCTTGCCTCCCTCTGCAGGAGTAGACGATGCCGGTCCCCTCCACGAGGGATAGGACGGACATGTTCCACCCCCGCAAAGGAGAGGCAACGCGGCTCAGCATCATGGGCGACGCGAATATGATCAATAAGGCGGGGGCTACCTCTTCCTGATCTAATAGACCCAACATGCTCGCGTATCCGCTCAAAAAGGGGGCGTATGGTTTTGCCCACATAAAAACGTCTACACGGGCAGAAAATAACGTAAACAACGTAAGGAGTGCGGCAATTGATAAATTCTCGCACTGTGTGCGTGATGCCTCCAAAAGTTAAATGCTTGCTGCATATATTAAGTGTACAAAACGAGCAATGACCGCATTTAAAGTTGCCTTTAGGTTTAGCTAACCACGTCTCGTTCTTAGGTGTAGAAAACACGCTACTGACGAGTTTGTCTTTTAAAGTTGGGCATCTCTTAAATGCAATCAGAGGTTTCTCGCTAGTTACACTATCCAGGGAGGAATCCCCCTTTAAGAGGTCCCAATTCTGATTGATCACTTGCTTAACCGTGTCTGCCACTGCACTGTATTGAAAAGAAAATGCAAAGCGTGATGGTACAGAACTGACTGTTCTCTCCCTAAGTAGGGAGGCACGATCCAACTTGGCCGCCTTGCGCATGGCTGTTGAAACATCTCTCGACGGATAACCCCTGTCCAGGAGTCTTTTACAGAGTTCCGATGCCTGTATGAAAAAACTTTCATCTGTGTCGTTAATCCTACGGAGACGAATAAATTGGCCGTAGGGAACAGCGCGCTTGACCGAGGTTGGATGAAAACTGGTCTGGTGGAGGAGAGAGTTGGTGGCAGTAGATTTACGATGGCCACTAGTATGTATAGTGCCATCTTTAACGATAACCTGTACATCTAGAAAGTCCAGGGATTCCCTGCCAAATTTGGCAGTGAACCTCATGTTCATCCGGTTATGCGTATTTAAATATTCTACAAAAGCCCAACACAACTCCTCACTCCCCCGCCAGACCAGGAAAATGTCATCCACGTACCTCAGGAGAAGGTGAATATGGCATAGATAGGGGTTATCCGTCAAAAAAATGTATGTCTCTTCAAATACCGCCAGGTACAGGTTCACGAATGTGCACGAAACGGGAGTGCCCATCGCGGTACCTAGTACCTGGCGGTACCAGAGACCATCAAATTGGAAGACGTTATTGCTCAGGATTAAGTCCAAAGCTTCAAGAACGAAGTCAATAAACATAGCACTTTTGTTAGTTTTTTGTAGGACCGTATTGATCGCCCTAAGGCCTAAATCGTGCGGAATGCGGGTGTACAAGCTCTCGACATCGAGAGAGACCAGGTGAAAGTCCTCCTGCCACTCAAGGTCGTTAAGTGCGCGGAGGAAATCACCTGTGTCTTTCAAATAAGTAGGGGTGCTACTAAGCAATGGCCTCAAGAGCCAGTCCACATAACTGGAAAGGGGCTCCATCACTGAACCGATCCCCGCGATGATGGGACGGCCAGGGGGTCGGGTCAGTGATTTATGTATTTTCGGTAGAAAATACCATGTGGGGATTATGGGGAATGTTGGTATTAAGCGGTCTATCATGTTCTTGGGAAGAAATCCATTAAGAATATAGCAATTAATAAAGGCATATAATTTTGATGATAGATCAGGTATTGGATTTCCCTTCAATTTAGAATAAACCGAACGATCGCTCAAATGCCGGAACGCCTCCTCCTGATAATACTCCCTAGGCATCAGGACCACGTTCCCTCCCTTGTCGGTCGGCTTAATGACCATACTGGTCTGTTTTTTCAACCACAAAAGAGCCTGAGATTCCTCTATCGAAAGATTAGAGGGTGCTACCGGATACACCAGCGCACGAATATCTTTTAACACTCTTTTGTGAAAGAGGTCTATAGGAGAGCCGGCCGGCATGGGAGGAAGGAAGGTGGACCTGATGCCCCCTGTATACTTGTTCAAATGGCCCCCAGTGACCACTGGTTCGTCAAATCCAGTGTCAGATAAAAAGTGTATGCACGCAATTTCTTCCTCAGTGAATCTACCTGACAGATGGAAGTCGGTGAGGGACATGATTGCTGGAACCTCTCCCTGTAAAGGGTTAATGCAGCAAGCGGAGGTTTCAGCAAACATCTTTTTGAGATATAACTTCCGAATTGAAAGAAAAAGGTCAATCTCAAAATCAACAAGGTTGAACTGCCCTGGTAGGCTGTATCCCAGCCCTCGGTTGAGGAGTGGGATACAGCCCGGTGGCAGTTCAGAGCCTGTGAGATTGATGACAATATTATGAGTCGGTGCATCATTGTGCCATTCAGTCTCTTTTATTGTCGCCAAGTTACTTGACGCCTCCTCCGTGTGGACTTTCGGGTCTCTCTTGTTGTTCCTGGGATATCGACCACGCCCCCTTCTCGTCCTTTTTCTAAAGGGGCTGTATCTTCGCCCGAATTTACATCATTGCCCTCGGATAAACTGGATTCAGAGTCTGTGGCCCAGAAGTTGTTACGGCCTCTGCGAGGTGTACGTTTAGGGCGGATCTTTCTTTTACTCCAATCGAATACGCGATCTTGATCATAATCTGTTTTGTCACGGATAAATTTGTCCTTTTTGCGGTCTTTAACCTCTGCTTGTGTGGCTAATAATTTTTTATTTAATCTCCTCTCAAATCCTACCATCTGTGATTCTAGGAGCCGTTTCTGAAGCTCCTCCCGTGCTTTAGCTAGCTCCTCTGTAACCACCGCATATTCACGTTGATCACGGGCTAGAACAAGCTCCATGAGCTCCATAGAAAAACGCTGGTGTGCAGCTTTCCACTCCCCTGTGAATTGGGGGTCATCCTCATATTGGACAATGTCTTTAAACAAACGCAAGCCTCTAGGGACTCGTCCGCTTTCTTTGTATGACTTAAAAGACTCAATCGTCCAAAAAAGTCTTACTTCTTTGTCCGCTAGTTGAAATATTCTGGTTTCCAGATTCTTTGTGCTAATAGCGAGTACGTAGTCCTGCTGGTCGCAAATGGCAAAAAATGTATCCGCCCCTTCGCGACCCTGGATGAGACCACATGCAGTGTCCAATGTAGAAGGTAATGCCGAATCAACGGTTAAAGTGGTATCAGCGTGCTCTGCCATCATGTGTATAGCGGTACAATTTATGCAAGAAGGAGAGAAGAAAGTAAGGCGGCACTGCCTCCACTAATATCACCGGTGTAGGCGAACAGCATGCGGCGTTGAAAATCCAATAGGTGGTGCTCAGCAACAAAAAATGAATATCAAGCAGGAATCAGTCTTTTAAATGAGAAGAAAGAAATAGCGTTGCGGCACTCACCAGGATAAAACTCAGTAGCCTTTATTGTGACTTCCTTGGAAGAGGATACATGTGGGTCCAGAGGCGGATACACTGTTGCGGGCGGCGACGGCCGTTTCGCGCGTAGGGTCGCGCTTCCTCAGGCCGCTGAATACGTCATGACGCTAATGCGTTTTATATAGAGGCAAACAGGGCACGGCCGGCGCCGTCATCCACAGCTGTTCGCCCCTGGGAGTAGTGACGTCTAAAAACAAGCGCACAGCAGTGACATGGTAAGTACAAACAAAATAATAGCACAAATACATGGTTAAATATATTAATCTGCATGCACCTCCATATAATAGGGGATGCACGCAGAGGTCCGGATACTTAAAGAGGACATATACTGAGATGACATATATTATAAATCACTATGCTCGGGGAATGGGAGCGCACAATGTTAGTATGGAATTCCATACATTACATAACTAGAGGGATCGAACATTGCATAACAAATATGAGATAAAAAAAAAAAAAAAAAAAAAAATTATATAGATAAAAGCCAACTCGTGACTTTGCATAGAGGGGCAAGGACATAGGAACGTATGTATCAATTCATAAAGCGAGTTGTTGCTTACAGGAAGACAGACATGTCGTTTCTGTCATTCATGCCTGCTGGGCCCATAGCGCCTGTCTGAATAATCCACCTTGCCTCCCTCTGCAGGAGTAGACGATGCCGGTCCCCTCCACGAGGGATAGGACGGACATGTTCCACCCCCGCAAAGGAGAGGCAACGCGGCTCAGCATCATGGGCGACGCGAATATGATCAATAAGGCGGGGGCTACCTCTTCCTGATCTAATAGACCCAACATGCTCGCGTATCCGCTCAAAAAGGGGGCGTATGGTTTTGCCCACATAAAAACGTCTACACGGGCAGAAAATAACGTAAACAACGTAAGGAGTGCGGCAATTGATAAATTCTCGCACTGTGTGCGTGATGCCTCCAAAAGTTAAATGCTTGCTGCATATATTAAGTGTACAAAACGAGCAATGACCGCATTTAAAGTTGCCTTTAGGTTTAGCTAACCACGTCTCGTTCTTAGGTGTAGAAAACACGCTACTGACGAGTTTGTCTTTTAAAGTTGGGCATCTCTTAAATGCAATCAGAGGTTTCTCGCTAGTTACACTATCCAGGGAGGAATCCCCCTTTTAAGAGGTCCCAATTCTGATTGATCACTTGCTTAACCGTGTCTGCCACTGCACTGTATTGAAAAGAAAATGCAAAGCGTGATGGTACAGAACTGACTGTTCTCTCCCTAAGTAGGGAGGCACGATCCAACTTGGCCGCCTTGCGCATGGCTGTTGAAACATCTCTCGACGGATAACCCCTGTCCAGGAGTCTTTTACAGAGTTCCGATGCCTGTATGAAAAAACTTTCATCTGTGTCGTTAATCCTACGGAGACGAATAAATTGGCCGTAGGGAACAGCGCGCTTGACCGAGGTTGGATGAAAACTGGTCTGGTGGAGGAGAGAGTTGGTGGCAGTAGATTTACGATGGCCACTAGTATGTATAGTGCCATCTTTAACGATAACCTGTACATCTAGAAAGTCCAGGGATTCCCTTCCAAATTTGGCAGTGAACCTCATGTTCATCCGGTTATGCGTATTTAAATATTCTACAAAAGCCCAACACAACTCCTCACTCCCCCGCCAGACCAGGAAAATGTCATCCACGTACCTCAGGAGAAGGTGAATATGGCATAGATAGGGGTTATCCGTCGAAAAAATGTATGTCTCTTCAAATACCGCCAGGTACAGGTTCGCGAATGTGCACGAAACGGGAGTGCCCATCGCGGTACCTAGTACCTGGCGGTACCAGAGACCATCAAATTGGAAGACGTTATTGCTCAGGATTAAGTCCAAAGCTTCAAGAACGAAGTCAATAAACATAGCACTTTTGTTAGTTTTTTGTAGGACCGTATTGATCGCCCTAAGGCCTAAATCGTGCGGAATGCGGGTGTACAAGCTCTCGACATCGAGAGAGACCAGGTGAAAGTCCTCCTGCCACTCAAGGTGGTTAAGTGCGCGGAGGAAATCACCTGTGTCTTTCAAATAAGTAGGGGTGCTACTAAGCAATGGCCTCAAGAGCCAGTCCACATAACTGGAAAGGGGCTCCATCACTGAACCGATCCCCGCGATGATGGGACGGCCAGGGGGTCGGGTCAGTGATTTATGTATTTTCGGTAGAAAATACCATGTGGGGATTATGGGGAACGTTGGTATTAAGCGGTCTATCATGTTCTTGGGAAGAAATCCATTAAGAATATAGCAATTAATAAAGGCATATAATTTTGATGATAGATCAGGTATTGGATTTCCCTTCAATTTAGAATAAACCGAACGATCGCTCAAATGCCGGAACGCCTCCTCCTGATAATACTCCCTAGGCATCAGGACCACGTTCCCTCCCTTGTCGGCCGGCTTAATGACCATACTGGTCTGTTTTTTCAACCACAAAAGAGCCTGAGATTCCTCTATCGAAAGATTAGAGGGTGCTACCGGATACACCAGCGCACAAATATCTTTTAACACTCTTTTGTGAAAGAGGTCTATAGGAGAGCCGGCCGGCATGGGAGGAAGGAAGGTGGACCTGACGCCCCCTGTATACTTGTTCAAATGGCCCCCAGTGACCACTGGTTCGTCAAATCCAGTGTCAGATAAAAAGTGTATGCACCCACAGTAATCCACCTTACAGGAGAAGGCGATCCAGGGTAAGCAAAGTGACCCTGATGGGCAGAGGTACTTAGGAAACATAGCAAGCAGTATAATACCTGAGGAAGAAAGTAACCAAGGATATAAGCCACCCTTTTAGGCATCCGGGCCTTGGGAGATATTAAGCCAGAGCAGGAGTTCTATAAAGGACAGTGTACAGTGATTCTGTGGAAGGTACAACCTGCTGCTGAGTGCTTGTGGAATTTACCCTCAGTGTAACTTGCATGACTATTGCCTGCCATACTTGTGAATAAGCCCCTTTTGTGGAACTGTAATACAGAGACTGTGCTACACCTGCTGTATAAAGTTGGATTGTCCAGTAAAGTTTATGTTTGGTTCACTGCATACTTGTGTACCTTCATCATTCCAACCACCAACCGGCGTGCCACCGTCCAAAGGCACTGGCGTCACGAATACCACAGGGACCTTGCCCCAGGCACACAAAATACCTGTAACATCCAGGGCACCTCAACTACCATCAGGCCTGGTCCCTATCTACAGAGCGTGCCCCAGAGGAACTGTGTCTACCTCTCCTTCACTGCCACGCGCCTGCCCAGGGTTCTTCAAATATAGTGAGTACCCTCGATTGCCCATAACTGTGACCTCACTTCGTCATACCCTGCAGGTCTGGCGTGTTGCATGCGAAGAAGTGATGTTCGCCGGCGAATAGTTTGGGACATCTCAAATCACAGGGAGTCTAAACATCCCTTCCCCTAACTGCCAGAATTCTCACGTAATGAGCATCTCACATTAAAACAATTGCATGATGAGATATGTGTTTTTAAAACATGCCGGGGCTCGGATTTCCCCTAGAGTGGAAGGGAAGACATGTTTTATTGATATTTGATGTTTTCCAGCAGTGGCGTAGGGATCGCCATAGCAGCCATAGCAGCGGCTATGGGGCCCTACGCCACTGGGGGCCCGCCGCCGACTGAGGTTTAAAAAAAGAAATACAATTTATTGTGTGGCGTGGGCCGGGCGTGGCGCTGTGATAGGGGGCAGTCGGAGCCGGAGGCAGAGAGGCAGTCTGGGCGGCGGTTCATCTAACTAGTCCTAGCCGGAAGTGGAGGAGGCGGAGTCGCGGACTCGGAGCGGGAAGTACAATGAAGGCAAAGCTGCGAGGCGAGCTGCTGGAGTCGGTCAGTTCAAGTGGCTGAGGACTGAGGCGAGGGCTCAGGGCTGGCTCTGGTCTGGCTGGGGAGTGGGACTGACTGAGTCTGTCACTGTAGTCTGTATCGGTGTGTGTCCGACCGAAGCAGCAGCGTCAGTCAGTGGAGTACTGGAGACTAGTGTAGTGGACAAGTGGAGACTGGAGTAAAAGTTATTTCATCTGTGTGTGTGAGGTATAGCCGGATCAAAGCATCTTCCCTAATCCCTATTCACACATATACCTGCTGAAGCCTGGCAGGCGCAGATGCATCATTTAATAGTGTGGTGTGGTAATGGTTAATGGCATTTTGGCGAAGACACAGCCACCTAATCCTATCTGAGGGGTCCAGACCCCTCAGATAGGATTAGGTGGCTGTGTCTTCGCCAAAATGCCATTAACCATTACCACACCACACTATTAAATAATGCAGCTGCGCCTGCCAGGCTTCAGCAAGTATATGTGTGAATAGGGAAGATGCTGAGATCCGGCTATACCTTACAGTGAGGTACAGCCGGATCTCAGCATCTTCCCTAATCCCTATTACACAGCCACCTAATCCTATCTGAGGGGTCTGTAGCACAAGAAGGTGAAAGTACATATCGTGGGGTGTGTATGTGTATTAGACAGAAAGTAGGGATATGTATCTTGTGTAGTTTGGGTATTAGGGAGAGTAAGGGGTATATATCTAGTGCTGATACAGAGCCGCTCTTCACCTACACGTGTATCAGCACTAGATAGATACACCTTACTCTCCCTAATACCCAAACTACACAAGATACATATCCCTACCTTCTGTCTAATACACATACACACCCCACGATATGTACTTTCACCTTCTTGTGTTACAGACCCCTGTACAACTTAACAATCTTCTTTAATACACAGATATTTATTCATACATTTCCTACACTGGCACAAATGCGTTACCAGTGACCAACACGTAACCGTCGCAAGTGCATGAGGAGCTGCGGATGTGGCGGCGAGGTCCGAGGGGTATGTGAGGGTGGGAGATCCGGGGGGGGGGGGGGGCCCATAAATTTTTTCTGCTATGGGGCCCAGTCATTTCTAGCTACGCCCCTGTTTTCCAGCTGAGGGAGAGAGGTGTAGCATGCACATGTAATGAGGGCCTTCCCAGAAAATGGGAGGGAGACTCCTCTCAGCTCCACCCTCTGTCAAATGGGGATAAAAATGACTGATTTTGAAGTTTAGTTAACAATTTGGAGATCCGATCGACATTGTTTTGTGTTACATGTTCTCCTATCCTCAGAACCACTGAATGGACTCTTATTAACCACTTCAACCCCCCTAGCTGAAACACCCTTAATGACCAGGCCACTTTTTACACTTCTGCACTACACTACTTTCACCGTTTATTGCTCGGTCATGCAACTTACCACCCAAATGAATTTTACCTCCTTTTCTTCTCACTAATAGAGCTTTCATTTGGTGGTATTTCATTGCTGCTGACATTTTTACTTTTTTTGTTATTAATCGAAATGTAATAATTTTTTTGCAAAAAAATGACATTTTTCACTTTCAGATGTAAAATTTTGCAAAAAAAACTACATCCATATATATTTTTGGCTAAATTTATTGTTCTACATGTCTTTGAAAAAAAAAAAATTTGGGTAAAAGTTATAGCGTTTACAAACTATGGTACAAAAATTTGAATTTCCACTTTTTGAAGCAGCTCTGACTTTCTGAGCACCTGTCATGTTTCCTGAGGTTCTACAATGCCCAGACAGTACAAACACCCCACAAATGACCCCATTTCAGAAAGTAGACACCCTAAGGTATTCGCTGATGGGCATAGTGAGTTCATAGAACTTTTTTCTTTTTTGTCACAAGTTAGCTGAAAATGATGATTTTTTTTTTTTCTTACAAAGTCTCATATTCCACCCTTGTTACAAAAAATAAAAACTTCCATGTACTCACTATGCCCATCACAAAATACCTTGGGGTGTCTTTTTTCCAAAATGGGGTCACTTGTGGGGTAGTTATACTGCCCTGGCATTTTAGGGGCCCAGATGCGTGAGAAGAAGTTTGAAATCAAAATGTTTAAAAAACCAGGCCGCAACGCAATAATTTTATTAACTTTATAATAACTTTTGAACAGAACATATAAACTTTAACTTTTTGAACTGAACGTTAACCTTTTTGCTTACTGGTGATTTTTTTATTTTTTTAGGTTTTTTACCTTTATAGGACAAACCTCTCCTTCCCCATGGGACAATGTGCAAAGCGCAAATCGCCCAAAGATGTGGCGAAGTACATTATGCACTTTATCCCAGGTTAATGGAAAGGTTTTCAGCAGCTCTGTGTGTAAATGGGCCCTAATTGCCCCGTGTGCCTGTCCTGGTGAGATGTGATCCCTATGCTAGGTGTACCTGTGTGTGGTACTTTCGGAAACACTCCCCTAAGCATAGGGCAGGGTGGTCAGGGCAGTCAGGACAGAAATAGCGGGTGTCACGCCTTATTCCACTCCTGCTACAGACACAACATCTTTTTCGGGGTGACGGTTGGGTTGAGGTACCAGCAACGGCATTGGGGAAATGTCGCTCGTGTAGACGGCTAACTACACTGGTGGATGGGGCCACGGAACCTCCTGGGTACAGGAGGTTCTCGATTATCTCTTCCTGAAATTTGAGGAAGGATCGTGTTCTCCCAGCCTTACTGTAGAGAACAAAACTATTATACAGAGCCAATTGAATCAAATATACAGACACCTTCTTATACCAGCGTCTGGTGCGGCGGGACACTAAATACGGAGACAACATCTGGTCATTGAAGTCCACCCCTCCCATGTGAAGGTTATAGTCGTGGACTGAGAGGGGCTTTTCAATGACATGGGTTGCTCGCTCAATTTGGATTGTCGTGTCTGCGTGAATGGAGGAGAGCATGTAAACGTCACGCTTGTCTCTCCATTTCACCGCGAGCAGTTCTTGGTTACACAAGGCAGCCCTCTCCCCCCTTGCAAGATGGGTGGTAACGAGCCGTTGGGGGAAGCCCGCGTGACTAGTTTGCGCGGTGCCACGGCAGCCAATCTGTTCTAGAAACAAATGCCTGAAGAGGGCCACACTTGTGTAGAAATTGTCCACATAAAGATGGTACCCCTTGCCAAATAAGGGTGACACCAAGTCCCAGACTGTATTCCCACTGCTCCCCAGGTAGTCAGGGCAACCAACCACCTCCAGGGTCTGATCTTTTCCCTCATAGACATGAAATTTGTGGGTATAGCCTGTGGCCCTTTCACAGAGCTTATACAATTTGACCCCATACCGGGCGCGCTTGCTTGGGATGTATTGTTTGAAGCCAAGGCGCCCGGTAAAATGTATTAGGGACTCGTCTACGCAGATGTTTTGCTCTGGGGTATACAAATCTGCAAATTTCTGGTTGAAGTGGTCTATGAGGGGCCGAATTTTGTGGAGCCGGTCAAAAGCTGGGTGGCCTCTGGGACGGGAGGTGGTGTTGTCGCTAAAGTGCAGGAACCGCAGGATGGTCTCAAATCGTGTCCTGGACATAGCAGCAGAGAACATGGGCATGTGATGAATTGGGTTCGTGGACCAATATGACTGCAATTCATGCTTTTTAGTTAGACCCATGTTGAGGAGAAGGCCCAGAAAAATTTTAATTTCAGAAACTTGGACTGGTTTCCACCGGAAAGACTGGGCATAAAAGCTTCCCGGGTTGGCGGTTATAAATTGTGTGGCATACCGATTTGTTTGTGCTACAACTAAGTCCAAGAGCTCTGCAGTCAAGAACAGCTCAAAAAATCCCAGGGCCGAACCGATCTAAGCCGTCTCAACCCGAACTCCAGACTGGGCGGTGAAAGGGGGAACTACAGGTGCGGCTGAAGTTGGGGACTGCCAATCAGAGTTTGCCAGCACCTCAGGGATTCTAGGGGGTCTATGGGCCCGACTTTGCGGTGGCTGCAACGGGGTAACTAATGCACGTGCCACCGTACCAGCTTCAACTGCCCTTCTGGTGCTCGCCACTTCACCATGTTGTACGGCAGTGCTGGTACTAGGTCCAGGATGGGCTGCGCTGCTGGTGTATGCCTCACTACGTAATCCGACAGCGCCAGCCCCACTCTGCTGCCCTTGAAGCGGATCCTGCGCAACCTGTGGTCTAGCAACATGGGGCCGGGTACGCCTGGTGCTATCAGGGACCTCAACCTCCTCGTCCGAACTTTGAGTCAGACAGCCACTGCTTTGTACAGGTTCGTATTCTGACCCGCTAGATTCATCAGATGAGGGTTCCCATTCCTCATCCGACTGGGTCAGAAGCCTGTAGGCCTCTTCGGAAGAATACCCCCTGTTTGACATTTGGGCAACTAAATTTAGGGGTATTCCCTGAGACTACCCAAGAAAAAAAGCAAGCCTGTCTTACAAATGGGAGGCTAGCGAAGTACCGGAGGCCGCTGCGGTTGATAAAAAATATCAAAACAGATTTTTTTTTATCGCCGCAGCGCTTGTGTAGTGAATGTGCAGTGATAAAAAAATAAATAAATTTTTGGTCACTGCGGCGGGGCGGGCGTGGGTGAACGCACGTGTGGGCGACCGATCAGGCCTGATCGGGCAAACACTGCGTTTTGGGTGGAAGGCGAACTAAGGTGACACTAATACTATTATAGATCTGACTGTGATCAGTTTTGATCACTTACAGATACTATAAAAGTACAAATGCTGATTAGCGATATGCTAATCAGCGAATAAGTGACTGCGGTGCGGAGGGCTGGGCGCTAACCGATCGCAAAACTACCTAACCAAGGGGCCTAAACTATCCTAAAACCAAACAGTCAATAACAGTGAAAAATAAAAATGTGACAGTTTACACTGATCACTTTTTTCCCTTTCACTAGTGATTGACAGGGGCAAGAAGGGGTGATCAAGGGGTTAATTGGGGTGCAAGGGGGTGATCTGGGGCTATGAGTGGTGTCAACACAGTGGCCCAGTCACAGAGTGGTGAGAGTGGGAATCGTATGAGGAATCGTATGAGTCATCAACACAGTGACCCAGTCACAGAGAGGTGAGGGTGGGAATCTCATGAGGAATCGTATGAGGAATCACATGTGTCATCAATATGGTGGCCCAGTCACAGAGTGGTGAGGGTGGAAATAGCATGAGTAATCACATGAGAAATCGCATAAGGAATCGCATAAGGAATCGCATGAGGAATCGCATGAGTCGTCAACACAGTGGCCCAGTCACAGAATGCTGAGGGTGGGAATCGCATGAGGAATCACATGAAGAATCACATGTGTTGTCAACACAGTGGCCCAGGCACAGAGTGGTGAGGGTAGGAATCAGATGAGGATTCAGATGAGGAATCAGATGAGGAAGGCCCAGTCAGAGTGAAAAAGTGGCAGCAGCATGAGGAGACCACAGAGTGGCCTAGTGAGAGAGTGGTGAGGTGATAGCAGCATGAGGTGACCACAGAGTGGCCTAGTGACAGAGTGGTGAGGTGGCAGCAGCATGAGGAGACCACAGAGTGGCCTAGGGACAGAGTGGTGAGATAGCAGCAGCATGAGGAGACCACAGAGTGGCCTAGGGACAGAATAGGGAGGTGGTAGCAGCATGAGGAGACCACAGAGTGGCCTAGGGACAGAGTAGTGAGGTGGCAGCAGCATGAGGAGACCGCAGAGTGGCCCAGTGACAGAGTGGTGAGGTGACAGCAGCATAAGGAGACCACAGAGTGGCCTAGTGACAGAGTGTTGAGGTGGCAGCAGCATGAGGAGACCACAAAGTAGCCCAGTGACAGCTATGGCATACATAGGCATCGGCCAACTGACTACATAGGATGTCTTGAAAGTAGCTCAGTTTGTTCTCACTCTCAGCGGGTTTAAAAAAGCCCCCATTTTGGACCTGTAGCAAGGGTCTTACATGGAGAGCCAGTAGTCATCCCTCTGGGGAATGGTGACAATTCGCTGTCACTACGCAAGCAAGTGAGCATGCAGCTGGCCATTTGCGCAAGTGAGTCAGAGAGACTCCCTGCCTCCATCTCTACTGCATACTGCCACGGTGTGTCTGGGCCTCGTCTTCCTCATCACTCTGTAGCTCCTCCGGCTGCTCCTGCTCCTCCTCTCCTATCACCTATGTAGAAAAACCACCCATTTCTCTACGCATTGCTTGTGCTTGAATGTCTTCCTCCTCCTCCTCTAGTTCAGCCCCCATAGGGCTCCTGTGGCTGTGAGAGTCGCCACATCTATTGTCCCCTGGCCAGACAGATTTAGCAGCATCTGCTCAAAGACAAGAAGCAGTGGAATGACGTTGTTCATCCTATAGTCCTAGTGACTGACAAATAAAGTGGCCTCCTCAAAAGTCCCAAGCAAACGAAAGGTGTCACGCATGAGCTGCCGCTAGCTAACATCAAAGTTACACAGGGGAGTACCTCTGTCCGCCTGTATCATCAAGAAATCGTTTATAGCCTTTCTCAGTTCATATAGTCGGTCCAACATATGGAGGGTGGAGTTTCAACAGGTGGAAACATAGCATATCAGCTGATGTTGGGGAACATTATTCTGCCTTTGTAGCTCAAGGAGGGTGTGCTTGCAGTATAAGAGTGGCTGAAGTGAATGTACAGAATCCAGGCCATTTTCAGGATGTCTTTCAGATGGGAACCTCTTTACAATCAGATTGAACAAGTGCACCATACAGGGCGTATGGCTCAGACCTCCTTGATTCAGCATCAACACTATGTTCTTCCTGTTGTCAGTCACACTCTGATGTTAAGTTGTCGAGGAGAAACCAGGATTCAATTTCTTGATGAAGGACGTGGAGCAGTTTCTCCGCTGTGTGACTCGTTCTCCCAGGCAAACTAGGTGCAGAACAGCATGACAACGCCTTGCCCTGTGTATGTGGTATGATGGAGCAGTACTGTGAATTGTCCCTGCAGTGGAGGCTGATGACACGGTGGAGGATGAGGAGGCAGAGGCAAATATTGTCTCAGGGCTAGTGATGTCGCGAACATGAAATTTTCCGTTCGCGTGCAGCGAACGCGAATTTCTGCAAATGTTCGTGAACGTGCGAACCGCAATAGACTTCAATAGGAATTTGAAAACCCACAGGGACTCTTTGTGGCCACAATAGTGATGGAAAAGTGTGGTAAGTTGAAATCGCAATGCGATTTATAGAACTTGAATTAATCGCATTGCGATTTCAACTTTCTCAAATCCGATAGTCCATTCTAGCATGGAGTCGTTCCCATGGTGATGGGGACGTTCCATTAGCACAGAAGTCAGCAGAAGTTCTAAGTTGAAATCGCAATGCCATTAACTCAAGTTCTATCAATCGCATTGCAATTTCAACTTAGAGCTTCTGCCGACTTCCGTGCTCATGGAGCGTCCCCATCACCATGGGAACGGCTCCATGCTAGAATGTACTGTCGGATTTGAGAAAGTTGTAATCGCAATGCGATTAATGCAGGTTATATTAATCACATTGCGAATTCAACTTAGAGCTGCTGGGTTCCTAATGGTTGTATTGCTAGAATATAACGAAGATTGAGAATATAGTGCTATATTCGATCTAAGTTGTAATCGCAATGCGATTAATGCAGGTTACATTAATCGCATTGCGAATTCAACTTAGAGCTGCTGGGTTCCTAATGGTTGTTTTGCTAGTATATAACGAAGATTGAGAATATAGTGCTATATTCGTTATATTCGTCAATTCTAGCAATTCAACCATTAGGAACTTAGCTCTAAGTTGAATTCGCAATGCAATTAATATAACCTGCATTATTCGCATTGCGATTACAACTTAGATCTGAGTTCCTAATGGTTGTATTGCTAGAATTGACAACAAATATAACACTATATTCTCAATCTTCGTTATATTCTATCAATATAACCATTAGGAACCCAGCTCTAAGTTGTAATCGCAATGTGATTAACATAACCTGTATTAATCGCATTGCGATTACAACTTTGTGACACTGCAGCTTCAGAATTAATCTAAGATGGATGCTGTCCTTGCTTTTTGATAGGCGGTGGGAGGGTCTGGGAGGGAGGGTCTGCTGCTGATTGGCTGGAATGTGTCTGCTGACTGTGAGGTACAGGGTCAAAGTTTGCTCAATGATGACATATAGGAGGCGGACCGAACATCGCATATGTTCGCCCGCCGCGGCGAACGCGAACACATGATATTCGCCGGAAACTGTTCGCCGGCAAATTTTTCAGGACATCTCTACTCAGGACCAACTGTGTTAAAACGTGAAGGCGGCAGTGGCGTCACCTGGTCAAGTTGCTTGTGTGGCTAGGCAGGAACCACATTTACCCAGTGGGCCATAAAGGACATATATTGTCCTTAACCGTGGTTACAGCTCAACACGTCGACACTACCGTGCACTTTGGCAGACACCGCCAGACTCAAGGACTGGCTTACTTTCTGTTCAACATAGATGTGCAGGCTGGTACTGCATTTTTCACAAATGATGGCTTGGGACTCTCCACCTCGGCTCGACACAAGGTGCAGAGTCCACCTCTTAGAAAGGGAGGGACTGCAGCACCAACCAGCAACTTGGCCAGGAGCATATTCAGCTTCTGCGCCGTTGGATGAGTGCACGTGCACTGTTGTCTCTTGGCAGTCGCTTCGGTGATCAATTGCTGATGAAAAGACTGACGAGGAGTAGGAGGATGAGCAGCAGGAGCATCAGGACCAGTAGATGATGGGAAGGACAGACAGCTCCCTTAGGCTAAGGTGGTGGAGCCTAGACTGCAGGAAAGGGTTGCATGCCACTGGGTAATGCCGCAATTGCTGCAGCAGGCTGGACCACAGTTCTCCCAGGTCACTTTATGGAGATGCTGGGCCATGGTGCCAACATTGTACCGTTGCCAAGTTTCATCTTTTGCCCACAGATTTGGCAAATGGCCATGTTTACTCCCTCTAGCGGCTTGACAAAAATCTGCCAGACCGCCAAGTATGGCATTTTTCCTCCAACATTCCGCGCTGACTGCCTGCTACAGCTGCCTCCGTGAACCACTGTGTCGCTACTTTCCGGGCAGGTAGGCTCCTGCGAAGCGGGCGGTCTACCCTGGGCATGTTTTGCTCCCGACCTTCCACTGCTGCCACCCTGCTGACTTACGGCCACGCTACTACATTGCTGGCTCAGCCACTGCCTCACGTGCAAGCTGCCACCCTCTTCTCCTGATGATGATGAAGCCCCTTTTTCACCCAGCTCCCAAGTGCGATCGGCTATATCATCATCCCCTACTGATTGCATGTCACAGATGTCCCCTCAACAGTCTCAGTGCCAGGTGCCTGACTGCTCACAATACCAGCTCCCATGCGACTCTCATTGTCACTACTTGCCCGCCTACTGGAGGAAGCGGCGGATGTCTCCTCCAGATCTTGGCTGGGCAGTAGCTGCTGACTCTCCTCTAGTAGCTAGTCCTCGCTGAAAATGGCTGTATAACAATGTATGTTCACTGCAGAACGGCTAATAAGACTTACATATATTTCTTATTAATACAACCCACAAATGGCTGTATAACAATGTACCAAATTTTTCGCCCTATAAGACGCACTTTTTTCGCTTACTTCATTCATAAAGTGGGAGGAGCAGGCGTGTGATGTAGTGAGCGACATTATGCTGCCGCCAGGCCTGCTACTGGAGTTTCAAGTGAGTACTACGTGGATTGCGATACTGCTTCAGAGGATTTCTATAGTTTAACAAAGCTCCCATGCCTACAGGTTGCATATGAATACTACAGTGAGCAGGGCCCGGTGTATAGAATACAGTGACTACACCGGGTCCCGCTGCCATTCCAATATCAGTTTCCGGCCCCCGCCCCCTGTATTGGGGGTCATTCACTATTAACACAGGGACACTTTTATGGGGGATCTGTGGATGACGCATATATAGCATACGATGATATATATATGTCATCCACAGATCCCCCACATATCAGTGTCATCCACAGATCCCCCATAACAGTGTCATCCACAGATCCCTCCATAACAGTGTCATCCACAGATCCCCATAACAGTGCCATTCACAGACCCCCAATAACACTGCATATCCACAGATCCCCCATAACAGTGCCATCCACAGATGCCCCCATAACATGTCATCCACAGATCCCCATAACAGTGTCATCCACAGATCCCCTCCATAACAGTGTCATCCACAGATCCCCCATAATAGTGTCTTCCACAGACCACCATTAGTTCAAAACCCACCAAAAGCACACCTTTTGGTTCAAAATATTATTTTTCTTACTTTCCCCCTCAAAAACCTATGTGCGTCTTATGGGCCGGTGTGTCTTATAGGGTGAAAAATACGGTAAATTCACTGCAGAGCAGCTAATAAGACATATGTATATTTCCTATTAATACACCCCATACATGGCTGTATCACGCAGCACTTGCACCTCAATGACAAGCAAGGTTTGCTGGAATTACTGATCTATCATATTGTACAAACCTAAAAGCATCAGTATAACAGCAATTTGGATCCCCAGTTAGTGCAGCAAGGTGTAATAGTAATCACTCCTATTTCCCAGGCTGTAAACACTCCCCTATTGGTCCCTGCTCTCTCCCTATAGTGTGGATAATGCCTCCATATCCTTTCCTTACACATTGAATGATCTTTCCCTTAACTCCTAAATGTTTTTTTTTATATTTTATTGCAGAAAAAAGTATTTCCTAACACTGTCCCTAGCATCTGTCTCGTCTCTCCCTGCACTAAGCACAGTGGAAAATAGCTGAATCAAGGATGGCTGAGGCTATTTACAGGGCTGTGAAATCACAGGGACTGGCTGCTGATTGGCTGCATGCATGGCATTGTGGGTGATCCCTCGTTCTCAGAGTTCTTAGCTCCATATTCTAACATGTGCAGCAGCCATGAAGTGTGACCATGAAGCGTGAGGAAATTCGACATCGGTGCAAATTGATTTTTTTCTGAAATTCGGATCGAATTCCACTTCGTCAACTTTGATTCGCTCATCTCTAACTAAGAACCTTTCTGTTTTACCCTATGTATTTCTATTACGTCTTTGTACTGTACATTTTTTAATACATTTTAATACATTTAGTACATAATTTTATAATACTCTTGCACACAAACGTTTTTTTTTCGTTTATGTTCTGTTTTTTTTGAGTTCCATATATGGATCGTATGCAGAACCATTCATTTCAAAGGATCCGCAAAAAAAAAAGGAAGGTACTCTGCATGCCTTCCGTTTCCGTATTTCAGTTTTTCCGTTCTGTTCAAAGATAGAACATGTCCTATTATTGTCCGCATAATGGACAAGGATAGTAGTGTTCTATCAGGGGCCAGCTGTTCCATTCGGCAAAAACAAAAATGCACACGGACGTCATCCGTGTTTTTTGCGGATCCGTTTTTTGCAGACCGCAAAATACTGAAAAAGCCATACGGTCGTGTGCAAGAGGCCTAAAGCACATCTTTAATGGTTTTGTGCCCTGAACGAGCCCAGTAACCTCTTTTTTTAAGTATGTGAGTGCACTTTGTGTTACCGTGTGTCTGCTATTGGTGTGGCTAGTCCCTCTGTGAGCCAGCTTTCGAGTTTGGTGCTGTGTTTTCTATGTATGAAATATGGTAGTTTCGGAGGTAATTGTAACCAGGAGCCTGTCAGCATATACGGTAATACTGCCCATGGTACGAGTAGCATGAATTGAGGTGTTTCTTACTTTATCTTAGCTATTCTCTATGAACACTGCAAGCTAACCTATTCTAGACAGAGCATTGTGTTAATGATTTCATTTATGCAAACTTTCACATCTCAATTAAAAAAGGCCATGTTTTCATGGACCTTGGCTTATAAATATGTATCAACATGGGGAAGTAAAAGGAGAGCAGACTGGTATAATGCAATGTATCTATAGAATCTCTGTTAAGTAAGAACTGGCTTCGGAATTTGATGCAGACTGAAGCAAACAGAATAATAGAGTTTGACATGCATCAGGGAGCCTGCATTCAGCTCATCCAAAGTGCTATTCTACTCGCTCCGCAGAACAGAAAATTCTTCCGCCTTGCATGTTTATATATATATATATATATATATATATATATATATATATATATATTGTACTAAAGTCTATGTATTGCTGATATGAACTTGTAAAATGATTGATGACACCAACATTTTACCAACAGATTTATTCATGAGATGAACTGAATGTGCTTTTCAAAAAGTACAACCCAAAGCTAAATTGAAGTATCATTTCATTTACATAAGCAATAATAAAAAAAGCAAGTTTGAATCTCTAAAATAGCGATGTTCCCAGAAACTCATGGAATATGAAAAGGAACAAGAAAATACAAAAGAAACGGATACAAAGGGAATGTTAGAATTAAATGAAAGGACCTACTATACAGGATTGGCTAACGGAAGTCTTAACTATTAGCCGGTTCTAGAAACTTAAGTGGACTATTGCCGGCAGCCTCAAAAAGTACCTCGGGATCTGGACCAAGTGGTGTGATTATGTCTCTACAAATAAAATATCTAAACATTTTGACTGAAATATCTCCTTAACATTTGACTTTTCTTTTTTCCTTCCTTTCTTTCTTAGATTACTCACTAAGAACATGTGACAATTTTTTGTTCCCCACTGTTTGACCCCTTGTTTTGTTTTTCCTTCCCCTCCCCTTCCTTTCCCCTTTCCTTCCTTACCCTTCACCATTATACAAGTCCGCCCTTGACTGACTTATATTGGGTTATCCAAATGATCCTCATATTCAATAAATGCTCTCCTTGTTATGAAGCTTGAATAGATTACACATTAGATGTTAATCAGTAGAAGTGTCTATTTCCTCACTTGTGATTCTTCTATTTTTTTTGCTCAGAACTAGGAAGTAATATCTTTTTGTTGTTATAATAGGATATATAGCTCACAAACATGTATCTGTAATAGTGATTGTTACCTCATTTTATACTTTTGTAAGCCTTTATCGATCTTATTATGCTTGCTAATAAAACAAAAATTTACAAGAATTAAATGAAAGGGAAACAAAGTTGCAGTAATAGCATGTGAGGTAACTTGGAAAGCATGAGGAATTTTAAGTGCACGTGTCACTTTCCAAAGCACCACCACATTGTGAAATCTAAACATAGAAATACACACTTCAATGAAATAGCCATTTACCTATGGAAAAAATCCAGAGATTCATTGTCTAATTCCACAAGGGTTGAATATGACATTACTAATAAAATAATTTTAACAAAACAGCAAATTACAGCCGAGCTTGTGAAGAACCATTAATAATAAATAATAATAATAATAATAATAACCATTAATGCTGCTCAACAGGAGGAATGTAATAATATTCAATTGTGAGGATAACATTTTGCCAAGCATTGTTATTAGTTCTGAAACATGTCACTGGTGGCTGTTAAAGGAACAAGACACTTATACCATTCAAATACAGGAAATAAAATGCTGTAGGTTCTATTAGGCTATTGCACTGTTATGAAAACATTTACTTTATTTATTTACTTTACACACTTATATGGCATCGCTATATTCCGCAGCACTTTACAGACATTAGCATCAAGCTGTCCCCAATGGGTCTCACAATCTAAGTTCCCTATTAGTATGTCTTTAGAGTGTGGGAGGAAACCAAAATACCTGGAGGAAACCCACGCAAACACGGGGAGAACATACAAACTCCATGGAGATGTTGTTCTTTGTCAGATTTGAACCTAGGACCCTGTTGCAAATATTGATATTAATTTGGGTCCAGCTCTTCCCCCTCCCTGGTGAGTCCTGTGTAGTGTTGAGTGCAAATATTCGAATAGCAAATATCGCAACTTGGCTAATTCGCAAATATTTCGAATATAGTGCTATATATTCGCTATATCGAATATTCGTCATTTTTTTTACATCTGAAAACATGATTCCTCCCTGCTTCTTTCTTGTGGGTCAATGAGTCATTGGCCCACAAGCAACTTAAGCAGGAAGGAATCATGTTTTCATATGGAAAATAAAATGATGAATATTCTAAAAAACAAATATATAGTAATATAGTAAATATATTCGTTATTTAGAATATTCAATTTTGTTTTCCCAATCTGTACAGTTGTTCGCATACTCCTCCCCGACAAGCGTCCCCGTCACCATGGGAACACCTGTGGGTTAGAGAATACCATCGGATCTGAGTTTTCCCTGAGATTGTGAAAACTCATATCCGATGGTATATTCCAACCCACAGGCATTCCCATGGTGAAGGGGACGCTTGTCGGGGAGGAGTATGCCAAAGTGGAATAACAGTACACATTGAAAAAAAAAAAAAAGACAAATATTCTAAATAACAAATATATTCACTATATTGCTATAACTTAGTTTTTTAGAATATTCGTCATATTCTAAGACAAGAATATATAGCAATATAGCGAATATTTGTCAAATACACATATAGACTGCAATTTAGCTAATATAGCGCTATAGTATTTTTTTTTTAATAGTGTACATTGTTTCCAAATCTGAAGTTCAGAAGAGACAAAACAAATTAGACTATAAAAAAAAAGATTATAGCACTATATTAGCTAACTTGCAGTCTATATGTGTATTTTACGAATATTCACTATATTGCTATAAATTAGTTTTTCAGAATATTTGTCATATTCTAAAATAAGAATATGTAGCAATATAGCGAATATTTGTAAAATACACATATTAGCCAATAGCCATAGCCAACCAATAGGAATGTTGTCTTATACAGTTAAAAAAAAAAAAAAAGACAAAAAAGAGCAATACGCAAATAATGAAATCGAATATTATTCACAATAAATAGAATAATGGCAAATATTCAATATCAACGAATATAAGACGAATATTCAATTGAATATTCTCAAAATATAGCAAAATCGAATATGGCACCTGTGTGCACATCTGTGTCTGGTCATCTAGGGACTTTGAAGTTGTCTTCTAGCTAGTCATACCTCAGCAAGCCCAGATAACACAGGGCTGGCATCATAAAACTCAAGAATCTAGCTATACTCAGATCCTCCACAGTGACATCAGAGGATGAGGGGATCAATATAGAAACATAACTGGGTGTCATTTCTTGGGGCTCACAGAAGTAGTGAAGCTTTGTCCTGGTTTTCTGCTTGCCCAGTTTAAGGTTTCTGGTTTATTTACTTTTATTTTAGAAACTGTTGTGCATTCTATTTCTGTATGTATATTGTAACATATTTTGTACTATATATATATATATATATATATATATATATATATATGATATATATATTATATATATATATATATATATATATATATATATATATCTTTTCGTGTCCCTGTGGATCCATATACAAAGCAGAAGTTTAGGCTACTTTCACACTAGTGTTTTTGCTGAATCCGTCAGAGCTCAGCAAAAATGCTTCCGTTACTGATAACACAACCATCTGGATCCGTCATAAACTCCATTGAAAGTCAATGGGGGATGGATTAATTTTCGATTGTGTCAGATTGTGTCAGAGTTAAACCGATCCGTCCCCATTGACTTGTGGGTCATGACGGATGCGTTTTGCTCTGCATCTCATAAAGGAAAGAAAACCACAGCTTGCTGCGGTCTGCTCTCTGGTATGGGAACACAACCAAATGGAAAGGAATGCTTTTTGGAGCATTCCATTCAGTTACATTTTTTGTCCCCATCTCCTATGACGGATCTCAATACCGGAAAATAGAAACGCTAGTGTGAAAGTAGCCTTATACAACAATACCAGGAGACAGAAGCTGCAGAACACCAAGCTGAGCGAGAAGATTGCAATGCTAAAAGGATGTATCAGCTGGAGCTTGCTAAACCCACAACCTGAGAGACTAGTATTCACAGGCCCGTGTAGAGCATTTCCCTGTTTGTGAAAATGATGGAGATCTGGATACCTACTTGTGGAGATTTGAGTAAACCTGCAGACAGTACAAACTGACCCGCAGTCAGTGGGTGCCCTAGAAGCATTTGCAGATATTCCTACTGAGATGGATCAGATTTATGATGCAATCAAAAGTGCAGTGCTGCATCGTTTTAACATTACCCCAGAGGCTCACATACAAAAATTCAGAAGCTTAAAGCGCAATGTTTCTGACAACTGGAGGATGGAGGATTTCACAATTTATCCCAGTGCCTGTGGGGAAGATACCAGTTTTCCATGTGCTGCAGCCATAGCCACATAGAGAAGAAAGGGCCCCATAGCAAGGATAAAACCAGGCCCCCAACACAGGACAGAAGGGTTTCCGCCTAAACCCATGGAAAATAATGCACTAAAGCAATAAATGCAAACATAATACATGGACTAAGCCCTCAATCTAAGGATAAAATCTGAGACTTGTAGCCAATATATTTTGATCAAAATATACATCTTTGATCAAAACATCTTTGCCCACCTACCCAGGTGGTCTCATTCAGGCAGGTTCTACTCTAAACCTACCTATGCCATTGGGCATCTATATTCAGGACAGAAGACCCTGCACATTTAGTGTGCTGCTCCTAGTCACCTCTGTGTGCATCAGCAGCCAACGAGAGGAGGGGCACACACAGCTATATATACATAGAAACATAGAATGTGTCGGCAGATAAGAACCATTTGGCCCATCTAGTCTGCCCAATATACTAAGTACTATGGATAGCCCCTGGCCCTATCTTATATAAAGGACGGCCTTATGCCTATCCCATGCTTGCCTAAATTCCTTCACTGTATTTGCAGCTACTACTTCTGCAGGAAGGCTACTCCATGCATCCACTACTCTCTCAGTAAAGTAATACTTCCTGATATTACTTTTAAAACTTTGCCCCGCTAATTTAAAACTATGTCCTTTTGTAGCAGTTTTTCTTCTTTTAAATATTCTCTCCTCTTTTACCTTGTTGATTCCCTTTATGTATTTAAACGTTTCAATCATATCCCCTCTGTCTCGTCTTTCTTCCAAGCTATACATGCTATACCTCCTTAATCAAGGCCGCCTGTTAGGTGGGACAAAAGTGCACATGAATGCTACTCCCATAATATAATTGCATTCACACCTGAAGGTGCCACTCCTTCAAGACAAATCAAAAAATTTAGCAGGATGTTTTGTATCTTTTTTCCATGATTTTTTTTATTTGTCTTGAAGGAGTGGAGCCTTCAGGTCTGAATGCGCTTCTATCCTAGTAATAGCATTCATGTGCACTTTTGCCCCACATACAGTCGTGGCCAAAAGTTTTGAGAATTACATAAATATTGGAAATTGGAAAAGTTGCTGCTAAAGTTTTTATAATAGCAATTTGCATATACTCCAGAATGTTATGAAGAGTGATCAGATGAATTGCATAGTCCTTCTTTGCCATGAAAATTAACTTAATCTCAAAACTAACTCAGGTGAGAATGTTGACGAGCACAAGGCTGGAGATCATTATGTCAGGCTGATTGGGTTAAAATGGCAGACTTGACCTTTTAAAAGGAGGGTAATGTTTGAAATCATTGTTCTTCCATTGTTAACCATGGTGACCTGCAAAGAAATGCGTGCAGCCATCATTGCATTTTATAAAAATGGCTTCACAGGCAAGGATATTGTGGCTACTAAGATTGTACCTCAATCAACAATTTATAGGATCATCAAGAACTTCAAGGAGAGAGTTTCAATTCTTGTTAAGAAGGCTTCAGGGCATCCAAAAAAGTCCAACAAGCGCCAGGATCGTCTCCTAAAGAGGATTCAGCTGCGGGATCGGAGTTCCACCAGTGCAGAGCTTGCTCAGGAATGGCAGCAGGCAGGTGTGAGCGCATCTGCACGCACAGTGAGGCAAAGACTTTTGGAAGATGTCCTGGTGTCAAGAAGGGTAGCAAAGAAGCCACTTCTCTCCAAAAAAAAACATCAGGGACAGATTGATCTTCTGCAGAAAATATGGTGAATGGACTACTGAGGACTGGGGCAAAGTCATATTCTCCGATGAAGCCTCTTTCCGATTGTTTGGGGCATCAGGAAAAAGGCTTGTCCGGAAAAGAAAAGGTGAGCGCTACCATCAGTCCTGTGTCATGCCACCAGTAAAGCATCCTGAGACCATTTATGTGTGGGGTTGCTTCTCAACCAAGGGAGAGGGCTCACTCACAATTTTGCCCAAAAACACAGCCATGAATAAAGAATGATACCAAAACACCCTCCCAACAGCAACTTCCTCCAACAAACCAACAACAGTTTGGTGACGAATAGAGTTGAGCGAACACCTGGATGTTCGGGTTCGAGAAGTTCGGCCGATCCGAACTTCGTCCCGAACCTGAACCCCATTGAAGTCAATGGGGACCCGAACTTTTCGGCACTAAAAAGGCTGTAAAACAGCCCAGGAAAGAGCTAGAGGGCTGCAAAAGGCAGCAACATGTAGGTAAATCCCCTGCAAACAAATGTGGATAGGGAAATGAATTAAAATAAAAATTAAATAAATAAAAATTAACCAAAATCAATTGGAGAGAGGTTCCATAGCAGAGAATCTGACTTCCCGTCACCCACCACTGGAACAATTCTAGTAAGAAGCAGGGCGGCAATACCAGAGGGTTAGACGGATCGTTAGTGATAGGGATATGTGTCAAACAAGATTAGACGATATGACCAATAAATTTAGAGAGCGAGGCTACCCCCCTGATCTATTGAAAATACAGCGTAATAAAGCTGAGATTACACCACCAGATAGAACTAAGAAAGAAACAAGGATCCCCTTAGTGATTAAATACCATCCCTGGTCCCAGCGCCTTAGGACTATTGTTAATCAACATTGGCACATATTATCTAAGTCCTATCCACGGATAGGAGAGTTCCAGAGGCCACCCATGATATGCTATAAACGGGCAGAAAATATTAGGGATAAAATAGTCCGGGCGGATGTGGGAAGTAATAAAATAGAAAGAGGACAGAGTACTTTATCTACACCTAGACGGGGCACTTTTCCTTGTTTAAACTGTGTCAATTGTTCCAGCGTTATAAAGGGTTCATGTTTCTCCCACCCTCACTCAGGTGAAAATATTCCAATAAGGGGCACGTTCACTTGTGATAGTAGATTTGTGGTTTACATTCTTAAATGTCCATGTGGATTACTATATGTGGGGGAAACCTCAATGAGAATGAAGGACAGACTAAGTAAACACAAATCTACTATCCGTAAACAGAATTTATTACTCCCAATACCCCTTCATTTTTATGATAAAAAACACAACATCTCGCAGTTGAGGTATCAGATTATTGAAGGTGTATCATTACCCCGTCGAGGGGGTGACAGAAATAAATTGTTATTGAAAAGGGAGGCTTACTGGATCCATCGTCTTCAGACAATGGAGCCCAGGGGCCTCAATCGTGAGTACAATGTGTCCTGCTTCCTATAAGGCATTCGGCCTTATGCAATCTGATAAATATATTTCTTTTTTTCTTCAGCGTGATTAATCACTGCAAGAATGGACTATGTGACTGAAAATCTTCGCCAGTATAGAGTGGATATGTTTTTTGCGAATTTTCAATTGCGAATTTTCAGTTGCGAATTTTTAGTTGCGAATTTTCAATTGCGAATTTTCAATTTTCAATTGCGAATTTTCAGTTGCGAATTTTCAATTGCGAATTTTTCAATGCGAATTTTTCATTGCGATTATTTGATATGCGAATTTTATTTAATGAGGGAGGCGGAGCTTCTTTGATGATGTCAGTTCCTTTGTGTTTCATTTATGTATAAATAGCTGGAGTGTAAGATGTTTTATGCAGTCTGATGAAAGCACATCTGTGCTGAAACGCGTCACTATGCCATTTTGAATATGTGACTGAATAAATCTACATTGTGATCTACATCAGCGAAGTGCCGGTCCTTTCCTTTGAAACCACCACTGGAACAGTCCATTCTCAGATATTTAGGCCCCGGCACCCAGGCAGAGGAGAGAGGTCCCGTAACAGAGAATCTGTCTTCATGTCAGCAGAGAATTAGTCTGCATGTCATAGCAGAGAATGAGGCTTCACGTCAGCCACCACTGCAACAGTCCATTGGCATATATTTAGGCCCAGCACCCAGGCAGAGGAGGGAGGTCCCGTAACAGAGAATCTGTCTTCATGTCAGCAGAGAATTAGTCTGCATGTCATAGCAGAGAATGAGGCTTCACGTCAGCCACCACTGCAACAGTCCATTGGCATATATTTAGGCCCAGCACACACACAGGCAGAGGAGAGAGGTCCCGTAACAGAGAATCTGGCTTCATGTCAGCAGAGAATCAGTCTGCATGTCATAGCAGAGAATGAGGCTTCACGTCAGCCACCACTGCAACAGTCCATTGGCATATATTTAGGCCCAGCACACACACAGGCAGAGGAGAGAGGTCCCGTAACAGAGGATCTGGCTTCATGTCAGCAGAGAATCAGTCTGCATGTCATAGCAGAGAATCAGGCTTCACGTCAGCCACCACTGCAACAGTCCATTGTCATAAATTTAGGCCCAGCACCCAGGCAGAGGAGAGAGGTCCCGTAACAGACAATCTGGCTTCATGTCAGCAGAGAATTAGTCTGCATGTCATAGCAGAGAATGAGGCTTCACGTCAGCCACCACTGCAACAGTCCATTGGCATATATTTAGGCCTAGCACACAGGCAGAGGAGAGAGGTCCCGTAACAGACAATCTGGCTTCATGTCAGCAGAGAATCAGTCTGCATGTCATAGCAGAGAATGAGGCTTCACGTCAGCCACCACTGCAACAGTCCATTGGCATATATTTAGGCCCAGCACACACACAGGCAGAGGAGAGAGGTCCCGTAACAGAGGATCTGGCTTCATGTCAGCAGAGAATCAGTCTGCATGTCATAGCAGAGAATCAGGCTTCACGTCAGCCACCACTGCAACAGTCCATTGTCATAAATTTAGGCCCAGCACCCAGGCAGAGGAGAGAGGTCCCGTAACAGACAATCTGGCTTCATGTCAGCAGAGAATTAGTCTGCATGTCATAGCAGAGAATGAGGCTTCACGTCAGCCACCACTGCAACAGTCCATTGGCATATATTTAGGCCTAGCACACAGGCAGAGGAGAGAGGTCCCGTAACAGACAATCTGGCTTCATGTCAGCAGAGAATCAGTCTGCATGTCATAGCAGAGAATGAGGCTTCACGTCACCCACCACTGCAACAGTCCATTGGCATATATTTAGGCCTAGCACACAGGCAGAGCAGAGAGGTCCCGTAACAGACAATCTGGCTTCATGACAGCAGAGAATCAGTCTGCATGTCATAGCAGAGAATGAGGCTTCACGTCACCCACCACTGCAACAGTCCATTGGCATATATTTAGGCCTAGCACACAGGCAGAGGAGAGGTTCATTCAACTTTGGGTAGCCTCGCAATATAATGGTAAAATGAAAATAAAAATAGGATTGAATGAGGAAGTGCCCTGGAGTCCAATAATATATGGTTATGGGGAGGTAGTTAATGTCTAATCTGGACAAGGGACGGACAGGTCCTGTGGGATCCATGCCTGGTTCATTTTTATGAACGTCAGCTTGTCCACATTGGCTGTAGACAGGCGGCTGCGTTTGTCTGTAATGACGCCCCCTGCCGTGCTAAATACACGTTCAGACAAAACGCTGGCTGCCGGGCAGGCCAGCACCTCCAAGGCATAAAAGGCTAGCTCTGGCCACGTGGACAATTTAGAGACCCAGAAGTTGAATGGGGCCGAACCATCAGTCAGTACGTGGAGGGGTGTGCACACGTACTGTTCCACCATGTTAGTGAAATGTTGCCTCCTGCTAACACGTTGCGTATCAGGTGGTGGTGCAGTTAGCTGTGGCGTGTTGACAAAAGTTTTCCACATCTCTGCCATGCTAACCCTGCCCTCAGAGGAGCTGGCCGTGACACAGCTGCCTTGGCGACCTCTTGCTCCTCCTCTGCCTTGGCCTTGGGCTTCCACTTGTTCCCCTGTGACATTTGGGAATGCTCTCAGTAGCGCGTCTACCAACGTGCGCTTGTACTCGCGCATCTTCCTATCACGCTCCAGTGCAGGAAGTAAGGTGGGCACATTGTCTTTGTAGCGTGGATCCAGCAGGGTGGCAACCCAGTAGTCCGCACAGGTTAAAATGTGGGCAACTCTGCTGTCGTTGCGCAGGCACTGCAGCATGTAGTCGCTCATGTGTGCCAGGCTGCCCAGGGGTAAGGACAAGCTGTCCTCTGTGGGAGGCGTATCGTCATCGTCCTGCCTTTCCCCCCAGCCACGCACCAGTGATGGACCCGAGCTGCGTTGGGTGCCACCCCGCTGTGACCATGCTTCATCCTCATCCTCCTCCACCTCCTCCTCATCCTCGTCCTCCTCGTCCTCCAGTAGTGGGCCCTGGCTGGCCACATTTGTACCTGGCCTCTGCTGTTGCCAAAAACCTCCCTCTGAGTCACTTCGAAGAGACTGGCCTGAAAGTGCTAAAAATGACCCCTCTTCCTCCTCCTCCTCCTCCTCCTCCTGGGCCACCTCCTCTTCCATCATCGCCCTAAGTGTTTTCTCAAGGAGACATAGAAGTGGTATTGTAACGCTGATAACGGTGTCATCGCCACTGGCCATGTTGGTGGAGTACTCGAAACAGCGCAACAGGGCACACAGGTCTCGCATGGAGGCCCAGTCATTGGTGGTGAAGTGGTGCTGTTCTGTAGTGCGACTGACCCGTGCGTGCTGCAGCTGAAACTCCACTATGGCCTGCTGCTGCTCGCACAGTCTGTCCAGCATGTGCAAGGTGGAGTTCCACCTGGTGGGCACGTCGCATATGAGGCGGTGAGCGGGAAGGCCGAAGTTACGCTGTAGCGCAGACAGGCGAGCAGCAGCAGGATGTGAACGCTGGAAGCGCGAACAGACGGCCCGCACTTTATGCAGCAGCTCTGACATGTCGGGGTAGTTGTGAATGAACTTCTGCACCACCAAATTCAGCACATGCGCCAAGCAAGGGATGTGCGTCAAATTGGCTAGTCCCAGAGCTGCAACGAGATTTCGCCCATTATCACACACCACCAGGCCGGGCTTGAGGCTCACCGGCAGCAACCACTCGTCGGTCTGTTGTTCAATACCCCGCCACAACTCCTGTGCGGTGTGGGGCCTGTCCCCCAAACATATGAGTTTCAGAATGGCCTGCTGACGTTTACCCCGGGCTGTGCTGAAGTTGGTGGTGAAGGTGTGTGGCTGACTGGATGAGCAGGTGGAAGAAGAGGAGGAGGAAGCCGAGAAGGAGGAGGTGGCAACAGGAGGCAAAGAATGTTGCCCTGCGATCCTTGGCGGCGGAAGGACGTGCGCCAAACAGCTCTCCGCCTGGGGCCCAGCTGCCACTACATTTACCCAGTGTGCAGTTAGGGAGATATAGCGTCCCTGGCCGTGCTTACTGGTCCACGTATCTGTGGTTAGGTGGACCTTGCTACAGATGGCGTTGCGCAGTGCACACTTGATTTTATGGGATACTTGGTTGTGCAGGGAAGGCACGGCTCTCTTGGAGAAGTAGTGCCGGCTGGGAACAACATACTGTGGGACAGCAAGCGACATGAGCTGTTTGAAGCTGTCTGTGTCCACCAGCCTAAATGACAGCATTTCATAGGCCAGTAGTTTAGAAATGCTGGCATTCAGGGCCAGGGATCGAGGGTGGCTAGGTGGGAATTTACGCTTTCTATCAAATGTTTGTGAGATGGAGAGCTGAACGCTGGCGTGTGACATGGTTGAGACGCTTGGTGACGGAGGTGGTGGTGGTGGTGTTGGTGGTACATCCCCTGTTTGCTGGGCGGCAGGTGCCAACGTTCCTCCAGAGGCGGAGGAAGAGGCCGAGGCGGCAGCAGCAGAATAGGCCGAGGCGGCAGCAGCAGAAGAGGTAGCAGGGGGAGCCTGAGTGACTTCCTTGGTTTTAAGGTGTTTACTCCACTGCAGTTCATGCTTTGCATGCAGGTGCCTGGTCATGCAGGTTGTGCTCAGGTTCAGAACGTTAATGCCTCGCTTCAGGCTCTGATGGCACAGCGTGCAAACCACTCGGGTCTTGTCGTCAGCACATTGTTTGAAGAAGTGCCATGCCAGGGAACTCCTTGAAGCTGCCTTTGGGGTGCTCGGTCCCAGATGGCGGCGGTCAGTAGCAGGCGGAGTCTCTTGGCGGCGGGTGTTCTGCTTTTGCCCACTGCTCCCTCTTTTGCTACGCTGTTGGCTCGGTCTCACCACTGCCTCTTCCTCCGAACTGTGAAAGTCAGTGGCACGACCTTCATTCCATGTGGGGTCTAGGACCTCATCGTCCCCTGCATCGTCTTCCACCCAGTCTTGATCCCTGACCTCCTGTTCAGTCTGCACACTGCAGAAAGACGCAGCAGTTGGCACCTGTGTTTCGTCATCATCAGAGACATGCTGAGGTGGTATTCCCATGTCCTCATCATCAGGAAACATAAGTGGTTGTGCGTCAGTGCATTCTATGTCTTTCACCGCTGGGGAAGGGCTAGGTGGATGCCCTTGGGAAACCCTGCCAGCGGAGTCTTCAAACAGCATAAGAGACTGCTGCATAACTTGAGGCTGAGACAGTTTCCCTGGTATGCATGGGGGTGATGTGACAGACTGATGGGGTTGGTTTTCAGGCGCCATCTGTGCGCTTTCTGCAGAAGACTGGGTGGGAGATAATGTGAACGTGCTGGATCCACTGTCGGCCACCCAATTGACTAATGCCTGTACCTGCTCAGGCCTTACCATCCTTAGAACGGCATTGGGCCCCACCATATATCGCTGTAAATTCTGGCGGCTACTGGGACCTGAGGTAGTTGGTACACTAGGACGTGTGGATGTGGCAGAACGGCCACGTCCTCTCCCAGCACCAGAGGGTCCACTAACACCACCACGACCATGTCCACGTCCGCGTCCCTTACTAGATGTTTTTCTCATTGTTATGGTTCACCACAACAACAAATATATTATTTGGCCCAATGTATTGTATTCAAATTCAGCGGGATATAAATTTGAGGCCTAGTATTTAGGCGCTGGGTGACCGGTATGGATTTAGTGACAGAATTAGACTTGGAAATGCACAGAAGCGTGTGTGTGTGAAGTTATTCTGAATGACCCAATGTGCACCTTGAATATTATATACCCTTTTAGGGATAGATTTCAAATAGCTCTGATATAGCAGAAACCACTAAATTATGAAATTGCTAAATTGGGAATTGTATTTCAACCCAGAACAAGAAATGTGCTTGAACGGACACTAAATAACTCGCCCAGCTACAGCACTAACGAGAGATTTAGCAGGATATAAATTTGAGGCCTAGTATTTAGGCGCTGGGTGACAGGTATGGGTTTAGTGACAGAATTAGACTTGGAAATACACAGTAGCGGGTGTGTGTGAAGTTATTCTGAATAACCCAATGTGCACCTTGAATATTATATACCCTTTTAGGGATAGATTTCAAATAGCTCTGATATAGCAGAAACCACTAAATTATGAAATTGCTAAATTGGGAATTGTATTTCAACCCAGAACAAGAAATGTGCTTGAACGGACACTAAATAACTCGCCCAGCTACAGCACTAACGAGAGATTTAGCAGGATATAAATTTGAGGCCTAGTATTTAGGCGCTGGGTGACAGGTATGGGTTTAGTGACAGAATTAGACTTGGAAATACACAGTAGCGGGTGTGTGTGAAGTTATTCTGAATGACCCAATGTGCACCTTGAATATTATATACCCTTTTAGGGATAGATTTCAAATAGCTCTGATATAGCAGAAACCACTAAATTATGAAATTGCTAAATTGGGAATTGTATTTCAACCCAGAACAAGAAATGTGCTTGAACGGACACTAAATAACTCGCCCAGCTACAGCACTAACGAGAGATTTAGCAGGATATAAATTTGAGGCCTAGTATTTAGGCGCTGGGTGACAGGTATGGGTTTAGTGACAGAATTAGACTTGGAAATGCACAGAAGCGTGTGTGTGAAGTTATTCTGAATGACCCAATGTGCACCTTGAATATTATATACCCTTTTAGGGATAGATTTCAAATAGCTCTGATATAGCAGAAACCACTAAATTATGAAATTGCTAAATTGGGAATTGTATTTCAACCCAGAACAAAAAATGTGCTTTGACGGACACTAAATAACTTTCCCAGCCACAACAGGACAGCGTTAACGAGAGATTTAGCAGGATATAAATTTGAGGCCTAGTATTTAGGCGCTGGGTGACAGGTATGGGTTTAGTGACAGAATTAGACTTGGAAATACACAGTAGCGGGTGTGTGTGAAGTTATTCTGAATGACCCAATGTGCACCTTGAATATTATATACCCTTTTAGGGATAGATTTCAAATAGCTCTGATATAGCAGAAACCACTAAATTATGAAATTGCTAAATTGGGAATTGTATTTCAACCCAGAACAAGAAATGTGCTTGAACGGACACTAAATAACTCGCCCAGCTACAGCACTAACGAGAGATTTAGCAGGATATAAATTTGAGGCCTAGTATTTAGGCGCTGGGTGACAGGTATGGGTTTAGTGACAGAATTAGACTTGGAAATACACAGTAGCGGGTGTGTGTGAAGTTATTCTGAATGACCCAATGTGCACCTTGAATATTATATACCCTTTTAGGGATAGATTTCAAATAGCTCTGATATAGCAGAAACCACTAAATTATGAAATTGCTAAATTGGGAATTGTATTTCAACCCAGAACAAGAAATGTGCTTGAACGGACACTAAATAACTCGCCCAGCTACAGCACTAACGAGAGATTTAGCAGGATATAAATTTGAGGCCTAGTATTTAGGCGCTGGGTGACAGGTATGGGTTTAGTGACAGAATTAGACTTGGAAATACACAGTAGCGGGTGTGTGTGAAGTTATTCTGAATGACCCAATGTGCACCTTGAATATTATATACCCTTTTAGGGATAGATTTCAAATAGCTCTGATATAGCAGAAACCACTAAATTATGAAATTGCTAAATTGGGAATTGTATTTCAACCCAGAACAAGAAATGTGCTTGAACGGACACTAAATAACTCGCCCAGCTACAGCACTAACGAGAGATTTAGCAGGATATAAATTTGAGGCCTAGTATTTAGGCGCTGGGTGACAGGTATGGGTTTAGTGACAGAATTAGACTTGGAAATGCACAGAAGCGTGTGTGTGTGAAGTTATTCTGAATGACCCAATGTGCACCTTGAATATTATATACCCTTTTAGGGATAGATTTCAAATAGCTCTGATATAGCAGAAACCACTAAATTATGAAATTGCTAAATTGGGAATTGTATTTCAACCCAGAACAAAAAATGTGCTTTGACGGACACTAAATAACTTTCCCAGCCACAACAGGACAGCGTTAACGAGAGATTTAGCAGGATATAAATTTGAGGCCTAGTATTTAGGCGCTGGGTGACAGGTATGGGTTTAGTGACAGAATTAGACTTGGAAATACACAGTAGCGGGTGTGTGTGAAGTTATTCTGAATGACCCAATGTGCACCTTGAATATTATATACCCTTTTAGGGATAGATTTCAAATAGCTCTGATATAGCAGAAACCACTAAATTATGAAATTGCTAAATTGGGAATTGTATTTCAACCCAGAACAAGAAATGTGCTTGAACGGACACTAAATAACTCGCCCAGCTACAGCACTAACGAGAGATTTAGCAGGATATAAATTTGAGGCCTAGTATTTAGGCGCTGGGTGACAGGTATGGGTTTAGTGACAGAATTAGACTTGGAAATACACAGTAGCGGGTGTGTGTGAAGTTATTCTGAATGACCCAATGTGCACCTTGAATATTATATACCCTTTTAGGGATAGATTTCAAATAGCTCTGATATAGCAGAAACCACTAAATTATGAAATTGCTAAATTGGGAATTGTATTTCAACCCAGAACAAGAAATGTGCTTGAACGGACACTAAATAACTCGCCCAGCTACAGCACTAACGAGAGATTTAGCAGGATATAAATTTGAGGCCTAGTATTTAGGCGCTGGGTGACAGGTATGGGTTTAGTGACAGAATTAGACTTGGAAATACACAGTAGCGGGTGTGTGTGAAGTTATTCTGAATGACCCAATGTGCACCTTGAATATTATATACCCTTTTAGGGATAGATTTCAAATAGCTCTGATATAGCAGAAACCACTAAATTATGAAATTGCTAAATTGGGAATTGTATTTCAACCCAGAACAAGAAATGTGCTTGAACGGACACTAAATAACTCGCCCAGCTACAGCACTAACGAGAGATTTAGCAGGATATAAATTTGAGGCCTAGTATTTAGGCGCTGGGTGACAGGTATGGGTTTAGTGACAGAATTAGACTTGGAAATGCACAGTAGCGTGTGTGTGTGAAGTTATTCTGAATGACCCAATGTGCACCTTGAATATTATATACCCTTTTAGGGATAGATTTCAAATAGCTCTGATATAGCAGAAACCACTAAATTATGAAATTGCTAAATTGGGAATTGTATTTCAACCCAGAACAAGAAATGTGCTTGAACGGACACTAAATAACTCGCCCAGCTACAGCACTAACGAGAGATTTAGCAGGATATAAATTTGAGGCCTAGTATTTAGGCGCTGGGTGACAGGTATGGGTTTAGTGACAGAATTAGACTTAGAAATACACAGTAGCGGGTGTGTGTGAAGTTATTCTGAATGACCCAATGTGCACCTTGAATATTATATACCCTTTTAGGGATAGATTTCAAATAGCTCTGATATAGCAGAAACCACTAAATTATGAAATTGCTAAATTGGGAATTGTATTTCAACCCAGAACAAAAAATGTGCTTTGACGGACACTAAATAACTTTCCCAGCCACAACAGGACAGCGTTAACGAGAGATTTAGCGGGATATAAATTTGAGGCCTAGTATTTAGGCGCTGGGTGACAGGTATGGGTTTAGTGCCAGAATTAGACTTGGAAATACACAGTAGCGGGTGTGTGTGAAGTTATTCTGAATGACCCAATGTGCACCTTGAATATTATATACCCTTTTAGGGATAGATTTCAAATAGCTCTGATATAGCAGAAACCACTAAATTATGAAATTGCTAAATTGGGAATTGTATTTCAACCCAGAACAAGAAATGTGCTTGAACGGACGCTAAATAACTCGCCCAGCTACAGCACTAACGAGAGATTTAGCAGGATATAAATTTGAGGCCTAGTATTTAGGCGCTGGGTGACAGGTATGGGTTTAGTGACAGAATTAGACTTGGAAATACACAGTAGCGGGTGTGTGTGAAGTTATTCTGAATGACCCAATGTGCACCTTGAATATTATATACCCTTTTAGGGATAGATTTCAAATAGCTCTGATATAGCAGAAACCACTAAGTTATGAAATTGCTAAATTGGGAATTGTATTTCAACCCAGAACAAGAAATGTGCTTGAACGGACACTAAATAACTCGCCCAGCTACAGCACTAAGGACAGATTTAGCTGGATATAAATTTGAGGCCTAGTATTTAGGCGCTGGGTGACAGGTATGGGTTTAGTGACAGAATTAGACTTGGAAATGCACAGTAGCGGGTGTGTGAAGTTATTCTGAATGACCCTATGTGCACCTTGAATATTATATACCCTTTTAGGGATAGATTTCAAATAGATCTGATACAGCAGAAACCACTAAATTTTTAAATTGCTAAATTGGGAATTGTATTTCAACCCAGAACAAAAAATGTGCTTTGACGGACACTAAATAACTTTCCCAGCCACAACAGGACAGCGGTAACGAGAGATTTAGCGGGATATAAATTTGAGGCCTAGTATTTAGGCGCTGGGTGACCGGTATGGATTTAGTGACAGAATTAGACTGGGATATGGCCAAAAAATAACCACACTATTGCTGGTTAAATGCACTTGGTGATGGGCGCAGCTTGCCCCTGATGTAGTATATGGCCAAAAAATGAACAGACTATTGCTGGTTAAATGCACTTGGTGTCACAGCTTGACCAACCACACTACTGAGGGTTAAATGCACTTGGTAACGGGCGCAGCTTGCCCCTGATTTAGTATATGGCCAAAAAATGAACAGACTATTGCTGGTTAAATGCACTTGGTGTGATAGCTTGACCAACCACACTACTGAGGGTTAAATGCACTTGGTGTGACAGCTTCACCCTGATGTAGGCTTTAGCCAAAAAACAACCACACCATTGAGGGTTAAATGCACTTGGTCGCAGCTTGTGCTGGCGCACCACAAGACACAAAATGGCCGCCGATCACCCCAGAAAAATGTGACTGACAAACGGTCTGGGCAGCCTAAAAACAGTGAGCAATTGAGGATCAGCAGCTCAATGATCCACAGCTGCAGATCGATCAGTTAATCAAGTCCTTTGGAGGAGTTAATCTGCCTAATCTCGCCCTACTGTCGCAGCCGCAACCTCTCCCTACGCTAATCAGAGCAGAGTGACGGGCGGCGCTATGTGACTCCAGCTTAAATAGAGGCTGGGTCACATGGTGCTCTGGCCAATCACAGCCATGCCAATAGTAGGCATGGCTGTGATGGCCTCTTGGGGCAAGTAGTATGACGCTTGTTGATTGGCTGCTTAGCAGCCTTTCAAAAAGCGCCAAGAAAGCGTCACAAAAGCGCGAAGAAAGTGACGAACACCGAACCCGAACCCGGACTTTTACGAAAATGTCCGGGTTCGGGTCCGTGTCAAGGACACCCCAAAATTCGGTACGAACCCGAACTATACAGTTCGAGTTCGCTCATCCCTAGTGACGAATAATGCATTTTCCAACACAATGGAGCACCGTGCCATAAGGCAAAAGTGATAACTTAGTGGCTCGGGGACCAAAACGTTGACATTTTGGGTCCATGGCCTGGAAACTCCCCAGATCTTAATCCCATTGAGAACTTGTGGTCAATCCTCAAGAGGCGGGTGGACAAACAAAAGAATGGGTTGCTATCAGTCAGGAATTGGCCCAGTCGAATTGCAGAGGTCCTGAAAACGAAGGGCCAACACTGCAAATACTGACTCTTTGCATAAATGTCATGTAATTGTCGATAAAAGCCTTTGAAACGTATGAAGTGCGTGTAATTATATTTCACTACATCACAGAAACAACTGAAACAAAGATCTAAAAGCAGTTTAGCAGCAAACTTTGTGAAAACTAATATTTGTGGAAATATATGGGAAATTTGCCGCAGTCACATTTTCAGTCCGATTTTTTATAGGAAGATTTTTTTTATAAAACTATGTTCTAACAAGTTTATTTTTGGTACTTAATGTCAATCATATTGTACATGTGTGTTATAGGAAGAATTCCCAGGCTGCATATTGTACATGTGTGTTATAGGAAGAATTCCCAAGCTGTATCAGTAAGAGAAATCCTATCCTTAAAAAGGGGAGGACAGCATATGTGTAAAAATAGCCATATATAAAAAGAAATTATATATAGATATAAATATAAAAACAGAGCAACAATGGCTTTGCTGCATTATAACTTCAGTATAAATACATTAATTCCTTTTTGAAGTTGAGACCTTGCTGACATCTTATGTTAAGTCTCCAAATCCAAAGGGTTTCCCGTGAGAGGATTTTTTTGTTTTATATTGCCGCCTCGTTGTGGCAGTGTGACACGTTCAAATGCAAAAGGGCTAACAGTATTGATATTGCGGTTGTGGACATCAATAAAATGATTAGCTGCGTTTGATATTCCTGTTGTTAGTGGGTTGGAAATATAATTTAAATGTTCACGTAGTCTTTCTTTAAATTTCCTACTCGTGCACCCTACATACATCAGGTTGCACGCTGTACATGTAATAATATAAATGACTCCTACTGTATTGCAGTTGATGTAGCTTTTGATAGGGAAAGTCTCAGAGTGCGAATTATGGAATTCTTTAGTTATTTTTGTTACTTTACATATTTTACATCGTTGACTTCCACACTTTGAAAAGCCTGTATATTTGAGCCAAGTGGGTGGGCTTTGTTTTTGGCAACTATTTTACCCATGTACATATACAAGATTAAAAAGTGACCCCGCTCTAAAATACCAGGGTACAAGGCGCGATAGGGGAATTCTTCTCAAACGTGAATACAAATGCATAACTCGATCACCAAAGCGATTATGTTTTATATAAAAGATTCTACAGATATAATATTCACTCTGGAGAAATTAGAAGTCCAAGAAAATTGGATACTCCGCACCATGGATGTTAACTCACTGTATAGAATTAGCTATTGCAATCAAGGAATACATGCTTTGAATAGACAATTACAACTTAATAGCTCATTAAAACAGGAACAGATTAACTTAATCTTAGAGGGTGTTAGATATATTCTAACCCATAATTAATTTACATATGAGTCAGAATTTTACCTACAAGATAGAGGCATGGCCATGGGTACCAGATTCACCCCCAGCTATGCCAATTTATTTATGGCTCAGTGGGAGGCAGACACCATCAATCCACTGCTGGGTACGAGTCTGGTACTATGGCGCCGTTACATAGATGATATATTTATCTGGCAAAATACAGAAGACCTCCTGAATATTTTTTTATTACAGATCAATAACAATGAAATAAACTTAAAGTTCACCACTAATGTAAGCAAGTTAGAGATATAATTCTTAGATTTAATGTTAAAAAGTACTGAACATAGACTTATTTGTAATACCACAAACCTGTTATGAAAAATAATCACATTTTGTTTTCAAGTTGTCATCTTCCCAGGTGGTTATTCCTACGAGTCAATTTAGATAACTTAAATGTAATTGTACATTAGATGAACATTTTGAAAACAAAGCTAATCAATTAGGACAACAATTTTCAAATAAGCAATATCCAGACAAAGTAATAGAAACATGGGGGGCGGAGCTTGCGTCTGATCCGAATGGCCGCTTCTGGCTGAGCTCCGTACATAGACCTGCTGGGAACGCAGCTATCGCAAGCTACTAAGACCTCCAAACATGGTCAAAATCGGAGGACAGAGACCCCTCGACCCAGGAGCCATTCCTAAGGTGCCGAATCCCAATTCGGGGATGGCCAAATACCTTATAAAACAAGCTGCTGCTCCAGGGATTAAATAATCCAAGATGGCGCCGCCGAGTGAACGCATCTCTGATGGCGGTGAGGAAGGTCAGTCGGAGGTGGAAAGTGAGGCAGGGGACATAGGATCCCCTCGGGCATTACCTGTGTCCAGGAAATTTATAAAGCAAGCGCTGGCCGAAGCCTTACTGCCTCTGCGACAGGAAATATCTGACCTCACGCAGGAAATTCAATATGTAGGCCACAGAGTGGAAACTCTGGAAACATCACAGGCCGCTATGATTGAGCACAATACAGCGATCGCCCAATCCCTCTCCATGTGCCAATCACATATCAATGCCCTCTATAACAACCTGGAAGACCAGGAAAATCGTGGACGCAGGAACAATCTGAGTTTTAGAGGGCTCCCAGAGTATGTAACAAATGATAAAATCCTACCAGCGATTCTGTCCATTGCAGCCTCACTTCTAGGCTGTGAAGATACCCCAAACATCTCAATTGAAAGAGCGCATCGGGCTCTTAGGCTCAAACCGAAAGGTAACGAGCCTCCAAGAGACATAATTTGTCGCTTCCTGAATTTTGCCGATAAAGAACGAATTCTCTCTGCCGCAAGACAAAAGAAAAACGTCACCTATAGCAACATTCCTTTTTCAATATTTCAAGATTTAGCTCCTGTTACGCTCCAGAAAAGAAAAATCCTCAAAACCCTCACTGATCTTCTCCGTGAAAAACAGATCCTTTATAGATGGACTTTTCCATTTGGACTGTCATTCAGCTACTCTGGGAAATTCATCAGAATCTCGACTTACGCAGACCTACAAGAATTTCTCTCATCCTCAGATGTCCCTCCGCTAGATATAGCCTGCTGGGACACTGTTTCTGATATCACCTCTCTTCCGGAATTACCGAAGATGGCACCCTGGGAAAGAGCAGGCACTCCTAAGCAGCAAAGAGCAAAGAGAAGAAATAGCCCCCTGACGCCAAAGAGAATTGCATGGTCCACCTCTTAGTGTCTGAAGGACAGTTGGTGTCATTAAACTTATGAAACCTTTGTCCGTGACCTCTCCTGTCCCCCTTCCTTCCCTCCTTCTCTCTTTCTTTATCCTCCTTTATCATCACTTACTTTCTCCACCTTCCTCCCTTCTCCCCTTTTTCCCACCTTCTTCCCTCTTCCCCCCTCACCCCCCCCCCCTCCTCTTTCGCTTTATCCCAATGGTCTTATCACCTCAATACTCAGTCTTCCCTTAGCAGGTTGTTCTATATGGGGTTATAACCTCTTTTCCCCCCTCTCTTCTAATTGATAAGTATCCAATTGATAAGTGTCAATTATAATTCACATTAATGTTGGTTGCCCAAACGCAACCTTGTTTTAGTTATTGTTTTATGTTTGAACTTCTTTTTTTTTCCTGCTATTTCACAGTCAAGGTGTATTGATACACTGTATAGGTGTTCTCGGTGTTGTGCTATGCTGGGTCCTGACTCCTCTTGGGGCTTCCAATCACATCCATTCCTCCCTCTCTGATGCCAAAAACCATAGCAAAATCCTCCCTTCCCATATCTCCCCATTTAATCCCTTATGACGGATTTTAAACTCGCATCCTTCAATGTGAAAGGATTAAGATCACCCTCTAAAAGATCTCAGATCTTCTCCCTCCTCTGGAAGGAGAGGTGCTCAATTATCTTTCTCCAAGAAACTCACTATAAACAGGGAAACTACCCTGATCTCTCCTATTCTAGATTCCCTGAATGGTTTCATTCTGGTTCTGATGGGGCGGCCTCCATAGGAGTCAGCATTGGCATAAAAAAAAACTTCCCTTTCCAATACTCCTCCCACATTGCGGACACTGAGGGAAGATATGTTATCTTAAAGGGTCTTATTGGCCATAAAATGTTCACTTTAGTAAATATTTACGCCCCTAATTATGACCAAGTCCCTTGGCTTTTAAAAGTTCTTTCCGTTGTCAAAAATATTAGAGAAGGAACAGTTATCCTACCTGGGGACCTAAACTTAGCCTTACATCCGATTTCGGACACTTTGTCCAAGAAGTCTTCTACTTCGGGTAAACTACTAAAAAAAGTAAAGATTAAGCTACTTGATATGGGATTGATTGATATATGGAGACGTATGAATCCAACAGGTATTGATTACACCTTTTATTCGGCTCCTTCTCATTCTTACAGCAGAATCGACTACATCTTCGTACCTAAAGACTTCTTGCACCAATCCTCTGACCCCCAGATTGGAAACATTACTATTTCTGATCACTCTCCAATTTTCTGCTCCTTCCATCCCCAACCTGGATCTGGCAAGTTTTCCGGTTGGAGACTTAATGAGTCCATATTGAGCGACACTAGCCACGTACCTTTTTTCACCTCCCTTTTAGAGCAATATTTTAAATCTAATGACTCCCCTGAAATTTCCGCACAGATACTATGGGATGCCCACAAAGTTTTTATTCGTGGACAATTCATAAGCAAATGTTCCCACTTAAAAAAACTAGCTGACAAATATTTTTCATCCCTTTTAGACCGCATTCATATCTTAGAAAACCTACATAAACAGTCATTAGACCCCCAACAACTCACTGAGCTATTAGCTCTTAGATCTGAGCTGAAAAACATCTTAAATAAAAAATCAGCTAAGTATTACCTTTCCTCCCAACAAAACTTTTATGCCCACGGCAACAAAGCCTCAAGATTCCTAATAAACCAAATTAAAAAAAGAAAAAATGCTAGATATATAACCTCTATTAAATCCCCCCAAGGACACAAACTTTATTCACCTGAATCTATTGCGGAACAATTCCGCCTTTTTTACAAAGACCTCTATAATTTACCCCCCCCCCCCCTTCTGACACTCTGTCAGCCACTGGGTCACTTCGCCACCCCAACTCTTTCTTAGACACTCTCAAATTACCCTCTCTGACCTTGTCCCAGAGAGAGGACCTTTCAAGGCCCTTCGACCTTGCGGAGCTTTCAAAGGCCCTAAAATCCTCTCCAAAGAATAAATGTCCCGGCCCTGACGGTCTCCCGACTGTTTATTATTCAGTTTTCCATAACATATTAGCCCCCTTTCTTCTTCGAGTCTGTAACCAAACTCTCCTAAATTTTCCCCTCTCCTCAGACATGACTAGAGCTGTGATCTCGATCATTCCTAAGGAGGGAAAATACCTTACTAACTGTGCCAATTATCACCCAATCTCCCTCCTAAACACAGATTTGAAACTGTTAGCAAAAATGTTAGCAACCAGAATACAACATATCCTTCCTGTCTTGATACACCCTGACCAAGTGGGGTTTGTCAAAGGAAGGGAAGGAAAGGACAACACTACTAAGATTCTAAATGCCCTGTATTACGCCTCCAGTAAAAAACTACCTTTAGTTCTCCTAGGTACAGACGCGGAAAAAGCATTCGACCGCATTGACTGGTCCTATATTAAGCTTACGCTACAGAAATTTGGATTTCCTGATTCTTATATCCAAGCTATCTTTGCAATGTATACTAATGCTTCCGCTTCGGTCCTAGTGAATAACCATATTTCAAATAATTTCCAGATTAAAAATGGAACTCGCCAAGGTTGTCCCCTCTCCCCCCTTATTTTCGTATTAGTTATGGAAACCCTTATGCAGGCACTTAGGCAAGAGGAATCCATCAAAGGGTTAAGGATTGGTTCGCAAGAATATAAACTAGCCGCTTTTGCAGATGATCTCTTGATCCTAAGCACTAACCCCAGTACCTCCATGACTAAAATACTCCTTACACTAGATGTCTTTAGTTCATTCTCGAATTTTAAGGTCAATCCCCAAAAGTCTCAGATGTTACATATTGGTTTACCCCCTGCGTCCGTTAAAAAACTCCAAACAAATTCCCCATTTAATTGGACTACCCAACTCATAACATATTTAGGAATTAAGATTAATGCCCACTTGCCAGACCTTTTCCATTTGAACTATACCCCCCTTTTGAAATCTATAGCCGCTCAGTTGGACTCAACATTGTAATGTCATTAGTCATCCCAAGGCTGACTTACCTTCTCCAGGTTCTCCCTATCATGATCCCTCGTTCTTTTTTAAATAAATTAAATGCACTCATAAGACAGTTCTTATGGGATAAGAAAAAACCCAGAATCTCACTTTCCTCCCTTGTCAGACCGAAACATCTAGGGGGTATATGCCTTCCAGATCCCGAATTATACATGAAGGCTATACACCTCTGTAGAGTGGTTGATTGGATACGTTCTCCTACACATAAAACGTGGCTCCATATCGAAAACTCCAACTTTATTTCTTCTCTTAGATCCCTTTTGCTCTCAGACAAGCCTCTATCTCCCCTTCCTCATATGACTAACCCCCTAATAAGGTCTACTATCAATGTATGGAAGAGGTTCTCTTCCAACTACATTAACCAATTGCCTTTGTCTCCCCTCCTTCAAATCAGAGATATATATTCACTTGCCCCTATGGAAGTAAAATCCTCCATCCCCTCCCAGCTTAGATCCTCTTCTACTCCTATATCTGAGCTATTGGATAGCGAGGGCTGTTTTCCCCCTGAATCCATTCTAGCCTCCACAAGCGGTATACAGCCTAACTTTCTTGCTCTTAAATATCTTAAAGAAGAACTGCTCTGTTACTCCAAAGCTACCCCCACGAACCATACCTCCGGATGGTTTGAGAATTTGATTTCCGCTACCACTTACCCCCCCAAACTAATCTCCTTCCTTTACAAAAGGCTCATTCAGCCTCACACGAGAGTTAAACCCTCATACATAGGATTATGGGAAAAAGATTTGGGCAAACAATTTTCTGATAAGGAAATTAATTCACTGCTGATCACCCCTCATAAGTTCTCAAGGTGCGTCCGGGTGCAGGAGAATGGTTACAAAATTTTGTCCAGATGGTACAGAACCCCTGATAAAATAGCTCTCATGTACCCTGACGTACCAGACTTGTGTTGGAGATGTGGCTTAGATAAAAGCCCTTTCATCCACATTTGGTGGAACTGCCCTCCCCTGTTAAGTTGGTGGGATCAGATATTCCGCGTCAGTAACTCTATAAGTGGTTCCTCCGCCCCAAGCACGCCTGAAATAGCCCTTCTATCTCTAGACACATCCAAATATGATAAAAGTCATGGGCTGCTTTTACACCTTTTATCAGCAGCCCATCTCCTAATTCACACAAAATGGCGCTCTGATGAAATCCCCCGCATTGAACAATGGACGAACAAGGTCGATCAAATTTATCGCCTTGAGGAGCTATCTAACTGGGAGTTGGGTACAAGAAAGAAATTCCAACTAACTTGGTCGGCTCGGAGGAGATACAGAAACTTCTCTTAAATTGACCCTCCCTAAATAACAATGAGTTGTTAGCCTTTGGTCTTATAGGATTCATACCATCTTGATTGCTAATAACCTACTGATTTGCGGTTATGCTACCATTCCCTTGAATTGGAACTTTGCTTATTTTCTCTGTATAACTATTATACTGTCTGCCCATGTAACATCCCCTGCTGCGTCAGGATATGACAGTTGCTCCTTGTACTGTGATGTATTCTTTTTTCTTTTATCTTTGTTTTAAAAACAAAAAATCAATAAAAATTGTTTATTAAAAAAAATAAGTAATAGAAACATAATTGAATAAAGACTATTTTTATGACCAATAAAAAGGAAACTAATGAAGACGACAATTTACGTATGCTACCTTTTCATTCTCAACACTGGACAGTTGAAAAAATCAGCAAAAAACACGGGCATCTACTATTGAGAGACAAAATAGTGGAGTCTATACTACCTACTACCCCCTTAATTACATACACCAAAGCACCCAACTTAGATCTAAAAGTTGCTCCATCAATTAAAAATAGGAGAATAGATACGAAGACAAATTGGCTATTTACAAAAGGTTTTCACCGTTGTTGAAGATACAACTGTAAAATAACTCAATTCCCTAAAAAAATGGTACAAGTACAGTCAACCCCAAACTCATATTGCCATAGTATTAAAGATAGCTTAACTTGCGATATGACAGATGTGATATATATCCTAGAGTGTCCATGTCAAAAACAATACGTAGGGAGAACTAAGAGAACATTAAAACAGAGGGTGTCGGAACACATAACACATATTAAAAATGGATTTGATAACCACTCTATTTTACAACAATTCAAAGCATACCATAATAAAGATCCGTCTAAACTTACCTTTACAGCCTTGGAGAAAAGAGAAAATTAGGAGATCATGGAGAGGAGGTAATCACGTTGCCAAACAATTTTTTTTTTCGAGTTTGACACAATAATTCCCGCTGGCCTGAATGCTGAGATAGAGCTGTTTGGTTTCCTGTAGTGTTGGAGTGGATGCCGATCGAGGACAGGACATTTAGGTCCAGCTGTCTGCCGGCACCTCAATCTCTCCTCCCTGACTAGCTCCCGCCACTATGTTCTTCTTTCCTCGTTCAACTTATCGCCTATGAAGATTTGAAAAATTTGAAGAATAGAACAAATGACACATGTGCAGTCTATAGAAATGAAAGAAAGTAAAGCAATCCCACACATGAATGGTTTCAGGATGCTTTACTGTTGGCATGACACAGGACTGATGGTAGAGCTCACCTTTTCTTCTCCGGACAAGCCTTTTTCCTGATGCCCCAAACAATCGGAAAGCGGCTTCATCGGAGAATATGACTTTGCCCCAGTCCTCAGTAGTCCATTCACCATATTTTCTGCAGAAGATCAATCTGTCCCTGATATTTTTTTTGGAGAGAAGTGGCTTCTTTGCTGCCCTTCTTGACACCAGGACATCTTCCAAAAGTCTTCGCCTCACTGAGCAAGCTCTGCACTGGTGGCACTCCGATCCCGCAGCTGAATCCTCTTTAGGAGATGATCCTGGCGCTTGTTGGACTTTCTTGGATGCCCTGAAGCCTTCTTAATAAGAATTAAACTCTTTCCTTGAAGTTCTTGATGATCCTATAAATTGTTGGTTGAGGTGCAATCTTAGTAGCCACAATATCCTTACCTGTAAAGCCAATTTTTATGCAACGCAATGATGGCTGCACGCGTTTCTTTGCAGGTCACCATGGTTAACAATGGAAGAAAAATGTAAAGTAAAGTGCCGTTTTACTGGATTGATATGAAAAGAACCTGAAAAGATTTAAATTTATCTGCCATCTTAAAAAGTTCAGACTGAACCCAGTTTGATATGAACTGGTTTGCTCATCTTTACAATACACCTATGTCTCTGCCACCTGCTGCTAGTATCCCTGACTCTTCCCTCCTTGTTTATAATAGTACATTATGATGTCTTATTAGACAGAGCAGCCAGTCAATCCACTGTGGTGATGTCGATGGCAATATGGCAACAGGAAGGATTTTGAGTGATACTTCACATACTTGAAAGTGTTCTTAAAACCTTCAGTATTGGTGAGATCTGGGAGGTGAAAGCTGCAGGCTGTAGTTGCCCCCATGGCCGGGGCTATGTGTGAAAGAACCTACTGCCCTGAAATATCCCCTAAATAACTGGCGGCTTGAGTTGTGGCATAACCGCTTCCGTCGAGAGTACACCTGAAAGAGGGTATACCCTATGGGAGAATGTAGAGAATGGGGCGGGTTGGGAGGGGAATATCGCTGCCGTCCGGTGCCACCTGAGGAGCTGTGAGACAGATATAGGCCAGGACGCCCCTCCCACAAATACAGGCCAATAAATCAGCCTTGCTACTTGTGGCCGGGGCTATGTGTGAAAGAACCTACTGCCCTGAAATATCCCCTAAATAACTAGCGGCTTGAGTTGTGGCATAACCGCTTCCGTCGAGAGTACACCTGAAAGAGGCCAAAAAGGTGTACTCTGCCCCTATCCTGAACGAATGTCCTGACACCGAGAGGGGGTTTAAACCCAAATTGGTCGCTAGCATGCGTACGTGTGCTATGAATTGGGACGTGGACAATGCAGCTGTCCCGAAGGGTAACAGTGGGGTGTCAGCCCCGCGACTGGCTAGTGCTTCTGACAACTCCCGTAGAACATGGACCGGACACCATTTGTGATAGGTGGGGAAGAACCTGATGAGGGTAGGGGGACCTGATTGGGAAGTCTTAGTAACAGGTAAGGACAGGACAAAGCCCTCTGGGCTGGGAACCAACTGTCGGCGGGATAGGAAGGGGCCGCTGAGTGACAGTGACGTGAACTCACCCGGCCTCATGAAGCCGTAAAAGGCCAAGTAGATGGCGGCTTTGAGCACCAAGCTTTGGGGAACCCCGAAAGGCCTGAGGTCCAACAGATCGGACATGCCCCTGAACATGGGGCCGGACACGGGCTGTCTACGGGGGTTGACACCTGGGGTACAATTCTGTAGACCTTTCAACGTGGCCTTGACCACGTGACTGGAAAACAACGACGTTCTTTCTGGCTGCGAGCGAGACAAATGATGTTGGACCCCGGCCAGATAAGTTTTGACGGTGCCGGGAGAAAGGTGCATGTGCTCGTGACAGTACCCGATGAACGCCAAAATGAAGTCTATGTGGCCCAGGTCGTCTGGGGGGTGTTCCCGTTGGAACTTGAGGTACAAACGCCAGCCAGTGTTGTATGCTCTGGTGGTGTTAGCTGAGAGCGACCTGGCAAACAGCCCATGGGCCGTGTTCAGGTATCGGTTTAGCTGAGAAAGAGTGTGGCCGGACGAGGAGACTGGGTTCTCGACGCGTCGGCTTCGGGGCAAACCTGAGAAAATAAAAAGTAATTCATCTCAGCTAAAGCGTTAACTGTTACCACTTGCGTGTCACCTATGAGGGTACCACAGAATAAGAAGTTGTGTGAGAGCGACAACTGCACCAGACGTCTCATCAATGACATGACCAGCTGAGATCTGGATTTGCCACTGTCGAGGATGGCCAAGGAGGCAGGACTAGCAGAAGCAAAGACCACGGTGCGGCCTGTCCACAGGTTACCCCAAGCGCGAGCCGCCGCCACTATGGGATACAAGTCCCAAGCCTCCGTTGTCTGAGAGGTTCCTGCGGTCTCGCATACCTCCCCCGGCCACGCCCCGTTCAGCCAATGGGAGCCAAAAATGGCAGCGAACCCGGTGCTGATCCCGCTGCTGGAGAATATGACGGGGGAGTCGTGACCCTCCTGGTGACAAAACTGCGAATGACTGCCTGGACCCTAGCCAACTTGTCTTCTGGCAATTTGGCTGACATGCTCTGCGTGTCCAGCACGATGCCCAGGAAAGTGATGGTGGTTGCCGGACCATCCACCTTTTTGGAGGAAACGGGGACCCCTAGTTGGGCGAAACATGCTAACAAGCTCTGAAGATCATTGGCCGAGCCCTGTGGAGATTCGATCAACAAAAAGTCGTCCAGGTAATGTATGACGTGTTCGCAACAAAACCTGTTCTCTAGTATCCAGTGCAAGGCTTTCGCCAGTTGATCGAAAATCCACGGGCTGCTGCGGGACCCGAAAGTCAACTTAGTTGCAAAATAGTAAAGAGAATTCCACTTGATCCCGTGCCACCGCCAAAGTTCAGGCCTGATTGGCATCAACTTGAAGGCGTCTGATATGTCCGCTTTGGACAAGATCGCCCCAGGGCCTGTGGCAAGGATGAGTGCAATGGCTTGATCGATGGAGGCGTACACCATGCTGACCTCCTCTGCTGGAATGAGAGAATTCACGCTGGGGGTGGATAACCCGTGTGGCGCTGACAAGTCAAATATCAACCTCTCTTTGCGGCTGAACTTCCCCGTAACCACCCCTATGGGGCTGACCCTCCAGCGTTCAAATGGGGACGACAAGAAGGGGCCGATGACGTACCCCTTGTCTAGCTCTGCCTGGAGAAGTCTATCTATGGACCCGGGGTTGAGGGATGCTGACTGCATTGATGACTGAAGTTCCTACACTCATGGGTGTGTTCCGGTAATGCCACCAGACCTGTGTGGAAACCATGGGTGAAACCTGACACCAGGAAGTCGCAGAAGGAGGCGTCCTCGTGCCCCTGTAAGTATGACTCCAAGAGTTCTACATTTACCACGCTCATGCAATGTTTATCGGTTTTTAATGAGCAGGCGACTTTCGGATGGGCTCGGAAACAGTTTGCGCAAATGTGCAACAACCGACACTGACTATAATTGCAAGTGGCAAAATTGTAGTTGTTGCAGATCTGCGATCTGCCCAGATACTTGATCGGCCGGCCGAGTTTATCGACCGCCGAATTCTGCTGGATGCCAGCCGACGGACCAGGAATAGGAGGAGAAGGATTGGACCTCGGGGCACTCGCGGCATTATGACACCATTCTCCAGTATGATAGATAGACTGGCATGAAGAGCAAGCCGGTGCTTTCAGCCCCGCGAAATGCCTGCAGAATATCTCTGTGTCAATGTTGGCCCAGTTAGTAGTAAACTGGAATTGACTGAGCGCAGCTGCGGCTTTGGCAGAAAAGGAGCAATGGTAGTCATAGGAGCCGAAGCCTCCGTACTTGTAGTCCAACTCCGTGACCCTGAAGAGATACAGGTCCAACTCTTCCCTCCTATCTGGTCGTACCGAACAGATGACATCTCGGTAAAGACTAAAGGCAAGCACAAACTCCGGAATCGTCAACTTTCTACTGAGCCTAAGATCGCGTCCCTTCAGTACAACAGAAACATCGCCGCACGCAATGACCCTATTGTCCGATAAGTCACGAGTGGCAATCAGGAGGGAGGCCAGGTTCACATCTCTACCATCGGGGATGTCCTTCTTGATGTTGGCCGGAATGAAATGAGATGGAGTGACGTTGGGTACCGTGACAAAGTTACCTGAAGTACTGGCAACGGGTGCCGCTACGACTGGCAACAGAGTGGCGGGTGAGGACAAGCCAGCGACCCTGGCCTCCACTGACTCCAATCTGGATTGTACCCCGGACACGCAGGAGGTATCCACGATGTCTGAGCCGTGAGACATGATCGGACTGTGAAATAAGCAAAATGACGGACCGTCACTAACACTATTAGGTGCCAAGATAGACTAACACCCATGCTCCGACCACCACCGCCACTGCAGAAATCAACATGCAAGAAAATTGACCCTGGTGACCACCTGAGGTAAGAAAAAGAGGGAGGACGTATGATAGTGGATGAATTAGGAGCAAAAACCTTACCAAACCAGACAAGACGCTGTTATGAGAAGAACGCAAGGGATCGACCGTAGAAGTAAACCTGTACGTATGAATGAACAAAATAAGATTTTTTTTTTTTTTTTTTTTTTTTTTTTTTTACGCCAGTATACAGATGACCCAGACTGGGCGGCGAGGCACGACTGCCTGCTTGCTGAGGTAAATGCGGGGTTGGCCGAATGGCTGACGAGCCTGTGCCAGAAACGTGGGGCTGGCAAAAACGTGAATACCAGCACCTGAAAACTGCCCAGCTGTGGTGAAACCATGCGTATGATGCCATGCAATGTGCCGGGTCTGGCGTGCCCCGTTTATTGAACGCTTGTAACCGGGGGGGTGTGCCCCCAACAACTCCTCACCACCACACTGCATGGCATGGACCCCTCCCCCCCCCCCTTTTTTTTTTTATTTATTTTTTTATTTATTTAAAAACCCTACCTAACTGACAGCACGGCGGCCCGTGCCAGACTTTTACCCCCCCAAAACCATGTTTTTTTTTTGTTTGTTTTTTTTTTGTTTGTTTTTTATTAGCCTTCACAACCAGGCCCAAGATGCCACGATGACAGCCCCCTGGAGATGGCTTACGTACAGGTGAAACCTGTGGTGCTGTGCGATTCCCACCGGACACCATACTACACCTGCCCTGGCCTTTGTCAAACTATACACCAGCGCAACAACAGGGTATATGCACCCAAAGCAAGTGCAAGCAAGTCACATGATACAATTGGTAAAACACATGGTACAAAAGGTGCTCTGTCATGTGACACCACAATCATTATAATGAATCCATTTGTCACAAAAACTCCATGGTTGTGCAACATCACTGAATACAGTGCAGACAGAAGTGTTACGGATAAGCATTGCCAGTGCCTCACTAAACACATGAGCCGGCTGAAAAAGCTCCCGACTGCGAACTGCTATGCTCACATCCCCCCCCCCCTCCACCCCTCTCCCGTGCCGTCGGTCACTTATACTCAGAACCACAACCAGACCTGAAAGGAAAGAAAACCCTGGAAACGAAATCGGAGTCTCGCTGACTCCTGCAACCTAAGTGCAAGTCACGTGGGAGCGGGGCGTGCTGCCAGACTGCCGCTCCGGTGTGGGGATGTCCCTCTCTTACCTCAGAGGGACCGACCCCACCGACCGGACTGATCGAACCGATGCTGCGCTGAGGCAGCAGCTACTCACCCGCCGCACCAGGACGCAGGACCGCCGGAGGGAGCGCAAACCGGAAGTGACGTCGTGCTGCCTAGGAACCGCTGATGCTGTCCGCTGTAACCAGGAATATCGCTGCCGTCCGGTGCCACCTGAGGAGCTGTGAGACAGATATAGGCCAGGACGCTCCTCCCACAAATACAGGCCAATAAATCGGCCTTGCTACTTGTCTCCGGAGATTATATATTTGTTTGGGCACTTTAGTGCACAGGTCCTGCTCCATAGACTAATAGCACAGGACAGAAAAAAAACTACCATGCAGCTTTTTTTGTCTGCAGTTATTTGACATCTGGCAACACAACTGATGTGCTGGATTATTATTAATTCTGGTTTCCCTTTCCCTATGATGTTTCTGTACAGAGGGAACCTGAGCCAAATCGCTGGATATATGTGAAGAAGCGCTAATAATCAGCACAGTCCAAGTTCACTGGATAGGTGATCATTCGTATGCACTTGTTTTTTTCTATAGCCCCCACTGAGTTCTATGCATTGGCAGCATGTATGCATGATCCCCACTTCATACAAACTGTTCCTCACTGCTCATCTTGAAATTACTGGGGTTCCTCATACTAGCATTGAGCTGGGGTACCAGCAGTTGGATCCTCAAATATTTAACACATATCGGTTTAATTCAAAGTGTGTCATATGTATACCATACGACACAAATAAGTCCATCACGTTCAACCAAGGGATAGGTGGGGACGCGAATCCCAGAAGGAAGTGAGACTCAGATTTCTACACGTTTTTATAAGCCTTAATATTATTTACTTTTAATAATTTATCTAATTCATCAATAATTCAACTTTTCACCTTGTTTTTTGTATGGCCATTTATATATTTGTATAGGTTAATCATGTCCCCCATTAGAGGTCTCTTCTCAAGACTAAATAAATTTGATTTTTTTAATCTTTCTTCATAACTAAGACCCTCCATGCCCTTTATCAGTTTAGTCGCTCTCCCTTGTACTTTTTCTATCCATTCTATGGACTGGTCCCCAGAACTGAATTGCACACCAAAGCTTTGTAAAGTGGTAATATTACATTGCCTGTGACTACCACTAAAAATGCTACGAGCCTGAACAATGTCCTATATAAATGCACTCAACCAAACCATAGTTATTGGGTTGTGAAATTGGCGATTGCTTCCAGCAATCGTTATAGAACTGGGGTCAGTGGTATGAATGAGTATTTATGAACCTGTAATTGCAAATCAGGCATTAACCATTCGGCATAAAACGCCCAGTTAGAGTAAACCTCTAGACCTGGTACTCCACCACCGAACCCCATTTTCCTGCAGTGGAGCTTTGGGATAACTACCAGTCTATCAGTGCTAGTGTACGCTCTTTTGACTACCGCCTGTTACTGCTTATGATCAGAGCTCCAATTCTGACTTTCTATTAGTTCTCATAATTGCTCTGTAATTGCTGCCAGTTAATGCTCAACACGTTCTACATTAATGATTGTGTGTTATCAGGAGCAGCGGTACAAAAAAATTTACAGGAACATTTACAGAGGCACACCGCATCTGATGCTGTGTGGTGGAGCCGGCATTAATATGGCTGTAGTGCACCCACTGGCACAACGTCTATTTGACAACAAGGCCCAGCCCCAGGGTGGAGCGAGCCACCGCAGACCAATAAGTAAGGGAGGAAGCGGGCATTGTCCAGATACTGCTCTCCTTACATACATGGTCCCACACAATACAGGGAAATCCCCGACGTGATGATGTCAAAGGTAAACAATGGACTCCAAGCAGTTGAAAAACCCATATAGGGAGAATCAGCACACAGTAAATTAAGGTGTTGAATGAACACAGTCAGGCAGCAGGGTGTACGGGGGGGGGGGGGGGACTGGACACGACAGTGGATATGAACCAAAGTTCCTCAAGTGAATAAACATTAATGGGGTTATTTATCAGACTGGTGTAAAGTAAAACTGGCTTAGTTGCCCATAGTAACCAGATTCCACCTTTCATTTTTGACAGCTCCTTCGGAAAATGAAAAGTGAAATCTGATTGGTTGCTATGGGCAACTAAGCCAGTTCTACTTTACACCAGTTTGACAAATGACCCCATAAGTCCTCTTGCAGCCAAAGAGGGACAATGTAAAAAAATCACATATTGCAATGGTGGAGGGAAGGTGGATTAAACTTCCCCCATAACTAGTAATCTGCTATGTGCTATGTGCTGTCCATAAAACATGGAGCACCCAAAAGATGAAACAAAAACAAATCTGATCATTAAAGAGGTAGTCTCACTTTAACAAATATCATTTATTGTGTAGACAAAATTAATGCAATGCACTAATGTATTGTGATTGTCCATATTGCCTTCTTTGCTGTTTTTTTTTGTATTATACATTGCTCGTTTCCATGGTTAAGACCACCCTGTAATCCAGCATCTGTGACTGTGCAGTCACCATAGGAAAAAGTGCCAGCTCCTCTGGTGGTTGGGACCGTGGGAGTGCGCATAGGCCAGCACTTTTTCCTATGGCTTGCAAGCATGACCACCACTTCTGGATTTCAGGGTGGTTGTAAGTATGGAAACAAGCAGTATATAATGTAATGGAAAAATCAAGCTAGCAAAGAAAGCAATATGGGCAATCACAATTGGTCTGCATTGTGCAGTGTCTGTTGGATTGTCTGACTTGAGACATTGCCACCAGCAGAGCCCAGATTCACCAGGATGGCCTTGGTGATGATCCTTGGACTCTTTTTCCCCTCTCTAACTATCCTCCTGGCCAGCACAGGTGTCACTTTTGTCTTCCGACCACGTCCTCTGAGATTTTCCACAGTGCGGAACATCTTGTATTTTTTGCTCAAATGTAAATAAAAGCTGAGAAAAGTTTTTTTCCACAATAATGCCTCTTGTACATCATCTTATTATCTTTTGGGAGACACCTATGTCATTTCCCGTCAAAAAATTACTTGCTGGTTTAATAAAAGTAACTTTAAGTCAAAATTTGCCTGGGGTATAAATAATTATGGGCAGCACTGTACATAAAAAGAACTAAAGGGGCAGTAGACTAAATAAAACTTTACTTTTAATACATCAGGAGATAAAAAAGCCCCTACTAGACAAACAACGATTAAGACATGCCCGGTGGGTGTACGCACCGAACAGAAATGCCACGGGTGAGAAGGGCAGGGGCGGTAATAGACAGGCGGCGGGTACGTGAACGCCAACCACTAGCCCTAGTACCTCCCTGCTTGACCTGTGACACCCTATAAGTATCCAAGTGACGGGGTCCAAAAAAACCCCGCAAGGGGTGGCCCAGACAGGAACTCTGTTCCTAAATACAATTCCCTGGTAAAGCCCTATTGGAGCAGTGCCAGAAAAAATAGGTGGGGTTCCCACTTGAGGATACTGCAGGGTATAAGTGAACACAAAGAAAAAAGAAAAAAAGGGGTATAACACCACCCGAATATGAGAGGTCAGAGTGAGTGCATACCTATATAGTCCCGACGCGTTTCTTCAGTTTATAGCCCCAAGATTCTTCAGGGGACACGGGGCTGCGTGTTCATGTAAGTCAGACCTTGACTACGCCTAAGGACAAAGACATGTACATCTAAGAATATGTCACTATAGCAAAAGTCAGAGAGTGAGCCTCCCCCATTGACTGTGTGAGGTCTAGGAGAGGTGTAAAACTTACTTAGTTTGCGGCTGCGGTCGAGAGTGGCTGTTAGCACACTGTATGGCGAAGACCCAGTGTGGTGGTGTCTGCTGCAATTGTGACCGGCACTGGTGGAGTGAAATGTACCGCATTATAAGGCTAGGGGGCCAGGTGGAGCGCATCAGTCGGAACTCGTGGACTTCCGGTATGTGCGCTCATTGATGACGCTACTGTGTGGCGTCCTGAGGTTGCGGTCACGTGGGCGGAAGTGACGTCGTCGCGTCTGCGCCTCTATCATGCGTGCCATGGAGTAAGTGTGGAGCGCACGGCCGGCGCCGTGTTCTGACGTCATCCGGCCGCGTCGCGCCACCCATGTATCTGATAGATATGCGGTCACATGATCAAGGCCAAGCCTCGATCGTGCGGGCGCAGTGATTCCTCTTTATGGCCGGACTGCTGTGCATAACCACAATAGTGCAGTCGGCCATTTCCACAGTGAGGCAAGGTATCCTGTCTGATTGTCTCCTACAATAAGCAGGGTACTTATAGATTAAGCCTAAAGAAAGGATGATTCCCCATTTGAACACATGTGGGAACCTACATCCATCCCGGCTATGGAAGGTGAGGGAGGTGTAAAACGGAAAGGGATGGCGGGAGACGCATTGCTCGCAAGTCCAAATGCGATCCCAGCATTCCCCTACATATCCCCCACCTCCTCACGCGTGATTTGACAGTTATATCAAAATCCCGCATATACAAGACCAAAGAATGAGGTTAGAAGTAAGAATAAGTGGCCACAGGGCCTATGCAGAAAAACCGAGTAAATTAAAGAAAACAGCTGAAATTCAACTGTTCGTTGAGTCCATTGGGGGTTACCGTATTAAGTGTATATGTCCACCAACACTCCCTTTGGAGGATGGACCTGTTCCAGTCCCCCCCACGGGTCGGTTTGGCAACACGTTCGATTCCCATGAAACTAATTGATGTTATGCGTCCATCATGGACCGTCTGCACATGCCGCGCTACGGGGGTGTCCCTATTGTTGCGAATGTCGCCTTGGTGCTCCCCCATGCGTTTCCGCAACTCCCTGACTGTCTTGCCTACATAGCGCAGGCCGCACACACATGTGATCAAGTAGATCACCCCCGTAGTGCGGCAGTTCAGGAAGTTTTTGATCTGGTAAACTGTGTCCTTGGGTTCACCAATGAAAGTTCTACCCTGTGTCAGGTGTACACAGAAGCTGCAGCGGCCACATCTATGGCAACCCGTCAGGGATCTGTCTAACCACGTCTTTTGTTTGTTCGCTGTGGAGAAATGGCTGTGCACCAATCTGTCTCTCAGATTGTTGCCCCTCCTAAATGTGAGGGAAACTGAGGGATCCAGAACTTCGGCCAGGTCTGGGTCCATCAGTAATGTGTCCCAGTGGCGTGTCAGAATACCTCTCACCTGTGACGCGGCTGCAAAGAAAAAAGAAAAAAAGGGGTATAACACCACCCGAATATGAGAGGTCAGAGTGAGTGCATACCTATATAGTCCCGACGCGTTTCTTCAGTTTATAGCCCCAAGATTCTTCAGGGGACACGGGGCTGCGTGTTCATGTAAGTCAGACCTTGACTACGCCTAAGGACAAAGACATGTGCGTACACCCACCGGGCATGTCTTAATCGTTGTTTGTCTAGTAGGGGCTTTTTTATCTCCTGATGTATTAAAAGTAAAGTTTTATTTAGTCTACTGCCCCTTTAGTTCTTTTTGTTTGCATTTTGAGCAGTATACCAGGAGGCCCTAACGGTCCTTCCTGTAAAGACCACCATTCATTGTACAGCACTGTACATAAACTGCAAACATCATTCAGTATTCCGGTGAAAGGTCCCGTCCATTACATATGTAGTGCCCCACTAGATAAATGTGGGCACTACACAAGGGTCAATTGGGCCACGTTGTTCCCCACCTTTTGTGGAACAGGGTCATTGTATTTTATACTGTATTTTGTATTGCATTATAGTGTGTATTTTACTGTTATCTCCTGTTTACCAGGCCTGTTAGGGGTGTAGTTCCTCCTCCTATGCAGTAGAGGGAGCTAAGGAACCCCCTAGTATATATAGTTAGGCCCAGACAGGAAAGAGGCAGGGCAGTTTAGTCCAGGAGGCTAGTGAATGCAGTCTAGCCTGCCTGAGTCCCTGAGCAAGAAGAACTCAGAAGTAAATCCAGTGGAAGAAGTTGCCTCCTGAAGTTCCTTTAAAAGTACAGTGCAGAGCCAAGTTGTATCCATCCAAATAGAGAGCTGAAGGGCAGAAGGATATTTCACAGCAAGGAGATATATACCAGAGGAAGGTTTCCCTATCTAAGGATAAAGCTAGCAATAGGGCATACTTGCCTTGGAGAAAGCCAGACAGGATCTAAGAAAAATACAGCCTGATCTGTAAGTGTTATTCACTCTGAGTATCTTGCAAGGACTTTGCCTGCCGTTTATATAAAGCCTGCCTGTTACAACCTTTTTCACGTGGAACTAACTAAAGACTGTAAATAGTTAAACTGTTCAGTAAAAGGAAGTTCTGGTTCACTGCAACTTGTGTTCCTCAATTATTCCTACAACAAATCGGTGTGTCACCGTTACCGGCACTGGCGTCACAAACTTTAAGGGATCTTGTCATAGGGCACATTAAACCTGCAACACCCAGGGCACCTCACCACCGGCCTGGTCCCTATATACAGAGAGTGCCCCAGAGGATCCATGTGCCAGCCTCTCCATCACTGCTGTACGCCTGCCCAGGGTATATAAAAACTGTAATAATAGCAACCCTCGGTCTGTTAACTGCCCCTGTGACCTCACCATCGCTCACCCTGCAGGGCTGCATACTGCACATACATCCCCCACTTAATTTGCATGGTATTATAGATTTTATATCCGGTATATATATATATATATATATATATATATATATATACACACACACACACACACCAGTAAATTAACCTCATAAACCACTAATTAAATGCAATATGTAAGGTAAGATTGTAATAGGGGGAAGGTAAGGGAGATCATGATGTTAGCGGTGTAAAATGGTGATTTTACTTGAAAGACTCCCTAACTACTGAATAGACCAGCGATATACTCTGCCTAAATATCATATAAAAATCTAGTCAACTTTCCACCTATCGGCAATCAACTTTACCCCTGCTTCTAATAAAAAGTGACAACTAAATCAACAGGGAGGGAGGCTGGCAGCAGACCTTCAAAATGCAGCTGGGCTTTGTGGACAAGAATAGGCAGTTATATTAAAGGTTATATTAAAGGCTGTCCATACCGTTCTGCAAATTGCGTAACGCGCACAGACACTAAAAATATTAACTAACCAAAGAAATAACATTATACTCTATCTGAACAATCACTAAGCAAACAACACTATAATTAACATAAAGATCTATAACTGCTAAATTTAGATGTAAATAGTCAGTGTTTAAACATATACTCAACACATTGCACTAATTGTCTCTTACAAACAGTAATAAAGAAATGCATCAAACTCATGGCCCAGATGCAGCGTGACCACCTTAGAAAACATGAAGGAAGTGGACAAGCTGCTAATGAGGGTTAACAGGAAGGTTAAGCACCCGAATAAAATGCACCTTCAAGGGATGAAGGAAATAGGGGAGCTACTTGCCAAACTTAAAACTTAAAAAGTTGCCATAGATGCCTTTTCTTTAATTATGTTAATAAATATTTTTTGAAGTGTTATAATGCGTGCTTTCGTGTTGTTTTATGTTATGTTATGTTATAGTGTAATTTTAACTAATAACTTAGTTGTGAGGCACCTTTAGTCCAGGGTCAAACTCATCTGGATCAGGACAGACAGCAGTAGGTAAATGGTAACACTGCCGTATAAGGCAGACACATAACTCAGCAGTTACGTACATAATTTACCTCATTTCTGATTAAATTAAATTTAATACATCGCACAAACTGGAGTTTATGTTCTTCTTGACATAACTCAGCAGTGTCATGACATACAGCAGCAGGTATTTGTAACGATGAAGTATAAAGCCCACATTCCTCGGGTTCAGGACAGACAGCAGCAGCAGAAGGTAGATGATAATGGTCGAGTATAAGGCCTACACATAGCTCGACATAACTCAGCATGACAGGCAAGAAGCAGCAGGTTCTAAGTGTGCACTGTGCAGCAGGAATGTGTTCCCAGGAATGGGCCCCCATCAGACCAGGGCAAAACCATAAATAAACTAAGACACCTCTGACAGCAGCATGTTGTAAGTGTGCAGCAGGAATGCATTAACATGGCCAAAAAAAGCTATATTTTCCATAGTAAAAAAAAAATTGAACATTATTTTTACTTAACTTTTAACAAAAAATTTGTACTAAATTAGCACTCTGCCTGCATTGGTTTGCTATCAGTTTCCATACTGGGCACATTGAGTCTGTGGCAGAACTCTACGGTAGGGCAGACAGCCACAGCGTGTGTTGATTCCTCCAAGCCAGAGGGCAGTAGGAGTGGCGGTGTTTTGCAGTGGCTCTCTCATCCTCCTTTTGTCTGTGAGGAGGAATGGGTACCGCCACTCTCCCAACCATACACCATAAGCACCACACACACACACTGTGCTCCGGCTAACATCAGGACCCATCTGTCATGTGCCAGTCTGAGAATAAAAGGCAGTAATGAGCCAGCTTGCCTTGGCCAGGGTGTGGAGCTGTCCCCTGCTCAGCCGCCGAGATTAGTTTACCTTCCCATCAGTGAAGACTCAGACACTTTCCCCGGATGCTGGCGGGGTCTTCGGCGGTTGCCTCCAGTGTGCAGCCCAGATAATCGATCGCAGGTCATTTTGCAGAATAAGCCTTTAGATGCAAGGGCAGACTGCACAAGGAAGGGGCACCTACACTGTCATTCTGCAAAGTGGAGTTTGCAGTCTGTTCTGAAGGCACCATGTGTTCTGGAGTTACATAGAACTGCCAGTAAAATGTCCCCACATAACGAATGTAGCTGTGCTTTATTTTGGTTGACTTGCAATATAATTGTTTTCATTTTTTTTTACAAAGTACACATCATCGTAATGTGTACTGTGTAAAAAAAAAAAATACAATAAAAAAGAATATTCGTCATTAGGAATACATGGCACTATATATATATATTTTTATTTTTTTTACAGTACACACGCGGACACTGATCCCTCCCTCCTGAATTGGTCATTATGGTTGATGTGTAATTGTTTATCTTCATTGTGCAACTGGGGGAGGAGAAAGGCTTGACCTTGCTCAGCCAATCACTGTCCACAACGCTAAACCGCTTTAACCAGTGATTAGCTGAACCAACATTTCCAGCCTTTTTACTTGTTTCAAGCCAGGACCATGACTGCAGAGCATTATGGAGCAGAAGAATATCAGTATGGCAGTGGAGGAAGGAACTATGAGGTAAGTAATAATTATATTTTATTTTATATATATATACAGCCATACCCTATTTTTCGCCCTATAAGAGTTTTAGCTTGTGGGCGAATATGTAGAAGATATTCTACATATTCGCCCACAAGCTAAAGATAGGGATGGATCAGTGCCCGGTGCTAAATTACTATATATTTGTTTTTTAGAATATTCCTAATATTCTAAAAAAAGAATATATACCAATATAACAAATATTCTAAAAAAAAAACTAATATAGATTAATATAGCTAATATAGTGCTATATTCGTTTTTTAGAATAGTCGTCATTTTATTTCCATCTGAACATAAATAATTCCTCCCAGCTTCTTGCTTTGTGGGCCAATGAGTCATTGGCCCACAAGCAAGAAGCAGGAAGGAATCATGTTCATATGGAAAAAAATGACGAATATTAATACAGCAGTATATTCTAAATATTTGCAAATTCTCGAAGTGCCGATATTCGAGATTAAAATTTGTAATTTGAATATTCGCGCTCAACACTATTTGATATAAGCCCGATCCGCTAACGGGATTATATAGGGTGAGAAACCAACCCGCAGTAACTATGCCGAAACACAGATGTGGGAATTTGTGGACCAAGATACAAGAACAGCACAAGATTAAATTATATATTTAATTGCCTTAAGGGCTCACTAGACAATACACGATACATACAAAGAATATATACAGTGGTTGGATGTGCAAATACAGGTGGTATGAAACAATAGCGTTAAACAGAGCAATGGTCAGTTACCAGATGGATGAGTCGTGCTTTGGGTTATGATGAGTTCTGGGTTGCTGTAATGCTTGGCTGTAGTCACATGGGGGCAGTGATGTCAGCAGTTTGTCCACGGTCCCTCCAAACACATTACTCAATGTGACTCCCTTCAGAGAAAGAAGCTGGCCTCTAGCCTACATGGGCCTTTTCACCTGTAGTCGGTCACTCCCCTCCATCCCTTTGGGAGGAGTTCACCCTCCCTTTGTTGTCCTGGCAGCCAAAAGCACAAAACCCATTAGGGCCCATAGCTCCACACCAGAAGGTCACAGGGAGATGATTCTGGGACCAATGGATTTGCCTGGGTTCCGGCTACAGGTGGAGACCAAACATAGCGCCGTTATTTGGTTTCTGCTGGGAGATCTCTGTATCTCCCCTTCCTGGAATCCTACCACCAAACTATGACCAGGGACATGTCCATCTGGGCCCCTGTGTCACAGTTATATAACTGGTTTATGCCTGTGATGGACGGACAATTCATAATTCCTTATGATCCCCCGGTTCTGTGATGTCTGATCGATTTCAGTGATCTGATTAATAGCTGCGACCTACTACAGGGGTTTCCCTGTAGGATGAGTCGGCCTCAGTGAGGTGTGAATTTGTACACATGTGGCCTGCTTAAAGCCAGAACACCTGCAGAGTTCACCCCCTCTGCTATCTGACACCAAATGGCTGAAATTAGATCAGAATTCCACATTCCTCACAGTAACAAATCACATTTTTTCTAAAATGGCTGAGGGGTCTGACCAGACGCGTTTCGGGGCTGGAGTGTCCCCTTCTTCAGTGGCTATCCCTGAAGAAGGGGACACTCCAGCCCCGAAACGTGTCTGGTCAGACCCCCCATCTCTTAAAGAAGTAGTGCACTACTTAAAGGACAAAGACTGTCGCTTATCATCCGCTAAAGGTTCGCGTAGAGGGCACTACCACATCGGATCTGAAGCCAAACCGGCAGACCCACGTGTGTAGACCTACGCCAGCGAACAAAACTCCGGTGGATAGAGAGCCAAACTCCATTTGAATACCGCAGGATGGCTGGGGCCGCACCAAGCGGGTAAGACCGTTCCGACTCTGAGGTCGGTGTAATCAAGTTTGCTACACAGTAACTTTTAGCGGGACATCGCTGAGTCACACATGCAGCGGGACACCGCTGTATGTTCAGCTTTCCTCCGCACTGAACTAGTCTCACTGTGGGCGCTGTTTAGGTAGTACAAAGCTGCCTGTTACAGATACGGATTGCCACTACCTTGTACAACAGTGATAGGAGTGTTTATCTAGCTGCTATCCTGTTGTCGGCTGTTCCGCAAATGTGCTGTTACTTTCTAAAAAAGATCCTGTTGTCGGCTGCTTCAAAAACGTGCTGTTACTTTTGAAAGACACTGTTGGTTTCAAAGTTACTGTTCCATTGTCAGCGATTGTCTGTGTCTGCTATATTAGAAACTACTCAAGTTGTTGCGCTTTTCTACACAAACATATTTGCTGCTAATTTCAACTTTAGGTGTTTTTAATATATTTATGATTGTACCGTCACAGTATTTATTTAATATATTGTTATAATATTAATATATTATCTATAGGTTTTTTTTTTTTTTTTTTTTTAATTCTGTTTATTTGAAAGCAGAATCACAAGAAATATAACACAAAAGTCATGTATCCAGACAACATACATTGTACATGCTTTCCCCCCACGACCTTCAGGGAAAGCCAGGGAGCCAAACACAGTATCACATGGAACATGAGTACAGCACTTACAAATCTGACTGCATTTTTAGTTTTAACTAAACGAGTAGGTGAAAACAAAAGTAATAGAGAAAAGAAGAAAAAAAAAGGGAAAGAAATGGGAGGGGATAGACAGGGGGGGGGGGGGAGGCAGAACTATACTGCCAGGGGTCCCAAGGTATTACCCAGAGATGCTTTAAGATACCACGATGTACACTGAAATGGTTTGACCAATTCCCTAGTCTCTGTCGGACTAAGATGCACCTCAATAAAAGCACGCCATTTATTGAAGAATTTGGAAGCCGAACCTTCCTTGTGTCTAGATGCTTCAATCCTCTCAAACCCCAATAGAGTCCTCAGTTCAGAAACCACCGCTGGAATGTCTGGCATGGCATCCGTGAGCCATCTCTGGAGCAGTACTCTTTTAGCTACCAATAAGACAGAGTGTACTATAATCGGTATCTTAGTCGGTGTCTCTGGACGTATATAATGGAAAATCAGGGTCTGGGATTCTGCAGGCAATTCCACCGACCAGGTAGTCTTGACATACGCAATCACCACAGCCCAAAACTTTACAACCTCAGGACAGGTCCACATGCCATGCCAGAAATCCGTGGCCGCCAATTTGCAATTTGGACAATGCGTGATGCGGTCCGGAAACTGAGGCGTGACTGGGAAGTTAAAACCATAGATCGCTCGATGCATCATTCTAAAAAAAGTTTCACGCCAGGTCTCACTGATCACACACTGACGTACCTTACTCCAACCTTCCAGGATTTTCACCCCAATCTCATCATCCAAGGTGACAAGCTCCCATTTCCTAAAAAGTGTAGACGCTTTGGCTTTCGTGAAATTGCCCGAGAGGGCCCTATACAACCTAGAGAGAGAAACTGTTTGGGGGGAGAAACTAAGAATCTCGTCAAAGGAATTTGAGGCCGCCTCCTTTGATAGATCACGCAGTCTACATGAGCAAAAACCCAAAATCTGCATTATTTGCAGAAAATGGGAGTCCGGTAGGGTGAATCTCTCCTTCAATTCCTTTGGAGTCAGCCAGCGCTTTTCCCCCGGGTGCATCAGATGCTCCACCTTGGTCAAACCTCTAGATACCCACAGCTCCGGGGGTCTCAAACTAGTACCTGGCGGAGACTCTGGATGACCCCACAACGGTAACCATTTTGAGATTGCATGAGGCAAACCCATTGCCTTCCTAATCGCCTTCCAGGCTGCCATCGTATCTCTCAATAAAAGCGAGGATTTAATATCCCCAGGCAACGCGGCCATGTTAGAGTGAAGACACGAAACCAAGTTCCAAGGAGCTACTAAGTTTTGTTCTAATTCCCTATTGGAGAAAAGATCGGTATCATGTACCCAGTCGGATATGTGGCGCATAAGACATGCTAAATTGTAACCCCGTACATTTGGGAATTTCACCCCTCCTTCTGGTTTCCATAGCATAAGCTTCGAGAGAGAGATACGAGGGCGCCTGCCCGACCACAAAAACGTGGTAAACGCTTTGTTTAGGGCAGTGACGTCAGAGTGTTTCAGTAGGATCGGAAGCGTTTGGAGGGGGTAGAGCAACTTAGAGAAACTCATCATTTTAATAAGCTGACATCTTCCTAGCAGAGATAAGGGCAGGGAATGCCACTTCTGTAGTTCTGATAGTATTTTCGCAATAAGGGGAGGGTAATTTAGCGAGTATAGTGACCCTGGGAGCTTCCCTATTTTGATCCCTAAGTAAGTGACATACTTTTTAACCACAGAGAGAGAGAAACCCACGTCCTGCCAAATCTGCGGAGGGTTAGTGGCATGTAACTCCAGAATCTCGCTTTTGGTCGAGTTTATTTTATAGCCCGAGAAAGACCCAAAAAAACTCAGGAACTCCATTAAGGGGCCTAGGTGTCGCTGAGGAGCGTCCATGAAAATCAGAAGATCGTCAGCATACAGGGCTAATTTGACCTCCTTCTTACCAATCGTGATACCAGAGTATAAGTCAGAGTCCTCTAAAAATCTAGCCAGTGGTTCTATGGCTAGGTCAAAGAGGAGGGGGGAAAGCGGACAACCCTGTCTAGTCCCTCTCTGAAGAGGAAAGATCTGAGACAGGAAACCACCTGTATGGATGCGCGCCGCTGGGCTGGAATAAAGACCCTTCAGAAAAGTGCGAATATCCCCGAAAATCCTGAATTTATCGAGCACCACCCCCAGCCAGTCCCACCGCAAGGAGTCAAAGGCTTTTTCCGCATCCAAAGCCAACAAAATAGGGGCCGAGGCTGGCTGAGGGCGGCGCCGCACCCAATCCAAAGTCGCCAATACCTTCCTGACATTGGCCACCCCCGACCTCCCTTTAATGAAACCTACCTGGGAGGGACCTATCAGGGCAGGCATTAGTAAGCTCAGCCTGTCGGCCAAAATTTTCGTCAAGATCTTTAAATCCTGGTTAATAAGTGAGATTGGGCGGTACGAGCCTGGATCTAGTGGGTCCTTGTTAGGTTTAAGTATCAATTTGATGTGGGCAACATTTACATGGGCAGGAAAGCTACCTGTGTGTAGTAAGTGATTGAAATATTCCGTTAACGTGGGGGCAAGATTGTCTTGAAGCACTTTATAGAATTCCCCTGAGAATCCATCAGGGCCTGGCGCCTTTCCATTATGCAAGGAGCGTATTATGCGGAGTACTTCCTCATCAGTTATTTCCGCATTTAGAGAACCCAAGTGTTCCTCAGTCAGGGACGGCAGTTTGACCCCAGATAGAAAGCGCGCACCCTTCTCCGGGTCCTCTGGAGTGTCCTTGTAGAGACGCTCATAGTATGACCCCAGCAAATCATTTATCAATTTAGGATTGGTTTGGACCACTCCCCCCTCCCCCCTCAGAGCTGTTATGACCGTAGGAGCTCTCCTACCCCGAGCTAGGTTAGCCAGCATTTTGCCTGACTTATTGCCAAATCTGAACAGATCCGTCTGGAATTCTGACCTATACATTTCCTCCCTTTTGTCCACCCATACCTCGAAGGTGTTCCTAGCTGCTATCCAAGCCTCCTTGTGCTGAGCGGTAGCCACCCTGAGGAATTGAGTATACGCCTGCCTAAGGGCCGCGCTAGCCTCTTGATATTGTTTTGCCACCACCTTGCCCAAATTACTAACATAACTGAGAATTCGACCTCTCAGGACCGCTTTAGCAGTCTCCCAATGGTTCGAAACATCTGATGCACCCCGAGGATTGTCACCCTGAAACTCCCACCACCAACCTTGTAGCGTATCTTTAAAGTTGTCATCTTTGGCCAGAAAAGAAGGAAAGCGCCAAAGAAAATCAGTTCCTCTAGGGTAAGAATCCTGCATAGAAATGGAGACAGGTGAGTGATCAGAAATAAGCAGGTCATGAATTTCGGCAGATACCACCCTAGATGACATATGCAAGGGAAGGAAGAGGTAGTCAATACGAGACCATGCATTGTGGGCATGCGAAAAATGTGTGTATTCCCTGTCATCAGGATGCAGAGAGCGCCAAGTATCATACAACCCTGTAGAGGTTAGAAGGGGAGGTATAACCTTGTCAGAGAGCCTTTGCACTCCACCCGGCCCCCCATCCCTCTTCCGGTCTTCCACAACAGATGCGACTGAATTAAAATCACCACCCACAATTTTATTGTGAGTTCCATCTACCAGCAATCTGTTTTCCAGAAGAGCGTAAAAGGGGGCGTTATTGTCATTTGGGGCATAAACATTATGAATACTATAAGATATCCCTCCAATCTCAACTAAAAGCCTATGCCACCTGCCCTCACTATCATGAGATTCTGAAAGCATTTTCCCTGAGAAATTTCTATGCAATAATGTGAGTACTCCAGTTTTGCGTTCTCTGGCCGAGGATCCATATACCGAACCTACCCAGAACTTTTTCATAAGAAAAAAATCTTTGTCCTCCAGGTGCGTCTCTTGCAGGAGAACCACGTCAGGCCGAAGACGCTTCAGGTGGCGCAAAATTTTGGACCGTTTCTGTGGGGAGCGTAACCCCTTGACATTCCAGGAGATGATTTTCATTTCAGCTCTGGTGTGCCCGGATCCCCGGACAGAGAAAGCCAAGGGAGAAGGGAAGAGGGAAGGAGAGAGGAGGGAGGAAGAGAGGAAAAACAAAAAGCAAAACCAATAGAAATACAACAATAACCCTGCCTAGGTGTGTGGCAGCAAATAATATCCTGCTAAGCAGGTTACAACTAGATGGTATCAGTCGTCACTTAATCTAGTTATAGACTTTCCTTTTTTCCACCATGGCAGAGCCCCTGCATACCTAGCCTAAACAATGGCAAACTGTACGACTGACCAAAAGAAGGCCCCAACATGACGCATGGAGCAGAAAACACATATCCATGAGCTAGGAAAAATGAGCAGCATTAACAGATACCACCCCTCAGGAATAAGTCCCGAACAAAAAGCAACTTGAGGAGTATCAGCGCCCCCTTCTGGAGGGCCTATCCAGGTCAGATTGCGAGCGGTCATTCCCTCGGCGAACAGCTGGTCCCAATGAGTCCTTCAGATTAGGCCGCTGAGGAGATAAGGGGACATCTCGCGGCTCGGAATCCACAATTGCATCCAAGGCCTCCTCTGCTTCAGAAGGGGATCTAAAGGTAATAGTTTCGCCGCGCGCTCTGTGGATCTTTAGAACCGCAGGGAAAAGAAGTTGAAACCTGATGTCCCTTTGGTAAAGTGCAGTACAGACTGGGCTGAAGGCCTTGCGCTTCTTCGCCACCTCAGCCGAAAAGTCCTCAAATAATAAGATTCTATGACCTCTGATAGTTATCTGGTGCCTTCTCCTGCGAAAACTGCGAAGTAGGGCCACCTTGTCATTGAAGTCCAGCAATTTAAAAATTACTTGACGAGGCCGTCCATCCCCCCCTCGTGGAGATTCCTTATTAGAGAGCTTAGTAGCGCCCCTATCCGGGCCAATCCTGTGGGCCCGCTCCACCCGACAGAAAAACTTTAAGCCCAGGGCCTCCGGCAAGTCCTTTTCACATATATCCAAAAGGTCTGGTTGCGTTACGGACTCAGGCAGCCCCACCAACCTCAGATTGTTGCGGCGGGACCTATTTTCCAGGTCATCCACTTTAAATCTCAAATAATCCAGGGACTGCTGTTGGGCTTTTAACATGGATTCAGCGTCCCCTGCTTGCTGCTGTAAAGAACGCAGCTCTTTCTCCAGGGCCCCCACTTGCACGCTGGTTTGATTGACCTCCTCCCTCAAGGAGTTAAAAGAGGCCATTATTGTCGTTTCCAGCGTTTTCTGGATATCCGGCATGATCCGCATTGCCACTTCAATGGCTAGCTGTTTATAGTCTAAAGGGACCGAGCCACCCAGGGGGGACCCCTCACCCTGAGAACTCTGGGAGCCCTCCTCCCGAAAAATCAGTGGCTGAGAGTCCGCCATTTTTGCCGCGCTCTGTGAGGCTGCCATCTGCGCACCTGTAAACTTCTGCCCGCTCCGGAGAAGATATCTGTCCATCAGTTCCTCGGTCCACGCAAGCGGTGCCAGTCGGACGTCTCCTAGGGCCGAAGATCAGTGCCCTGCGCTGCAAAATGAAAGCGGTGGTCGGCGGTAAGCAGGAGCTCCGTGCACTGCGTCCTCACATGGCGGCGCCGGAACCGGAAGTCCCTATAGGTTTTATTTTATGATCGTTATCTTAATTTGAAAATAATTAAAGTCAGTGGCCCAATATCTGGAGGTGTGCCCAGTCTCTTTTTATATATCTTTTTCATACCATTTTGAGTAGTGGGGTGATACTACTCGACCGCGGGCACCCCGTGTGGTGGTTACTCAAACCTGTGCGTCTAACTACCTTTTGATTCTATTACTACAGATTGTAGGTTGTTTTAAACAGTAATTGCAGTAATCCTAGCATCTGGTATTGGGTTGAAAGTGCTGTCTGATACAACCAGTTTTGGGGTGTATTAGTTGATATCTAACTACTTGCATTCATCTTTGCTTCTGTACTAAAAGTGCGGTCTGATACAACCAGTTTTGGGGTGTATTTATTTTAAATATATAAAAGTATGTTCATTCATCCTTGCTTTTGGGGTGAATTTGCAGCCTGATGCAAACAGTTTTGAGGTGTGTTTATTTCATATATAAAAGTACTTCCATTCATCCTTGCTTTTGGGGTAAAATTGCGGCCTGATACTGTTTCGGGTGTGTTTATTTCATGTATAAAAAAACTTCCATTCATCCTTGCTTTTGCAATGAATTTGCAGTCTGATATAACCAGTTTTGGGGTGCATTTAGTTGATATATAACTAATTCCATTCACCATTGCTTCTGTACTGAAAGTGCTGTCTGATACAACCAGTTTTGGGGTACATTTAGTTGATGTATAAGTACATCTATTCCTCCTTCATTCTGGGATGAAGTTGTGTTCTGATACAAACAGTTTTGGGGTGTATTTAGTGTATATATAAGTACTGGCGGTCTGGCATGCTGCATGGGTGAAGAAAACACGCTCCTCGGGCTTAAAAAAAATAATAAAATATATACTAGAGGTGATCATACCATTAATGCCAAGAACAGATAACCCGAAAAGGTAGCTGAAGCAGAACACTTCTCTACACATTTTTAGGGTGGTCAAATTCTTTTACACTTAATTTGATGCCTCAGTCAGTAGTTGCGGAGTTGGTGTGAAATAGTGGCCTTATACTACACAGTCTAGGGTGAGTTCACACTTCAGCTATATCATCAGTTATTACTATAATTTTTTGTGAGCCAAAACTCAGAGATAAGGTGTAATGTAAAGATCTGCACCTGTTCTGTGTTTTTGAACCAAACCTGGTTTGACACTATATATTTTATGGTGTTCAAATTATTTTACACTTAATTTGATGCTTCAATCAGTAGTTGGTGTGAAATTGCTGGCTGATACTATTGCTCTTTTACCCTTGCATTTAATGTTACAGAACAGTATGGCTGATAGATTAGGAGAAGAGAACCACTGCTTCCTCTGGTAAGCTGGCAAGTAGCGATAATGATAGTCGCGTGGGAGCTGGTGTTTCGGGTGGTCCGGCATGTGGCCCTGAAACTGGTGAGGGTGACATCAGTGACGTGCAGACAGTGGCAGACGATGATGTGGCCGATCACATTTGGGGACTGGGTGAAGAGAGGGCTTCATCATTATCATCAGGAAAAGAGGGTGGCAGCTTGCACGTGAGGCAGCGGCTGAGCCATCAGGGTGGTAGCCGTGAGTCAGCAGGATGACAGCAGTGGGAGGTCGGGAGCCAAACATGCCCGGGGATGACCTACCTGTCTGGAAAGAAGTAGCGGTCCATGGGTTCACGGAGGCAGCGGGAGCAGACAGTCAACACAGAGAGGTGGGGGAAAATGCCATACTCGGCAGTGTGGAAATTTTTCATCAAGCTGCTGGAGAACGATCAGCATGGCCCACTCAATGACTGGGCCATTGTGTTGGAGACTCATGCGATTCATAATGTGATTCCCACCCTCACCACTCTGTGACTGGGCCACTGTGTTGACGACTCATGTGATTCATCATGCAATTCCCACACTCAACACTCTGTAACTGGGCCACTGTGTTGATGACTCATATGATTCCCACCCTCACCACTCTGTTACTGTGTTGACTCCTCATGCGATTCCTCATGAGATTTCCAACCTCACCACTCTGTGACCGGGCCACTGTGTTGACTCCTCATGCTGTTGCCACATCACCACTGTAACACTGAGTTCAAAATTATTTAGTCAGTTTTGGCCACGTAACTGACCAAATAAGTGAAGTGTGAAATGATTCTAAGTGTGACGCCTGTCATCTCCGTGTCATACTGACTCACAGTACTGTTTCGTTAACACAGCGGACTCCCTATGCATGTTTCTGCAATGCACAGTGTTCTACACTACTATGCAGACTCTCAGTAGCCAAATAGCTGTTTTTTAACACGATTAGTCAGGAATAATTTCGGATTAAATCAAATCTTTTTTGGAAATTCGGCAAAACCGTCCAAATCAAATTTTTGAGAAATTCACTCATCTCTAATCCTTACCCCCTCCCAAAATATGGTAACATCATCAATGAAACACAACCAAAGTTTAATGTGTGAGGCCAGTGAGTTCATTTCCTCTCAAAAATCTCTTTCCCACTAGCCCAGGCAGAGGTTGTTAGATGGAATTCCAATTGCCATCCTCTGAGTTGGTGGAAAATCTGACAATTATAAATAAAATATTATACTTGAGAATAAAGCTCAGATGGGACAGCATAAATCAATTATGGGTCAAAATATTCACCTCTATCTTGTAAAAATAATTCAATCTTTCACACCCTTTATCATATGGAATGGCGTTATACAACACTTCCACATTCAAACTAGCAAGAATTGTGTCTTCCTCCATGTACAGGCCATCAAGACACTTGAGGACTTCCATGGAGCCCCAATGTTATCTGCGAGGCTGCCTGACCCAGATGTGATCGGTAATCTCTTCAACTGATCTAACAGCTTATGAACTTTTGGCAAGCTGTAAAAGCATGGCAATTGTGGATGCAAAGGAGAAGACAGGCATATTATTTTAACTGATTAACCCATGCTTGAGTGCATTATCAAGAATTCATCTTAGTTCCCTCTGATGGAAGGAGGTAGGATTAGTAGACAGGGTACTATAACATGCTTTATTCCCCAGAATGCGACTACACACCCTCAGTAAGGTGTCAATGGGAGTTTTGTCTCTTAGGGTGGGAACATATCCACAGAGAGGAAAACGGTTCTGTCTCTCTCCTTCCTTTAAAATTTCAACAAGGTTCCTTACATCAAGAAGATCCTCTGGATCAATCCCTAATTAAGCACATTGCCTTTTGTCATACTGTATGTCAGAAAAAATGTTTTTTATTTGAGCTTTCACACAAGATATGCAGGCCTATATAACCCATTCAAACAAATTTAATGTATTATTATAATCTAGATTATACATTTCTACTAAATCTATTACATTTCTTCTAAATCTGGTGTCAGGTACAAGCAGGATAGCACTAGAATTTATCTGTTAATTGGATGTGGTGTGCCACCTAAGTGTATATCTGAATTAAAGTTTTGGGTTGGCACTAAAGAGAGTCCCTTTTTGAGCATATTGGTTTCAGCAGTGCTCAATGGCCTCTGTGACAGATTTATGATCTGCAAGTCGTAACTGTGTGAATTTTCCTTGTGGGAACTCACTGCTGGTCCCACCTGTCTGGGAGTTAATACTCAGAGATCGGTTGCATGCTTTTGCTGTAGTTTCTGTACATTTGTTTGCGCTGCTGCTCCGGATGACAAATGATCATTAATGTAGAAATGCATTGAGCATTAACTTGACAGGTAGCAATTACAAAGCAATTATTAGCATTGATAGAAAGGCAGAATTTTACTGAGCTCTGATTATAGGCAGTAACAGGCCGCAGTCAACAGAGCGTACACTAGCACTGATAGACTGGTAGTTATCCCAGAGCTCCACTGCAGGATAATGGGGTTCGGTGGTGGAGAGCACCAGGTCTAGAGGTTTGCACTAACTAGGTGTCTTATTCCGAATGGGTAATGCCTGTATTGCATTTTCAGGGTCATAAATGCTTATTCATACCACTGACCCCCATTCTATAACCATTGCTGTCGCCAATAACACACCACAATAGCTATGGTACTTGACAGGTCTGGTTGAGTGCAGTTATATAGGACATTATGCAGGCTCAGAACATTTTTAGGGACAGTCACAGACATTATAATTATTTCACATTTTGTACATGTGAACCCCTGTTCTGTTTAGGAGAGGCGGGTGCCCCTTGGGTATCATCCATTGCCTTCACTCTCAGAATTGACATATCAATCACAGGGAGAGTTCCATGGATAGGGGTCCCCTACGGGTCCCCTACGGTCAGATCTTTTCGGGGTTTCTGCCTAATTGCCATTGGGCTTCATTCCACATTTTATTTTATTTTTAACATTTGAGTTGTTTCAATGGAAGTTTTTTAGTTTTCAACTTGAAAACAAAAATGTTTTCTATAGGTAGTGACTGATTAAGCATCATGTACATGCTTAGAAACATTTAATGTTCAAATCACTGCATCCAGAATGACCACCCTGCTTAAGATTTTTTTTTTACTATCGACCGACAATGTGCTATTTTCTATATGAGATGAGACTCATGTCTTGGTTTTCTTGATTCAGTTTGACATTATCCTCAAATTACTCTGAGATACATTATCGAGTTCATAGTCTGTCGCTTCCTGCCAGCTGATATTCCACTCATCACATCAGGACACTTCTGCATAACATTTATTCCTGTGCCAACACACAGTATCATATGACTGGCATGGTCACTGCTTCTTACATCATCAAGCCTATCTTCAGAAAGTTTCTGTAGTTACATTGTTTAGATCATAAACTTGTTTCTCATTTTGAGTCTGAATGTTCCATGTACACGTAACTTTGGGTAGTTGTGTGCAACTTAAATCAACAATATAGGATAATTCTTTTAGCGTATGAGGGGTTTTTATGTCTTTAGTGAATGTGAACATCAGGGGCAGAGGATGTGGCAGTGGTTCAGTTTACATTCTGTGTCTGAAGCTGCTCTTAGGCTACTTTCACACTTGAGTTTTTGCCTGATCCGGCAGGGAACAGCAAAAATGCTTCCGTTTTTTATAACACAACCGGCTGCATCCTTTATGAACAGATCCGGTTGTATAATCTTTAAAATAGCAATGATGGATCTGGGATTAAAACCATTGCAAGTCAATAGATGCTGGGTCCGTTTTCCATTGTGTCCGCTTGCAGTGGTTTACTGGTTGGCACACACCCATATGGAACGAAATGCATTCTGGTTAAGTTTTGTCCCCATTGACAATGAATGAGGACAAAATGAAAGTGTTTTACTCCGGTATTGAGATCCTCTTCCGGATCTAAACACCAGAAATGTAAAACGCAAATGTGAAAGTAGCCTAAGAAGCTCATTCATAGCTGAAACTGTACATATATAATATACTGTATAGTACAATGTGGAAATATGTCTATTAGATGGCTACAAAGCTTTTGAAGCTTTTCTTTCCAAATGTAAAATCTTCTATTCCCCTATGTTTCTGGATAGTCCGCAAAATTAGGAGCCTTGTTTCTAGTGTCTAGTTGTTTCCTCAATTTTTAATTTTTTTTTAGAGGCAGGTGGTACTTGAGCAGGTCACTTTGATTGTAATTCTCAGTATTTTAAAGCTCACAGTAAGGGCTCATGCAAACAATCGTATGTATTATGTGATCCCCAAAACATGGATCGGCAAAAAATATGGATGACATCTGTGTACATCCTGTATTTAGCGGAATGGAACAGCTGGCCCTTAATAGAACAGTCCTATCTATTGTCTGTAATGGGGACAATAATAGGACATGTTCTATTTTTTGGGGGGGGGGGAGAAACAGACTTACGGAAATGGAATGCACACGGAGTAACTTCAGTTTTTTTTGCTGACCCATTGAAATGAATAGTTCGGCATATGGTCCGCAAAAAAAAAAAAAAACTGACATAGAAAGAAAATACGTTTGTGTGCATGAGCCCTAAATTCTGGTAATGTGTTCAGTATTAATATCTGACCTATAGACATATATTACTTATATTCTTTATGGTCCATTATAGTTTTCCAATTTGACCGTAATAAATGGTGGATATCTGTGAATTTTTGTATAAATTATCCAGAAAAAAACATAAAAATTTATGTTAGCAACGGTGATAGTACCATGTGCCCAGGAGCGTAACTATAGAGAAAGCAGGGGAAACAGCTTCTACAGGGCCTAAGCTCAGAAGGGGTCCACCCAGAAGGAGGACTAAAAGATTTTATTGTCAGGACCCCCTCAATAGTATTATACAATGACATTATTTACAGTGACATGACCATGCCTGGTCTGAAAGAAGAATCTTGGATAGGCACAGGAGTGAGGATTGCACTGGAGGAGGGGGTTGCAAAGGGGTTGTGAAGAAGTTGCTATGGGGCATTCAAAAACTTGCTGTGGGGCCCAGTCAGTTCTGGTTACACCACTTTGTGTGCCATTTATAGATCGTCATGAGACTTTTGCCCCCCTGGAATTGACTTAGAAAACATGGGCATCTGAAGTACTTACATTGTTTAAACACGTTGCCATATAATGTATATGTAAACATATACTTATATTTCTTTTTAAATTCTTTAATAAATAGAATATGATTAGTAAATAATGATGCCAATTGCTGGAACCTGTAAAATGTTCTCTTTAACTCACCTCTCCTGACATGTCTGCTTTAGTAACTACTTGCATTTCCCATGTAGTAACATTATTTTCTGGATCATCTATTCTTATGACTCTATGTTGTGTTGTCCCTTTATTATTCCTGTTAGAAGGTATGACTTCATTAGTAGCAGTTTGCAATGAAGGTTCAACTGACTGTTACCAGTTTGAGGTGTGTCCTTGCACAGTTTGGCAGTATCCATCAGTGTTGGCTGTATCAGACTGTACAGGGCATATCCTCAACTGTTAACACCCACCAGGATCTTCACTGTAAACTGCTTGCAGTTCATTCATAAACATTAGGAGGAATAATAAAAGAATGACAAAACATAGTCATGAGAATAGATGCTCCAGAATAGTTTTTTCACAGGGAATCCAAGTACCTACAAAAACAGACATGCCAAGAATGGTGACAGGTCCTCTTAAGTTAAAGGGGTTTTCAGAGATTTTGTTTTACTGTCTTACTATCTTTGATTTATCCTTTAGATAGTTCATCATTATCTTATCGGTGGGGATCTGACACCCGGGACCCCTGCAGATGAGCAGTTTGAGAAGGCAGTGGCGCTTCTGTGAGCACTGTGGCCTTCTCTCAGCTTTCCCTAGGCTGAGTGACATCACGTTCATTGATCACGTGGCCTAGAAGTATCTCAGTCCCATTCAAGTGAAATGGGTTGAGTGCAATACCAAGCACAACCACTATACAATGTATGGCGCTGTGCTTGGTAAGCTGCTCTCACAGGTGTGCCACTGCCTTCTCAAAACAACTGATTGCAGGTTGTCCTGGGTGTCAGACCCTCACTAATCAGATACTGATGACCTATCCAGAGGATAGATCATCAGTAAAAAAAAAAATCTTGGAAAACCCTTTTAACCTTTTGCACTGTATATGATGTCATTGTCTATAGCTAGGCATGGAACAAACAGCAATGGTTTTTGCACACTATTCACTCACTTTTTTCAGTTTCTTTTCAACAATATATATTTTATAGCTGCAACAGGCAAACCCTCCATACCTCATCTCTCATCCCGAAATGTGTTCTCATTCAGGTAGAGTTTAAGTGACTGTCAAATCCCCCGCTTCCTATGGCTCTATCACCTATGGTTCCTGGCTCTGTTATCAGTCCCAATTGTTTCCACGTTCAAGTCTGGAAACATGCCACAAGTCTACTGCCCAATCTTCCAGGAACTGCGTACAGAATGCCTCCCCCATGATGGCCCAATAAAATATTACATTTTGTCATATTTTGTCATGAGGATCTATACTTACAGTATTCTGTGAAAAACATAGTAAAGAAAGAACTTTCTATTAATTTACTCCAATGATGACGGTCTTTGCCAGAATGAAGAAAAATCTATCTACTAATGAAAGGTTGATAATTAGCCAAATAACGTCAGACAAGGTGATGATGGCTATTACTGGATTGATACTCCATTTAAAATAGAACAACGTGCATTTTTCATATCACAAAACCTCTTCTAAGAACTACTGTATGCATCACCTTACATGTATTAGTAATATATGCAAAGACATTCCACAGCTAAATTAATACATGTGTAGCACCTACTAAAAATATTAATTAATAGCATGGACGGCTAAAATGGAATTGAAGATAGCAGATATAAAGAAATGTACAAAACATAAATTGCTTCTGTGAACTGCTGAAAGGACGGAGATACAGTGCAACCTTCCCTTTTATTGTTGGAAGAGCTGAAATGTAAAAGATTAAAAACAACAGTAAATAAAAGTTTCTTTAATGGCTACAAAACATGAAAGCCTGTTCCTGGTTTACATTCAATAATTGTTAGCGTATGTCAGTGTGCTTGGTTCGTAAACTTCACAGAAAATCTCTAAGGTCTTATGCACACAGCGAAGACATTTGCTCAGTGGTAGTATGAAGACATATGGGGTCCCTGTGGATAACTCATTTTCTCCTTGTGCCATTGTATGGTGGGTCCTACAATGCTGCATTGCAAAGTTATTCTCCCCTCATAGCGATAGTTTTTTTAATGCTCCCCGTTCTCATTGGTGGCAGTGGAAGCTGGAAAGAGACAGGTACGAAGAGGGAGATGAGAATACTTACCTTCCGATCCTCCCTGCATCCAAGGTATCCTTTTTATCAGCTTCATCAACCCTACCAGGCTATATGCCTTGTTGTATAGGGTTGACCCTAGGAACAGAGACATTTTAGGTTTGACACGTGTGCTATAGATAAACCTCCATGACATGCCTCCATATTAAATTGGTATAGTATTGCAGGACCTAATAGATGACTTATTATGCCTCTATAAAACTGGTAGATAGAGTAGAGCAGCATACATTGTATGCATGAGGTCTTATGGGATTATCACAATTCTTTCACCAAGGGAAGAGATCAAATGGATTTATAGATGGGTTGATGTTACTTAAATCAACCCAATGTGTCTATTTGGATTTGAAACCTTTAGATCTTACCTTAGCCATCAGGTGAGCATAAAGAATACGTACAAGACCTAGTAACTTATTGCCAAAATACCATTTCTCAATAATACAATAAAGGAATTCAAATGTGAGTCAAAAGCTTTAAGCATAGTTTTATATACTTTTATATACTTTTCCATCCCAGTTTGATTTTATGACCAAGTCTACGTATTTGATCTGGGAAGTATATGCTTTGTGCAAAGCTGTCTTCCTCTGAGCGAATATGTTCTGCTAGAAAATCATTGCAGATAGCTAAGGTTTTGGTGAATAGTTTCATATGTGTATTAGTTAAGGATATTGGTCTGTAGGTGAGATGAGCAAATCAGTTCGTAATGAACAGGGTTTATTACAAAATTATTATTCAGGTTTGTTTTTGACGAATCCAGTAAAATGGTGCACAAAATGATCCTAGGGACAGTGTTCAGCCAAAATCAAGCTTCTATTCAAGCATCAGAGACAGTGAAGGGAAAGACTAGAAAGAAGAAAAGTTGTGTAGAACACGAAAAAGCAGAGAAAGCTGCTAGCCAGGGACTGAGAAGTGAGGAGCTGAAGCTTGGTGTGCCTGGCAGAGGCTTCTAGATGCAATTACTGCATTATAACACAGCTGCAGCTGCTGCAGAGCCCCAAACTCAGCTACCTGCAAGAACTTTTTTCTTTTTTTTTGTCATTTTAACAGAAATGCTGTATTTTTTTGTGTGGGAAATAAGCTCAAAACTGTAAAACACATGTTTACCTTCTATAGGATAGATAGCATTTGAAATATCAGTGAAAACACCTGAAATATTAGTCCAAAATCTGTGTCAGGGGATTAGTAGTAGTAGTTGTTGTAGTAGTAGTACTAGTAGTAGTAGTAGTACTAGTAGTAGGCGGCAGTTGTCCCTGGCTTCGGAAAGGCGCAACATTATCATTGAGGAGTGGCCGTGCGGAGCCAAACGGATCCGTCCAGACTAACAGTTTAAGTCAATGGGGACGGATCCGTTTGAAGTTGACACAAGATGGCTCAATTTCTAACCGATCCGTCCCCCATTGACTTTCAATGTAAAGTCTGGACGGATCCGTCTGACTAACTTTCACACTTATAATTTTTTCAGAAATATAATGCAGACGGATCCGTTCTGAACAGATCCCATCATCTGCATTATAGGAGCGGATCCGTCTGTGCAGACACCAGACGGATCCGCTCCGAACGCAAGTGTGAAAGTAGCCTGATTCTGACACTGTGCCGTGGAGACAGAGGTCACAGTGTCTACACCGCCTCAGCAGGGAGCATGTGTTGTTTTGAGGTCAGTCACTGGCAGCTCATCCGAGACACTTGTCGGGTGCTGAAGCCCTTTGAAGAGACCAAAAGTTTGTGAGCAGGGACAACTGCAGCATGAACAATTTTATCACCCTCATATATATCTTAGAACAGATGCTCACCCTCATGCCACAGGGGGCAACTTGCTGTACACCCTGTAGCTGTTGGGGACCCAACAAGGAGAAACTCCCATGGAGGAGGAGGAGGATGAGGAGCTCCTACTGAAGAAGAGGAGGATTAGGGGGCGGAGAAGCAAGAGGATGATGATGGCACTGGCTCCTCAGGCATACAGGCCAGAATAGCAACCTGTATGCTTGCTTATGCAGTGACAGGTGAATAATTGCCATCATGCAGTCTGATGATTACTGGATAGCCATGATTTTAGACCCACAGTATCAAAGCAAAATGGGGGAATGTTTTCCTCCCTGCAAAATGGAAAACAAATTACATTATTACTTGAAAACACTGTGTACACAGCTTGCCACAGCTTTCGGTGAGCAGCCGCCTGCCGCCAGTGTGTCTGAAAAGGAGGCCACTCTCCACTCCCTGCAGAGTCAACCACCTCCTGCCACCCAAGCAGCATAAGCCACAGCAGCAGTAGCAGCCATTTCAGTCTTCTCAACATGATGGAGCACTTTTTTTCATGTGCCACGCCAGGCTGAGGCAAATCAGCAAGTGGAGACTTCCCACCTCAAACCCCAGGTTCAGGCCTATCTACACTCTGGCCTGTCTCTGGCACATACCCAGTTCCCTGACCCCATGTATTTCTGTCCAGGCAGACTGGAACAGTGGCCCGAAATAGCACAGCCTCCAGTGTCATCTCAGAGAGTTTTTTTTAGCACTGTAGGGGGCATGGTGATACTGAAACTGACCAAGTTGTCCCCCACCAGTGTCCATAAAATCACTTTTATCAAATGACCCAAGACTGGATTTGGGAGGATTTTCACACTTCTCCGGCTGAAGCCCATGAATAATATGCCCTTGCTGACAGTGCCACATTTTGCCACTGTTGCTGTCTGATTGCCTGCCTTCCTGTCAATCATCATTTTCCTATTGGCGGCTACTGCATCCACCATGCCACTGTCGCCATCATGTCAATGCTGCTGCCTACATCATGATGATGCCAGCTGGTCAACATGTATCATATGGCTGCTGCTGCCACCACTGCCTCAGCTGCCACTCCTCTCTGCTAATACCCTACTTCCACCACTATTAAGGTAACTCTTCTGCCACTACTAACACTACTACCACTACCATTACTACTATTACCCAAAGACAGCCAATCTACTGCCTTGTATGTTCCATGCTATGCTGATTTTGCTTCCTCCACTAATACCCTACCCATTCCACAACCACATTGTGCTGCTGCTGCTCCCAATTAAAAAGGAGAATTTCTCAAAGCTCATTCACAATGAGCCACTTTTTCTTTTATCAACACTTGCGGGTGTCATAAGGGGAGGCATTTTGACCCTGTCAAGGCATAATTTTAGACACTTGGTCCCCCAACAATCCACATTTGTTTTTTCCATAACTCTGTGTGTGTTTTAACACCATCTGCCCCGATAAGGGACAATTTTTGGAAGCTTTGGAATATGAAAACACATGAGATGTGTTAACACCGTCAAATGTGTGTTTATATATAGCTATTGCCGCTGCAATTTAGGACAAGTCCCAAACTAGGGGACTACACTTTACTTTCCCTTCTGTAAAAATATACACTTTCAACTGATGTGCTGCTTCTACTCTTCCTTTGGAACTCTTTCCATCTTTCCAGATTTAAACAAGCATCTTTTAGCATACCTGCTCATCAAAAAATTCTTAGTGCCCCTCCTCCACACTGTCTCTTTAAGTTATTCCCTGGAGAGGCACAGGGGCAGAGTAAGGAGGCAAAGCAATAGTCCCATAAACATCAGAATTCAAAGTAATTATGTCTAAGCTTCCATAGCTCTCAGCTGAATCGTCAGGTTAAGTATTCATAGTTTGCATTGATATATATATATATACAGTACAGACCAAAAGTTTGGACACACCTTCTCATTCAAAGAGTTTTCTTTATATTTATGACTATGAAAATTGTAGATTCACACTGAAGGCATCAAAACTATGAATTAACACGTGTGGAATTATATACATAACAAAAAAGTGTGAAACAACGGAAAAAATGTCATATTCTAGGTTCTTCAAAGTAGCCACCTTTTGCTTTGATTACTGCTTTGCACACTCTTGGCATTCTCTTGAATTTGAAAACCAATGCTTTTCAAATGCTGTTAAGTACTTCCTCAAGCAAGTCTGCCGCCCCATCATGTTCAGAAAATAAAACAAAACAATCTGAAAATAAAAACAGATAAGATCAGATCTATTATCTAGTTTTCACTGGCAGATAAAATCTTTGGTGACACAGTTACTTCAGCCATTTCATTTTTGAATTAACCACATACTATTTGATGATTTGGTTTGCAGACCTCTATAAATACACCGTTTTCTGAATACCTTATTAAAAACTTTTTTTTTTTGAGTTTTATAATTCTTTATTGTAGAAAATATTGACATTACATATAATAGAAAATAACATAGCACAGAAAAGTTCCCTTTTCTCAGGTACATTACTAGAATGACAATACAAATATGAGATTAGGACAATCCTTTAGTGACAATCATTAAATGACAATCCCATTAGGACCAAACTGAGATGAAAAATTGATAAATTCTGGAACAAAACTACACATATGGGTGTGAGTTGCAAGGTTTCTACACTGTTAGTAGTTCCTGAAAGAGGACCATGGTGACCAGATTTTTTTAAATGTGACATTTCTATTATTTTCCCATGAAGCTAGCTCCTCAAACCTATATAGTTGATCTATTTTGGCTATCCATTGGGATATGGACGGGGTGTCTTCAGATATTTTGGAATCAAAAGACGTGATGCGTCCAAAAGATGATTAAACAATGAAGGAGGGCTTTCCATAGAACTGGAAGTGTGTACACCTAAAAGGGCTAAATGAGGTGTTATGGGGACCTTAGAGTGGCATATCATGTTACTTTCTTCAAATATTTTTGACCACCAAGCTTTGATTAGGGGGCAAGTCCACCAAATGTGAAAATATGAGCCTTTATCCTTACAGCATCTCTAGCACATATCACTGTTATCCGCTTTGTATCTACAGGTTACATTTGGGGTTTTATACCATCTTGTAAGGATCTTGTAGGCATTTTCCTGTATACGTATCCATCTTGACGCTTTATGGGGTCTCAAAAGGATTTTGGACATTGTTGCCTGGGGAAAGACAGTCTCAAGGTCCTTCTCCCAGTGCCCAATGAACGCAGGCTTGGGCATGAGAATAGGGGTAGAAAGTTTTTTATATATCAGCGAAATCAGTTTTGGACGTGGGTCAGAGCTTACTAACAAACTTTCAAACCAGTTTAGAGGGCGAGTCAAAGAACCCCAAGTTATATTTTTGGATATAAAAGACCGTAGAAAGGATAAAAACTTTTTTTTTTAAAACAAACCAATCTTATTGGTCTCACTTGGCAATATTTTACCTTACACGCATATGCAACTTCTTGAAATTAAATAAACCAATTTCATATTTTTTTTTCCCTTTCACCAACTCTAGTGACATATGATGCTATCCGTGTTTGGCGAGAAACAAAAGAGGCTGTCTTTGTATAATATATGCTTCTCTTCTAAGTCTCAAGATCTATGTCATTGTCACCACACCCTCGCAATATGTAACTTCTCCTTTCTCATCAGTTTTAACTAGATGTCTTAGCATGCAACATATAACATATAACAATACAATCACAAGACAAGACAAGGACCCATCACACATTTTTCACACACAAACAAAATATGCACTGGAGCTCCAATAAATTTTTTAAAAAAGTATATGCATGACTCCAAATTGTATTTTGTGCAGATCTGTCGCATATATGGTGTGGTCTCTCTCTTTACTCCTGAAAAAAAATAAAAAAATTACAATCCCCACCAAGAATTTAGGAAGAGAACAGGCCTTCTTGATGTCCATTAAATCGGCTGCAAAATAAAACTCACTTAACCTTTAGTTTGCAAAAATGAAAAATAATGTGCACACAAAACCAAATGTAGCAATGAGTTCATCTTTTACCACGTGATTTTTTTTAAAAACTCAATTCCAAAGTTTTAAATTTAAATCCCATCATTACCAACATGCTGCATGTATCAAACACTTAAACTTTTAACTTTAAAGGGACACTGACAGGCCTTCTGAGGATAATTAGCTCTTTATATGCCCTCCTAGGTCTTATAATAAGTTCCCAATTCATATAAGTATTATCCCTGTGCGCATTGTTAAATGTGAAAAATCATTGAATTGGGAACTTATTATAAGACCTGGGGTATATGTGAGACAGGAATCTATCTAAATACTCCATTACAGCTCACAGTATCTGCATTATGTTCTTGGGGGAGATAGCATTAACTACAGGTCAAGCTGCCGTTCTCTTTCACCATCAAAGATAGTTCAATTAATCTGCCAAAACAATATCTGGAACACGGACTACTGCAGCTCTGCATTAACAAATAATGTGAAGATACTTGGAGGCAAATGACCCACTCTTCCTCCCTCATATTGTGATTAAGCTAAATAAAAACACTGACAACTTTTTCTTAATGGAATAGAAATGGCTGAAGTGCTTTATTAAGGGTAACCAAGATTAAAACCAATAAATAATTTAATAAATTAATTAATAATCAAAACCATAACCATAACAATAAATACCAATTAAAAACCATCCATATAGACCAAGATCCACTCAGCATCAGCTGAGCGATACAGCCCCACAAGCCAAGCCTAGCATAGGCAAGGCCCCCCAAAGCACCGCAGCCATTTCTCTATTATATTTTGAAGACCTAAATTAAAAACATCAATCCCAACATCAGAAAGATGGACATCGTCCGATCTGTAGAGCCCAGGCACGAAGCCCTCCAGATCTATATGTCTATAACTAAACCCACCCACCAAAGGAAGAAATTTCGCTAACGCCCTATTCACCCGTTTGCGTATTTTCTCAAGAAAAATACCTTCCTTACCTGACCATATGAGACGAGGGACTATTTCAGAAAAAACCAGAGTAGTAAAAGGGAGCATACATTGCAACAACGACAAATCCCTCTTCATAACCCATAATAATTCACACGTTTTCAGTCTCCCTATGTCATTACCACCCAGGTGAAGCACAAGAAGATTGGGAACCGGCCATTTCAATAAAAGTTTACGAATTTCTGACAGTACACGCTTCCAACCCAACCCTCTAACACCCCACCAAAAAACATGCAGGTCAGCTGAATCAAACGATAGGTTCTCAGAATATATTCTCTTCTCCGCTCGCTTCTGAGCCCAAAAAATAAAGGAGTGGCCCACAATCCAGACCACAATATGACTACCTGCAAAAACAGAAAAACATTCAGACTGATAAAATTAAATCTGGCCTAACATATAACTTAACCCGATGAGAGTCCCAACGCCCAATTCTCCTGACAATTGACTCATCCAACCCTGCCCGTGCCGCCTCAGTAGCGGCACCAATTCTAAAGGAGTGAGAAGATATCTTACAAGACCCAAGATTCAAAAAAGACAGACATTTTTTCAATACTGAACTAAATTGGAATTTAGTGAGCGGAGAACAATCTCTATGAACTAAAAATGGGCCGCTCAGCGCCGGGCGAACCTCCAGCCAAGACCTTACTACACTAACTGGACATAATTCCGAACCTTCCCAAACATTCAATTGAATTAGTCTACCTCTCCCGTATTGATCAGTCTTGGACCTTCTAAGAAAAATTTCCACTACATCACCTTTTAAAGATACATCAGAAAAATCCAAACCAGAACACACTCTACGACTGGCCGCAACTAACTCGCTAATTCTTAAAGCTGCAAAGAATGCTAACACGAAAGCAGTACGGAAAAGCAAAGACTCAAAAGTATCAAAACAAACTTTAGGCAGTGTGTTACATAGCAATCCCAATAAAGGAATAGAAATTGGCCTCCTACTATCTATGTTCGGCAGGCCTCTCCTATAACCATTAAGCATCTGCTTAACTTGAAAATGAGATGACAATGGCTGGTTACCATATAATTTTTGAAAAAAGGAAACCCCTGATACCATCCTAGCGATCGATGAAGGGGACAAGTTCTTTTTAAATAAACTAGCAACAAAAAGCAACCCATAACTCAACTCATTAACATTAACACTACCTGTAACTGAATTAACAAAATTCAACCAATCCTGCCATGCAGCAGCATATGCTGCCCATGTTCTTGGGGCCAGAGAGTGCTTAATGGAATCACAAATTAGTCCCATATCAAATCCCAAAGATTCCCTTCCATCTCCGCTTCCGGCGCTACTTCCCGGAACTTCAAAAACTGAAAACGAGATAATGCATCAGCTACAACATTTGACGAACCTACTACATATTTAGCTTTAATCCATATATTATACTGCATACAAAAAAGAACCAAATGCCTCAATAGTTTAACTACTACATCGGATTTTGAAGAAAGAGTATTGATGGCAAAACAAACCCCTTTATTATCTGAATGTAACAATATCCTTTTATTCCTATAATCACGACCCCATAACACAATTGCAACAATTACTGGAAAAAGTTCCAATAAAACGACATTTTTTGTGAAACCATTGCACACCCATGATGACGGCCACTTGTCCGCTGACCACTTTCCACTCCAAAATGCCCCATAGCCACAGCTTCCAGCTGCGTCTGTAAACAGGCCCAAGGCATCCGATTCCACAAATTCTTCCTGCCAACAGCTAGAGCCATTGAAGTCCTGCAAAAATTCCAGCCAGACAGACATATCTTCTTTCAGACATCTTGTCAATCTAATATGAGAATTTGGAGACACTAAACCCCTAGTGGAAAAATAAAGACGCCTACAAAAAACCCTCCCTATAGGAATAACTCTACTAGCAAAATTCAAATATCCTAATAAAGACTGCATTTCCCTCAAACTACACTTCCTCTTACCTAACAAAGAAATTAATAAAGACCTGATTTTAACTATCTTCTCTACTGGCAGCCTAAACACCATATTCTCAGCATCAATGACAATCCCTAAAAATTCTAAACATAAACAAGGAAGAACGGTTTTTTCTGCTGCTACAGGAATACCAAAGCAAGAACAAATGTCTAAAAATCTGACTAACAATTCAGAACATAGATTAGAATCAGGAAATCCAATAAACAAGAAGTCATCTAAATAATGTAAAACACCCCCCCTTTTAATATCAAACTCAACAACCCACTGAATGAACGATGAAAAGGCTTCAAAATAATAACAAGACAGAGAAAAACCCATTGGGAGACATTTATCAAAATAAAAATAACCATCAAAATGAAAACCTAAGGAATTAAAACCTGAAGGCAAAACTGGCAATAAACGGAAAGCTGACTTAATGTCCGCCTTTGCTAACAATGCTCCCTTACCAAAAGACCGCAACAGCGCCAACGCATTATCAAAAGAGGCATAGACGACTAAGGCTTTTGACTTATCCACCATGTCATTTAAAGAGCTTTTTTCAGGATACGACAGGTGATGGATAATTCTAAAATCCCCAGGCTCTTTCTTTGGCACAACGCCCAAAGGAGAAAGCCTAAAGTTCTCAAAAGGAGGTTCTAAAAAGGGGCCAGCAATTCTATCCAAATCAAGCTCTTTCTGCAACTTATTCCTAACTACCTCTTTATGTAAGGAAACTGATTTCAGATTTTCAACCCAGCAGCAACCAACACCCAGAACTGTGGCACCTCAAAGCCATACTGAAACCCTTTAAAAAGCATCTCAGCTTTCTGACAATCTGGATAATGGACGAGCCATGGTTGCATTTCTGCTAACCTCACAGGACTCAATGCTTTTAGAAACGAACTCCCTGGTATTTGGTTGCTGCTGGCCAGATAGGGAGTTCCTTTTGAAACAGCGAGACATGGGATGGGTACCTCCACAAAAGGAACACTCATGCTTAAAACGACAGTTACTTGCCCATTTACAAGTAGCCTCGTTAAAGGCAAAACACACCCCTTTTCTCATAGTGGTTTGTGAAGGATTAGATGACCTAACTGGAACCGATTTCTGGGGTAACATCAAATTCACCCATAGACCAATATCCTTCACCCCCCACTTAAGAGACGGGTGTACCGCTAGCTTTTGACGGAATGTCTCGTCATACTGAAACCAAGCCATCCCGCCAAAATTTCGGTATGCTTCTATAATTATATCCAGATGCTGAAAAAGTCCTGAACAAAGCTCAGGATGCTTTTCACCCAGTACTGCAGAATAAATACAAAAGGCTTGCAGCCAGTTATTAAAAGACCTGGGAAGAAAACGCTTTCTTTCCTCATCCACTCTATCTTCCTTCTTAACAACCTGATCTTTTGAAGACGGTAATAATGACATTAACTCTACATATTCCATTCTCCAAATTCGCTCTTTGATAGTATTACCTAAATGAAAACCAAGCGGTGAAACCTCACAAGCTAAAGCTTCCTTAAAACAAATTTCCTTCACACCAGTACCTTTTTCAACATTAGGTAACCCACTGCCACTCTCAATACTAGGCAGACTGACCTGATCAGACTTAGAGCTCCAGACATCTGAAGCTGAATTAACCTTTCGCCTGCCAGTAGTTTCCACTAGCAGCTTAACCAGACCAGCTACCAACGCTGAGTCAGACACAGACAAAACATTGAGAATCTCACCAACAGGGTGTCCCTCCTGGGCTGGTCCAGAGGCTGCAGCTGACTGTAGAGAAGATTTACTTGAGGGGCCTGGAGCCAGCTCAACCACATGAGGTGGGAGCCTCTCAACAGGTAGCCCTAAATCCTCCTGCTGAAAACTTTGTGAAGCGCAAGCCTGCGCTGATACTCCTTCACTGGCAGCTTGCTGATGACGTCTCACCGGCACCGCTGCTTGTTGATGACGTGGCTCTGGAATCGTCGCTTGCCGATGACGCTGCCCCCTGCTGGTACTGGGACCTGCTGTACAGAGCGGAACGCCGCTCTGTCCTCTTGACTCGACGCTCCTGGAGGACCTTCGGCTCTGGCCGGAGGCCACAGTCTCTGCTCTGCTGCTGCGCCGGCGTCCAGCCTTCGGAGGGGGAGGAGTATAAGCGCTCCTGGTTTTACGAGCTCTTTTGCGAGGCAGCGCAGACAACTCCTCCCCCAGACACTGGTCAACGGATGGCTCCTCTGTACACAGCTCCGGGATGGCTCCTCCGTCTTCCGGCTCCCTCCTTTCTTCAGCCGACATCAGGAGGGGCGGCGACGGCGACCTCTGAGGCGATGGCGGCGGTAGGCGAGACGGCGGCATCATCAGGCAGGTTCTCAGCCATTCTTCTCCGCCGGCAGACTCCGCTCTCCCGATCAGCTGGCGCAGTAAATCCTCCATGCTGGTGCGCTGTCCAGATCCGTGGCGACTGCCTTGAGGTAGCGGCGAACCTGGGGATATAAAGGGTACAAATTTCCCGCCTTGCAGGCAGGGGCAAATCACAGAGCTGGGATTCTCCCCCAGCAACAGGGCAGCAACCAATTAGAAGCTCCACTCCAGTTGCCATACAGAATTTACAATATCAACAAAACCAGCTCCAACTGGATTCTTCTTCTTTGAGGTAAATTACCTGTAAAATAAGAGCGGGAAAAGCAAGGGGGGGGGGGCAGAAAACATATACTGCATAGTAACTGACCTAAAATATGGGGGTCATTGCCCCCATGAGTCCCCCAAGCGAATCGCTCTGGTGGGCCCTCACATTCCTTTTGTAATCTGCTCGGGGGGAGGGGGGGGGCAAGGTCTATAAACCTTTGATCCAATAAACCTTCCATCTGGGGGGGTGGTTAGCTTCTATCGTTGCACTAAAGCAGAAGGTGCTGGGGGATGCACTACTTACATACAGAGTAAGCAACTTTAAAACACAATCTTTTGGCAAATCTATGACTTAAGACACTGGGGACCCCACAAGACTGCAATGCTGGTGGCCCCACGTTTAGTACGATTATTTGCGTCCTGCTGGTTGCTTGCACTACAAAGTTTACATTAACCAGCCCCAGCTGCTTGTACTACGAAGCGTACACAGACTGGGCACCAACCTTCTCGCACTACGAAGCATACACAAGTTGAGCTCTTGGGTACCAACCAGCCGACCTAAATAATCAAACAGCCAGACAGACAGGTTGCTGGTGAAACGATTCTCTGCCGCGCAGAGCTCAACGAGGCAATTTTATTAGATGTACATTGTGGATATAGCCACCCCCTTTAGCCAATAATTTTAGTATGTCAAATCACAAGTATTTATTAAAACAACTAATCAGAAATATGATAGTATATGACAGGTATTACTCATGTATATCATGGATATGAGTCATCTATCTGCAAAGGTCCCTCTGTCTGTATATATCACATTCTGCCAAGCAGTTCCTTATTTGTGGTGCCAACTTCTTTTAACAAATCAAGTGACTATATGGTGACTCATATTTTTCAATCATAGGTTTTAGGCATAAAATTCAGAAAATGGAGATTTGACAATTTAAGTACAATTAGCACCATTCATGTTCATTAACTACTTAATTTATTTCACACTATGTATGTCAGTGTCACTCATACATCATTTACTATTGCTGTCATTGCATTGAAGAGCTTAGAGGAGTGGGAGAAAAAAAATAAAAAATCATACAAATATTTTTTTTTTCTAAACATAGGAGACTAGATAGTGTTATATACCAAGTTCCAGGGCTAGTGGAGCCAATTTGTTTCAGCCTGAATCAACTCAGGTCCAAACTAAACTTTTTTTTAAATTCAGCGAATCAAAACTGAACCAAATCTTGATAGGAACTCTCATCTCTATTCTTTAGTTATGGCAGTTGTTATGGTCCTTGCTAGAGTTTGATAATGTTTGACAAATGCCACAGAGAGCTTTTGAGGCAATGGACACTGTCTTAAAGGGGTTGTCCGGGATCAAACTTATTTTTTTTAAAACATCTTACTCACCTTTAGTAGCCGAGTCTATGTTACCAAGGTGGTTTAAGGTAGCTTTTACACTGGATCACGGCTCCTACAGTCCCCAACATATTGTTTACATTTATTTTTATCTGTTTGTTCACTTCCTGACACACTGCACTGTGGTTCCCAGTGCAGAGCGGCATTTCCTGGTTTCTCCTGTGTAAAATTGCATCCCTGCACCTGCCCCCCCATACATATTCATGCATTCTGTGGCTTGGAGTAATCTGCCTCTATTCATTATAATGCTCAATACCCAGTGACGTCACCGGACTGGAGGGGCGGGGCTTAGCGCGATGTCGGCCGGCCAAGTTACCGCCCTTCCATCCTCTCTGCATAATTACCTAGGCTGCCAGTGATGTCACGGGCTCCCTGAACAGCGGAAAAGGAGGCTTTGCTCGCCTGCCAGGGACCCGGTACACCACTGAAGACAAGAAAATACTCACTTCCGGCTAAGAATTGACAGGAGGAAAACGGGGCTTGAGAAACATGTTCTAAACGTACTACATGCATGTTTGTAATGTGTATGTTAGTAGATCATTATTAGACAAATGTCCCCAATCGCGGACAACCCCTTTAAATGCTATTAGTAAATATATGGCCTGAAATGCAAAGATTTTCCAAGAAAGTGTTTAGTTTTAATTTAGTGCTAACATCCTGTAGCCCAGGGAGTGAAATCCAGCTGAGGTTAAGTTTGTGTGCTTGTAAAACAGTCTTATATTTCAGTTTTGTACATGCAGTCATAGATTTTTTTTAATTACGTAGCTACCTATTTTTCAACCTAATTACTGCTTTAGGAAGGAGAAAGTGGATAAACTGGACTGAGGGAGAATAATTCCACAGCTGACCCTGATAGCAGAACTGCAATCAAGATTACTATTTAGGGAGTCATTTAAGGACTAGTAAAATGAAGCTTGTTTATTTCACAACTGATCTAGTTTCAAAGCTACCATGTCATGATCTGACCAGGGAACATGAAGAATTGTAGACCTGAGGAGGTCACAAAGAAATGATCAATGTAAGGATGCAGTTGTTGAGAGAAAGAAAATATAACCCCTTTGAATAGGGTGTATGTTTCTCCAGACATCTCTTAGATGATGGTTAGCTAAGAATTTAGCATACAATAAACCTTTACATGGCATAAGTAAAATTTTCACCCTTAGGCCTCTTTCACACAGGCGTTGCGGGAAAAGGTGCGGGTGCGTTGCAGGAACATGCGTGATTTTTCCGCGCGAGTGCAAAACATTGTAATGCGTTTTGCACGCACGTGAGAAAAATCGGCATGTTTGGTATCCAAACCCAAACTTCTTCACAGAAGTTCGGGCTTGGGATCGGTGTTCTGTAGAATGTATTATTTTCCCTTATAACATGGTTATAAGGGAAAATAATAGCATTCTGAATACAGAATGCATAGTAAAATAGTGCTGGAGGGGTTAAAAAAAATATATATATTTTTTAACTCACCTTAATTCACTTGCTTGCGCAGCCCGGCTACACTTCTGTCTTCTTTTTTGCTGTGTGCAGGAAAAGGACCTGTGGTGATGTCACTCCGGTCATCACATGATCCATCACCATGGTAAAAGATCATGTGACGGACCATGTGATGACCGGAGTGACATCACCACAGGTCCTTTTCCTGCACACAGCAAAAAAAAAGACAGAAGAGTAGCCGGGCTGTGCGAGCAAGTGAATTAAGGCTAGTTTAATTATTTTTTTTAACCCCTCCAGCGCTATTGTACTATGCATTCTGTATTCAGAATGCTATTATTTTCCCTTATAACCATGTTATAAGGGAAAATAATAATGATCGGGTCTCCATCCCGATTGTCTCCTAGCAACTGTGCGTGAAAATCGCACCGGATCCGCACTTGCTTGCAAATGCTTGCAATTTCACGCAACACCATTAATTTCTATTGGGCCTGCGTTACGTGAAAAACGCACAAAGAGGAGCATGCTGCGATTTTCACGTGATGCGTGAAAATCACCGCTCGTGTGCACAGCCCCATAGAAATTAATGGGTCAGGATTCAGTGCGGGTGCAATGCGTTCAACTCACGCATCGCATCCGCGCGGAATGCTCGCCTGTGTGAAAGGGTCCTTAGAGTCAATGTGTCCTCCACATAGGGAAAGAGATATGACCACTTCTGTTTATGGAAAAATATATTTTGGGGCCATAGAGGTAGCAAAATGTGTTTAATTTAGAAGTATTATGTATATATCTGATGAGTGGCAAATAGGGATGAGAAAATTTCCAGAAATTCAATTCAGATTTGCCTCGGTTGAATTGGTCGGCCATTTAATTTTGGGTCTGAATAAATACAACCTGAATCAAAAGAATTGTGCTGAAATAAGTTTTCTAAATCTTTACAAATGGATCTGTTTGTGGTAACTTGTGAATTTCAAATCCCATACAAAATAAAATAAAATAAAAACTGCAAATGGAACCATCATTAAACAATGTGTGGGGATTCGCTCTAGTAGTTAGGACTAGCGAATGCAGTATAGAGGCAAAGTACATAGTTCTTTAATCAAGCAGCGGTGTTTATTCACACATTGGTGTAGTAAGGGTGGCGCTACCCTGGGTCTTTTTGCACACGGTTCTTTCAGGTGAGCTCTGGTCCCCCCTGCCCCCCGCTGGTTGTGTGGTCATTTGTGTCTACTTACACTTTGCCCTTTATGCTACTTACTTCGGCAATTGTTTCCAGTGGGGATGCAGGAGCTGACCTTGCTCTACCTGATATTGCATTTTACCATCTATATATTCATTCCATGGGTTGGGCACTGTACCCAGGATTCTTTTTTCCCATGTTAGACATGATTGTACTTTGATTTCTTTATGTTTCTTTCCGTGTGTACTTTTCCTCCCAGGGTGGCGCTCTGCTTTTTCTCCGCCCTCATCACCTTGCTTTACGGCATCTTATGTATTTATCTATTTTTCTCTTTTTTGTTATTTTAACATATGACAATAAAATTTATATATTTTTGGTAATATGAGCTCTCTTTTCATTTGTTTCTGCTATTTCACTCGGGAGCTTTTACCGAGTTATACTTTAGGTGTATCCCCTGTGGCTACCAAGGGTGGGCATTGTTCCTTACCCGCCCTGGGGATATCCTGGGTCATTTTTGTTTATCTAGATGGTTTTTATGCCTAGCAAAACCCGGCCTGGAACATGGGAGTAGTCACCCACCCAACACCTTGACTACTCCCAGTAAGAGCCGTCCCGGATCACCGATGACAGCCATGCTAAATCTCAAGGTGTCAATTAGCAATAGCTGCTGCTGACACATAAAATGCCAGCTCTTACTTCACCGAGGCCAGGAACCTCAGTGACACATACCTTCCATCCACGATGATTCCAGGTACCTTCTTACAAATGCTAAACATTTTCAGTTGACTTTTACAATGTGTAGTCAAAAATGAACAGAACATACCGTACATAAAATGAATGGAATAGTTTTGACTGTCAATATACAAAATAAGTATTTAATAACAGTCAGTACATAAAACAGTTACCTATTGTTATTTACATAGAATTGAGTAGAAAATAGTTTATTCTGAACAAATAACTTAATATTTTTATGAATTTTTCTTTCTTTTCCATTGCTAATCTTCTATGTTGTAGCTGTCCATACAATTGAGCATGCAGTACAATTAACCTCAGGACACATAGTAAGAAGATCATTATATATATTTTTTTCAGGTTGGTGGCATTATCGTAAAGCATCATATTTCAATTTGCATATAGATATAATGTGCATAACAAATTGAGCAACTTTGCACATACATTAAAGGGCATCTGTCAGCAGATTTGTACCTATGAAACTGGCTAACCTGTTGCATGTGCGCTTGGCAGCTAAAGGCATCCATATTCCCATCTTCATGTCTACATTGCTGAGAAAAAAAGTTTTCATATATGCAAATGAGCCATAACACCTAGAGGCTCTGCTCTTTTTGCAACTGCTGCACCCTCTTGACTCTGATTGACAGGGCCAGAAAGGCGTGATGACATTATACTATATACTTCCTGGCCCTATCAATCAAAGTGGAGAATGGAATATGAATATGGGACCAATACAGATGTCAGTTCACATGCAACAGGTCAGCCAGTTTCATAGGCACAAATCTGCTGACAGATGCCCTTTAATATACCTATCTTGATTTGATCTTTAGATTATACGTTTTATAGCTCATTCCTATTCACAGCTTCAGGGCTTGATTGTTGACTTTAAATCTGGTAAGTATTGTTTTTGCATTATGTCTTGTATGATAATCTGATCTGTAAGTAAAACAAATTCTCTCAGCATGCTTTGCAGCAGATTGTAATGTAACAGTTTAGCTCAGCTGTGAGAGACGTGCCTGTGTACAAGCTATTGACAATATGCAATCACAACCAGTAGAATTGTGAATATAATTTGGGCTATTACCTGGTATCAAGCTCATGGTACCAAAAGTAAAAATATAATTTTTATTGTAACATGATTAAAAAGTATAAAGCAATAAGTGATATGCCGTTAAAACGTGAATGGGAGCAGAAAAAGAACGCCACCCTGGGATAGCACACGTGTCAAATGTAAAATATAATGATCAATGGAATAGATTATATACGGTACAATGACCAGCCAATTACCAAAAAAATTCAGCATAAATAGTTGAGTCAGCCATCAAAAGAAAACCTACACGGCAAAAACTGGAACAGGGTTTGCATTGCGAGTGCAGCATAAGTGAAATAAGAGCAAACCTCAGTAGTGATTAGGTATGAAATAACCTAAATCAAATGCATTGTAGGTAAAAAAGAGAGCAAAGACTCACCAAAAAAGACTGTGTGCTATGTCGCCCAGGGTGGCGCTACCCCAACATGCGTTTCGGCGTGCCTTCGTCCGGGGGTAACGCCATCACTGTGAATCATCTATTTACAGGCTCTCTCCACCAATCAGATGTTGATTATACATACTTGTCCTCAGCTGTGCATGTACACTGGTGCGCGGGGCTCCGGTCAAACCGCGCCCAGCTACCTCCCGGCCGGCGTCCCGCCTACAAGCCCACATCATGTGACAAAGTCACATGATCGGACGATAGCAGCGTAAGGATGCACAGACGAGGGGGGAAAAATATGTATATGTGAATGTGTAAAAGAAAAAAACAATCAGGATGGGGAGGACAAAAAAGAATATATATATATACAGAAAAAATATTTCAAAAAATATATATGTGAAGTTGAAATAATGCTCCAACAAAAGCTCGATGGCAGAAGGAGCAGACAGAAGAGAGGTTCAATTTTCGCAGGCATAAATAGGTGGAGGGTGTGAAGATATTGCATCTTATGAAAAAAAAAGGGGGGGAGAGGGGAGAGAGCATGTTAGAAAAATTAATTCAAAATAACTAAAAAAGTTAAAAAATAATGGGATCCACAAGCGTGGTCCCAGCAGTTACAAGAAGGATGAGAAACTCAAATTGTCATTTAGGCCCCTGGGGCGTAAAGTCCCAAGAGTCTAAATCCAGCGGCTCTCCTTTTGAGCTAGCCTCTTTGATACATTGCCTGCACGTAAATCGACCTGGACACAGACAATCCCTTTAACCTTTAAAAGTCTGGGATTACATGAGTGAAACTCTTTGAAATGTCTCGCAATTGGTTTAGGGACTTCATCCTCTTTTATTTCCTGTGCATTGAGGATATACTTTACATGTTTACGTACGCGGATCTTTAATTTGCGTGTTGTCAAGCCCACATATATTTTAGGGCATGGGCATGATGCATAGTATATCACCCTCGAACTAGAACATGTGAGAGAGTGGTGGATCTTAAAAGACCTAGTTCCAGAGGAGTCCACAAAATCAAATGATCGTTCCATGTTAGGACATGCGGCATATCTGCCACATGGTCTAAAGACAGTTTTTGGTCTGCCTTGTCCGACACAAAGTTGGGGAGATGCTGGTTGTGAATAGCTTCTGACTAGATTATCTCGTAGAGTGTTGGCTCTATGTGCTGTAATTGAAGGTCGCATAGACAGAAGTTTTTCTAAAATGGGATCTGTCAATAAAATAGGCCAATGTGTGGCCAGACATTTCCTCATTTCATCCCAACGTGAATGGTATGTACTTATGAATCAGATTTTTTTGTCAGGTACCTTATCTTTTTTTAATTTGCAGCATTTGTGTTTGTTGTTGTGTCTTTGCTCGCCAGTATGCTTTTTTAATGGAGAGATGGCTATAGCCTCTTCTAAGGAAATGGTGTTTTAGTTCACTAGCTTGTTTTTTAAAAGTCGCATCATCGGAACATATCCGACGAATGCGCAAAAATTGGCCAACAGGAATGGCACAAATGGTGTTTCTGGGGTGCAAGGAAGTTGCATGCAAATAAGCATTGATGGCAGTCTCTTTACGGAAGACATCAGTCCTGAGATGGCCACCAACATCCCTAAACACAGATACATCTAAAAAGTCGACTTTCTGCTTATGATATGTATAAGTAAGTTTGATGTTTCTAGAGTTCTTATTGAGTAATTTTAAAAAATCATGTAATTGTCCCTCAGTTCCCTGCCAGATCAAGAAAACGTCATCAATGTACTGCGCCTAAAGGATGGCGCGGTCCATGATGACGTGTCTGTCTGACAGGAAAAGGTCCCTCTCCCACAGCCCCAGGAACAGATTTGCATACGAGGGCGCACATGCTGCCCCCATAGCGGTCCCCTGGAGCTGAAGGAAGAAGGACCCATTGAAGGAGAAAAAATTCCTCATAAGTGCAAACTTTAAAAGTTGTAACAGAAAAGAAGTAAAATCCCTTTGCATATTGCTGGCAGAAAGAAAAAATTCTACTGCCTGCAAGCCATCCGAATGTTGAATACTGGTATAGAGGGATTCCACATCACAAGTCACCATAAGGGTGTCTTCATCAAGAGTAATTCCCTGTGTCCTTTGCAGAAAGACAGATGTGTCCCTGACATATGAAGACAAAGTTTCCACAATTGGTTTAAGATGAAAATCCAGCAATTTACAAATATTTTCTACCATACTGCTGCACCCCGATATGATGGGCCTACCTGGAGGTACGAAGGCGTTCTTGTGAATTTTAGGTAGCAAATACAAAGTTGGAATAGAGGGTTCCTGAACAATAAGGGCTTCATACATCTGTTTGGAGATGATGTTCCTCTCCAATCCAGTGTCCAAAATTTTCATTAATTCACCTCTGAAGGAAATCTAGGGGTTAAAAGTTAGTTTCTGGTAACAAATTTGATTCTTCAGTTGTCAATAAGCTTCTGCTAAATACATACTCCGGGGCCAAACCACTAGATTTCCCCCTTTGTCGGCTGGTTTATAAATCACATCCAACATGTTTTTAAGTCTATCAAAAATTTGTCGCTGGTCCCTATCAAGGTTATCATGGTAGACAGACAGAGATTTTCTCAAAGTCTTTACTGACCATTTTTACAAAATGGTCAATCGCGGGACATAGCGACAAAGGGGGAAATTTGGGGGATTTTTTTCGTATCTCAAAATGGTATGTCATTCGTAGTATTTGTAACAGGTCCCTCTTGTTCCAACAACAGTTCCTCCAAAATATGGAGGGCTTGTTGTTCACCCTCAGTATTAAGGGTCCCAGAGGAATCCCCCTTGGAGTGCCACCTCTTCATCATCAAAGAACGCCCAAAAAGGTGCAGATCTTTGATGGTGGTGAACCGATCAAAACTGGAGCTAGGTGCATAGGATAAACCCTTCTCCAGCAATAAAATATCTGTATTAGAGAACACATGATCAGATAAATGAATTACCTTTGGCTCGTTGTCCGAATGTTTCACATTTGTATTTGACTCTGGTTGTCTTTTCCTCCCAGGTCCATTTCCATGATCCATCTTCCTCTTATTGCTAATCAGAAAAGTAGAATTAGCTCCCTGTGGTTGAGAATCTCCCACAGATGATACAGAGGACACTGAGGATGATCTACTGAAGGGCCTGTTTCTATTATATTCTTTGTTTTTCCATTTATAGACGTGATTTTGTTGCACATCATTGCTATCTCTAGCGAATTTCTTTACTTTTACATCCTGAATTTCCTTTTCCCTAAATTGTTCCTGGAAATTTTTCAATAGCTCTGCACTACAGTCACTGGACAGACGTGCCTGTAATTGGTCAATCTCAATGTCCATCTGATCCAGGCTTTTTTTGTTATGACCAATCAGGAGCTCCATGAATTTAAAGGAGCCCTGATTGCAGGTTTCTTCCCATTTGGAGACAAAATTGTCATCCTCTATGGAAAAAGAGGCAAAGACCTGTATCCTAAGTACACGGGGAATAAGGCCTCTCTCCACGGAGAATAAGGCCTCTCTGGAGATATTTTTCCAGGAATGCCTTATTCCACCATGTACGTGCTCTTCTATGTAATAGTTGTTGCAATGAATTTTGGGTTTCCTTAATCATGCCACCGCTGGGACCACCCACTGCTCCTTCATCTTTGAAGACGGCATCAAGTTGGGAAAGCCAGGAAAGTTCTCTGGCCTTATAGCCCATAGTGATCTCGAGGTCAAGAATCTGTGAAAATACACAGTACTACGGCATACATATTAGGACATCGTCAGACATCATCCACAACTCCATCCTCCGTCAGGCAAAACTCCATCAGCCCTCAGACATCAGACAAAACTCCGTCCTCCATCACCCAAAACTCCATCAGACATCAGACAAAACTCCATCCTCCGTCAGGCAAAACTCCATCAGACCTCAGACATCAGACAAAACTCCGTCCTCCGTCACCCAAAACTCCATCAGACCTCAGACATCAGACAAAACTCCGTCCTCCATCAGGCAAAACTCCATCAGACCTCAGACATCAGACAAAACTCCGTCCTCCGTCAGGCAAAACTCCATCAGACCTCAGACATCAGACAAAACTCCGTCCTCCGTCACCCAAAACTCCATCAGACCTCAGACATCAGACAAAACTCCGTCCTCCATCAGGCAAAACTCCATCAGACATCAGACAAAACTCCGTCCTCCGTCAGGCAAAACTCCATCAGACCTCAGACATCAGAGAAAACTCCGTCCTCCGTCAGGCAAAACTCCATCAGACCTCAGACATCAGACAAAACTCCGTCCTCCGTCAGGCAAAACTCCATCAGACCTCAGACATCAGCCAAAACTCCGTCCTCCATCAGGCAAAACTCCATCAGACCTCAGACATCAGACAAAACTCCGTCCTCCATCAGGCATCAGCCAAAACTCCGTCCTCCCTAACTCAAAATACGCCCTACTACACACACTCTTCACCTGACGGAGCTGCTAGCTGCTGGAGAGGCAAAGGACCTGTGATGACGTCATGACCATGTGACGAGTCACGTGTGTGGGAGGGGTCAGATGTGCACAGCAGCTGGTAGAGTGTACAGAACAGTAGCCATCAAATAGAGCTCTCTACTAGAGATGTGTGTGTAACCTGCATGTAGCAGAGCTGTGTACTGTGTTTTAGAGTTGTATGTGTAACCTGCAGGTAGCAGATCTGTATGTGTAACCTGCAGGTAGCAGAGCTGTGTACTGTGTTAGAGATGTATGTGTAACCTGCAGGTAGCAGAGCTGTGTACTGTGTTACAGAGATGTATGTGTAACCTGCATGTAGCAGAGCTGTGTACTGTGTTACAGAGATGTATGTGTAACCTGCAGGTAGCAGATCTGTATGTGTAACCTGCAGGTAGCAGAGCTGTGTACTGTGTTAGAGATGTATGTGTAACCTGCAGGTAGCAGAGCTGTGTACTGTGTTACAGAGATGTATGTGTAACCTGCATGTAGCAGAGCTGTGTACTGTGTTACAGAGATGTATGTGTAACCTGCAGGTAGCAGATCTGTATGTGTAACCTGCAGGTAGCAGAGCTGTGTACTGTGTTACAGAGATGTATTTGTAACCTGCAGGTAGCAGAGCTGTGTACTGTGTAGCAGATCTGTATGTGTAACCTGCAGGTAGCAGAGCTCTGTACTGTGTAGCAGATCTGTATGTGTAACCTGCAGGTAGCAGAGCTGTGTACTGTGTAGTAGATCTGTATGTGTAACCTGCATGTAGCAGAGCTGTGTACTGTGTTACAGAGATGTATGTGTAACCTGCAGGTAGCAGATCTGTATGTGTAACCTGCATGTAGCAGAGCTGTGTACTGTGTTACAGAGATGTATGTGTAACCTGCAGGTAGCAGATCTGTATGTGTAACCTGCAGGTAGCAGAGCTGTGTACTGTGTTAGAGATGTATGTGTAACCTGCAAGTAGCAGAGCTGTGTACTGTGTTACAGAGATGTATGTGTAACCTGCATGTAGCAGAGCTGTGTACTGTGTTACAGAGATGTATGTGTAACCTGCAGGTAGCAGATCTGTATGTGTAACCTGCAGGTAGCAGAGCTGTGTACTGTGTTACAGAGATGTATTTGTAACCTGCAGGTAGCAGAGCTGTGTACTGTGTAGCAGATCTGTATGTGTAACCTGCAGGTAGCAGAGCTCTGTACTGTGTAGCAGATCTGTATGTGTAACCTGCAGGTAGCAGAGCTGTGTACTGTGTAGTAGATCTGTATGTGTAACCTGCATGTAGCAGAGCTGTGTACTGTGTTACAGAGATGTATGTGTAACCTGCAGGTAGCAGATCTGTATGTGTAACCTGCATGTAGCAGAGCTGTGTACTGTGTTACAGAGATGTATGTGTAACCTGCAGGTAGCAGATCTGTATGTGTAACCTGCAGGTAGCAGAGCTGTGTACTGTGTTATAGAGATGTATGTGTAACCTGCAGGTAGCAGAGCTGTGTACTGTGTTACAGAGATGTATGTGTAACCTGCATGTAGCAGAGCTGTGTACTGTGTTACAGAGATGTATGTGTAACCTGCAGGTAGCAGAGCTGTGTACTGTGTAGCAGAACTGTATGTGTAACCTGCAGGTAGCAGAGCTGTGTACTGTTTAGCAGATCTGTATGTGTAACCTGCAGGTAGCAGAGCGGTGTACTGTGTAGTAGATCTGTATGTGTAACCTGCATGTAGCAGAGCTGTGTACTGTGTTACAGAGATGTATGTGTAACCTGCAGGTAGCAGAGCTGTGTACTGTGTAGCAGATCTGTATGTGTAACCTGCATGTAGCAGAGCTGTGTACTGTGTAGCAGAGCTGTATGTGTAACCTGCATGTAGCACAGCTGTGTACTGTGTGCCAGTGCTGTATGTGTAACCTGCATGTAGCAGTGCTGTGTACTGTGTAGCAGAGCTGTATGTGTAACCTGCATGTAGCAGAGCTGTGTACTGTGTAGCAGAGCTGTATGTGTAACCTGCATGTAGCAGTGCTGTGTACTGTGTAGCAGAGCTGTATTTGTAACCTGAATGTAGCAGAGCTGTGTACTGTGTAGCAGAGCTGTATGTGTAATCTGCATGTATCAGAGCTGTGTGCTGTGTAGCGGAGCTGTATGTGTAACCTGCATGTAGCAGGCTGTGTACTGTGTTACAGGGATGTATGTGCAACCTGCATGTAGCAGTGCTGTGTACTGTGTTACAGAGATGTGTGTGTAACCGCATGTAGCAGAGCTTTTTACTGTGTAACAGAGATGTGTGTGTAACCTGGGAACTATAAAAAAGTGTAAAATAAAACATAAAAATTCAGATCACCCCCCTTTTCCCAAAATGAAAATAAAAGAACTAAAAAAATACACATCATGGGTGTCGCAATGTGTAAAAACACCCATTGTATAAAAATATATTCCCCATACGGCAAACGGCAAAACAGAAGAAAAAAAAGAGTCCAAATGTCCGATTCGCCGTTTTTGGTCACTTCATTTGCTACAAAAATGTAAATAAAAAGTAATCAAAAAGTCTTAAACACCCCAGAATGGTATCAGTGAAAAGTTCAGATTGCCCCGCAAAAAATGAGCCCCCATCCAGCTCCGTACACATAATTACAAAAAAGTTATAGAGCTCAAAATATGACGACAAAAAAAAAAGTCACTCCGAGTTACTCAGAATTGGTAACCCTAATTAATAAATACATGCAACATGAATGCATATATGCCGCTTCACACAGATCACAAGTGTTAGGCCTCTTGGACATGAACGTTGTTGGTCCATTCCGTGCATTGGGGACAGCAATTTGCAGTCCCCAATGCACGGGCAACGTGCGTGCAGCGGCCGGGACAGATCCAGACCCATTCAACTTGAATGGGTCCGTGAATATGTTCTACTTTTTTGCTGTGCGGAGGCACGGCCAGAAACACCACGGAACCAGCACTCTGTAGTGCTTCTGTGGGGATCCGATCCGTGTTTCTGTTCCGTTCAAGTGAATGGGTCGACATCACGGATGCGGGATGCACACGGCTGGTGCCCTGTGTATTGCGGAACCGCCGTATGTGGTCCACAATTCGACCACAGGCACACAGCGACCATGTGCAAGAGGCCTTACAAAGATGGGATTTAAGGTGCACATCCTCTTGTGCTTCCCATATTCCACAGATTTATATCACACAGCTACTTACAGTTGTGCTGATAAGTTTACATACCCTTGCAGAATTTATGATTTCTTAAAGGGGTATTCTCATCTTCCCTTTTTCATACTTACCTTCCTTGAGCGTGATGTTCACTTCCTGTATTCTTCTCCCGCGCAATGTCCTGAACGCGCACAGCGCCGCGCATGTGCCATGGTGACTTATTCCTGGCCTGTATAGTACAGAGTCGGCGTGCGCATTCGCAGCTCTGTACTATACTGGCCAGGAAGAAGTCATCATGGCGCATGTGCAGCGGCATGCGCGTTCAGGACATTGCGCTGCCCAGCCGGGAGAGAATTTTCCGTCTTCTGCGCAAGCGTGGCCCGGCTGGATTCGACAGGAGAGGTGGCCGTGACCAGGGGAGACCAAAGACAACATCAGGTAAGAGGGGACTTATTTTCTAAAAAAGGATGGGAATTGGGTAATAAAATGTATTTAGAAAAATTATCACTGTCAAATCATTACCAGATTTACCAGTGATCATTAAGATGAGAATACCCCTTTAACCATTGTTTAGAGAATATGATTGATAACACGGACACTTCTCTCTCGCTCATGGTTAGTTGTCGGCTGAAGCCATTTATGTCAAACAACGGTGTTTACTCTTTATAAATCATAATCACAACACAAACTCCCCAAATGACCCTGATCAGAAGTTTACACGCCCCAGTTATTAATAACATGTATTGCCCCCTTTAACATCAATGACAGCTTGAAGTCTTTTGTAGTAGTTGTGGATGAGGCTCTTTATTTTCTCAGATGGTAAAACTGCCCATTCTTCCTGTTGAAAAAAAAAAAGCAATTCCACCACAGTTTTACGTGATTTTTATTTACAACATTCGATGTGCGATAAAACTGACTGATTACTTTTATTCTACAGGTCAGATCGAATCCGGCAATACCTTATATGTATAGTTTTTCTTGCGTTTTAATAGTGATAAAAAAAAAAATATATATCCGATTTTTTTTGTCGCCATATTTTGAGCCCCATAACCTTTTTGTAATTATGTGTACAGAGCTGGATGGGGGCTCATTTTTTGCGGGGCAATCTAAACTTTTTACTGATAGCATTCTGGAGTGTTTAAGACTTTTTGATCACTTTTTATTTACATTTTTGTAGCAAATGAAGTGACCAAAAACGGCGAATCGGACATTTGGACTCTTTTTTTTTTTCTGTTTTGCTGTTTGCCGTATAGGGAATATATTTTTATACAATGGGCGTTTTTACACATTGCGACACCCATGATGTGTCTTTTATTTTAATTTTGGGAAAAGGGGGGTGATCTGAATATTTATGGGGTTTTTTTACACTTTTTTATAGTTCCCAGGTTACACACACATCTCTGTAACACAGTACACAGCTCTGCTACATGCGGTTAGACAAACTGCTCTATATACACAGTACACAGCTCTGCTACATGCAGGTTGCACATACATCCCTGTAGCACAGTACACAGCTCTGCTACATGCAGGTTACACATACAGCACCGCTACACAGCACACAGCTCTGCTACATGCAGATTACACATACAGCTCTGCTACACAGTACACAGCTCTGCTACATTCAGGTTACACATACAGCTCTGCTACACAGTACACAGCACTGCTACATGCAGGTTACACACACATCTCTGTAACACAGTACACAGCTCTGCTACATGCGGTTAGACAAACTGCTCTATATACACAGTACACAGCTCTGCTACATGCAGGTTGCACATACATCCCTGTAACACAGTACACAGCCTGCTACATGCAGGTTACACATACATCTCTGTAACACAGTACACAGCTCTGCTACATGCAGGTTACACATACATCTCTGTAACACAGTACACAGCTCTGCTACATGCAGGTTACACATACAGCTCTGCTACACAGTACACAGCACTTCTACATGCAGGTTACACACACATCTCTGTAACACAGTACACAGCTCTGCTACATGCTGTTACACACACTGCTCTATATACACAGTACACAGCTCTGCTACATGCAGGCTACACACACATCTCTGTAACACAGTACACATCTCTGCTACACAGTACACAACACTGCTACCTGCAGGTTGCACATACATCCCTGTAACACAGTACACAGCTCTGCTACATGCAGGTTACACATACAGCTCTGCTACACAGTACACAGCACTGCTACATGCAGGTTACACATACAGCTCTGCTACACAGTTCACAGCTCTGCTACATGCAGGTTACACATACAGCTCTGCTACACAGTACACAGCTCTGCTACATGCAGGTTACACATACAGATCTGCTACACAGTACACAGCTCTGCTACCTGCAGGTTACACGTACATCTCTGTAACACAGTACACAGCTCTGCTACATGCAGGTTACACATACATCTCTGTAACACAGTACACAGCTCTGCTACCTGCAGGTTACACATACAGATCTGCTACCTGCAGTTTACACATACATCTCTGTAACACAGTACACAGCTCTGCTACCTGCAGGTTACACATACATCTCTGTAACACAGTACACAGCTCTGCTACATGCAGGTTACACATACATCTCTGTAACACAGTACACAGCCTGCTACATGCAGGTTACACACACATCTCTAGTACAGAGCTCTATTTGATGGCTACTGTTCTGTACACTCTACCAGCTGCTGTGCACATCTGACCCCTCCCACACACGTGACTCATCACATGGTCATGACGTCATCACAGGTCCTTTGCCTCTCCAGCAGCTAGCAGCTCCGTCAGGTGAAGAGTGTGTGTAGTAGGGCGTATTTTGAGTTAGGGAGGATGGAGTTTTGGCTGATGCCTGATGGAGGACGGAGTTTTGTCTGATGTCTGAGGTCTGATGGAGTTTTGCCTGATGGAGGACGGAGTTTTGGCTGATGTCTGAGGTCTGATGGAGTTTTGGGTGACGGAGGACAGAGTTTTGTCTGATGTCTGAGGTCTGATGGAGTTTTGGGTGATGGAGGACAGAGTTTTGTCTGATGTCTGAGGTCTGATGGAGTTTTGGGGGACGGAGGACGGAATTTTGTCTGATGTCTGAGGTCTGATGGAGTTTTGCCTGACGGAGGACGGAGTTTTGTCTGATGTCTGATGGAGTTTTGGGTGACGGAGGACGGAGTTTTGTCTGATGTCTGAGGTCTGATGGAGTTTTGCCTGACGGAGGACGGAGTTTTGTCTGATGTCTGAGGTCTGATGGAGTTTTGGGTGACGGAGGACGGAGTTTTGTCTGATGTCTGAGGTCTGATGGAGTTTTGCCTGATGGAGGACGGAGTTTTGTCTGATGTCTGAGGTCTGATGGAGTTTTGGGTGACGGAGGACGGAGTTTTGTCTGATGTCTGAGGTCTGATGGAGTTTTGCCTGATGGAGGACGGAGTTTTGTCTGATGTCTGAGGTCTGATGGAGTTTTGGGTGACGGAGGACGGAGTTTTGTCTGATGTCTGAGGGCTGATGGAGTTTTGTCTGACGGAGGACGGAGTTTTGTCTGATGTCTGATGGAGCTTTGCCTGACGGAGGACGGAGTTTTGTCTGATGTCTGAGGGCTGATGGAGTTTTGCCTGACGGAGGATGGAGTTGTGGATGATGTCTGACGATGTCCTAATATGTATGCCGTACAGTACAAACTAATTAGAAAAAACAATAAAGACCAAAGGTGTCCAATTGGTAAAAAATGGAAAACAGTGTCCACCCAATACAACCAAAAGGACACCCGTAGTTGTAACTTGGTACTAGCTCCGGAGTAAAACAAGCATAAAAACAAGAAAACAGAGTTCATGGTACCAAAAGTAAAAATATAATTTTTATTGTAACATGATTAAAAAGTAATCTGCTGACAGATGCTCTTTAATATACCTATCTTGGAATGATCTTTAGATCATACGTTTTATAGCTCATTCCTATTCACAGCTTCAGGGCTTGCTTGTTGACTTTAAGTGTGGTAAGTATTGTTTTTGCATTATGTCTTGTATGATAATCTGATCTGTAAGTAAAACAAATTCTCTCAGCATGCTTTGCAGCAGATTGTAATGTACAGTTTAGCTCAGCTGTGAGAGACGTGCCTGTGTACAAGCTATTGACAATATGCAATCACAACCAGTAGAATTGTGAATATGATCTGGGCTATTACCTAGTATCAGTACAACTAAAGGAATATAATATATTTACAACGTTACTGGTTACATAAAGTATATCTTCAGTATAGAATTTATATATGTTCTTTTATATGTGCTACCCTTTATCAACCTACTGTAAGTCAGCCTCTTTGGTCCCTACATATGATTTAGAACTATTTCTTCTATTGGAGCTTACCCTGTGTTCTATTTGGCAGCAGATATCACATGTGATTGCATGCTTGTATTTTTAAACACAAGAAAAAGTGTGTTTTTCTGCATTTCAACCCATTTGTAACAACTGCTTTTCATTATATTGAGATACGAAACATGATTATACATACAGTATATGTTTATTTTCTTCCAGATTGTTTTTGTATGTGTTATGTGAATGGTACATAAATATTTAGATCTCAAAAAATAATCACATTGATCACTACATGCGGTGTCATGGCAAATGTCCATAAAGAACTGAACATGGTTGTGAAGATTATTATTATAAGCCTGGTATAAATAGTATGTGTGTGGAATATTGTAGTCCAGGCAAAACCCCTCAAGGTTTCTGGGAAAGATATGTAAATTAGCTTTCCTAAACCTATCTGATGCTGGCAGATGCAAGATGTGCTAATATTCATACAGTGGCATGCTAAAGGGGAAGGGGGCAGTCCACACCGGGAGCCAGTTCTCAGGGGGGTGCAAGAGCCTAGAAGTAAAGAGCGCTTCCATCAATACAGATGGAAGCGCCCATTACTGGAGCGCTGGGGGCTGCAATACTGTTACTCAGCTTCCCGTGCTCTGTCGCTCCCGCACTGAATCGTAAAGCAGGAAGACTTCTCCTTGCTCCTCCATTCAGCCTGGCCTGTGTAGAAGGAGCCTGCAGCCCAGGCATCTGCCTGTGCTCCTCTCACACAGTGCTGCAGAGCAATCTGTGCGTGCAGGGAAGAGCTGGGTGTGAGCTTCAGTAACGGACAAGGTGAGTAGTTACTGTGTTTTTGTTTTGCTCTTTTTAACACAGAGGGGGCACAGAGGGCTTTACTACTGTGAAGGGGGAACATTAGGCATTTCTTCTATGGACAGGGCATAGAGGGCATTACTACTACAAAGGGAACACATAACGCATTACTACTACAAATGGGCACAGAGGGCATTACTACTATTAAGGGTGCACAATGGGCATTACTACTGTGGATGGGGCACAATGGGCATTACTACTGTGGAGGGAGCACAATGGGCATTACTACTGTGGAGGGGCACAATAGACATTACTTCTATGAATGAGACACAATCTGCATATTACTGCAAGGGGACATAATGGGCATTATTACCACGAATGGGGCACAATGGGCATTACTACTGTGAAGGGGCACAATGGGCATTACTACTGCGAAGGGGGCACAATGGGTATTACTACTATAAAGGGGACACAATGGGATTTACTATTATGAAGGAAGCACAATGGACATTACTACTATAAAGGGGGCACAGAGTGCATTACTACTATGAAGGGGCACAATTGACATTACTACTATGAAGGGAGCACAATGGGCATTGCTATTATGAAGGGGGCACAATGGGCAATATTACTATGAAGGGGGGACACAGGGAATTACTACTATGAAGGGGGCACAGAGGGCATTACTACTATGAAAGGGCCACAGAGGATGCATTACAACTGTGAGGGGAGCACAAACAGTTTTTTACTACTGTGAAAGGGGCAGAGAGAGGGCACAATGAATAGATAAGTACTTTAAGGGGGCACAATGTGGGCATAACTACTGCGAAATATGTACACTGAGAGTATAATTAATGTGAGGGGGTACGGTGTGGGCATGATTACAGTGAGTCGGCGCAATATAAGCATAACTACCGTGAGGGGGCACATATCTGGACAAAACTACTGTGAGGTACAATTTTTTTTAAAAGTATTGTGGGGAGTGCCAGATAAATAAGATTGTAAGGCAGCTTTCACCTGCAGTGGTAGAATCACCTGAGGTGCACGGATGCCGCCCCTGGGTGCAGTAAAATCCAAAGTAGAAAAGAAGAGAAAAATCAGATGAAGTATAATAGCTTTTATTCCAGCGAAGTAAAATCCGTAAACAGGTGTACATGAAACAATCTGCGCGTTTCAGACCTCTGAGGTATGTGGGTCCTTCCTCATGACAAACAAGTGCCAGATAAAGGACCCACCCTGGGTGCCAAACACTCTAGGCACACCACTGTTTTTATATATTTTCCCCAGAAACCTAGAAAGAGTGTTAAATAGTACCTCAATCAAGTCCTCTCAGGCAGCCAAGCAAATTTACTTTACTCAGCTCTGTTGAAGGGTAGTTACCAGAATAGCGCTGGGTTTCTGTTAAGAGCCACTCTGTTTCTTTTCTTTTACAATGGAGACTAACTTGTTTGTTTTGTTTCAAGAGAAGCACTAAGCAGTGCAATATCTCATTATGAAAAAGTATTGATTGAACAGTTTGAGGCTATCACTTGGGACATCTTTGGAAAAAAAAACACTTATTAAACAGTTTGAGTCTGCCAACAACAGGGAAAATTATTATAATGAAAAGTACTGATTGAACAGTTTGAGGCTACCTTCAGGGAGAAGTCGTATTATGACCAGCACAATGAAGAGAGGGTCGCAATCCTTTCTTCACCTCGAGGCACATTTTGTTGTTGGTTTGGAGAGTCCTTGCCTAGTGACTGTTGGGGTGCCCTTGATGTTGATTCGTTTTGGAGTTCCATTGAGATGTGGTGCCATACAATCCTGTGGCAATGCAGGCAGTGTTAAAATGAAATAATAAGGCCAGGTTTAGGTAAAAACAAGTCCACTGAACTTTACTGAATAAAGAATAGGCACTATCTTGCACACTATAGGAAGGTGCCGGCCTCTATGGTGGCCAAGACTGTGGTAGTGCTCATGGACCAGCACTTTTTCCTATAGTGTGCTAGCACGGCCACTGTTGCTGGGAGCTTGAAACTCATATTCTCACTAGTGCAGTGAAGTCCAAAACTAATATTTATATGTTACCTTTACTGCCTTTCTGTCCATGCAGTGTCCATTTGTAATGGCCCTCAATCTTCTGCAATATATTTTCTCTTCCTCAGAGTTTGGCTCTTGTTCAAATCTCACAGAGATGGAGCATCTCATTCTGCTTAAAATGAAATGGCCTTTATTAAATTAACCATGTACATGTTAACTTAAACCTTCATAACCATGAATACTGAAACCAACGACTCAAGATTCAATAACCATTTCATACTGATACTGTAAATAAATAAATAAAAATTATACAAAACCTGATCACAGCCATAAGCTTGAGCTCAATTCTACAACTTCAAAAAATAAGGCAAATACCCCAGCTTTAAATAAAAAGGCTACGACTAAAACATAATAAAGCAAGAAAACAAATAAACTAAAAGATTAACAAAAAAGGGGGAAAGGGTGTTGAACTTTACCCATGAACCAAAACCATTAACCAATGACCAAATTATTAAAATGTATTAGGGTTAAAACCAGATGGGCAGAACATGGATGGATGAATCAAACATCGGATTATTACCATATGGGACAGGAGTCTGAAAACTAGCTGCCATATAATATGGTGGCCAAACAAGGGCTGATGCTGGTATGAGGTTTGTCTGGTTAGTTGGGGGCACAATATACTGGCATAACCACTTCTCCAACCCCAGTGCTCTCCTGCCCTACAGATGGGAACCCTTCTTCTGCCATCTGCTTTTCTTCCTTTTTTTACATCATCTAATATCTAAGTGAATATGTCACAAGGAACATCCAGCTCCTGCTCTCTCTGCATCTTGCTGACTTTTCTAGGACATGGAGACCAAGAAGGATGATTTGGAAGAAGTAAGGCCAGCAAAAGATAAGGACAGGCATCATTAAGACCTGGGCCTCTTAAGGGTTGCAGACTAGATTGTATAGGCTGGCATGCTGGCAGTGGAATAATAAAGGCTTTCATTTTGTTGGTATTCATAATTACATATTATTATTTATTAAAAAGCGCCATTAATTCTATGGCACTGTGCCTCAAGAGCGGTTTACATAAACATAATATAAAAATAAAAAAATACAATAAACAGAAAGATATTAACTGCTCATGTAGGAATAAGTAAATGTAGGAATAAATAAAGCTGCTTTAAAATACATTTTTCACTAACTAAACCTATTAACTAAAGAGAAAAATTCTATTTGGCTGATTAGCCTGTTCCGAAATTTTTTTATTTGTTCTCAATTAATTTGTCACAAATAAATCTGGTATACCCAGTCCACTCTGCTTAATCATAGTCTTCCCACTTGGTGGCCCATCTCAGTGTGAAGGCTTGGAAGTTAAATTGCAGGGAGAGTGCAGAGAGATTGTATCACCGTGCACATCAGTGTGCAGTGCACCAACATTCATAGCTAATCTATTATTTTAGGCACCATCCAAAATATGGTCCAGAAAAGCATTCTTCTGTCCAGTAATAATATTAATTAATGGGTCCATCAGTTGCCATTTTTTACTGCCATTTGACGGCTCCAGCGATTCCATCATTTTTTTTGTTCTGCTCCTATAACAGAGGAGAATGGAAACTGAAGTGCTGGTGTGAATCTGGCCTTAGCTGTAATTACTGTGTTACAGGCAGATCTACTTTATCACTGTGTACCAGGGTTGTTAACCAGTATTTTTCTTTTTTTCTGGGCAATTTATCCCAAAACAGCTAACATTTTTTTACAGACAAATTGGAAAACCAAAATGAATGATAAAGATTATTTACAAGTAATACATGTCTATAGCTCAATATAGTGAGTGAGAACACCTCATTACCAGCATTTACTGTGAGCTGTGAAATAACTACCACCAAAATAATCTAGTCAAGTACCCCCAGCCTAAAATGAAAAATAACAGATATATCTATCTTTTTTTCATGGACACAGGAAAAAAATGTGTCTATTTTTATAAACTGTCCAGAACTTTCTGGATGGTTGGCAACTCTGCTGTTTCAATAATTGTGCAGTGCACCAAGATTCAAGTAGTCAGCAGCAGTGACAGTAACAGTGTGCACCAAGATTCATAGCTAATCCCTTCTGTTAAACAGAAAGAAATGCATAAAGCACCCTTCGGTAAAGCAAAAAAAAGGTGCACATCCCTGCAGGAGCTGTGTCCAAATGACTACTGATGAGTGGCATAGGCAATATTCGTTTTCGTGATATTTTGCAATAAATTATCAAATTCTAGAATTCGTGATCTTGTCATTATTTTTGCGACATTTTTGGCGCAATACATGCAACTTCACAGGGCTTCACATAACTACCAAAATGTTCGCCAATGCGACTTAGAATTGCAAAATGGTGACAAGACTTTGTAGTTTGCGCCTAGACCCTGCACTGTTCTGCCTCTTTAAGAAGAAAAAGCTTTCATCCAGCAGACACACGCTGCAGATGTCTGCTGGTTGAAGATCCGCCCCTCACACTACCCGGCGTAGAGGGTGGGCGTGGCTTGGGTTCCCGCATCTTGGGCTCCTGTCTACAAGGATTCTGTTTCCTGCCTGCCAGTTTAATTTACATAAGTATTGCACTAAGACAAACTGTCTTTTTAGTATACCCTCCCTTTGGCCCCATCAGCTAACTTTATGGCTGTCACCTCCAGTGCTTGACTGCTATTCCCCCATGTTTTATATCCTTATCTCTGACAGCTGATAGCAATGGTGAAGCAGGGAAGCAGTCTGCTTCCCTTTCCACCAATTACCACATCCAGCGATCCCCAGCAGCAGAGCAATGTAGAGTCAGACATCGCGCTGCTGGTCTGTGTAGCAGGAAGGGTATGGCTGGGAATCAGCTATGAGCTCGTACTCCTACACAGAAGCCCCATGTGTAACTGTACACCGCGCTGCTGCTGGGGAGGACTGTGCTGGAGCTGGGATCGTGAGGAACTAGGTGAGTATTTACAGTTATTTATTTTTTTTTACTTTCTTTGAGAGGACACATGGCTGCATAAATAGTATATAGGGGGCACCTGGCTGGAGAAATAGTATAGTAACCTACAGGTTTGAATCAAAGGAAATAACTTATGTACTTCTATCAGTGACCAAATCAAATATAATCTGTTGACGGTGATGAATTACAGCTAAGTTCAACACCATTGTATATTTGTGGACCAAGTTGTATTTATCTTAATTTCAATTGTGTAAATGTGATGTATGTCTTTATTCACAATGTGCATTTTTTTGTTTGTTTGTTTGTTTTAAATATGGTGATGGTGAGTACAATAAAAGAGTTCAAGAGGGGCCTGGATGTATTTCTGGAGTGTAATAATATTACAGGCTATAGCTACTAGAGAGGGGTCGTTGATCCAGGGAGTTATTCTGATTGCCTGATTGGAGTCGGGAAGGAATCTTTTCCCCCTTAAGTGGGGAAAATTGGCTTCTACCTCACAGGGTTTTTTGCCTTCCTCTAGATCAACTTGCAGGATGACAGGTCGAACTGGATGGACAAATGTCTTTTTACTTATATGTTGCTCTATTCAGAGCAATAAGCTTATGGGTTATGGGTGCCTTTTGGCAACAAATGAATATGATTTTTTTCTAACAGGTGGCTTGATGGAGGAGGGATGATTTTGATCGTACTGTCTCCACCCACATACTTCCTGTGGGGGTTGGGGTTATTGGTGGAACTTTAAATCATCTCCCTATTCCAACATCAATCTGAGTTACGATTAAGGGCATTGTGTCCGAAACGCGTAAACTACCGCACGTTGTAAGGATTTGTCTGTATATGGATTTATGTTACGTTAATAAAGAGGAATATCTAACTGAAAAAAACTAAAGGGCCGGAAACCTTTCTTTCTGATATATAGGGGGGCACTTGGCTGCAGAAATAGTATATGGGGGGGGGGGCACCTGGCTGCATAAATAGTATATAGGGGGCACCTGGCTGCATAAATAGTATATAGGGGGCACATGGCTGCATAAATAGTTTATAGGGGCACCTGGCTGCATAAATAGTATATAAGGGGCACCTGATTGCATAAATAGTATATAGGGGGCACCTGGCTGCATAAATAGTATATAGGGGGCACCTGGCTGCATAAATAGTATATAGGGGGCACCTGGCTGCATAAATAGTATATAGGGGCACCTGTCTGCATAACTAGTATATAGGAGCACCTGGCTACATAACTATTATATATAGGGGGCATAAAAACATATAGGGTGGCACCTGGCTGCATAACTATTTTCGCTGTCTCCATAGAAAATGAATGTAGGGCAGCTGTGCATGCGCAGTGCGCCCTCCTTCACCTTCAGGGCTTGGTTCTCGATATGCGATATGCCCCTAGCGATATGCCCCCATTGTCTGCAATGAGACAACCCCTTTAAGTGATTGGCCTTTTAAGGATTGCAGTGGGGATAGTTTATTTTAACCCATTCTGTGTCGCATATAGAAGAATACTGGTTTGAAACCCCCTTAAAAAATTAACTCCTTAAAGGGTTTGTATACATTAATTTCTGAAAATGGCAGGACCTTTGTTGGTTATCCTACTTACCTGATCCCCAATGCTGGGTCATGGCTTCTTTGCGCTCCAGGCTCCATTTCTTGTCTTGAGTTCCTTCATGAAAATGTCCCGTTTGATGCCGTTACAGCCAATAACTGATCACTGCTTCCCTTGCATTATGTTAAATGGTCTTGTGATGTAAGGGAAGCAGATCTCCACTGTGGCCAGTGATTCGCTACAGCGGCATTAAGATAAAAGTTTTCATGGAGAAACCCAAGACAAGCAGCGGAGGCCTGGAAGTGAATGAGGCCCAGCACCTAGGGATCAAGGAAGCATAATCAGCAACGTGAATCTGACTAGTCTGAGAGGTCATAGAAATTAGTGCACAACCCCTTTAACTGTGTGGGCTGTAGCCTAGGAAACCGGATGTTCCTAAGCATCCTATTTTTTTAATTTTTTTATTGGAACACTACAGTAGCCATGTAGGTGAAAGTAGGTGGGAGTTTTAATGGAGGAACAGTGAGGGGGTGTAATGAAGGACGGTGAGCCTCAAGATTGATGGGGTTAGAAGAACGAATCAAAAGGAGAGACAAATGGGCAACTACACAAGGTAAGACATGTCTTTAAAAAAAAAATGATACCGTAATTATATGTATTTTAAATTTGGCGACTAAAAATTTTATTTGGCTCCTAAATTTTTCAGGTTAGGAATCAATGGCTCCTTGATATATTTTTTTTTTTTTTGTCTTGAGCACTGTTTCACATTTTGTCAGGTCTGAGTAGATATTACTGATTGGTGCACTAAGTATTATTGTGACATCACAGCACTATGTCTGTAGCATGTATGTATGGACAGCAGAGAAACAGTAATTCCTATCACACTACCTAACACCCTGCACTGGAAGCTACACTATATCACTATCTAACCGACACTGACTATCTCTCACTAAATATCTATATGATATACAGGTCGAACTCGAAAAATTTTAATATCGTGCAAAAGTCCATTTATTTCAGTAATGCAAATTAAAAGGAATTGCATTAAAGCAGCTTAAAATTAGAGTTTGGTGAAAAGGTTCAATATTCTAGGCTTAAAGTGTCACACTCTAGTCAGCTAATTAATCCCTACCCCCTGAGCAAAGGGTACCTCAAAATTGTCATTTTGGGGTTTCATAAGCTGCAAAACATAATCATCCAAATGATAACAAAAAAAGGCTTGAAATCTCTCGCTTTGCATGTAATGAGTCTCTCATATGTTAGTTCTACCTTTTAAGTTGCATTACTGAAATAAATGAACTTTGCACGATATTCTCATTTTTCGAGTTTCACCTGTATGTGCACTAACTATCTAATGTAATTGGATAAGAAATAGGATCCAAATAAAAGCACAGAGCACAGCAATGACACTGCTCTCTCTCTCTCAAAACTGCAAAAAAAATTAAAAAAAAACAGCAGAAAATGGCTGCTGGGGAGTTTCTTATATAGTAAAGGGGTAGACAACTTTCCTATTGGTTGCTAGAGATGTTGCTAAGCTCAGACAAAGACACTGCAGCCTTCTCATTCGCCCACAAGCAAGAAGGGAGGTTACTGAGGAAAAATTAATAATCTAGAATATTCGCGATTACGAATATATATCACTATATTCAACATCTTCGCGAATTCTCGAAGTGCCAATATTCACAATAAAAATTTGTAATTAGAATATTTGCGATCAACACTACAAATGAATCCTTAGTGGAGCAAAATCTCACCCTGCCCTCATCTTTTATCAGACTTTGATATGTCATCATACTGTAGGTTCCTTGGCCCTCCTCTGTATTTGCCCCAAGTGAAACAGTAACCGGTGCTACCACTGCCCCTACTGCTATCACCATGGCTTCAAGTGCCAGTACTATTACCACCACCAACACAGCTATGCATTGGGTCCTCCGCCACCTCCTGACCCTTTGACCCTTCTCGTCATTGCAGTCAAGAAACTGCCAGGACCAGATCGGATGCTTTTGACACAGTTCATCAACAGGAAGAATATCTTAAGCATCCTGCATAGCACAAATAAATGTACTGTACCCTACTAGGAGATGGCAGTGATAAAGGTACCTGAAAGGCTTCTCTGGGGCCATAAGCAAGAGGAATGCTGTGACCCATGGCTCCAAAGCATGTCAGTCAAACACTGAGCTTTCCCTGCCTGTGTCTGTACTACTACTCGTCCTGCCAGTCTATCCCTTATCTGCATGCACCTACACTTGGTGCATTTTTGTTATTATGGGCTCCTGGTGCTATCACCAGAGTCCCTTTACCCAGTGGGTCAGCTGATAACTATATGGGGACTATCCCAAGAGGTAGCAGTCTGGCTGCTCCCTTGCAGAAAAGTCCAGATCCCTATACAGGGGTTAAAGTGTGAATTTCAGGGAGTGCTAGAATAACGCCCTTAGGTTTAGCACAAAGCCAAACTAGTTAGTTGCCATAAGTAGGTCAACACTCACTGATCCGTAACACATGGTATCTTTACATAATAAAAAGCATTGAATAAAACTGCTATATTACTGTAGTTCTTGCAGTACAATGATTTTACTAAAATGACACCCTTTATTGATGCAATACAATGCATTAGCTAAAACTACTCTGTGAACTGATGCAAAACAAATGCGTTGAAACTGGTATATTGATTAACTAAAATGCACTGAAATGACCAAGTAAAAAAAGTAGCTAGAGTTTAACTTTTTTTGATAATAGAGGTTCAATCAAAATGCCCTGTTATAAACACATTGGTAAAATGTGATGAACTGCTTAATTATACATGGTAGCTAAATTGTAGCTGTTTTTCAGTTATTAAAGTCAAAGAGGAATAATTATACATACCACTCTACAAACACACTGGTATTGAGGCACTGAGATGCAATGAAGGGCTTAAAAGGGTTCTCCAGGAATTAAAAAAAAATAATTACTGAAAATACTTAAATATTAGTTTATTCTAAATATATTTCCAAATGCCATTTATTAGTTATAATGACTAATTTTCTCTGGGCGACTACTGGGTAATCTCTGGCACTGGGTGATTAGTGTTTATTGATGATGTGACAGAAGTAGCCAGATGACTTCTAAAGAGTACAGGAATATACTTTTTGCTGATATTCAATCAAATGCAGCAAGGTTGATTGGACGATGCTTCACAGTACAGATGAACAATGACTCAAAACAAATTCCGAAAGAAACCTGGAATTTTTTTAATGCAAAGAAGTGGAATATTTGGCAATGGCCAAGTCAACCACCAGATATCAACCCGATTGAGCTGGCTTTTCACTTGCTTAAGACAAAAATTAAGGCAGAAAGACCCACAAACAAGCAACAACGGAAGAAAGCTGCAGTAAAGGCCTGGCAATGCATCATAAAGGAGAACGCCCAGAGTTTGCCAATGTTTACGTGTTCCAGACTTGAACATCACCAAAATGAAATGGACATTTTATTTATTGTAATGTTAATTTGTCCAATTACTTTTGAGCCCCTAAAATGAAGAGGGTTTGTCGAACAATGGTTGCAATTCCTAAAAGTTTCACAGGATATTTTTGTTCAACCCCTTGAATTAAACCTGAAATTCTACACGTCAACTGCATCTCAGTTGTTTAATTTCAAATCCAATATGGTGGAGTCCAAATCATGAAGATTGGCTCTCTCTCCAAATATTTCTGGACCTAAATTTTATGTCCCTGTACTGACCCTACGACACTCTAAGGTTGTTGGCCTGTGTCTGTAATTGTTTTTGCCAGAAATATCCAAGACACATGTTCTCAGATTGCAAGCTAAGCTCAGAATGGCATCTCACAAGCCCAGAGACTGAAGAACCATCCAAAATCCAGCCCCTGCTTGGTTCACAGGTTTTGTGTCAGCCTTTCAGCCAATTAGGACAAGCCCCTATCCCTCCTAGTGGAATTTTGGTTCTCTATCTTCATCCTCCCTGCCATTTTCTCTGCCAATTTTGAAAAATAATTGTGCTGGTGAATCACCAAAACATCTGATTAATTTGCAAATATAATTTTTGAGAAATTTGTAACAAATCCAAATAGTTTATAATTGGTTCAGTCATCTCTAAATTGTATGGATAGGTAATTATAATTCTGTATAGTACAGAAAACTTAGCTTAACAGGGTCAATGCACATGGGTACGATGTGTGCATCAGGCTTTAATAAAACCATTATTTATTCAATAAAAAAGGGATAAAACAAAACAAAAAGTGAAAAGAGGAGAAAAGGAGATGCCATAAAAAAATGCTACTTCTATACAATTTCTTATTTGGCTTTTCATATTTACTAGCATCAAAAAACATCTCCATGGAAAACATTAGTTTAATTGTTTCCATTATACAGTAATTTCCCTTTAAATAAATTGGTTCATGTAAATCTGCATATGGTTTATTTTGATTTCCTTTCTGACTTATATTCAGCATGCATATTGTATTCATCTGAAGTTACAATGGACAATGATCTAAGTCATCCAAGTAATCGTTCAGAAGACCAAAAATATTGGAAAACAGAAATTAAAGTTCAAAGCCAGAAAAGCCCTCAGCACAAGATAATATAAAACATGCCAAAATGTACAGTGTATAACATACATGCATTCATGTGGGAATTTACTTGAAATATGGCGAGTTTTTGAATCAACAAAATAATGGGCCAGATTTATCATGACTCTGACAGCTCACTCCACTTTAACATATGGCAAAAGTCAGTTTTAGCCAAGTCAGATTTATGATCGGCCCTTTAAGACTAATAAATGTGGTTTGACAGTAGCAGTTTATCCGTCAGTAAGCAGCTTTACAAAAGTCGCACATCTTTACAAAAAAGTCGCACGTTTTTATGAAAAAGTTGCATGTTCTATTAAAAAGTCTCATAAGATAAGCATGGTCCTCACTGGAGTGAAATTGTGACTTTTTTGCAACTTTTTAAATAGTCCCAATAGTAAATCTGTCTAGAGATTCATTTACATAAGAAAACACGCCCACTTTCAGAAAACTGGCGAACATAGTGCAGAGCAGAAAAATTTGTGCGCAGTTTTAGCATTTGGGACTTTTTTACTCCATTATTCTGACCTGAGCTAATGATAAATCTGGCCCAATGAGTTATTATCAGGAAACAGTTTATCAGCAGTGATGAAAAAAATTGGTACAGCTCAGTTTATTCCTATTAGGCCTCTTTCGCGGTTGAGGGCCAGATGCGTTAAGGATGCATTGTGGGAAACCCAAGTGAGTAGTCACGCAATTTCAGTCAGTTTTGGCTGCGAATGCGTTCCGTTGCTCAGTTTTTTCCACGCGAGTGCAATGCGTTTTGCACGCACGTGAGAAAAATCTGAATGTGGTACCCAGACCCGAACCCAGACTTTCTTCACTGAAGTTCGGGTTTGGGTTTGGTGTTCTGTTGATTTTATTATTTTCCATTATAACATGGTTATAATGGAAAATAATATCATTCTTTAATACAGAATGCAAAGTCCAATGTCAATTGAGGGTTAATAAAAAAACAAAAAAAAAAAACATTACTCACCTCATCCACTTGATCATGCAGCCGGGATCCTCTTCTTTGTTCTTCTTGAAGAACCTGCAAAAGGACCTTCACTGACGTCATCGCGCTCACCACGTGTTGAGCGCTGTGACGTCAGCGCAGGTCCTGCTGAATGAAAATAGAAGGACCTTCTATCTTCATTTAGCAGGACCTGCGCTGACGTCAACATGCTTACCACGTGGTGAGCACGATGACATAAGTGAAGGTCCTTTTGCAGGTCCTTCAAGAAGAACAAAGAAGAGGATCCCGGCTGCATGATCAAGTGGATGAGGTGAGTAATGTTTTTATAATTTTTTAACCCTCAATTGACATTGGACTTTGCATACTGTATTAAAGAATGCTATTATTTTCCGTTATAACCATGTTATAACGGAAAATAATCAAGTAAATGGGGTCCCAGGTCACTCGTCCCTTGCCTCTTTAGCAACCATGCGTGAAAATGGTACCACATCCGCACTTGCGATGCGATTTTCACACAGCCCCATTCATTTCAATTGGGCCTGTGTTGTGTGAAAAACGCAGAATAAGGCCTCATGCACACGACCGTGCCGTTTTTTGCGGTCCGCAAACCGCGGATCCGCAAAAAACAGAAGGCGTCCGTGTTGCCTTCCGCAATTTGCGGAACGGAATGGGCGCCGGCAATATAAATGCCTATTCTTGTCCGCAAATCGCGGACAAGAATAGGACAAGTTATATTTTTTTTTGCGGGGCCGCGGAACGGAGCCACGGGCGCGGACAGCACACGCAGTGCTGTCCACATCTTTTGCATCCCCGTTGAAATAAATGTGTCCGCACCCGGCGGCTCCAATGCGGACCCAAACAACGGTCGTGTGCATGAGGCCTAAGGGTGAATAATGTCCCAGATGGTTGATGGTTAAGGCTACTTTCACACTGGCGTTTTGGATTCCGTTTGTGAGATCCGTTTCAGGGCTCTCACAAGTGGTCCAAAATGTATCACTTTTGCCCTTATGCATTCTGAATGGATAAGGATCCATTAAGAATGCATTAGTTTGCCTCCTTTCCGCCTCCATTCCGCTCTGGACGCGGACACCAAAACGCTGCTTGCAACGTTTTGATGTCCGCCTGATGATGCGCCTGACACACAATGTAAGTCAATGGGGACGGATCCGTTTTCACTGACACAATGCAAAATGGATCAGCCCCCATTGACTTTCAATGATGTTCAAGGCGAATCCGTTTGGCCAATGTTAAAGATAATACAAACGGATCCGTTTTGAACGGATGCATGCGGTTGTATTATCGGTGAGGATCCGTATGTGAAGATCCATGATGGATCCGCACCAAACGCGAGTGTGAAAGTAGCCTAATAATTAAATCATATTGGAGACATCAGTATTCATGATTAGTAGTGAGGTCATATTAGAAACATTGTATTCATCACAAAAAGTCCTTTATGTGATTAGGTCTCCTATATCCATGCAGCAAATCAGACTGCCATTGCAATAAAGTCAGACCAATAGTTTACAATGGGTCTCCTTTTTGGCTCAAAGAATGTCCCTTCATAGTGTAGCTCATGCTTTTGGTGGAATGTACAGCCAGGCACCTCGCTTACACACGTCTCTCTCCGATCCTAGTTGCGAGTTTCCAGCAACTCTGTTGGCGTCTCACGTGACTGTCCAACGTGGTTAGTCACGCTGCTACTATCAGGCCGGTGACTTTATATGCTTGAGGTTCGGAGTAGATGGAGGCGGTGGGAGGAGGGAGAATGTCTTGATAGTTCGAGCTGAAATTGATTACAGCTAATATATATACATTTAAGGTATCAATGATTAGTCTGCTGGTACAGATGTCCCAAACTATTCGCCGTCGAATAGTACCTGGCGAACATAGCTTGTTCGCGTTCGCCGCTGCAGGCGAACATATGCGATGTTCGGTCCGCCTCCTATACGTCATCATTGATCAAACTTTGACCCTGTACCTCACAGTCAGCAGACACATTCCAGCCAATCAGCATACCCTCCCTCCCAGACCCTCCCACTGCCTATCAAAAAGCAAGGACAGCATCCATCTTAGATTAATTCTGAAGCTGCCGTGTCACAAAGTTGTAATCGCAATGCGATTAATACAGGTTATGTTAATCGTATTGTGATTACAACTTAGAGCTGGGTTCCTAATGGTTATATTGATAGATAAGATTGAGAATATAGTGCTATATTCGTTGTCAATTCTAGCAATACAACCATTAGGAACTCAGATCTAAGTTGTAATCGCAATGCGAATAATGCAGGTTATATTAATCACATTGTGAATTCAAGCTAGCGAATGCAAGATAAGTTCCTAATGGTTGTATTGCTAGAATTGACGAATATAACGAATATAGCACTATATTCTCAATCTTCGTTATATTCTAGCAATACAACCATTAGGAACCCAGCAGTTCTAAGTTGAATTCGCAATGCGATTAATACAACCTGCATTAATCGCATTGCGATTACAACTTTCTCAAATCTGACAGTACATTCTAGCATGGAGCCGTTTGGTGATGGGGACGCTCCATGGTGATGGGGACGCTCCATGAGCACGGAAGTCGGCAGAAGCTCTAAGTTGAAATCGCAATGCGATTAATTCAAGTTCTATAAATCGCATTGCAATTTCAACAGAACTTCTGCTGACTTCCGTGCTCATGGAGCGTCCCTATCACCATGGGAACGACTCCATGCTAGAATGTACTGTCGGATTTGAGAAAGTTGAAATCGCATTGCGATTTCGACTTACCACACTCTGCGTCAACTACGTAATTTTCCATTGGGGTTTTGTCATGGATCCCCCTCCGACATGCCACAGTCCAGGTGTTAGTCCCCTTGAAACAACTTTTCCATCACTATTGTGGCCACAAAGAGTACCTGTGGGTTTTCAAATTCGCCTTCCTATTGATGTATATTGCGGTTCGCCCGGTTCGCACGTTCGCAAACATTTGCGGAAATTCGCGTTCGCCGTTCGCGAACTGAAAATTTTATGTTCGCGACATCACTATCTGCTGGATCATGATCTATTTTTCTTTAGATTGATTGATTTAAGAAACGCTCCTTCTTCAGTGAGTACTAACAGTGACTGAGCTAAATGGATTTATATAGGCTCCTCCATTAGTGAGGAGTATCTAAGTGTTTTGATACAGGCAATTGATAATAGCTGGTCTGGATTCCAGCTAAATATTTTCGCTAGAAAACAGAGATAAAAAAAAAAAATTTGGTCAAGGAAAAATCATTCAGAAATAAAAACAATTTAAAAGGATGGGTGCAATAAGAGCAAAAGTAGGATTAATGATAAAATTCACAAGAGTCGCACAAAAGCACATTTGCGTTTTCTATGCGGTTTACATGTGTTTTTTGTATAAAGAAGGAAAAAATGAAAAAAAAAATCGTATTTCTATTCCTTTATAGAGTATGTCATTGGAGATCAACATGATGTTATCTAGTATCATTTCAGTATATATTATCTTTGTGATACATATATCGCAAGATTCTTTTGCTTTCTTCATTTAACTTGGTTTTGTGCTTAAGGGATATATGTGTGTGTGAAGGGAGGAAGTGAGAATGAGGATGGGGGATGGGTGCCCTTCAGGGAGGAAAGATCGAGGTGCTGGTAAACAGCTGGATGTCGATGTTCATTCCCCAAAAGGGCACCCACCCCGGGTCTATAGGAATCCAAAAAGTTCAATTTCAGCGTTGAGGCCTGAGGAATAATGGTGTTGAACTTGAAAATTCTTCTGGATTCGACTTTGGACATGTTTATAATCTGGTTACCGCCTCTCCACTGTCTTCTAACTTTCTCGAATACTGTAAAAGTAAGGAATGTGGGATTATTATTGTGGAATTCTTTAAAATGTTTAGAGACCATGTGTAGATCATAACCTTTCTTAATATTGGAGATATGTTTGGCTATTCTCTTTTTGAGAGTTCTTTTGGTCCGTCCTATATACTGTTTTTTGCATGGACATTCCAAAAGATAGATAACGTCCGAAGAGTCGGTTAGGTGTTCTTTAATCTGGAGAGAATAGATATTATGTGCTGACCTTATTATTGTAGTTTTAAGAGGGAAATTTGTAGTTCTACAATTGTTGCATCTCCCACACCTATAGAAACCTTTTAAAGTTAGCCAGCTTGTTTGGTTTTAAATAGGCTTGTTTTTTCATTGATGGAGCGATTTTTATGCCTGAATTTGGGGCTCTAGTATATGTTATTAGTGGATTAGTAGGTAGATACGGACCTATTATTTTATTATTCATTAGGTGGTGCCAATGTTTAAGGATGATTTTGTCTACTCTTTTATATTGGGTGTTAAATGGTAAAATTATATGCATTTTTCCATCTTTTTTGGTATATTGAGTTTTGTTTGGCTGTTAACCCTTGCTTTGTTAGAGAGAAAAATTATCAAAATGTAAAATCTGCCCAAAAAGGGAAATTCAGAAATTTTATCTCCATTTTCCATAAATTCTTGTGGAACATCTAAACGGTTAACAAAGTTAGTAAAATCAGTTTTGAATACTTTGAGGGGTGTAGTTTCTAAAATTAGGTCACTTTTTCAAATTTCTACTCTAGGGGGTGCATCAGGGGGTTTTAAAATGTGACATGGTAGCTTAAAATTATCCCAGTGAAATCTGCCTTCCAAAAACAATGTGGTGATCCTTTCCTTCTGCACCCAGGTTAACATCGATTTTAAAGGAAAAATTGTTAGGACTCCTACACTCATAAAGCCTATGCGCTAAGTGAAAGGGCTGCCCAAAATTACAAGGAACCGGCACTCCAATACACCCTTTATTACACATAAAGAAGAGTATCATACAAACCCTTGAAAAATTATGATTGATGGCCTGCTGGTGACCCTTAAAAACATTAGGAGCGAGGGCCTGCTGCCGAGCTGACCTTTAATAAATTTTGTGGGCGAGTGCCTGCTGCCGAGATGACCATCTAAAACATTTTTAGGGCAAGGGCCTGCTGCCGAGCTGACATCTAAAATATGTTGTGGACAGGTATCGAAAACCAATGTGGTTGTCACTATGTGACCATGGTAACGGGTTCATACGCAACCATCTCTATGTAGGAGAGACGACATGGGACGTTAAAACAAGACTAAATCACCATAGGTACACTATTAGGAAAAAGAGGTTAGACCTACCAGTGTCTAAACACTTCACAGAAGCACGACACACTGAGAAGGACCTGCGCTTCAGAGTCATTGACCAGGTCGCCATGCCACGACGGGGGGGGGGGGGGGTGACAGGTCGGTGACCCTGAAGCAGCGGGAACTATATTGGATTTTTCAATTGCAAACCTTGAAACCCAGCGGACTTAACGTTGACTTTAGGGTGACATAGCCATGCACCGGTGGAATGCCTGAGACTTGTCTGAGAATATATAGGTTAAGATTGTGCACTCTATTTATCTGCTTGTTTTCTTCTGTTTTTTACAGATTATCTTGATGGAAACTCTTGTCTTAATCGAGAGGACATCGCCCGACATGAAATCTCCATGCGATCACTATATATGTTCTTTGTATTCGTTTTTTATTCTTGATAGATCTCTCCATATGTGATTTTCTACAACTGGGGACCCGAAACCAATAGATTGAATGCCATATATATTTTAGGAATTTTGCGGCCACCTTAGTGGGACAGAGGAGGCTAGCTGTGGGTGATGGGTGCGGAAGCCTGGGACATAAGACACGTGAGTGCCTGGTCCTTTGCTCCACACAGGTGCATGCACCCAGAGATGGTTGCTTGCGCCAGTGTTCAACATCTGACTCCACACAGTCTCCATTGATGACCGTAGGAAGTGGGGATGTAGTTACTGGAGCTATAATCAGCCTTGGTCTCCTGCGACGGTGGGGACTGTCCCCTGTGTGCATTTCCCCATAGACATCACCCAGTTCCTGATGGCCACTGTCCCAACAGACCGCGTATGAACCCGTTACCATGGTCACGTAGTGACAACCATATTGGTTTTCGATCCTCTGGATTGACATGCGCAGTAGCGTAATTGCCGCTGAGTTGGAGGCGCTTGTAATGCGCGTGCGCGAGAAGTGGAGAGAACTCGCAAGTTCTGGGTACGTTCCGGCATTCGCGTATAGGCAGTCTGTGCGCATGCCCAGGACGCGACAGGATCTCGTGTTTTATCAATAGACTTTGGCGCCTGCGCAGTATGTGCCAGGGGACGCCAACGCTGGATCGCAATATGAGATTTCCTGACGTGGTTTGTCCTTCTCTTAAGTTTTTAATCAATACACATTTGTGCACAGCTGCACTTTATATGATAATCAGCAGTACTTATGTATGTAATACTGGTTTTTACATGTGATTTAAAGTTATTCTCACATTATTTACACATTGGGTTAATATTATGATGGTCTGTGTACATTGATACACTTTTATGAATTTTGTAATCATATTTGATATTGATATTTGTTGAATGTGTTGTAATGAGCAATCATGTAATCTTAATGAGATTCACCTATTTAAATATGTAGAGAGCACTGTGTTCACGAGCTTGACAAAGGCTCCATTGAGAGGGCTGAAATGCTGCATCGCGTTTAAGTGTGAATAAACGTCACTGAACTTTCACAAGACCGGAGTGCTGCCATTTTTTTGATATATATATATATATATATATATATATGCTATATATTCGTTTTTGACCCACTCCTGTATTGATTGTGCAATATTTGTATATAATGCAATCATTACCTTGCCGATTGCCGATTTGTGGAAGACAGGGTGGTGCTTAACTGACTGGAAGCATTATCTGCTGCAATCCAACCGACCACCTGGTCGCACTGGTCTGACTTCGAGAGTGGTGTCCTGCGCTGCCATGCAAATTGGGCCATGAAGCTAGGTATGGTGGATGAGTGTGTTTTCTCACAGTTTCACCGCTCCCAGGGCCACAGCCACTTCCCCGTCTCTTGCTGCCTGCCTTGCGCATATTGAATGGTATATATGCTATAAGTATGTCACACGTACAGTAGCGCAGGTTTTGTAAGTGTATGAGCAAATAAATTACACAGAATGTCAGGAGGTATAGCGCAAGTAATTTCTCTGTCACCACCGGCTAATAAAAAATTACACTGAATGAATGTCACTGATATTTAGGATGCACAAACGTTATACAGGAGGTATAGCACAAGCAATGTCGCTGTCACCACCGGCAAATAAAAAATTACACTGAATGAAGATATTTTTTGGCTGTGCACACGTTACACAGGAGATGATACAGGAAATGTATCCCAGGTAATGTCATTGCCACCAGCAGCAAAAAAAATTGACTGGATGTCACTGATATTTTGGATACGCAAACGTTATACAGGAGATGTATCGCAGGTACTGTAACTGTCCACAGCGGACACCATCTACAGAAAAAGTATACTGAATGTCACAGATATTTTTAGGCTGCGCACACTTTACACAGGAGATGTAGCGCAGATAATGTCGCTGTCACCACTGAATGTCACTGATATTTCGGATGCGCTAATGTTATACAAGAGATGTAGCGCAGGTAATGTCACTGCCCCCAGCAGCAAATAAATTTGACTAAATGTCACTGGTATTTTGGATACAGAAATGTTATACAGGAGATGTAGAGCAGGTAATGTAACTGTCTGCAGCGGACACTGTCTACAGAAAAAGTATACTGGATGTCACAGACATTTTTAGGCTGCGCACACGTTACACAGGAGATGATACAGGAGATGTAGCGCAGGTAATGTAACTGTTCGCAGCGCACACTGTCTACAGAAAAAGTACACTGGATACTCGGCCGAACACTGCGATGTGCTTTGCATCGCAATGCTCGAGCCGAACTAGTGTTCGGCCAAGCATGCTAGCCCAACACTAACGAGGACCCAAGAACGGAGCTGTACCCACAATGCATTATTAAGATTTTGGTCTTTGATTACTGTGTACGAGTCAGCAAAGTAAGAACATGTTTTTAAAATCCTTCTGGGTTCTATCATTTCACAGCACCCTTTATTTAAGTAAAACTTGCTTTTTCCCCTCTAAGGCACTTGTGAAGCTGCATTATATAGCAAGACAAAACAGTATTTGCACGTGCATTTATTTCTATGACATTTGTAGTTTGTGTTCATACAAATATTAATAACGAAATGTTCAACTTCAAAGATAATGGAGCAGGATCCTAAAATATACATAAATTATAATAAGAGCAAAATTTAGAGGTTAAATACTACATTTTATCAACTGCAAAATATATTATTTATGGTACCCTACCTTAGAAAGATCACTCAAAATCCAAGACTCTACCGTAAATGGAATCATTGCAGTCAGTCAATCAGTTTTTGGGTAATATAATCAGGTGATTTTCCTATTTCATGACGTAAAGTCATGATTTTATTAAAGACACGGAGGCGAGTATTGCTATTCTCCTTCTTTACTCTGACCAATAGCAGCAAAGATAAAAAGAAAATATTGAACATTTGAACAGCCCCTCCCCTTAGTCCCAGTATAACAGGCCACTCCGCCTGCAAATCCTCCTCTTTCTTTGTAACTCAAGTCCGAACATCCAACAGAACCGGAAAACCAAGAGTCCCAGAACATCATGGAACAAAAACTGCCTTCCATCCGGAAGCGAAACAGCACCGAAGGATGCTCCTCGTCCTGTCCACATCAACCGATCGGCTGGAACCAAACTGCCGACGACGCAGACCAATAGATACCGCACACCAGGCCGGTCTCAACCTGAAAAGGTGAAAAAACAGAAAATGATAGTAACAAAATTGGGACATGGTATCCAAAATCAACTGGTTGCGATAAACCCACTCAGGAAAAAACTCATAGAGTTAAGATCAATATGCGCATGACAACAAATCAATAATATCTGTAGAATAAACATCATTCAGAATAATAGACATACAAATAGGGAGGGAACTCAGGGTGGGCAATACTCGCCTCCGTGTCTTTAATAAAATCATGACTTTACGTCATGAAATAGGAAAATCACCTGATTTTATTACAAGACCCGGAGGCTCATATTGCAAGTTCAAAGTTAAGATAAGTTCTCAATGATTGGTGAGAAAACGTGAGGACCTGGCCGAAAAATAAAATTCTCTGAACGTGGATACTCTGGACCAGTCCGCCAATTTCAAAATGTCCTCCAACCTGGCGCCAGACACCGCCAAAGAGGTAGCAGATGCCCCCCTAGCGGAATGTGCCGAAAAAATGGAAGTGTCCACGCCCGCCAATTCCATGATCCACTTCATCCACCTAGCCAGCGTGGGAGTGGTCACCGGGGCAAAAGGACGAATGGTAGAGAGGAAAAGATGAGAAAACTCCCGTGAACGATGAAGGGAAGTGCGAGCTTCATACTCCCTGAGGCATTCCACCGGACAGAGAGAAGGTGAGGCCGGGAAAGCAGGATAAGCGACTGAGCGTATGTGAGTCTTGGTCCTCCTAGAGATGTCAAAGGAGACCCCCTCCGGAGTATACGAGCGGGCATCATAATCCAAAGCCCGGACGTCGGACACCCGCTTGCAGGAAATTAGACAGAAAAGGGTGACCAGCTTCGCCGACAGTTGCCTCAAGGAAAGGTCTGTATTCTGAGGCCAAGAAGATAAAAAAGAAAGGACACAAGACACGTCCCAAGTAGCCGAAAATCGAGGCCTAGGAGGCCGAGACATCCGAGAGCCACGCAATAGACGGCATACCAAAGGATGTTGCCCCGCAGGAGTACCGTCAAACCCTTGGTGGGACGCAGAAATGGCCGACCTGAAAAGGCTGATCGTGCGATAGGCCTTGCCCTGGTCGAAAAGAGAAGATAAGAAATGCAAGATCTCCATCACAGGTGCCGAAACGGGATCCAAGTCCCTAGCCACACACCAGCGATCCCAAGATCCCCAGGCAGATCTGTAAGATCTTCTGGTTCCTGGGGCCCAAGCGTTCTCCAAAAGGACTCTAGCTGTTCCCGAAACTCCCGGGACCTCCCAGGGTCCCCTGAAATTCGACACGCCAACAGGCGCAGGGATCCGTCCAGGAGAAGAGGATGTAGTTGGTGATTCGGACCTCGGAGGAGAGTCTGAGATGTCGGGAGCAGGTACGGGGTCTCTATCATCATCTCCAGAAGGTGAGGAAACCACGACTGGGAATTCCAAAACGGGACCAGCAGAACCAGATCCGCTGCATGACGGCGTACTTGAATCAGGGTCCTGGGAATCAGCTGGAAGGGGGGAAATGCGTAAAGCAGGCCCCTTGACCACTCCTGTAGGAAGGCGTCCACCGCTTCGGCCTCCGGGTCCGGGCGCCAACTGTAGAAACATGGCAGCTGCGTGTTCAGGCGGGAGGCAAACAGGTCGATACAGCAAGGACCCCAAAGAGACGTTAAGGAACGGAACACCGCTGGATCTAACTGCCAGTCGCTGGAGTCGGAGAGATATCGAGAGCTCCAATCCGCCCGAATGTTCTGGACGCCTGGAAGATATTCCGCCAAGACAATCAACTCCTTGTCTAGACAGCAGTCCCAGAAATCCTTCGCCAACCGAGATAGGATGGTGGAACGGGTTCCGCCCATGCCGTTGATGTAACGCACTGCCGACACGTTGTCCATGCGAAGTTGAATGCAGGCCTTGGCCGTGTCTCTCGTGAAACTCTTGATTGCGAACGAACCTGCCAACAGTTCCAGCGCATTGATATGGAATCCCGCTTCGTCCGCTGACCAGCCGCCTCCGGTTGAGATCCCCTCGCAATGAGCTCCCCAGCCCGACAGGCTGGCATCTGAATCCACCACGAAGTCCGGACGATGACCGAAAATAGCCTTGCCGTTCCAAGCTTGCAAATTGTGGATCCACCAGGATAGCTCCTCCTTGGTTTCCTCGTCCAGGGAAATCCAATCCGCATAGGAAGCCCCCGTCCGGAGGTGGAAAATCTTCAGTCGCTGGAGGGCCCGGTAATGTAGTGGGGCTGGGAAGACCGCCTGGATAGATGACGCTAGAAGGCCTATGATCCTGGCTAGTTGACGCAACGGGATCTGGGAGGACGACTTTGCTCTGCACAATTCCTTCCGTATGGACCGAACCTTGGTCGGTGGTAGGCTGAGAGTCCCTGCCGTGGAATCCACCAGAAACCCCAGGAACTCCATCTCGCGAGCCGGGGTGAGACAGGACTTCTCCTGATTGAGAAGGAAACCCAGATCCAACAGGAGATCCATCGTCCAGCGAAGGTGATTCAGTAACACCGCATGATCCTGTGCCATGATCAGGATGTCGTCCAGATAGACGATGAGGCGAACCCCCCGACTGCGTAGCCAGGCCATAGCAGGGCGCATCAGCTTGGTGAAGCACCATGGAGCTGAAGAGAGGCTGAAAGGGAGGCATGTAAACCGCCAAATCCTGTCCTTCCAAAGGAAACATAGAGGGTTCCTGGACACGTCCTCGACAGGGACGGTAAGATAAGCGTCCTTCAGGTCCAACTTGACCATCCAATCGCCCACTTGAAGTAGGTCCCGAAGGAGATGGATGCCCTCCATCTTGAAATGGCGGTACCTGACGAACGCGTTGAGAGCGCGCAAATTGATGACAGGCCGTAGCTGGCCCCCTTTTTTCGCCACCAAGAAAATGTTGCTGATTATCGCACCAGGGGATGCCGGTGCCGGCTCTATGGCCCCTTTGCGGAAGAGATCTGATAGCTCTGAGTCCACAAGCATGCGGCTCTCTACCTACAGCACTGCCGGGTGTGGGGGCGGAATGGATAGGTGAGAAGATGTCAGCTCTATGTGGAAACCCCTGACCGTGGAGAGAATCCATTGGTCCGAGGTGATGTGTGACCAAGCTCGAGAAAAGAGCCGGAGTCTGCCCCCTACACAAACAGTCAAAGAATTGAAATGAGGCATCGGTCTTACCATAAGGACGTCTGGAACCAGGGTTTCCTTTGTATCCTCTAGGCCTCCAGGATCCTCCCCGGGAAGGGAAAAAGGATGATGTCTCTCGCCTCTGCTCCTGGAACGCAGGTCTCTGGGAGAAGGAGCCTCTGCCCGTAGCACGGGATTGAAAATGGGCACGGCCGGACAGACGGCCCCTGAAACTGCCGGCCCTGGTAGAGACCCTACCGTGAAACACCCGCTTCATTGAACTTTGGGCTTTATCGAGTGCTGTAAAAGCACCGACAAAACGTCCTAAGTCCTTAATAAAGGACTCGCCAAACAGCAGGCCCTGGGCCTCCTTACCGGCTTCGGTAAGCGCCAAGTTGGAGAGTTTAGGCTCAATCTTGAAAAGTATGGCCGGCCTTGTGCCGTTCAATAGCCAGGGACGTGTTCACGTTTCCTGCTACGCAAATCGCGCGCTGCACCCACTCGCGCAGCTCTATAGGGTCTACATGCTTACCCTCGGCCTTGGCAGCCTCGGCCAAGTCAAAGATCTTTGCAAGGGGGCCAAATATGTCCAGGAGCTTGTCCTGACAAGCGCGCAGGGCCGACTCCAGACCCTTTCTCGGATTCCACCCAGATTTGGTGAGGAATTGGGTCATTTTGGGGTCTACCGCTGGAGTCTCGCAAACCCTGTTGGGAATTATGGGTCTGGGGCATTCTGCCCTAAGCTTGTTGCGCGCCTCTTTGGAGAGGGGGCAACGCACGCGGGTCTCCAAATATTTGGAGACATGCTCCAACGGCAACCACTCCGCCGACCGAGGGTGGTGGAGGGAATCCGGGTCAAAGAGAGGTTCCCCTGATGGGTCTGTCAAGGACACATCTGCTGCCGAAACCATGGAGCTGCACCCGGGTAAGGGGTTCGAAACTATGACCCCAGAAGGGTCGTCCTCTGCCTCCTCAAAGGCGTCATCTATAGCCTCCTCATCAGAACCGACCTCAGAGCCGGAAGCTGTATCCTGCTGTGCTCTAGCACATTTCCAACTGCGCGTATGTTCTGCCTGACGCGTACAGGCTCTTTTGCGCGGACCTAGCGCGCCAACATTGGTGGAGACAACGTCACCAGTCAAGCGTGTTCTGGAGGCAGGCCCTGGCCCGGTTGGTTTAGAAACCGCAGCGGGCTGTGGAGTGGGAGAGGCAGCTGGATGGGAGGCAAGGGCCTGGGCAAAGGACTGGGAAATGACCGAAGTCATTGATCCCATGGCCGCAGCAATCACATTGGATAATGTATTTTGAAAAACTAGGGAAGGATCCGCAGAGGGCGTCCCTGTGTCACAATCATCCCCGGAAGGGTTAAAACAACCTGAGGCATATCCTCTTCCATAGGGCCCTGCCCACTGAGATCTGTATTAGGCATGATCACACAGCCTGCCTCTATATTGGTAGTGATAGGGTTAATCTGAAAAAACTAATCCTACCCTATGTACTCCGCTGGTGAGGATTTACCCCAGCCAGGGAGAGGAGCTAGAGTGGGGAAGAAAAAACCTGACAGAAGGTAGGAGCCGGAAATTAGAGAGGCCGCCGAGCACAGGAGCCGGAGAGCAGATGCAGAGCAGGGTGCGCCGAGACTCCGGAGCGCCGCACTGAACCGGAAATCGCGAGATCTCGGGCGGAGCGAAGCGCAGCAAGCAGGAGAGCCGGCGGCAAGATCAGAGGTGAGCCGCGACGCGAAAAAGTAGCGGATGGGGGAGGGAGACCGAGGGGGAGCGCGCAGTGTAAAGGGACTGAGAGAAAAACTCAGTCAGACGCAAGAATAAACCCCCGATAGGGGAAGGTACAGACAGAAGGGGATGAATAACCCCAAAAGGAGATAATCGGACACACAGGGGGTACTCCTGAACAACAGGGTCACCAGAGCTGTGCCAAGGGGTTACACAGCACCAGACAATGGGAAGATCCCATAAAACAACCTGCAAACACAATAGAATATCCCATAAACCCAAAAAGGGGAAAAAACCACATAAGATAACAGTAATAGTAATCAGACAAATATCACCGGTACTTATCTCTGCGGTCAGCAGCAAAGAAAGAGGAGGATTTGCAGGCGGAGTGGCCTGTTATACTGGGACTAAGGGGAGGGGCTGTTCAAATGTTCAATATTTTCTTTTTCTTTTTGCTGCTATTGGTCAGAGTAAAGAAGGAGAATAGCAATACTCGCCTCCGGGTCTTGTAATAAAATTATGTATTGCCCCCTAATATTCTTTTAGTTCTATACAAGTCCAAAACATATGTAAATGATCAGTCTCGGGGGAGTCACACCGTGGACAGTTAAAAGTGTTTCTCAAACCCTGTTTATTTAGCCATAGGGGTGTAACATAAATTCTGTGTTGAATATTAAATTGAACCAATATATGATTAACATTGTGAGAAACTAATCCCACATTCACCAATATTGTATGCCAATCATCCATCTGAATCATTGAGCAGTCCCTTGTCCAGGCCATTTGTCCAGGAGAATACCCATTAGTAAATTGCGCTTTGAGTAAATGTTTATAACATTGAGAAATCTTAACCCTCTGTGCTGGCTTGACTATTAAACCATGCAAATATGTGGAACTGTCTATATAAAAAAGAGATTTATCTTTTATACTAATTAGTGTCTAACTTAACTGAAAATAACAAAACCAAGATTAAATAGATGTATTTTCTCTTTGTGCCAACTCCAAAATAGAAAAAATATGCCCATTCCCAACCACCTGTGCCAAGTAACAAATATTATTATTTTACTAATACTGATCCCCTACCAATTTGTCTAGGGCAAGTAAATAAAAGTTATACCAAAGGGTCGTACAACAGAGGGATCCCTTTATTCCCAACCAGTCTCTAATAGTACTCCAGGACTTAGTAAGTAACTTTGCAGCAATTCTATATTCCTGTTGGGGATTAATTAATTGTCCGGATTCCAATAGGGCAAATATATTATCATATGGAGAATTCTTCACCTAAGTTCTACAAAGTGGGCTTTTCTCCCATTCATTATACAGCCATAACTGTGATGCTATAAAACAGGGCTGGCCAACCTGCGCCTCTCCAGCTGTTGCAAAACTACAACTCCCAGCATGCCCAGACAGCCTACAACTATCAGCCTACAGCAGGACATGGTGGGAATTGTAGTTCTACAACAGCTGGAGAGCCATAGGTTGTCCAGCCCTGCTATAAAATAGCCCTTGAAAAAGGGAAGGTTTAATCCTCCCCGTTCCAACGGTTTATGAAAATGCTCCAATTTAAGCCTAACTCGCTTTCTCCCCCAAAATAGATCATTAATGTTTCTCTTGGTCAATTTAAAAAATGTATCATCAATCCAAACTGGGGTGTACTTGAGGATATACAGTAGTTGGGGCAAAATCACCATCTTCACCAACAACACTCTGTAGGCTCTGGATAAGGGGAGTCAGAGCCATGTCTTTACCTTGGATTTCGATTTAGCTATCAATGGGATAAAATTAAGCTGCAAAAAATCTTCGCTCAGCCGCTCCATCCTCAATGGGCCTGCGCCAATGATGTCACATCTACACCCGACGCAGGCGCACTGAGGAAGGAGCGGCCGACCGAGCGTCCTCCCCTCAGTGCGCCTGCGCCGACTGAAGACAGGTACGGAGCAGGCACCAGATTTTGAATGCAGACAGGGCCAGCAGAGAACGAGCGCGTTCGCTGGCCCTGTCAATCAACATGAGGAGGGGGCGTCTTTATGAGAGGAGGATGCGGCTGCTACCAGCAAGTAGCCACCCTACTTGCTGGTAGACAGGTAATTTGCATATGATAAAAGTCTGTTTTTTGCATTATCTACTGACCCAAAATGATTAATAACATTATGTATTGATATATCGCAGTATAGGGATTATAAGTACCCAAAAAAAAAAGACTTTAGTGGGGTGACAGAAGCCCTTTAATAAAGAGATCGGCGTATATGAACCCATATCTAAAGGATCAATACTATTACCGCCTCTGTCATGGATTCTGGAAGACTACCTTCCTTTATTGTCTCAATAAATATCTTCAGGAGACAGCGAAGAACAACCTCCCTATATTTACGATTTAAAATTCATATGGGAGTCCATCACATCCTGGAGAAGAGTTTCCCGTACAAGCTTTCAAAGCAGCCTCTAACTCTTACAAGGAGAGGTCCGCATTAAGGGATTCTCTTTGAATATCTGTAAGAACTGGAAAAGAAATCCAGATATGAATCAATTGCTTCATCTGAAACAGTATTTTCTGATTTATATATCTCCAAAGTATTTTACAAATGTCTCTTTAATGCATTCCTGATCTTGAATTATTATGTCTTCAGAGGTGAGAATACTAACTATCTCTTTTTTTGGGTCCTGATTGGAAATCACCCTGGCTAACATTTTCCCTGGGCGACCTGATAAAAAAAAAAAATTATACCTTTGTCCCCTAAAAAAAAGCCTTTTCTGGGCCTCATCCAGAAGAAAGTCAGAAAAAGCCTGACTTGTCCTCTGCATATTTTCCCTAGTTAGTTCTGTATTTTTACTGGAAAATTCATCCATACTAGCTGCTGCTGCTTCTTGCAGAACTCTCTCTTTCTTAGCATAGCTATTTCTTAGGTTAGAGATGTTGCTAATAAACCCCCTCCCCCCCCCCCCCCCCCTCATAAAGACCTTAAATGCATCCCATACCCAATAGGTCATTGCTAAATTAAAATTGGTATCCCAAAAAAGATCTATCTCCTGTTTAATCAATTTATGGTTATCCATTATGAGGATCCAATGAAAATTTAGTCTAAATGGGGGTCTAACACTATATTTATCATCCATCATGCATATCTCGATAGAGAGAGGTACATTGTCGGATAGAGACCTGGCCTCATATTTCATACACTTTATATATTTCAGATAATTTTAATTAATCAAGGCCAGATCTATCCTAGACATTGACCTTCCAAATTTACTAACACAAGCATATGCTAGTTTCCCCTTCCCTATATATCCCCATATATCCACAAAGCCAGATTCCAGACGAGACCCTTGGGGCGAACTATACGTGTCTGTCTCCATAGAAACCCTATCTTTTTCTGGGTCGATAACACAATTAAAATCCCCTGTCACAAGGACAGGGCATTCAGGCCACTGGTCCATAAAAGATAGTAAACTATTGAGTACATGAAGAGAAATAGGGGGAGAAATGTAAATAAAGGCCAAAATACATAGTTTCCCAGATAACTTCCCATAAAGAAAAAAAAATCTCCCCTGGTTATCGGTGGACGAGGCCTGGCAAACAAAATCAATCCCTTTATGAATTAATAATGTTACTCCTCTTGAATAGTAATGTTGATCACGAATATTCGAATTGCGAAGTTTAATCGCGAATATCGGCACTTCGAGAATTTGCGAATATTTCGAATTCCGCAAAATATATTCGTAATTGCGAATATTCGATTTTTGTGAAAATTCTGAATGCATAAAAAATTTTATGCGAAAATTTTAATGCAAATTTTATGCGAATTTTCGCAATCAAGAAAATAATGACTGGAGATCATGAATTCGCAAATTCTCGAATATATGGCAAATATTCGCCCAAATATTCACCCAAATATTCGCGAAATATCGCAAATTCGAATATTGCCCCTGCCGCTCATCACTATTGAATAGCTGGTAAAAGTGGAATGGTAAGGTTGCGCAGCCCATCCCGCACCAAGTCGAGGAATCTCCCCCTTTGTAAAGTGGGTCTCCAGTAAACTAATAATCGCTGGAACATGTCTCCGAACCTGATCACAAACTGCCTGTTTTTTTAATTTATCCCCTAAACCCCAGACATTACAGGTTAGGATTCTAATCAACATCAATCAAAGAAGAGAAGAAAAAGATGAAAGAAAGGAAAAAACAGCTCCCACCTCTTCCCCTCACAATTTGGGAGACACATTGCAACCCACCCCATAAACTACATAGCAACCTAAAACTCCACCCCCAACTCTTGATCCGCCACCATATTAGGACAGGTCTCTCAACTGAGACCACCTCTCCTCATTTTTGCCTCCGCACGGCCAGGCGGACACCTGAACGCTGCAAGCAGCGTTCAGCTGTCCGCCTGTCCGTGCGGAGCGGAGGCTGAACGCCGCCAGACTGATGCATTCTGAGCGGATCCGCATCCACTCAGAATGCATTAGGGTTGGACGGAAGCGAACGCTAGTGTGAAAGTAGCCTTAGCTGGATAGACAAATGAATATTTGATGTTTTTTTCACAAAGTCGTCTCTTAACCTCGATGTAAGTACGTCTCTTTTCTTGAGTGTCCTTAGAAAAGTCAGGAAAAAAGGATAGGCTATTTCCATTATATAGAATAGGGGGGTACTCCCTTGCCCTTCTCAAAATCATATCCCTGTCACGTGAAACAAGAATTGGATACCTTCCAGGAGTTGGTTTACCTCTTGGAACCCGATGGGCCCTTTACACTATAAATAATGGAGAATGCTCCCTTCCAAACCTCTCCAAAATTAAATTATGTATCATATGAGCAGGATTATCTCTTTCAATGCCCTCTGGTAGGCCCACAGTTTTGACACTACATCGCCAGGTCGACCATCTTTTTTTTTTAAATGTTACCCTCAGATCTTAACATGGGGATTTCCATTTTAAGAACTTTAATTTCATTCTAGGAGCTCCACATTTTTTTCTATGGTAGTCATCTGTCCCCTATTTTGGAGACATCGTTACTTATCAGAGCTACATCGGTCTGGATTGCCCCAAGTTGATTTAAGATGTCTTTTATTAATTCTTTTTAAGCGCACCCAAGATTTCATTCAGTGGTGAGGATTCATCTTTGGACAGAACATTTAGATTATCTCTCTCCGCCACCACCTCCTGGATGTAATGATGAAATACGTCCTCCATTCTACAAAGAAAAATCAGATCCAGCTTCCCGTAAAAAAGCTTTATTTCCTTATAGTAAAACCTCCAGACATCAAATACAAAAACTTTGTCTACGCGTCTTCCATTCTAGATTAGTTTTTTTTTTTTCTTTCTACATCCTAATCATAGGACCCTTTTTGTCCCGCTCTTCTAGTTACAACCTTTGGGAATTGTTCAATTTTGGCCGATTCTACCAGCTTCTGGCCTACTTTGGCAGATGTATGCTCAGTAGAACGCCTATTTTAGGTTACCATGATAAGAGGGGTATACAAAGTGAAATAACACATTAACACACCGCAGGAGAACCAAGTTAAACATAGGGCTTTTGTATAGTCAACATAAACAGTAGATTTTTTTTTTAAATGAAGGCTATATAGTGTATGAAATCAGATAAATATTTATGTTTGATATATTTGTCCTAAACAATTGTCTCATGCAGCTAACATTGTCTCCTTTTTCAATCTGATTGGTTCATTTGGAAGTATTGGGGTCACTGATAGAGATATGTGGCGAGGATTCAACTGTATATTTTCTGTTTTATCTCAGACTCACTACAAACCTATGCTTTATGCTATACATATTTCTGTTGTATGTTGCAATCCAGGCCAACTCATCACATAATGCATGCCTATGTTTTATCAGATTTATTATAATCTGTTGCATATTTGAATATAAAAGGCAACAATCCAATTGTCTTTGTCTATTGTCTTTGTATATAAAATAAAAAAATAAAATATTAAAGAGATTTTATGAGATGCTAAACTTATACTGGTAGATTTTAAAATATTTTTGATTTATTCTTGTTTTGAGAAAATGGATTCAAAATGTGCATCAGATCATATGGTATCATATTCAGTTCATTCATGAAGCATTATGCCTAGTTTTATTATTATGTCCTGTTTTATATAATTTTTTACTATGCTTATATAGCTGTAGTTTTATGTACTGTTTTGGGACTAATGCAGTTATGAAAAAGGAAATAACTACCAAAGAGCCAATACATACGCTACTAAGTGTCCCTTAACTAAAGAGGTCAAGATCTGTATAGTTATATTCCCTATACGGCCTCAAGCACATAACCGTGTCCGTATTTTTGTCCGCAAACCATATACATACTTTCTGTGTGCATTCAGCAATTTTCTCACTCCCATAAATAGAAATAGCTATTCTGGTCCACAATAAGGACCAGAATAGGATATGTCCTATAATTGCAGATGTGAATGGCACACAAATGACATCTTTGTGCAGCCTGTTTATTTTGTCGACCCATAGAAATGAATGGGTCCCTGTGCTAGCTGTAAAAAATGTGGATTGGACACGGATGCAAAATGCGGTCGTTTGCGTGAGGCCTTTTAGGTTGATAAATAACCAAGACTTCTCTCTAGAAAAACTGTATTAGGGGAGTCAGAACCAGCCCTAAAGTCAAGTGAGGCACATTGAGGTGCAACAAATGACATGTCCTTCTACCCTTGGTGTTAAAAAATGGGACTATAATGGGAAGACCAGTTTGATATTTCTTGTCGGACCCCTCTGTTTTTTTTAATGTTGCTGGCCCTATACTGTGAATTAATTAGAATAGTGAATTAAACATTTTTTTTATATTTTTACTATTTGTAGTATTATCATTATATGTTGTTTTACTAGTTTTAATGTTCATAACTTTCTACTTATAAAATAGTTAACATTTTTTAGTGTTACTATTCTCAATGAGTAGGTGGTGTAATAAATAAACTGCTGAAAAGTTTAAAACAGTTCATTCTGCTCTTTTTATCTCACTTAGTGTTCATCATCTGTATTATGTCACTGTAAAAAATGTACAGATTTTTTGTGGAAACCTGGAAATCTCTGCCAGCATTCCAGATCATGTGCTTCTTTTTATCTACAGCCAACACTTCTCCAACTGACCATTCACACATGAGAAAATTGGCATAACTCTAGGGCATCTGCAATCCAGAACTTTATTGAGTTTGGCTGGTTAATTTATTCTTACAATACAAACCAGAATAACTGCTGAAAGACAACAAAAATAATGAAATATCATACTCATTTTATATAGTATCCATTGCAGTCATATTATTGTTATCAGTATGAAATGATAAAAATATGCTTTTCTATTTTTGCCTTCTCTTCCCTTTCATTTTTGTATGTCATTGTGGCCATGTCAGTAGCAATAGATGTATTCGGTACAAAACGGCTCTCATAGTCAATCATATAATTAAAGTGTTGTGTGGTCAGCACAAAATGGCTCTTGCATGCATAAAAACATTGCCAGTGAGACATTAAGGCCTCTTTTACACGGGCGTCGCATGTGAGGGCTGGACAAGATGCAGGTGCGTTGCGAGAAAATTAGCAATTTTTCCGCGCGAGTGCAAAGCATTTTAATGCGTTTTGCATGCGAATGAGAAAAATCTATATGTTTGGTACATAGAAGTTCGGGTTTGGGATCAGTGTTGTGTAGATTTTATTATTTTTCCTTATAACATGGTTATAAGGGAAAATAATAGCATTCTGTATAAGAATGCTTACAAAAATGTCCATTGAGTGGTTAAAAATAATAAACAAATTTAACTCACCCCATCCAGTTAATCGCATAGCGGATCTCCTCTTCTTTCTACTTTCTTCAGGACCTGGCTAAAGGACCTTTGATGATGTCACTGCACTCTTCACCATGGTGATGTACCATGTGATGAGCGCAGTGACGTCATCAAATGCTAAATAAAGATCGGGTCCCCATCCCGATCGTCTCTTAGCAACCATGCCTGAAAATCGCACCGCATCCACACTTGCTTGCGGATGCTTATGATTTTCACACAGCCCCATTCACTTCTATGGGGCCTGCGTTGTGTGAAAAACGCACAATATAGAGCATGCTGCGATTTTCACGCAACGCACAAGTGATGCGTGAAAATCACCACTCATGTACACAGCTCCATTAAAGTAAATGTGTCCCGATTCAGTGCTGGTGCATCTCGCCCGTGTGAAAGGAGCTTAAAGTAGTATCTTGTTATTCTTGACCCACTCAGAAATGACAAAGACATCAAGATATACAGGTGAAACTCGAAAAATTTGAATATTGTGCAAAGTTCATTTATTTCAGCAATGCAACTCAAACTGTGAAACTAACATATGAGATAATTATCAGGGGGAGAAAACAGAACTGGATCGCACATCCACAATGCTATGCTTTGATCTAATTCAAATTGCTTCTCAGCGCTATATTAAAGTATATAGTAAGGTGGGCACATTGTCTTTGTACCGGGTGTGACGAAACCAACCTCGCCACAGTGTTTTGGAGGGGGCTGGTTGCTAGCCTCTTGCCTCAGGATTATGGCCCATACTAACTTTAAAGAAAACAGACCGGCCGCACAGCTTAAATCTGTCTTTGGAATTGTGTTTTATGTTATTATACGTTCGGTTAAATTGTATGTTATGTGAGGGCACCCAGATAGCTAATATTATTGTATTCGTGTATTCTGAGTGCCATTCACCTAATGATATGCACTCAGACTTGAGCTATCTGGGGATATGTTAAATGTCTGTGTTTGCTGTGGGGGTGTGACATTGTGTGTTTGGGTGGTGATTCCTGTCCTGTTGTCTCCACGTGTGTATTGGTGTTTTCCCTTTGTCCTGAGACATAATTGGATTGCTCCTCGGGTGTCGCCAGGCAGAGAGGAGGAAACCATGATGCATTGTGGGGATGTGTTGTGTCTGTGTATCCTGAATTTCTGCATATCTGTCCTGTGTCGCAATCTCCATTCTGGTCCCCTAAGGGCGTGGCCACCAGATGGGGACCTGCATAAATACGGGCGGGTAGCCCTCAATAAAGTGTTCCTGTTTTATCCTTCATCATGCTGAGACTGGTGTTTGGATAACTGATCAAACTGGGGGATTGCTATACGCTGAAGATTTGCTATACTCCCCTGGCATAACTACTAGCTCTTGTAAGAGCTGTTCCTGCTCTCTGGCTGTAGGAGAGGTTCACCCACTGGAGCCTGGAGCCTTGTCGTAGGTCCAGCGTGGGTGGAGGACGGTGAGACCCCAACCAAGCTGCGGCGGTTTGTGGGGTCTGCAGGGCGTACGGTGTCAAGTGGAGTGCTTGGAGTCCTCGGAAAGCACTAGGAGCATCTATCGACGGAGGTACCCGGTCGGGGTGCTAGGAGATCCGTTATATTGGTGGCAAGCAGTGGGATGGCGTCCTAGTGTGAGGAGAAGCAGCTCGGAGACACCGTTCGTGGAGTATATTGAGGGCAACGCTAGTATCCGTACAGCGCCCCTGGCTACAGCAGGATGGAATCGGCTAGTCTTCGAACAGCGTTCCACTACGAGGAGGATGATGACCCGGACTGGAGGGATGCAGACAGAAGGGAAGTCTGGTATGATGCCCTGGAAGATGCCCAGCGGCGGCGAGGTGAGAGTCTCCCCAGTTATGAGCAGCGGCTACAAAAGCGTGTGGCGATGCAGATGGGTCTCTTGGGAGAGCAGACCCTGGATGACTGGGTAACAGAGCTCCAGAACCTGGTATGTAATGAGCTTTGGCTAGAGGACGCTTACCAGGCCCTAAGGTGGCATGTCATTCAACATTCCCCCTGGATGGCTGAGCACGACAGACCCGAGGGTGAGGATTATGATGGACCTGGGTTACTATGGGATGCCTTGGAGGAGGACATTGATCTTGGCAGCACGGAGGAGTCAAGGTTTTGGGACATCTACGACTACTGGATGGGCATGCATGATTATGCTGACGAAAGGGAGGTGAGCAAATACATGATCCACCTGGTAACAAGGGAGTGGGAGCTGGAGCAGACCTTCCAACACCTGCTCAGCTCTGTTTATCCCCAACCTACTCGACAAGTAGAGCCAGATCTGCCCTCCTACAACTGGGAAGACTTGCCGGCGATACCCCCTGCTTCCCTACCAACTCCCAAAGTAGGGAACTTCATTGACTGGTTCTGGGAAGACGTCCCGACGGCAGGTAGAGATGGGACCGAAGTCTCTCCACCAGCCCTACAGGGATGCTGGGTAGCCGGCCCAGATCCCCAACTACAGCCAGCATTACCTGGAGTCCAGACAGTCGGTCTGACTTCCCATCGACAGCTTAACTTACAGGGAGAGATGACAACCGGTCTCTCTCCCCAGCGGCAGACAGGATCACAGGGAGAGGAGATTGTCAGTCCCCCGTCCCTGCAGCAACCAGCATTACTAGGAGTGGAGATGGTCGCACCCACTACCCAGCACCAGGCAGCGTTACAGAGAGTTGAGACAGTCGGTCTGACTCCCCAGCAGCAGTGTGTTGTAAAGAGAGAAGAGACAACCGGTCTCTATCCCCAACCACAGAGGGACAGCACCCCTAACTTCGATGGTGCAGATGGGACCGCGGTCTCTGCACCAGGCCTACCAGGATACTGGACGGCCGGTTCAGATCCCCCACCAACCCTGCAGGAATGCCTGGAGGAGTAGGTAAGCGATTCCTCCTCTCCACAGCCGATCTGCAACAAGGTCCTGGGGATAGGATTTCCTGATCCCATCCCAGCGGAAGAGCTGGCATCTGGGCAGAGCGCAGTCGGCCTCTGCCCTCCCCTATCCTCTACTCCAGAGCCGGACTTCCCACAGGCTACCCCAGCGGAAGAGCTGGCCTCTGGGCAGAGCGCAGTCGGCCTCTGCCCTCCCCTATCCTCTTCTCCACAGCCGGACTTCCCACAGGCTACCCCAGCGGAAGAGCTGGCATCTGGGCAGAGCGCAGTCGGCCTCTGCCCTCCCCTATCCTCTTCTTCAGAGCCGGACTCCCCACAAGCGACCCCAGCGGAAGAGCTGGCATCTGGGCAGAGCGCAGTCGGCCTCTGCCCACCAAGTACCTACAGCTCCAAGCTGGAGAACCACAAGGCAGCAAGGAGTCGCAGATGCCCACTCAACAGCTGGGGACATACGGAACAGAGCCAGGCCCCAAAATTCAACAGGTCCAGTATGGGGTTGTGGTTGGACTGCCAGACTAACTCAGGTACTGACCGTGAGGTCAGGTATCTGGTTAGTCTTCCCTGGAAGGGGGAGATGTGTGACGAAACCAACCTCGCCACGGTGTTTTGGAGGGGGCTGGTTGCTAGCCTCTTGCCTCAGGATTATGGCCCATACTAACTTTAAAGAAAACAGACCGGCCGCACAGCTTAAATCTGTCTTTGGAATTGTGTATTATGTTATTATGCGTTCGGTTAAATTGTATGTTATGTGAGGGCACCCAGATAGCTAATATTATTGTATTCGTGTATTCTGAGTGCCATTCACCTAATGATATGCACTCAGACTTGAGCTATCTGGGGATATGTTAAATGTCTGTGTTTGCTGTGGGGGTGTGACATTGTGTGTTTGGGTGGTGATTCCTGTCCTGTTGTCTCCACGTGTGTATTGGTGTTTTCCCTTTGTCCTGAGACATAATTGGATTGCTCCTCGGGTGTCGCCAGGCAGAGAGGAGGAAACCATGATGCATTGTGGGGATGTGTTGTGTCTGTGTATCCTGAATTTCTGCATATCTGTCCTGTGTCGCAGTCTCCATTCTGGTCCCCTAAGGGCGTGGCCACCAGATGGGGACCTGCATAAATACGGGCGGGTAGCCCTCAATAAAGTGTTCCTGTTTTATCCTTCATCATGCTGAGACTGGTGTTTGGATAACTGATCAAACTGGGGGATTGCTATACGCTGAAGATTTTCTATACTCCCCTGGCATAACTACTAGCTCTTGTAAGAGCTGTTCCTGCTCTCTGGCTGTAGGAGAGGTTCACCCACTGGAGCCTGGAGCCTTGTCGTAGGTCCAGCGTGGGTGGAGGATGGTGAGACCCCAACCAAGCTGCGGCGGTTCGTGGGGTCTGCAGGGCCTACGGTGTCAAGTGGAGTGCTTGGAGTCCTCGGAAAGCACTAGGAGCATCTATCGACGGAGGTACCCGGTCGGGGTGCTAGGAGATCCGTTACACCGGGGATCCAGCAGGGTGGCAACCCAGTAGTCCACACACGTTAACCACTTCAGCCCCGCTAGGTGAAACCCCCTTCATGACCAGGCCACTTTTTACACTTCGGCACTACACTCCTTTCACCGTTTATCGCTCGGTCATGCAACTTACCACCCAAATGAATTTTACCTCCTTTTCTTCTCACTAATGGAGCTTTCATTTGGTGGTATTTTATTGCTGCTGACATTTTTACTTTTTTTGTTATTAATCAAAATGTAACGATTTTTTTGCAAAAAAATGACATTTTTCACTTTCAGCTGTGAAATTTTGCAAAAAAAACGACATCCATATATAAATTTTTCACTAAATTTATAGTTCTACATGTCTTTGATAAAAAAAAAATGTTTGGGCAAAAAAAAAATGGTTTGGGTAAAGGTTATAGCATTTACAAACTATGGTACAAAAATGTGAATTTCCGCTTTTTGAAACGGCTCTGATTTTCTGAGCACCTGTCATGTTTCCTGAGGTTCTACAATGCCCAAACAGTATAACTACCCCACAAATGACCCCATTTCGGAAAGTAGACACCCTAAGGTATTCGCTGATGGGCATAGTGAGTTCATAGAACTTTTTATTTTTTGTCACAAGTTAGCGGAAAATGATGATGATTTTTTTTTTTTTTTTTTTCTTACAAAGTCTCATATTCCACTAACTTGCGACAAAAAATAAAAAATTCTAGGAACTCACCATGCCCCTCACAGAATACCTTGGGGTGTCTTCTTTCCAAAATGGGGTCACTTGTGGGGTAGTTATACTGCCCTGGCAATTTAGGGGCCCAAATGTGTGAGAAGAACTTTGCAATCAAAATGTGTAAGAAATGACCGGTGAAATCCGAAAGGTGCACTTTGGAATATGCGCCCCTTTGCCCACCTTGGCAGCAAAAAAGTGTCACACATGTGGTATCGCCGTACTCAGGAGAAGTTGGGGAATGTGTTTTGGGGTGTCATTTTACATATACCCATGCTGGGTGAGAGAAATATCTTGGCAAACGACAACTTTTCCCATTTTTTTATACAAAGTTGGCATTTGACCAAGATATTTTTCTCACCCAGCATGGGTATATGTAAAATGACACCCCAAAACACATTCCCCAACTTCTCCTGAGTACGACGATACCAGATGTGTGACACTTTTTTGCTGCCAAGGTGGGCAAAGGGGCACATATTCCAAAGTGCACCTTTCGGATTTTGCAGGGCATTTTTTACACATTTTGATTGCAAGGTACTTCTCACACATTTGGGCCCCTAAATTGCCAGGGCAGTATAACTACCCCACAAGTGACCCCATTTTGGAAAGAAGACACCCTAAGGTATTCCGTGAGGGGCACTGCGAGTTCCTAGAATTTTTTATTTTTTGTCACAAGTTAGCAGAAAATGATGATTTTTTTTTTTTCTCTTTTTTCCTTACAAAGTCTCATATTCCACTAACTTGCGACAAAAAATAAAAAATTCTAGGAACTCGCCATGCCCCTCACGGAATACCTTGGGGTGTCTTCTTTCCAAAATGGGGTCAATTGTGGCGTAGTTATACTGCCCTGGCAATTTAGGGGCCCATATGTGTGAGAAGTACTTTGCAATCAAAATCTGTAAAAAATGACCGGTGAAATCCGAAAGGTGCACTTTGGCATATGCGCCCCTTTGCCCACCTTGGCATCAAAAAAGTGTCACACATCTGGTATCGCCGTACTCAGGAGAAGTTGGGGAATGTGTTTTGGGGTGTCATTTTACATATACCCATGCTGGGTGAGAAAAATATTTTGGTCAAATGCCAACTTTGTATAAAAAATGGGAAAAGTTGTAGTTTGCCAAGATATTTATCTCACCCAGCATGGGTATATGTAAAATGACACCCCAAAACACATTCCCCAACTTCTCCTGAGTACGGCGATACCAGATGTGTCACACTTTTTTGCTGCCAAGGTGGGCAAAGGGGCACATATTCCAAAGTGCACCTTTCGGATTTTGCAGGGCATTTTTTACACATTTTGATTGCAAGGTACATCTCACACATTTGGGCCCCTAAATTGCCAGGGCAGTATAACTACGCCACAAGTGACCCCATTTTGGAAAGAAGACACCCTAAGGTATTCCGTGAGGGGCACTGCGAGTTCCTAGAATTTTTTATTTTTTGTCACAAGTTAGCAGAAAATGATGATTTTTTTTTTTCTCTTTTTTCCTTACAAAGTCTCATATTCCACTAACTTGCGACAAAAATTAAAAAATTCTAGGAACTCGCCATGCCCCTCACGGAATACCTTGGGGTGTCTTCTTTCCAAAATGGGGTCACTTGTGGGGTAGTTATACTGCCCTGGCAATTTAGGGGCCCATATGTGTGAGAAGTACTTTGCAATCAAAATCTGTAAAAAATGACCGGTGAAATCCGAAAGGTGCACTTTGGAATATGCGCCCCTTTGCCCACCTTGGCATCAAAAAAGTGTGACACATCTGGTATCGCCGTACTCAGGAGAAGTTGGGGAATGTGTTTTGGGGTGTCATTTTACATATACCCATGCTGGGTGAGAGAAATATGTTGGCAAAAGACAACTTTTCCCATTTTTTTATACAAAGTTGGCATTTGACCAAGATATTTATCTCACCCAGCATGGGTATATGTAAAATGACACCCCAAAACACATTCCCCAACTACTTCTGAGTACGGCGATACCAGATGTGTCACACTTTTTTGCAGCCTAGATGCGCAAAGGGGCCCAAATTCCTTTTAGGAGGGCATTTTTAGACATTTGGATCCCAGACTTCTTCTCACGCTTTAGGGCCCCTAAAAAGCCAGGGCAGTATAAATACCCCACATGTGACCCCACTTTGGAAAGAAGACACCCCAAGGTATCCAATGAGGGGCCTGGCAAGTTCAAAGAATTTTTTTTTTTTTCGCATAAGTTAGCGGAAATTGATTTTTTTTTGTTTTTTCTCGCAAAGTCTCACTTTCCGCTAACTTAGGACAAAAATTTCAATCTTTCATGGACTCAATATGCCCCTCAGCAAATACCTTGGGGTGTCTTCTTTCCAAAATGGGGTCAGTTGTGGGGTGTTTGTACTGCTCTGGCATTTGAGGGTCTCCGCAATCATTACATGTATGGCCAGCATTAGGAGTTTCTGCTATTCTCCTTATATTGAGCATACAGGTAATGAGATTTTTTTTTCCGTTCAGCCTCTGGGCTGAAAGAAAAAAATGAACGGCACAGATTTCTTCATTCGCATCGATCAATGTGGATGAAAAAATCTCTGCCAAAAAAAAAAAATGGAGGGGAAAGGCGTCTGCCAGGACATAGGAGCTCCGCCCTACATCCATACCCACTTAGCTCGTATGCCCTGGCAAACCAGATTTCTCCATTCGCATCAATCGATGTGGATGAATAAATCATTGCCGGGATTTTTTTTTTATATATATATATATATACAAAGTGCTTGCCAAAGCATAGGAACGCCGCCTCCTCCTCAGCTCGTATGCCTTGGCAAACGTATCTGTCACTGCAGAGGAGAAAATCCCGTCTTGCAGCGCCGCATACACTGACTTGCGTGTAATCTGACAGCAGCGCAATGCTTCTGTCAGAATGCACATCGGTGCTGCAGCTAGTAGATCGGTTGGTCCACCTGGAAGGTAAAAAGACAAAAAAAAAAAAAAAGAAAAAAACAGGCCACAACGCAATAATTTTATTAACTTTGGAACAGAACATGTAACTTTAACTTTTGGAACTAAACATTAACCTGTTTGCTTACCTGTTTTTTTTTTTTTTTTTTTTTTGTTTTTTTACCTTTATAGAACAAACCTCTCCTTCCCCATGGGTCAATGTGCAAAGCGCAAATCGCCCAAAGATGTGGCGAAGTGCGTTATGCACTTTGTCCCATGTGAAAGGAGACGTTTGCAGCAGCAGTGAGTGAATGGGCCCTAATAGCCCTGTGTGCCTGTCCTGGTGAGATGATCCCTATGCTAATAGTGTACCTGTGAGTGGTACTTCCGGAAACACTCTCCAAAGCATAGGGCAGGGTGGTCCGGACAGTCAGGACAGAAATAACGGGTGTCACGCCTTATTCCACTCCTGCTACAGACACGACATCTTTTTCGGGGTGACGGTTGGGTTGAGGTACCAGGAATGACATTGGGGAAATGTCGCTCGTGTAGACGGCTAACTACACTGGTGGTTGGGGCCACGGAACCTCCTGGATACAGGAGGTTCTCGATGATCTCTTCCTGAAATTTGAGGAAGGATCCAGTTCTCCCAGCCTTACTGTAGAGAACAAAACTATTGTACAGAGCCAATTGAATTAAATATACAGACACCTTCTTATACCAGCGTCTGGTGCGTCGGGAAACTAAATACGGAGACAACATCTGGTCATTGAAGTCGACCCCTCCCATGTGGAGGTTATAGTCGTGGACTGAGAGGGGCTTTTCAATGACACGGGTTGCTCGCTCAATTTGTATTGTCGTGTCTGCGTGAATGGAGGAGAGCATGTAAACGTCACGCTTGTCTCTCCATTTCACCGCGAGCAGTTCTTCGTTACACAGTGCGGCCCTCTGCCCCCTTGCAAGACGGGTGGTAACGAGCCGTTGGGGGAAGCCCGCGCGACTAGTTCGCGCGGTACCACAGGCGCCAATCCGTTCTAGAAACAAATGCCTAAAGAGGGCCACACTTGTGTAAAAATTGTCCACATAAAGATGGTACCCCTTGCCGAATAAGGGTGACACCAAGTCCCAAACTGTCTTCCCACTGCTCCCCAGGTAGTCAGGGCAACCGACCGGCTCCAGGGTCTGATCTTTTCCCTCATAGACCCGAAATTTGTGGGTATAGCCTGTGGCCCTTTCACAGAGCTTATACAATTTGACCCCATACCGGGCGCGCTTGCTTGGGATGTATTGTTTGAAGCCAAGGCGCCCGGTAAAATGTATCAGGGACTCGTCTATGCAGATGTTTTGCTCTGGGGTATAAATATCTGCAAATTTCTGGTTGAAATGGTCTATGAGGGGCCGAATTTTGTGGAGCCGGTCAAAAGCAGGGTGGCCCCTGGGACGGGAGGCGGTGTTGTCACTAAAGTGCAGGAACCGCAGGATGGCCTCAAAACGTGCCCTGGACATGGCAGCAGAGAACATGGGCATGTGATGAATCGGGTTCGTGGACCAATATGACCTCAATTCATGCTTTTTTGTCAGGCCCATGTTGAGGAGGAGGCCCAGAAAAGTTTTAATTTCGGAAACTTGGACTGGTTTCCACCGGAAAGGCTGGGCATAAAAGCTTCCCGGGTTAGCGGTGATAAATTGTGTGGCATACCTGTTTGTTTCAGCCACAACTATGTCTAAAAGCTCCGCAGTCAAGAACAGCTCAAAATATCCCAGGGCCGAACCGATCTGAGCCGTCTCAACCCGAACTCCAGACTGGGCAGTGAAAGGGAAAACTACAGGTGCGGCTGAAGTTGGGGACTGCCAATCAGGGTTTGCCAGCACCTCTGGGATTCTAGGGGCTCTACGGGCACGTCTTTGCGGTGGCTGCGACGGGGTCACTACTGCACGTGCCACCGTACCAGCTTCAACTGCCCTTCTGGTGCTCGCTACTTCACCAGGTTGTACGGCAGTGCTGGTACTAGGTCCAGGGAGGGCTGGGCTGCTGGTGTATGCCTCACCACGTAATCCGACAGCACCAGCCCCACTCTGCTGCTCTTGAAGCGGATCCTGCGCAACCTGCGGTCTAGCGACACGGGGCCGGGTACGCCTGGTGGTATCAGGGACCTCAGCCTCCTCGTCCGAACTTTGGGTCAGAGAGCCACTGCTTTCTACAGGTTCGTATTCTGACCCGCTGGATTCATCAGATGAGGGTTCCCACTCCTCATCCGACTGGGTCAGAAGCCTGTAGGCCTCTTCAGAGGAATACCCCCTGTTTGACATGTGGGCAACTAAATTGAGGGGTATTCCCTGAGACTACCCAAGAAAAAAAAAGCAAGCCTGTCTTACAAAGGGGAGGCTAGCGAAGTACCGGAGGCCGCTGCGGTTGATAAAAAATATCAAAACTGATTTTTTTATCGCCGCAGTGCGTGTAAAGTGAATGTGCAGTGATCAAAAAAAATTTTTTTTTTGTCACTGCGGTGGGGCGGGTGTGGGCGAACGCACGTGTGGGCGACCGATCAGGCCTGATCGGGCAAACACTGCATTTTGGGTGGAGGGCGAACTAAAGTGACACTAGTACTATTATAGATCTGACCGTGATCAGTTTTGATCACTTCCAGATACTATAAAAGTACAAATGCTGATTAGCGATACGCTAATCAGCGAATAACGGACTGCGGTGTGGTGGGCTGGGCGCTAACTGATCGCTAACTACCTAACCAAGGGACCTAAACTATACCTAAAACCTAACGGTCAATAACAGTGAAAAAAAAAAGTGACAGTTTGCACTGATCACTTTTTTCTTTTCACTTGTGATTGACAGGGGTGATCAAAGAGGTGATCAAAGGGTTAATAGGGGTTCAGGGGGGTGATCAGGGGCTATAGTGTAGTGTTTGGTGTACTCACTGTGAAGCCTGCTCCTCTGCTGGATCCAACCGACGAAAAGAACCAGCAGAGGAGCAGGCAGCCATATAACAGATCATATTTACAAATATGATCTGCTATCTGGCACTTTGATTGGATTTTTTAAAAATCAGCAACCTGCCAGCCACGAGATGACGCGAGATGACGCGTATATGCGTGACTGTGCGCCAGCCTGCCACCTCCGGAACGCACATGTGCGTTAGGCGGTCCGGAGGTGGTTAAAATGTGTGCAACTCTGCTGTCGTTGCGCAGGCACTGCAGCATGTAGTTGCTCATGTGTGCCAGGCTGCCCAGAGGTAAGGACAAGCTGTCCTCTGTGTGAGGCGTATCGTTATCGTCCTTCGTTTCCCCCCAGCCACGCACCAGTGATGGGCGCGAGCTGCATTGGGTGCCACCCCGCTGTGAACATGCTTCATCCTCATCCTCCTCCACCTCCTACTTATCCTTGTCCTCCTCATCCTCCAGTAGTGGCCCCTGGCTAGCCACATTTGTACCTGGCCTCTGCTGTTGCAAAAAACCTCCCTCTGAGTCACTTCGAAGAGACTGGCCTGAAAGTGCTAAAAATAACCCCTCTTCCTCCTCCTCCTCCTGGGCCACCTCCTCTTCCATCATCGCCCTAAGTGTTTTCTCAAGGAGAAATAGAAGTGGTATTGTAATGCTGATAACGGCGTCATCGCCACTGGCCATGTTGGTGGAGTACTCAAAACAGCGTGACAGGGCATACAGGTCTCGCATGGATGCCCAGTCATTGGTGGTGAAGTGGTACTGTTCCGCAGTGCGACTGACCCATGTGTGCTGTAGCTGAAAATCCACTATGGCCTGCTGCTGCTCGCACAGTTTGTCCAGCATGTGCAAGTGGAGTTCCACCTGGTGGGCACGTCGCATATGAGGTGGTGAGCGGGAAGGCCGAAGCTACGCTGTAGCGCAGACAGGCGAGCAGCGGCAGGATGTGAACGCCGGGAGCGCGCATAGACGGCCCGCACTTTATGCAGCAGCTCTGACATGTCGGGGTAGTTGTGAATGAACTTCTGCACCACCAAATTAAGCACATGCGCCAGGCAAGGGATGTGCGTCAAACCGGCTAGTCCCAGAACTGCAACGAGATTTTGCCCATTATAGCACACCACCAGGCCGGGCTTGAGGCTCACTAGCAGCAACCACTCGTCGGTGTGTTGTTCAATACCCCGCCACAACTCCTGCGCGGTGTGGGCCTGTCCCTCAAACATATGAGTTTCAGAATGGCCTGGTGACGTTAACCCCGAGCTGTGCTGAAGTTGGTGGTGAAGGTGTGTGGCTGACTGGATGAGCAGGTGGAAGAAGAGGAGGAGGAAGCCGAGTAGGAGGAGGAGGCTATAGGAGGCAAAGAAAGTTGCCTTGCGATTTATGGCGACAGAAGGACGTGCACCAAAGAGCTCTCCAGCAGGGGCCCAGCCACCACTACATTTACCCAGTGTGCAGTTAATGAGACATAGCGTCCCTGGCTGTGCTTACTGGTCCACGTATCTGTGGTTAGGTGGACCTTGCCACAGTTGGCGTTGCGGAGTGCACACTTGATTTTATCGGATACTTGGTTGTGCAGGGAAGGCACTCTTGGAGAAGTAGTGGCGGCTGGGAACAACATACTGTGGGACAGCAAGCGACACGAGCTGTTTGAAGCTGTCTGTGTCCACCAGCCTGAATGACAGCATTTCATAGGCCAGTAGTTTAGAAATGCTGGCATTCATGGCCAGGGATCGAGGGTGGCTAGGTGGGAATTTACGCTTTCTCTCAAATGTTTGTGAGATGGAGAGCTAAACGCTGCCGTGTGACATGGTGGAGATGCTTGGTGACGGAGGTGGTGGTGTTGGTGTTACATCCTCTGTTTGCTGGGTGGCAGGTGCCAACGTTCCTCCAGAGGTGGAGGAAGAGGTTGAGGCGGCAGCAGCAGAACAGGTAGCTGGGGGAGCCTGAGTGAGTTCCTTGTTTTTAAGGTGTTTATGCAGGTTGTGCTAAGGTTCAGAACGTTAATGCCTCGCTTCAGGCTCTGATGGCACAGCGTGCAAACCACTCCGGTCTTGTCGTCAGCACATTGTTTGAAGAACTGCCACCACGCCATGGAACTCCTTGAAGCTGCCTTTGGGGTGCTCGGTCCCAGGTGGCGGTGGCCAGTAGCAGACGAACTCTCTTGGCGGCGGGTGTTCTGCTTTTGCCCCCACTCTGAAAGTCAGTGGCACGACCTTCATTCCATGTGGGGTCTAAGACCTCATCGTCCCCTGCATAGTCTTCCACCCAGTCTTCCTCCCTGACCTCCTGTTCAGTCTGCACACTGCAGAAAGACGCAGCAGTTGGCACCTGTGTTTCGTCATCATCAGAGACGTGCTGAGGTGGCATTCCCATGTCCTCATCATCAGGAAACATAAGTGGTTGTGCGTTAGTGCATTCTATGTCTTCCACCACTGGGGAAGGGCTAGGTGGATGCCCTTGGGAAACCCTGCCAGCGGAGTCTTCAAACAGCATAAGAGACTGCTGCATAACTTGAGGCTCAGACAGTTTCCCTGATATGCATGGGGTTGATGTGATAGACTGATGGGGTTGGTTTTCAGGCACCATCTGTGCGCTTTCTGCAGAAGACTGGGTGGGAGATAATGTGAACGTGCTGGATCCACTGTCGGCCACCCAATTGACTAATGCCTGTACCTGCTCAGGCCTTACCATCCTTAGAATGGCATTGGGCCCCACCAAATATCGCTATAAATTCTGGCGGCTACTGGGACCTGAGGTAGTTGGTTCACTTGGACGTGTGGCTGTGGCAGAATGGCCACGTCCTCTCCCAGCACCAGAGTGTCCACACCACCACGACCACGTCCGCGTCCCTTACTAGATGTTTTCCTCATTGTTACCGTTCACCACAATAAGAAAAAAATTATTTGGCCCAATGTATTGAATTCAAATTCAGGCCTTTTTTTTTACAGACACCTAACACTATCTGGCTATCTATTTAGGTACCGTATTACACTAATACAGGCACAACAGTAACCACAGATTTAGCTGAATATAAATTGTAGGCCTAATATTCAGGCCCTGGATGACAGGTTTCCTATTACGGACAGAATTAGACTTGGAAATGCACGGTAGCGTGTGAAGTTATTGAGGATGACCCTATCAGCACTTGAATTTGCACCTTCAATGCAATATACCCTTTTACGGACAGAAATACACTATGTGAGATGCACAATAGTGCGTGCAAATTTAAAGGCTTATGCTTTCAGCAATTGTAATTTAACAGTTTGTGTAATATACCCTTTTACGGAACAAAAATACAATTGGAGATGCACGCTGAGTGTAATATACCCTTTTATGGACATATTTTAACTTGGCCTGCAACAGCAGAAACCACTGATTTAGGGTATTGCTATTTTGGGAATTGAATTTCAACCCAGAACAACAATATATCCTTTGCCAGACAGCAGACAGTATTACAATTGGCTGGCCACAGCTGAAACACCAGATTTAGGGTACTGCTATTTTGGCAATTGTTTTTCACCCCTTAATAAAATAGAAAGCACAGCCAAGCCCCTGATGTAGGATATAGCAAAAAAAAAAAAAACACTATTGATGGTTAAATGGACTTGGTGGCAGCTTGTGCACCACAAGACACAAAATGGCCGCCGATCACCCCAGAAAAAAGTGACAGAAAAATGCTCTGGGCAGCCTAAAAACACTGATCAATTAACTAGCAGAAGTTGAATGATACACAGCTGTAGATCAATCACTTCATTACGTGTTTTTGCTGAGTAAATCACTGCCTAATCTCGCTTTAACAGCAGCTGCATCCTCTCCCTATGCTGATCAGAGCAGAGTGACGGGCGGCGCTATGTGACTCCAGCTTATATAGAGGCTGGGTCACATGCTGTACTGGTCAATCACAGCCATGCCAATAGTAGGCATGGCTGTGATGGCCTCTTGGGGCAAGTAGTATGACGTGTTGAAGTCACTACTTACTGATGACACTCTCTCCACTCTGTCGGGGGCTCTACTTGTATAAGCGTTTAATAGAACAGGTTCTGTAGACATCTATGTGGAATCAGCTGACGACGGTGTAAAAGGAGCGCGCTTGTTTTTTAGGCTAACAATCGACCTGAAAGGCTGAGTTCATACTTGAGTTATTTGGTCTGTTTTGGCCCCTTGACTGCTCAAATACATGAAGTGTGCAGTCTACACATGTCATCTGCATGTCATACTGACAGTATTATTTCACTACCACAGCAGACTCCCCATGTGTGTTACTGCAAGGCACAGTGTTCTACACCACTATACAGGCTCTCTGCAGCCAGAAAATAGCTGTTTTTTAAAGTGATTTTCCGCAAATAAATTCGGATCAAATGGAATCATTTTGGAAAATTTGGCGAACCGGACGAATCAACGTTTTAAAAATTCGCTCATCTCTAGTCATCAATATTAGATTGGAGGGTGGATAAATGCTAGCATCCCCGCCAAACAACTATTTGAATAGATTGCAGCACTCATATGAGCACTGCCTTCTCTTCATTGTTTCCCCGACACCCCAGTGGTGAACAGTGTAATTACAATTCTGCCATCCCCATTCGCCTCTATGGGACGGCTCCTTCCTATTTACTTGAACAGGAAGGAGCCGTCCAAATGATGTGAATAAGACTGCTATGGTTAAAACGCATCAGACTGCTGTGACTTTGTGCGTTTGTTAATATGAAGTTGGAATAAAGAAACTTTTACTTTCACTCGCTGTATCTGAGATTGGGTAATTGAAATTACACCTGCTCACCGCTGCAAGGTTGGTGGTAAGCTGGTAAACAGAGATGTAAAGACAGCGATTATGGTGCGGCCATTTTTTTTATATGGTTCCAGAAGCAATGCTACCATGGTCTGCAGTGTCTCTGAACTTTTTAGATTAGTGTGGGTCTGACACCTTCTGCTCTGGTCCAACACTCCAATGTGCGCTGTGGCCTTCCGCAGCTTACCAAGCATAGTGCTGTCTATTGGATAGCGGCCATGCTTGATACTGCAGCTCAGCTCCTATCACTTGAATGGGACTGAGCTGCACCTGGGCCACATGACCACTGAGCGTGACGTCGCTGGACTAGAAAGAGGCCGCAGCATTCCCCGGAGTGACGCTGCCTTCTGGGTGTTGAACTCCCTCCAATCTGATAACGATGACTACAAAGGGAATTGTGCGATGTGGACAGATGTGGCAAAAATGTTACTTTGTCCATTAACCACAAAACAAAAAAGAACAGAGTCTGTTTAAAATCACTTGCATAATGAATTTCACTTACCAAGAGGTTATAGGCTTTCTTCACAAATTCACTGTGGTGTCAATTTATGACAGCAGTGACAAAGTAACTGGATATTAGAAGGTTGTCCATTGCACAATTTACTTTTACAAAAGTATACAAAAATCTGTAACTATTAAAAATAACTGGATACTAAAGTAAAAGATGTATTAAACTTCAACTGTAATTATTCAAGTCTTGCATAAAACCTAAATAAATAAATAAAAATAAAATCCAAGCACCAAAAAATGAATAAGGTATTAAACCTTGATGGTCACTGATATGTTCTACATTAGATTTCCTCCATATAACTGAAAGGGGGTAGAAATCATTGGAATTTGGATCCTTACTTTAGTCTTCATTATCTTATATGGGTGGAATGAGGCTCTATAATAGGAAATTTGCTAAATTGGTTATTTCTACTGCGGAGAAACAGATTCTTTACAATAAATTGGAAGCAAAAAACGTCAAAGTATTTTCAATATTGTGAACTGATGGGTTAAGAAGCTTTCGACATATGTAATAACGAGGATGATGATGAAGATAATAATAATAATAATGGTTATAGCAATGATAGTGATAATAAGTTACAACTGAACCAATATATGAATTAAACTTTCTAAAACTGAAATAACCTAAATGAACATTGCTGGCCATCTGGCCATCTGGTCAATTAGGTGCAGTTCTTAACAGCACATGTTGCTGTGGAGAGCAGCTGTTTGATGATGTGTGCAGCTATGAGGCCAGTACACTGCTCTGTGTTCTGATTTGCATAACAATATGTGCTGGAACAGAATTAAGAAAAAACTGGAGAACTGTTTGAAAGAAATGTTATTTTTTCAGTTTTATATTTTTTTATTTTTTTGGGTGAAATAATGTTTTGAGGTTCAGGGCATCAATGGTATCATGTAATCATAATAATAACAAAGTCCTCTTTCATAATGCCTCTATAATACATAGTGAATTGGTGGACTATTCTAAGAAACAATACTTGAAGGCTCTGTTATCAAACACTTGTGACTGCACAGCACTATCGCTGGATATGTCATCTCCTCCATTGTATTTTAGTAATATCTACCCTTATGCTTAATCACATGTAGCATACTTTCTGCCTCTGGGAAAGACCGAGCATACCAGCTGTAAGAAGTCATATCAGTACATGGAGCCAGTCTCCCAGGCTACATTTTTTAGATAAAAATAATTTACTGCTGCTGCTCCAGTTCTGAAGCTACCTGAGTTACAGCCTATATTTTAGTCCACAGCATTATTACTATTCTGCAGGCTTCGGAGCAGAACACTCCCAAAAGTATTTGCTTGCTCAATGTCTAAAAGATGTTAAAGGAAGAAGTTTTGATTAGCATGTATTGAAATGCATTGCAGATGGGATCAGACCCCCAAAAGCTGAAGTCCCACAGTAAAAAAAAAAAAGGAAAGTAAAAAATATTTAAAGTAAAAAAAAAATTCCCTTTCCCATAATAAACACATATAAGAGCGGGTTCTCATTAGCTTCCCTAATTCCGTTACAGAGTTATAAAGGAATATAACAAAATTTAAAGACGGAATGCAAAATGGAAGCCTTTAAGAGGCATTCCATTTTGGGCTGTCCTAATACATTTCTATTGGCCAAAAAATAACAGTTCTGTTTTGTTCAGTTATGCATGACGAAAAATAAGTTTTGTCAACTTGTACCCCAAAATAGAACCAATGATAAAGCTCCTTTGAGAGAAAAATAAAATGTGTGGTTGTTGGAAAATGGCTGTACTGGTCTCCAGAGGCTGATCAATAGCAACATGGCTCCCGTAAACCATTCCATCAAAATCTACACTCCAAAAACCATATGGCGCTCCTTCTCTTTTCTAATCCCTCCCGTGTGCCCAAACAGCAATTTACAGTTACATATGGTGTGTTGCCATGTTCAGGAGAAAATGATTAACAAAATTTCTGGTGATTTTTCTCCTGTTACTGCTTGTGACTTCAAAACTCAATTGGTCCTGAACAAGTAAATTTTGGAACTTTCCTTCAAAATGTTAAAATTTGCTTCTAAAAATATAAGCCTTCTAATGTCCTAAGAAAAAGAAAATCACATTTGCAAAATGATGCAACTATTAAGTAAACATATAGGGGATCATTTATCAAACTAATGTAAAGTAAAACTGGCTTAGGCTACTTTCACACTCGTGTTTTGGGCGGATCCATCATGGATCTGTAAAAACTGATCCATAACAATAATACAGCCGCATGCATCCGTTCAGAACGGATCTGTATTATCTTTAACATAGCCAAGTCGGATCTGTCATGAACTCCATTGAAAGTCAGAGCAGAATGGAGACTGATCAGAGACAAACTGATGCATTGTGAGCACATCCTTTTCCATTCAGAATGCATTAGGGCAAAACTGATCCGCTTTGGGCCATTAGTGAGATCTCACAAACGAAAAGCCAAAACGTGAGTTTAAAAATAGTAGCCTTAGTTGCCCATGGCAACCAATCAAATTCCACCTTTCATTTTGGACAGCTCCTTCGGAAAATGAAAGGTGGAATCTGATTGGTTACTATGGATAACTAAGTCAGTTTTACTTTTCACCAGTTAGATAAATGACGCCCATAGTGAATGTTAATTAATAATTACTTTATGAGGTATCACTATCCATTTTAAAAGCTGAGAAATTCAAATTTAGAAAGTGAATTGTTCCAAATTTTCAGTAAATTTTGGATTTTTTAAATAAATTAAGGTAAAACATATCAACTCAACTTTACCTTTAACATAAAGTGCATTGTGTCATTGGAAAACGGTCTCAGAATGGCTTGGATAACTAAATCATTCCAAAATTATCACCACATAAAGTGACAAATGTCAGATTAGCAACAATAGGCTTTGTCAGGAAAGTGAAAAACGGCTGTGTCCTGAAGGGGTTAATTTTAGGAGCACCAGGTACATTTTCATCTAGCCGCCGACCATAGATACCCTAATGGAATTGAGGATGGCAATACAGTTGAAAACAGCAGCAGGGGCACCAGTATTTTGTGTTGCACTGTGGTATTTGGTTCTGCTGAGGCAATATATGGTGCTGCTCTGTTGTAATTGGTTCTGCTGAGGCAGTATATTGTTCTGCTCTGTGGTATTTGGTTCTGCTGAGGGAATATATGGTGCTGCTCTGTGGTATTTGGTTCTGCTGAGGCAGTATATTGTGCTGCTCTGTGGTATTTGGTTCTGCTGAGGCAGTATATTGTTCTGCTCTGTGGTAAATGGCTCTACTGAGGCAGTATATTGTGCTGCTCTGTGGTATTTGGTTCTGCTGAGGCAGTATATTGTTCTGCTCTGTGGTATTTGGTTCTGCTGAGGCAGTATATTGTTCTGCTCTGTGGTATTTGGTTCTGCTGAGGCAGTATATTGTTCTGCTCTGTGGTAAATGGCTCTACTGAGGCAGTATATTGTGCTGCTCTGTGGTATTTGGTTCTGCTGAGGCAGTATATTGTTCTGCTCTGTGGTATTTGGTTCTGCTGAGGCAGTATATTGTTCTGCTCTGTGGTATTTGGTTCTGCTGAGGCAGTATATTGTTCTGCTCTGTGGTAAATGGCTCTACTGAGGCAGTATATTGTGCTGCTCTGTGGTATTTGGTTCTGCTGAGGCAGTATATTGTTCTGCTCTGTGGTATTTGGTTCTGCTGAGGCAATATATTGTTCTGCTCTGTGGTATTTGGTTCTGCTGAGGCAGTATATTGTTCTGGTCTGTGGTATTTGGTTCTGGTGAGGCAGTATATTGTTCTGCTCTGTGGTAGCAGGTGCCACTTAGAAACAAGTCTCGCAAGACTTTGCAAAGTAATAACTTTGGCTCATTTGAGCCAATACATTCTAATGCTGTACGGAGAGCTAGCTCCGTACAGTATTGAAACAAAGTTTTATGCAAATGGACTTTGGATGTTTCATCCGAAGTCAATTCGCTCATCCCTAGTTGTCAGCCATTCCAGCGACACCTACCTATTGTGGTAAGTACAGAGTAGGGTTGTAGTTACTGGTGTGTAAAGATGTGTGTGCCGCCTCTAGCAAGGAACTGACGCTCCTGGTGTATTCTTCCATTGCCACTAAATCTGAATACTTTTTTCTACAGAATTATTTTGATTATATTTTTGGTTTATTAACAGGCTTGTCCATCTTATTAAATAAACATGCCTAACATTCTATAGAATTTAACCCTTTGGATGGTATGGCAAGCAGAACGTTAGCACACCCTGCTGTACATTTATGACATAGCTTGAAACAGTCACTGTTAACAGTGACAAATGACAATCCAGTGGTGGGTGCTAACTGCTAACTGCCATGAAATCAGTCGCAGTGGTCTCGTACTGGCGATCCCATTCATAGCTGAATGAACAACAGTAGGTATATAACAGAAAAGAGGACGGTTGTATTCTGAGCCACCTAATTTCTGTGTGAGGTGATTAAAAGGTGAAGATGTGCTGTGGCCATTGTAGTTAAGAAAAATAATTTGTGCCTCCGTTCACCCCTTGATCTCTCCTGACCTCCCCGCAGGCTGCAGGATGATCATCAGCTCCTTGATTCAGTCTTTTCAGCTTGTGTCTTTGGGCTTACTAGCCATTTTGTGGGGGGTAATTAGGACCATGTGATGATCTGGCATCATGTTTGATCCCTTTATCCCTTTACCTGTTCATTATTTCTGCATAAAAAAAAGGAAATTTTATATATATATACATATATGTATATATATATATATATATATATATATATACACCTAAAGAATTATTAGGAACACCTGTTCTATTTCTCATGAATGCGATTATCTAGTCAACCAATCACATGGCAGTTGCTTCAATGCATGTAGGGTTGTGGTCCTGGTCAAGACAATCTCCTGAACTCCAAACTGAATGTCAGAATGGGAAAGAAAGGTGATTTAAGCAATTTTGAGCGTGGCATGGTTGTTGGTGCCAGACGGGCCGGTCTGAGTATTTCACAATCTGCTCAGTTACTGGGATTTTCACGCACAACCATTTCTAGGGTTTACAAAGAATGGTGTGAAAAGGGAAAAACATCCAGTATGCGGCAGTCCTGTGGGCGAAAATGCCTTGGTGATGCTAGAGGTCAGAGGAGAATGGGCCGACTGATTCAAGCTGATAGAAGAGCAACGTTGACTGAAATAACCACTCGTTACAACCGAGGTATGCAGCAAAGCATTTGTGAAGCCACAACATGCACAACCTTGAGGTGGATGGGCTACAACAGCAGAAGACCCCACCGGGTACCACTCATCTCCCCTACAAATAGGAAAAAGAGGCTACAATTTGCACGAGCTCACCAAAATTGGACTGTTGAAGACTGGAAAATTGGTTTCTTGAACATGACAATGAGTTCACTGTACTAAAATGGCCCCCACAGTCACCAGATCTCAACCCAATAGAGAATCTTTGGGATGTGGTGGAACAGGAGCTTCGTGCCCTGGATGTGCATCCCTCAAATCTCCATCAACTGCAAGATGCTATCCTATCAATATGGGTCAACATTTTTAAAGAATGCTATCAGCATCTCGTTGAATCAATGCCATGTAGAATTAAGGCAGTTCTGAAGGCAAAAGGGGGTCCAACACCGTATTAGTATGGTGTTCCTAATAATTCTTTAGGTGAGTGTGTGTATATATATATATATATATATATATATATATATATATATATATATATATATATATATATAGCAATAGGCTATTAAGCATCTACTGTTTTTTTTTTTTAATTTAAAGTCTTTATTTTTGCTTTTCAAGAAAATAACAGACTTACAATACAAGCCTCAGAACTAAAGTCACTCACACTAATAATGCATGGCAACAGCAAATTTTTGTTCAACAAAGGCAAAGTATTTCTCATAATATACGTCAGTAATATCTCTGTCCAGTGTTGGACAGAAGGAATCTTAGGAGGTTTCCAGTTATGACCAGCGGGTGAGAACCTGCTGTCCCACATGACCAACTCCCTCTGAGGGCGATGTCTGAGCACACCCTTCAATACCCCTTGTCACACGATACCTCTGACAGTGAGGAGAGACTTTGTTGTGGGGTTTACTAGGTGTTACCTCAGAGGGAAATTGAAACTCTGGACTGACCTCCAGGTGACACGATACACCCAGTGGTTGCAGGGAGGCCAGAGATTGAAGTGTAATCAGGGTAATCAGGCAAAATCCTTAAAAAGTAATCCAAAGTCCGGAACACATAATGACAAGATACAGCAGAACACCTTAGCTCAAACAGGAAACTAGACTAGCTAGGAACCTAATTGCTCAGGCACCTTCCAGTTGAAGGAGGCGCCTTTAAATATACATTGCAGACCACTCATAGGCTGGGGAAGATAGAGGGCATGCTGCCTCACAAAAGGAGGAGAGAACACCCGTGCACGTGCTAAAAACAATACAGGACTCTGAGCAGGAGCACAAGCTCCGCTCAGAGCTGGAAGGAGGAGGAAGCTGTACCTGTGCCAGCAAGGAGGGAAGCACCTACACGGGGCATGTACAACAGTTAAGCTACCTGCTGCCTACACTTGCAAGCATGCCGCGCAGCAGCAGTAGTAAGTGAAAGAGCCCGACGCCCATGACTACGTGTAGCGGTGGCAGTGCAGGCACAGAGCGCTGGGCTAACAACTGTATTTTATAGTGCACACAATATTTACCTGGTGTATCCCTTTTTTTTTGCTTATTATGGCGCATCACATTTTTTGGTGTGTCTAATTGGTGCGTCGCAAAGCTAATTAACATATAATATGTTTTGGCGCGCACACATTACCTAATTAGTGGATCACTTTTTTGTGCATTATTGGTGTGTCACATTATTTTATTGTGCCTAGTTGCCTTGTCACAAAGCTAGTTGTCATATACTGTATTTTATAGAGCAAGTGCCTTCCACGGGGATGAGTGGGCCTAGAGAATGCCATGGAAACATTCCCCAGACTGTAACGCTGCCACCACCAGCTTGTATTCTTTCACAATAGCTGCACAATGTTTATCACCTGACTCGACAAGATCCATCAGTTAGATGAAGCAGAAAATATGGCTCATTGGAGAAGTCAACCCCTTGCAAATCAGTGGAGATCCCATTGAAGCCTTTTCTGCAGATGTAACTTCATTAGCAGAGGTGCAGTGACTATCTGTCCGCTTTGGAGTCCCATACGCAGTAGGGTTCGCTGAACTATTATTTTAGATAGGGATGAGCAAATCAATTTTGGATGAAACATCCAAAGTCAATTCGCATAAAACGTTGTTCTAATGCTGTACAGAGCAGGATCGCCTGCTCCGTACAGTATTAGAACAAAGTTTTATGCCAAAGTCGATTCGCTCATCCCTAGTTTTAGACACACGTCTGGTAGCCCCCTGGTTAATTTTGGCAGTGAGATGCTCCACTCTAACGTGTCAGTCCACCCCCCCCCATATTTGTCACCAGTGTTCACCTCTCATATTAATGGTACGTTGTGCTCTCAAGTTCCTACACTGCTTATTCGCAATGGTGCCATTTCTCCACCCTTGCAGTATGCTTTTTTTTTCCATTTAAAATACGCCTTTCGATGAAAAAAATTGCAAAAAGAAAATATCCCCCATATGTTTGGTATTGCCGCGTCTGTAACGACCACTAGATAAATATTACATAAATTATCCCCTATGGTGAAACGCCGTAAAAAAAAAAAAAAAGACAGAATTTCTCATTTATTCTTAGTTTCCACCGAAAAAAACGTAATAACAAGCGATCAAAAAGCGGCATTTACTCCAAAATGATACAAATGAAAAATACAAGTTGTCCCTCAAAAATCAAGCCCTCACACAACAAAAGTTATGGGTCTTGTGAAGTGGCAATGCAAAATCATTTTTTGGGTTAATAAAAGGGGTTTTATTGGAAAAAAAAAGTTGTAAAACGTAAAATTTATAATGTAAAAAAGCAGTGGCAGTATTGCTATTTTTCCCATCTCCCTCCCAGAAAGAGTTAATAAAAGTTAATCAGAAAGTTATGTGTACCCCAAAATGGTGCCATTAAAAACTACAACTTGTCCCGTAAAAACAAGCCCTCATAAAGCTATATAGACGAAAAAATAAAAAAGTTATAGCTCTTGGAACGAGACCATGAAAAAAGGAAGAAAAGGTCATAAAGGCCCAAACAGACTTGGTCACTAAGGGGTTAAAAGAACAAAAAATATAAAATTGGATTAAAAACATGGCTAACGAAATCCCCACTCTTGAAAAAAAAAATGATAATAGTTGAAATTCAATAAAACGCGGTCGTCACAGGTGTTGAATTCCTCTGAGATCCATGACTCATTCATTTTTAGAAATGTGAGGTAGTCCACACTGTCGTGAGCTAGGCGAGTGCACTTATCGGTCACGATCCCCCTTGCTGTGCTGAACTTACTTTCGGACAAGACATTCGACGAGGGCAAAGCCAACAGTTCCATGGCAAATTGTGCCAGCTCTGGCCACAGGTCAAGCCTGCACACCCATTAGTCCAGGGGCTTCTCGCTTCTCAGAGTAGTCAGACACCTGTCGGTCTAGGCGTTCCCTGAGGCTGGATCCGTAGGGCGGCTGTCGATGGGTTGGCTACAAGAATGATCTCATATCCGATGTGACCAACACATCTTCAAACCGCCCTCTTCTTGCATGCGCTCTATGATCGGTACTTGCAACTGTTTATCTGTGGGTGGAAATTCCTCTGCCAGGGCCCACAACAGCAGAATGCAGCATCTCTTGCAGCAATGCCTGGAAATGCTGCATTCTGACAGCCCTCTGTGATGCTGGTAACATGTCCACCATTTTGTGTTTGTACCGGGGGTCTAAGTATGATGCCACCCAGTACTGGTCCTTTCCCTTTATGCTTTTTATACGGTGGTCCCTCTTCAAACACTGGAGCATGAAGGACCCCATTTGCACTAAATTGCAAGCGGTGGAGTAGCCTGGCTCCTGCTTATCACCCAGGAGAATGTCATCCTCGGTCTCCTCCCCCCCATCCTCGGACAACACCAGAGATCCCAGAAAAGTTTAAAGCCTGCTCTTCTTGCTCCTCTTCCCCCCAGGCACCATCCTCCTCTGACTCCTCTTCAGACACCTGCTGACTTATCTCAGATGGAGTAGCCCCCCTGAGAATTCATTTAGCATTGTGACTTTCTCATCTTCTTGCTCCTGCTCCTCGATGGCTTGATTAATCACACAACGCAATACACACTCCAGAAAGAAGACGTAAGGTACGAGGTCACTGATGGTGCCCTGGCCGCGACTGACAGTTTGGTGATCTCATCAAATGGCCACAGAAGTCTGCATGTGTTGCGCATGAGCAGCCACAGGCGGGGTGAAAAAAAAACAAGCTCCCTAGAACCTGTCCTGCCGTAGAGTTTGTACAGGTAGTCGTTAATGGCACATTGCTGCTGGAGCAGCCTATCAAGCATATACAAGGTGGAGTTCCAGCACGTCGGGCAGTCAGAAATCGGGCAAGTGTTGTCGCCGCTGAACAGATTTTGGCAACGAATCGCTGCACGATTAAGTTCAGGACGTTTGCCATGCACGGCACGTATGTCATTTTGCACTGTTTCAGCGTGCTCAGCAGGGCTCAGCGTCTCACCTGGCACGTCAAATAGGTTCTGGGGAGCTTGGGGGGTGCAGCGAAAGAGGCGGTAGCAGTGGAAAAGGAGGAGTCAGCCGAGGAGGAGACGGAGGATGAAATAGGAGGAGGTGAAGAAGAGGCAGGCCTGCATGCAATCTGTGGCGGTAACACCAAATCCACACAGGTGCCACGGGTTACATGCTTGACTGCCATCAGAAGGTTTACCCAGTGGGCAGTAAAAGTTATGTACCTTCCCAGCCCATGTTTGTTAGTCCACGTGTCTGTGGTCAGATGTATCTTGGCACTGACACTGTGTGCCAGAGATACATTCACTTGCCTCTGAACATGGCCATATAGCTCTGGGAGAAATATTTCCTTCCGGGGACCTTCCCATGACATGTGCCAATGGCCTCAAATTTTCTAAAGGCCTCTGAGTCAACCAATTTATATGGCAGTATTTGGCAGGCTAGCAGTTCCGACAAGCCAGCGGTCAGCCGTTTGGCAATAGGATTATCCGGCGTCATTTTTTTATGCTTGAACATTTGGGCCACAGAAGCCTGCCTCGTGCCAGATGAATGCAACGACGGCACGGTGGAAGGTGGAGTGGAGGACAAATGGGAGGAGGGAGGAGAAGGAGAAGAGGCAGGACGTGGAGCACCAAGAGTGTGGCTTTGTGTTTTTTTTTTTTTTTTTTATTAAATTTTTATTTTAACATAACAAGGTACATATACAGGTATCTTGCACGTCAAGCATGAAGAAAGTTCAATGTTACAAGAGGCATCATCACATAGCTTATATACATTTACCTAAGAGACAATAGACGCATTTAAGTTGTACAAGGGCTATGGTGAAAGTATAATTTGCAATAGTGTTGTACATCAAGAAAGACTCTATATTGTCCTCTACATTAGAGCTCATAGGTAAGGCGAACATAAATGAGAAGCAGCCTCTCATTTGGGGTGTCTATACTCTGACCACATTTTCCAGCGTTTACAGAAATTGCTATGGGTGCCTGTCTCCCAGGAGGAAATCTCCTCGAACCTATATAGTTGGTCAACCTTCAATTTCCACTGTTCCAATGGAGGGATAGAGGTCGATAGCCATAGCTTAGGGACCAACAGTCTGGCGGCCATTAAAAGTTGTTTGAAGAGCAGCGGAGGATAAGGAGGGGTTGTTTGGGTATTCAGGTTGAGCAGAGCCAAAGAAGGGGATAGCGGTATATTGGTGTGGCAGATTTGGTTGCAAAAGTCAAAGATATCTTTCCACCATTTATTGATTATAGGACAGGACCACCATATGTGGAAGAATGTCCCCCTGTCTCCCAGGCATCTCCAGCATTCATCCGACGCTGTGTTCGAGTAAAGGGAGGTCAAATCAGGAGTTTTGTACCACCTTGTTAAAAGTTTGTACCCATTCTCTTGTATACGAACACAGCGGGAGGACTTGTGTGGGACCAATAGTAGGTTCGGCAAGTCAGCTATTGAAAGATTTACGGCTAGATCCTTTTCCCACCTGCAGATGAAAGCGGGCTTGACGAGTAATGGGAGGGTATTAAGTTTACGATATAACTGCGAAATTAGCTTTTTGGGGAGGTGGGGTGAATGATGAGAGATTCCGCCCAAACCAATGGTCTAAGCAGGTCGCTGCCCGTGATATGCTGCGAGATGAACGCTTGTAAGCATATTATGGGCGGTGAAAACTTGTGATGGAGATTTAATTTTGTTTGAATCTCACTTATAGTGGGAGGGTGGTTATCTTGTTGAAGAAGTGCAAAGATAGAGATGTTTGATTCCCTGATGACGCGTGGAGTGCAATCTCTTATCACTGGGAGGGAGGTGCCTATAACATCTCCTACTGAGAGAAGCGGCGATGGGAAGGGTATCCCACAGTGTGTGGATTGAAAGTATTTCCACGCCTGAAGGGTAGCTTGAATTAACGGAAAAGGGGAGGAAGGGATGTTGTTTATTCTGGGAGTTCCCAGCAACAGTGAGCGGAAGGGTTGTTTCACCAATTCCTGTTCCATTGCCACCCAGGGTTTAAGATTAGAGGTTCTAAGCCATTCCACTGCTCTAGACAGCAGAATAGCTCTGCCGTACAGCTCAGGGTCCGGAAAAGCAATGCCTCCTGTATGCTTGGGGTGGGATAGAAGGGAATAGGAGATTCTTGGTTTCTTCTGGCTCCAAATTAACGAGCTGAAGAGTTTCATAAGGGAAGTATAGTACGATTTAGGGACCGGTATAGGCAAGACCTGTTGGAGGTAGGTAAGGCGAGGGAGTATCAATGAAACCAAGAGGTTTTTACGGCCAAACCAGGAAATAGTAGGGATATTTAGCCTATTTATTTCAGCAGTTATGGATTGTAGTAGGGGAAGATAGTTGAGAGCAAAAAATTCAGAGGGATTGGAACTAATTTTAATTCCTAAATAAGTGAGGTGGGGAGATGACCAATCAAATGGAGAGTGCTTTTTAAGACTTAGTTGAATATGTTGTGATATCTTTATATATTTTACTAGGGACTTTTGCTTATTTATCTTAAAATTAGATAAGAGGCTGTATGTATCTAGATATTTTTGGATTATGGGAAGTGAGGTGCTCGGGTTAGAAGTCATGATCATAATGTCGTCAGCAAAGGCCGCAAGTTTATGATCATGACCTCCCAATGTCACACCATGGATATCCTGATCTGCTCTCAGTCTGATAAGGAGAGGCTCCAATGCTAGTACAAACAGCAGGGGCGATAGAGGGCATCCTTGGCGGGTACCATTTTTTATCCTAAAAGGGGTGGCTTTGTGGGTTTTGACAGAGTTGCTCCCACTGGGCTTGGTGATGAGAGGCCAGGTGCCTTTTTAAGGCAGTCGCTCCTAGGTGAGTGTTGGACTTTCTGCGACTTGAGCTTCTTGTCCCCCTGAAGAAGCTTTACGCAAAACGTGCATTAGGGTATCCGGTTCACCACTCAGGTACTTATGTCATGGCTCCATTGTGGTTAGCTCAGTAGTTGTTATCCATGTACAATGTATGTTTGCACTTTGCACTTTATACTCTTTGTACTGTCTTGGATCTCCATCCTGTCTTGTTAGCCGGGGCCTGGCCTAATTTTTTTGATATCTGGTCCATGTCATTTATATATTATGCCATCTACATTATTTCACTAGCCTGGATATTTATATGTATATGCTTATATACTAGTGGTGCCATTTTTTCCTGTGTGTTTATACCCACCACAGTATTGTCTTTTACTTGTATTTTATTATATTCTGTCTCGTGTTGAGACTTCAATAAAGCTTATATTTATTTATTTGTGCTAGCCTTTTTTCTTCTTTGGTGTTTGGTATATCACACCAGTTGCAATTAGTTATTTCAATAGATTTTGTCCCTCTGTGTAGCTGCAGTATCGCAGCAGAACCGCACACAACTGCTGCACAATACAAATGCACTATAATATACTTTCTATGTTAGCAAGTATATTATAAGTATATCACACCCCTCAGTATGTCACACCTATCGATAGCACACCTATACCAGTCCTTAAAAGGACTTTTTTGGACCTATTAGCTAGCGTTTGGTGTCTCTATACTCTCTAATAGTCTGTTCCTGCTCCATATAGCAACTCCATTATACCCGGGGTCAGGAAGTCGCAGCGGGTGGCTGCGCGCTCTATGTCTAAAGATAGCGCTGTTACTTAATTGTAGCTTTTTTGGGTTTGCCTTGCAATCCTTTTTGTCTCACTCATGGATCCGTAGCTTCTTCTCCTCAGCTGTTTCTTGTCCGGCACTCCCAGCCTCTTTATATTCCCCTCTCCCACTTCTCTGGTTGCCAGATATAGAGCTTCCTGCCTGGACTTCTATACTGACCCACTGGAGCTGAGTTGCTGTTATCCCTGGTTGTCGTACCAGAGCATTACCCTCCGAATACCTGTTGGTTGTTTGTTGTCGCCTACCTGGGACTATATGTTTTGTCAGTATTGTCTCTCTTCTCCCTAGTGTTTCCCTTTAGTGTTAGTGGTGCGGACTCGTGTTCCCACCGCCTTATTCACTACGTAGGGCTCATCTTAGGGAAAGCCAGGGTTTAGGCACGTGATCGGCGTACGGGTGAGAAACCTGTCTAGAAACGTCAGGGCAGTCAGGTGCCAGCCTCAAGGTGAGTTAGGGGGTCACCATCTTTCCCTCTCCCTTTGACAGGGCCTTCCGTTTCCCTCCCTTTGCGTCACATATGTGATCGGCACACCGGTCGTGATAGAAATAGAGTGAATGGACTGTTCTGTGATGGATATATACCCATCACGGAACGCAATTGGCAATTTAATGATTGGGTGACCTAAAAAGATGTAAAACATTTTTAAAAAAAAGTTTTTGAAAATATAAACTTTTTTAAAATAATATAAAAGTTCAAATCATCCCCTTTCCCCAAAATACAAATAATTTGCCAATTCACAATTTTTGGGTCACGTTACCTCCCCCAAATAAATTTAAAAATTTTTATGAAAATGTCACGCACACTTGTGGTATCACTGGAAAATACAGCTCACTCTTCAAAAGATGAGGCCTCATACAGCTCCATACACATAACTACAAAAATGCAATAGGGGAATATGGCGATTATTTTATTTAATTTTTTCAGTATTAAAGCCCAAGAAAAACTATGGTACCTTTCTAATTGTACTGACTTAGAGAATGAAGGTACCATGTCAATTTGACCATGTAGGGAATGCCTAAAAAAAAAAAAAAAACTGTGGAAAAATTGCATTCTCTTTCCAATTACACCCCATTTGGATTTTTTTCCAGCTCGGCACTACATCATATGCAATCTTAAATAGTACCATTAGCAAGCACAACTTGTCCCGCAAAAAAAAAGCCCTCATAAGGCTATGTGAATGGAAAAATAAAAAGTTATGGCTCTGGGAAGGCAGGGAGTGAAAACCGAAAATTTCAAGATACTCTAAGGGTTAAACGTTTCTACTGCAGTTACAGTATGTATTAACAATTGTAATAGAAGGCATTACAGATATCCAGATTTTTTTCTTGTTAACAGGAGAAACTCTTACTTGCATAACGTACAATGGGATTTTAGAAACACTATCCATTATGCACATGCAATAATGCTCTAGAAGTCAATTCCAGTTTATTTTCTTTGTTTTGCTCTTAACACAATATAGCTGAACGTAAATGGAAATAAATATTTCATGTGAATAGAAAACTATGAATGTATTTAGCAGTTTTGCATACGCTAGAAACATGTTTCATATTTTCAGCTTCTCCATAAAAAGCGCTTGTTCCGAATGAATCCATTCTAAAGTCTTCATATAGCATTCAGCTTCTGCCTATCTGTCAGCTGGTGTGCCTATCAGGTCATTAAAACCAGTGTGTGGGCAATGAAAACGATAATATAGATGTTTGAGTAGAAGCTTCCTGAAAAGGTCCTTTTTATTGGAGTGCCATTTGGCAGACTGCATGCATTATACCAGACCTTGTAATGAATTATCCCAGCCTATATCTATCCCATACGATATAAAAATGTAGGGGGTCATTTATGAAGCTGAAATACACCTATATTAGGCATAGAAGAAGGTCTAAATGTAAGATAACTTGGAAGCTGTCTTACATTTAGGCCTCTTTCACATGGGCGTTGCGGGAAAATGTGCGGGTGCGTTGTGGGAACACCCGCATTTTTTCCACGCGAGTGCAAAACATTGTAATGCGTTTTGCACTTGCGTGAGAAAAATTCTGCGTGTTTGGTACCCAAACCCGAACTTCTTCACAGAAGTTCGGGCTTGGGATCGGTGTTCTGTAGATTGTATTATTTTCCCTTATTACATGGTTATAAGGGAAAATAATAGCCTTCTGAATACAGAATGTATAATAGCGCTGGAGGGGTTAAAAAAAAAAATAATAATAATTTAACTCACCTTAGTCCACTTGCTCGCGTAGCCAACATCTCCTTCTGTCTTCATCTTAGCTGTGTGCAGTAACAGGACCTGTGGTGACGTCACTCCAGTCATCACATGATCCATCACCATGGTAAAAGATCATGTGATGGATCATGTGATGACTGTGCCGTCACCAAAGGTCCTTGTTGCTACACAGAGCTAAGATCAAGACAGAAGGAGATGCCGGGCTGGGCAAGCAAGTGGATTAAGGTGAGTTAAATTATTATTATTATTTTTTTTAACTCCTCCAGCGCTATTTTACTATGCATTCTGTATTCAGAATGCTATTATTTTCCCTTATAACCATGTTATAAGGGAAAATAATAATGATCGGGTCTCCATCCCGATCGTCTCCTAGCCACCGTGCGTGAAAATCGCACCGCATCCGCACTTGCTTGCGGATGCTTGCAATTTTCACGCAACCCCATTCACTTCTATGGGGCCTGCGTTGCGTGAAAAATGCACAAAGAGGAGCATGCTGCGATTTTCACGCAACGCACAAGTGATGCGTATAAATCACTGCTTATGTGAACAGCCCCATAGAAATGAATGGGTCGGTATTCAGTGCGGGTGCAATGCGTTCACCACACGCATCGCATCCGTGTGGAATACTCGCCCGTGTGAAAGGGGCCTTAGACTCAGTGGTGGATCTGCCGAAGTTATAAAGAGGCCTGTGTCTCTTCATACCTCCAATGGATGCACCGCCAGCTTAGGAGTTTATTTTAGACCGGCGTCTAAAATGCTGCTCTTAATAAATGTGCCCCTCAGTGTGCTGTGTCTGTTATACGCTTGCCTGCATTCATGATCTTTGTGTCTTTATTCCCCATTCGTGTATACAGTATGCAAATAGGCAGTTATTTTCCTTGTGAAAATATTTCTTTTAGAGCAAAAACCTAGACTAAAAATAAAAGAAAAAAAACCCTACATATGGCTCATTAAATGCAACACATTACACAGAAAAAAAATATTTGCACTACTACTATTGAAAGTATAGTGTAAATGAAAGAAATGGTACAATTGCATCCTCTGGGGCTATGCATGCATTTTGTTAGTATGCTGGAAATGTTATATATAAATGGCATACATATTTATGCACTGCTCTTAACATTTATCATAGAGGTTGTTAGCAGTATGTAGCACATTGAAGATGTACAGGCTTGTATTCAGAGTAAGGATAAGCAAATTTATTCTAAACTAACAGGATTCTTTCCGAACTTCAAAAGAATTCATCTGTCAAACGAATGCGTAGCTTCTGCAACTTGCTTCGTAAGAATAGAGTAAAAACGGTGCCCATCACCATTCTACTGTTAATATTGCTAGGGGAAACCACTAGGGAGGAATAATATGGAGGATCCCATGATACTGGGAGGAATTAGAGATGAGGCATGCCCTGACTGGCTCAGAAGCTAAAAGATCAGTTAGGGCAGTAGGTGCGGAGTTGCCTATGCTGAACCAGCAGAAATGCCAAAGTGTGTTCAGCTTCTGACCAGGAATGAGTGTTTCTGGCAGTGCCTGCCATGAAAGCAATTACAGAGTATACAGAGTCACAAGCAACTATTATAATGTCATAGGGACACTATAGTGAAAGAATAGAAAATATAATGATGCTGATTTTGGGTAATTTGATCAGGGAAAGTTTTGATGGAGTGAGGGTCTAGTCACACTGTGCTTCAGCTGCACGCTGCTGTAACATCTCCGACTAGCAGTTCTACATAACAAAACCGATCCCTGCAAGAAAAAAAAAATGCATTATTCTATCCATGTTATCAGATGCAAGTGATATTACAGACTTGGTTAAAAAACAAAAAACAAAAATTAGAATTTTGAATTTTATTCCAAAAGTAAATTGTCAATACAAGTTTGTAGTGTGTTTGCTGAAGGGGAGGGACATTGAATGGCACCTTTTTCTTTTAATGAGAAACACCACTATTGCAATTTTGTTAGTACTGTTTAATAATCTGAAACCCGTGATTTTTCATTTAAAAGAAATCCATGACTTTTCGTTTAGCAGAAACCTGTGTATTTTCATTTATAGATCTCATAACAGTGCACAATGAAAGAGCCAGGCCTCATTATCCTAGAGTCAGAATGTCTGTAGTTACAGCAGTACCACACCAACAAGGAAATTATAAATACAGAATACACAATTGATGCAAATATATATTTTATGAATTCATTTCAAATCATATTAAAAAGTCAGTAGCAGCGGCATACATACACAAAATAACAGAACCACAGTGGGGCGTGTAACACACCAGAAAGAAATCCCCTTAATGAACTAGGAGCAGACCTATGCTGCACCCTTTATATAGTCCAATTCTCCACCGATTAAATAAATAGATAAGTATCCGAAAGTGCCTAGTGGTCTGAGCCACACTGGTCAGTATATTCTTTAATTATGCATTCCCTAATGAACTATGTTTAGTATGTATTGTACCAGGCACTTTAAATGTTATTTATTGTAGAAGGCTTGAGTATTATCCCCTAATGAATTTTTTATTATTGGCTTTGCAGTAGGCACTTTCACATACTTATCTATAAATTTAATCTTTGGGGAATTGAACTATATAAAGGGTGCAGCATAGGTCTGTGCCTAGTTTATTAATGGGATTTCTTTCTGGTGTGTTACACGCCCCACTGTGGTTATGTTATTTTGTGTATGTATGCCGCTGCTACTGACTTTTTAATATTATTTGAGATGAATTAATAAAATATATATTTGGATCAATTGTGTACTGTGTATTTATAATTTCCTTGTTGGTGTGGTAGATCTATTCTGATATACACAGTAGTTACTTTGTTGGAGCTATTTGCATGTCGGTGTAATAGTTACAGCAGTAGCAGCATCAGCCATCCAGCCATTAGTAGTAGTAGTAGTAGTAGTAGTAGTAGGTCACAGTAGTGCAGCTTTATTATTAGGACAAAGTGGATTATTGAGGACAAAGTGGATGAGATTATGAACTCAAAAGATCACTCCTCTTCTCAGTCACAACAGGATGATGTCAAGGTCACCTCTCATGTCTGCTAACATGGCTTGGAGTCGGGGTCACAGCAGAGGCATAGTTATAGTGGCGACAGGGGTAGCAGCTGCTATGGACCCCAAACTCAGAAAGGAGGAGGACTAAAATATTTTATTGCCAGGGACCCTGCAACAGTATTATACAATGACATTATATACAGTTACAGTATATACAGCATACAGTCAGGGCCGTCTTTACCAAGGGGCAAAAGGGGCAGCTGCCCAGGGCCCAGTTGCTCCTGGGGGGCCCAAGGCAGCTGCCTCTTGAGCCCTGCTAGCCACTGCCCCAGGTGTCAGGCTGTCAGCTACACAGGGGGTGCTGCCATGCCATGCCTGCAAGCACTGAGTCCAGGCAGCGTACTGTGAGTGAGAGCTGTGATCTAGGACCTGAGATGACATCATCACCATGTGACCAGTAACCTAGCAATATTACTGGTCACATGGCTATGAGGTCATCACAGGTCCTACCAGGAATGTTGCAGGAGAAGTTTTCCTTAACTGTGGAGCTTTTTTTTATGAAGATTACATCAGAAAAAGGTGACAGGGGCTGTTATGCTAATATACTGTAAACTACTGTATAGTGGGGTGCTGTATACTGTGGGGGGCCTGTATACTCTGGGGGGCCTGTATACTTTGGGGGGCTGTATACTGTGTGGGGGGCCTGTATACTGTGTGGGGGCCTGTATACTGTGTGGGGTGTGACGCAATGTCATGTCCCCATCCTGATCTTATAAAAAAAATGACTGTCAGTTTAGAAAAAATGAACCACATCTAATGAGGGCCACATTTAATCAGGAAACAGGACGTCCATATATGGTCGTTCCTGTAGCCCTTTGGAGACCACAGACTCTAATCACCCCCTGCTGAGATCACGTCACACCTCGGACAACTTCTAATAACAAACCCCAGCCCATACGTCTCCTGCCCACCTTGGAACCATGAAAATTAAACACATGCTAGTTGGCCCTTCCTTGCAGCCTGCTCAATTTACACATCAGAAGCAGAGATAGCTGGGAGGGAGGAGCGCATAGGAGAGACATGTGAACCGTGCTCTGAGAACCCCAAAAAGCATATTGGGGCTATATGGAATTATGACCCAAAAATGTAGGTACCCTCAAAATGCACCTCTCACCCAGAGGAACCAGGAGAGTCCAAACTTGACAGCTCTGGGGTCTTCCCAGACTGGGAAATGGGTTACTAGTCACCTGGAAGGGAGAGAGGTGGGGTGTCACCCATAGAATCGTCCATAAATTCATGGGGGACCCAGCACAAGTGCCCGGTTTTTCATATTTATTACGCCGACAAAGTTATGGGCCATTTTTGTAAAATTAGGGAAAACTGGCCTGGCCAGCAGCAGGGAGGGGCAAACAAGCCCTCCCAAACCCTCCTTCAGGAACACCCACCGTGCAGCCCTTGGCCAGCGATTGGCTGGGCCAACCCCCCTTACCCTCCCACAGAATGGGGCATAAAAGTCTGTGCGCAATGGGAGAGGAGCTTTTTGCCCTGTGGTCACATCGCCGATAGGCTGTCCGTTGGAACGTAAGTTTGTGCCTGGATTTTGCATAGGCGAAATCCAAGATAGTATTTCTCTTTTTATCCCTGTTTATTTTCCACATGCTTCCCAGCTCGCTATTGTAATCTTTTCTGTAAATTTTTGTATGCATTGTTTGTTTTACTTCTGTGTTACTTATAGTAAAAGATATTTTCATATCTTTTAAATTGTCTCTCTCTTATTGCTCTAAGCCCCACTGCAACAAAGTACTCGTACACCCTGAAGAGACCTACCTGTCTTATAGTCATCTGATATTCGAGACATAACTGTTTTATGATTCGATTGTGGTTAGCTTGTAGTGTGATAGTGGGGCTGATCTGTTAGTGGTCTGAACCCCTATACCTACAATTATAGAGTCGTTCACTCACGAACGTGGTGGCAGCATAAAATAAGGGGGGACCAGGATTGACTGTTTGTGTAATTCTGAATCTCCCCCCCTGTCACGGTCCACCCTCGGTTGGGCTTTTCTCCACGCTGGGGCGTCCTGGTGGTCGGAAGTCTGATTTAAACGGGGGTGGTTGTGACAGAATTGGTGGCAGCTAAGTGGGATTGCAGCTTGCTTAGAGTGTCAGTGTGAGGGTTAAGCGATTAGCCTCACGCTGAAAAAACCTAACCGTTTTTTAAGAAAGAGACACAGTGCATTTTTTTGTTTATACATACATAGCAGCTGGAAGTGTACCCCAACCCCTCTCTTTGTTTTTCTTTCCTTTCTTTTATTTGGCAACAATGAGTGCACCACAGGGCCCTCAAACTCGAGGTATGCTGAAGGCCCAGGAGTTATTGGATGGAGGAAACTCAGATGCCACTGAGTTGGATAACCCCTCCCAGGCTGAGGCTGACGAACTGGGAAACGGACATCCTGCTGAGCCTTGCAGTTCTCCAGCTGAGCATAGCTCTGTTTCTATGCCATCCCTAAGTGTTATGGACCAGCTACTCCACACTAACGCGTCAACGTCATGAACTGGCAATGGCCCAATTACAGCTTCAAAGGCCGGACCGGGCTGCTGCTTCCACAGGACCATCCCTGGTGGTCAAGCCAAAACTGCCTGTGATGGAGTCAGAGAACTGTGACATTGACATCTTCCTGCATGCTTTTGAGACCTCATGCCATCAGTACCAAGTGCCAGAGCCACAGTGGGCGGGACACCTTATGTCTGCGCTGAAGGGAAAAGCCATAGAGGCCCTTGTTGGACTACCCTTTGCAGAGCGGGCCAGTTACAAGGCCATCAAAAATGCTATTCTAGCCAAGTACATGCTTACACCAGAGACTTACCGTTTGAAATTCCGGTCCCTGAGGAGAGGGCCCGATAGTCCATTTATGGACTATCTTGGCAAATTGCAGACCATCTTCAAACAGTGGTCTGATCCCCTCACCCAGGACACCAAGCAGTCCCTGGCTGATCTGATGGTCCGGGAACAGTTTGTCGCCAATTGTCCCCCTGATGTGCAAAAGTATGTCTGTGAGCACAAGCCAAAGAGTGCACGGGAGGCAGCCGAGTTAGCTGATGAATTCCTTGCTATGCCCAGCACTCGGGCCTCCAAGGACGCTTTGTCACATTTGGGAGGAAACCCTTCCCCTGTTTCCTCCTCATGGCCCTTCCAGCGACCCTTCCAGAGGCCTGCTCAGCGACCTGACGGAGCCAAGCCAGCCTCAGCGGAGATCCGGACCTGCTACCGGTGCCACAAGCCAGGTCACCTCAGCCGCGAGTGCCCAGAGCAGAAGGGAAGTCCACAATCATCAACTGGCAGGCCCACCAGCAACCCAACCAGCACATCTGTCCGCAAGCCGCCCGGAGTTTTCCTCGTAGGGAAGGAGATCCAGCGCCCAGCGGACAATATGCAAGTCGTTACCGTGGGTAACCGATGCACCACTGGACTGTTGGACTCGGGAGCCCAGGTAACTTTAGTCCGTCCAGAGATGGTGGACGAAAAGGACCTCATTCCAGGAAGAACCCTCTCGCTCACTGGCGTTGGAGGGCCGCTCCCCAAGGTACCCCTGGCTCGTGTTTATCTGGACTGGGGTATCGGGAGTGGAATGAGGGAGGTGGGTGTCATGGCTGACATACCCACGAATGTCCTGCTCGGAACTGATCTGGGCAGGATGCAGGCATGCTATGTGCTGCCTAGTACCACACAGGACTCCTCTGGACTTACGGGACATTCCAGGGTACCTACCCGAGATGTGAGTGAGGGTGAGGTATCCTGGGGGAATGTACGGGTGGGGGAGGCTGACTTGTGTGGGAGGGAATCTCTGGAGGAGGGAGATTCGGAGACATTTGCAGCAGAGGGCTCACAGGTAATCGGGAAAGTATGTATTGATTCAGGGAACCAGGACACTGAATGTGGTAATACTTGCAATGTATCTGTGGGTAATGTTGGTGAAACTAATGCAAATGTCGTGTGTAATGATGGGTCTGTTCTGGCGGTCACCCGCAGCGCTTCGAAAGCGACAGCTGTCCGGCCGTCCGGGTCGGAGCAGGTAGGAGCCATTGCTCCAGCCTGTTCTGACCCCACGGACCTCGCAGCTGCAGGCCCCAGACCTCTGTCCACGTTTGCCACGGGAAAGTTGTCTGACTCCTGGGGAACCGCTTTTGAACAGGCGTTGCAGAGCGACCCCAGCCTGGTACAACTCAGAAGTGCCGCTGAGAGCCACCCTGCGGAGGGGGCTACGCACAGGGTCTTCTGGGAGAATGGTAGGTTGTACCAGGAAGCGGTACTCCCAGGTGGGGCTGGAAGTGATCCGGCCTACAGGCGGATGATTGTCCCTACCCAATACCGAGGACAATTGCTGCGTGTGGCGCACAAGATCCCTTTGGCTGGTCACCTGGGGGTTAAAAGGACCAGGTCCCGTTTGTTGTACAACTTCTACTGGCCTGGTATAAGCTCAGATGTAGCGAGGTACTGTCGGTCTGGTGACACCTGTCAGCGTGTCGGCAAGACGGGCGACGTGTCCTGTGCACTGCTAAATCCTTTGCCCGTAATTGAGGACCCTAAGGAGGCCGGGGCTGGGTGGAGTATCAATCCTGATATTTCACCTACTCAGAGCAGCCAGCTCTGGGAGGTACTGGCGGAATACGCCAGCACCTTCTCCGGCAGGCCAGGGAAGACCCACCTCACGACCTACCACGTGGACACAGGCACACATCCCCCATTCAGACAGTGGTCTTATCGGGTCTCTGACCAGGTAAGAACTGACATGATAAGAGAAATTGAGGAGATGCTGGGGTTGGGAGTTATCCAGAAATCCTGCAGTGCCTGGGCCTCACCGGTGGTTCTGGTCCCTAAGAAAGATAAGACTACCCGATTCTGTGTAGACTACAGGAAACTCAATGCCATCACAGTCTCTGACGCGTACCCCATGCCCAGGATCGATGACTTACTAGATAGACTGGCCAGCGCCAGCTATCTGACAATTATGGATCTTGGCCGAGGGTACTGGCAGATTCCCCTGACGCCGGAAGCTCGGGAACGTTCAGCCTTCATCACCCCGTTTGGCCTGTATGAATCCACTGTGATGCCATTTGGGATGAAGAATGCCCCTGCCATGTTTCAGAGGCTGGTGAACGGACTCCTGGAGGGACAGGAGGAGTTTTCTGTTGCCTATTTAGACGACATAGTGGTATTCAGCAACACCTGGAAGGAGCACCTAGTGCACCTGTCATGTGTGCTGGATAGCCTGCGGAGGGCTGGGCTGACTGTGAAACCAAGCAAGTGTCAGCTGGGAATGACAGAAGTCCAGTACCTGGGACATAGGGTGGGAAGCGGGAAGTAGAGTCCTGACACGGGTAAGATAGAAGCCATCACCCACTGGCCCACCCCCCAAACCAAGAAGCAGGTGCAATCTTTTCTGGGCACGGCAGGTTATTACCGGAAGTTTGTCCAGGGTTACAGCACCCTCGCCAAACCTCTGACTGACCTTACCAAAAAGAAATTGCCGAAGTTGGTGGCTTGGACACCAGACTGTGAGCAGGCCTTCCAGGCTCTGAAAAATGCCCTAAGTAGTGCCCTGTATTGCAGGCCCCCGACTTCAAGCGCAGTTTCGTGGTCCAGACCGACGCCTCGGACTTTGGCCTAGGTGCCGTTCTGAGCCAAGTAGATCAGGCCGGGTAGGAGCATCCTGTCCTATACCTGAGCAGGAAGTTACTACCCCGGGAGGTGGCCTACGCCACCATCGAAAAAGAGTGCCTAGCCATAGTTTGGGCCTTGGGGAAACTCCAGCCGTACCTGTACGGCCGGAAGTTCACAGTGATCACGGATCACAATCCCTTGCACTGGTTGAATCGTGTCTCTGGGGAGAATGGCAAACTGCTGCGTTGGAGTCTAGCTCTCCAGCAACACGATTTCACCATACAGCATCGGAAAGGCTCCTTGCACGCGAACGCGGATGGATTGTCTCGGCAAGGAGGTGAACCACTCGCCTTAGAGGAGGTGGGCGTGGCCGCGACGGGCAGGATCGATTGATCCCGCCCTTGCTGCCATCTAAAAGGGGGAGGTGTGACGCAATGTCATGTCCCCGTCCTGATCTTATTAAAAAAATGACTGTCAGTTTAGAAAAAATGAACCACATCTAATGAGGGCCACATTTAATCAGGAAACAGGACGTCCATATATGGTCGTTCCTGTAGCCCTTTGGAGACCACAGACTCTAATCACCCCCTGCTGAGATCACGTCACACCTCGGACAACTTCTAATAACAAACCCCAGCCCATACGTCTCCTGCCCACCTTGGAACCATGAAAATTAAACACATGCTAGTTGGCCCTTCCTTGCAGCCTGCTCAATTTACACATCAGAAGCAGAGATAGCTGGGAGGGAGGAGCGCATAGGAGAGACATGTGAACCATGCTCTGAGAACCCCAAAAAGCATATTGGGGCTATATGGAATTATGACCCAAAAATGTAGGTACCCTCAAAATGCACCTCTCACCCAGAGGAACCAGGAGAGTCCAAACTTGACAGCTCTGGGGTCTTCCCAGACTGGGAAATGGGTTACTAGTCACCTGGAAGGGAGAGAGGTGGGGTGTCACCCATAGAATCGTCCATAAATTCATGGGGGACCCAGCACAAGTGCCCGGTTTTTCATATTTATTACGCCGACAAAGTTATGGGCCATTTTTGTAAAATTAGGGAAAACTGGCCTGGCCAGCAGCAGGGAGGGGCAAACAAGCCCTCCCAAACCCTCCTTCAGGAACACCCACCGTGCAGCCCTTGGCCAGCGATTGGCTGGGCCAACCCCCCTTACCCTCCCACAGAATGGGGCATAAAAGTCTGTGCGGGAGAGGAGCTTTTTGCCCTGTGGTCACATCGCCGATAGGCTGTCCGTTGGAACGTAAGTTTGTGCCTGGATTTTGCATAGGCGAAATCCAAGATAGTATTTCTCTTTTTATCCCTGTTTATTTTCCACATGCTTCCCAGCTCGCTATTGTAATCTTTTCTGTAAATTTTTGTATGCATTGTTTGTTTCACTTCTGTGTTACTTATAGTAAAAGATATTTTCATATCTTTTAAATTGTCTCTCTCTTATTGCTCTAAGCCCCACTGCAACAAAGTACTCGTACACCCTGAAGAGACCTACCTGTCTTTATAGTCGTCTGATATTCGAGACATAACTGTTTTATGATTCGATTGTGGTTAGCTTGTAGTGTGATAGTGGGGCTGATCTGTTAGTGATCTGAACCCCTATACCTACAATTAGAGTCGTTCACTCACGAACGTGGTGGCAGCATAAAATAAGGGCGGACCAGGATTGACTGTTTGGGTAATTCTGAATCTCCCCCCCTGTCACGGTCCACCCTCGGTTGGGCTTTTCTCCACGCTGGGGCGTCCTGGTGGTCGGAAGTCTGATTTAAACGGGGGTGGTCGTGACATGGGGGGCCTGTATACTGTGGGGGGCCTGTATATTGTGGGGGGCCTGTATATTGTGGGGGGCCTGTATATTGTGGGGGGCCTGTATACTGTGCGGGGGCCTGTATACTGTGAGGGGCCTGTATAGTGTGGGGGGCCTGTATAGTGTGGGGGGCTGTATAGTGTGGGGGCCTGTATACTGTGTGGGGGCCTGTATACTGTGTGGGGGCCTGTATACTGTGTGGGGGCCTGTATACGGTGTGGGGGCCTGTATACTGTGTGGGGCCTGTATACTGTGTGGGCCTGTATAGTGTGTGGAGCTGTATACTGTGTGGGGGGCCTGTATACTGTGTGGGGGCCTGTATACTGTGTGGGGGCCTGTATACTGTGTGGGGGCCTGTATACTGTGTGGGGGCCTGTATACTGTGTGGGGGCCTGTATACTGTGTGGGGGGCCTGTATACTGTGTGGGGGGCCTGTATACTGTGTGGGGGGCCTGTATAGTGTGGGGGGCCTGTATAGTGTGGGGGGCTGTATACTGTATACTGTGGGTGCTGTATATTGTGGAGTGCTATACTGCTGTACTGTATACTGTGGGTGGCTGTATACTGTATACTGTGGGTGCTGTATAGTGTGGAGTGCTATACTGCTGTAATGTATAGTGTGGGGGGGCTGTATAGTGTGGGGTGCTGTATTGTGTATAGTTTGGGGTGCTGTATACGGTGAGGTGCTATACTGTTCTACTGTATACTGTGAGGTGTTATATACTGTGGGGTGCTGTATACTGTGGGCTGCTATACTGCTCTACTATATACTGTGGGGTACTGTATAGTGTGGGGTGCTATACTGCATACTGTGTGGTGCTGTATACTATAGGGTGCTATACTGCATACTGTGGGTTGCTGTATACTATAGGGTGATATACTGCATACTGTGGGGTGCTGGGGTGCACTGTAACACTAGGGTGAGCCGAGCCCTGGTCTCCTTCCTGCAGAGCGGTGCCCACTTCCAGCCTGAGCCCAGCTGCCCAGAGCACTGATCCTAAGCCGCTGGAGTCTTCAGAACTGGAAGTATTTACAGTCATTCACTGTACTCTACCAGATGTGTGGATTTTTTGTGTGTGTGTTGTGGTGGAGGGCGTGATTGCCTGCTAAGGTGTGGGAAGGCGGGATCCAGGGGGCCCAAGTAAATTTTTGCCCAGGATCCAATCAATATTAAAGAGGGCCCTGCATACAGTATATATGTATATGAAATGGATGGATCGGCTGCCTGGCATGGTCTGAAAGAGCGATTTTGACTAGCTGCATGAGTGGCGGTTGCATAGGAGGAGGCGGTTGCAAAGAAGTTGCTGGTGGGGCAATAAAAAAATTTGCTGTGGGTCCTAGTCAGTCCTAGTTACACCACTGGAACACAGCCTTCCTCCTGATCTTCCTCTTTTAGTTGCATCTTCTCTGTCTTCACTGCCCTCTCTTAGCCGGATGCCTGCTTGTTTTCCTAAAAAGAGGCAGCAAAACCTCACTATGCACTATGAAACACGCTCAAGAGAGTCTTCTTGTGAGAACAGTTAGCATTTGGACTGCTATGAGGAGGAGGTTCATAGGGAAGTGGGGGACACCATGCATAGTAGTGTTGTCGGTGATAGTAGGGACACTTGGGGAAAATACAGAGCGGGGAATGGGGAGGCGGGCAAAGTACCTCACAATGACATATCACCATCTGATAAAAGTAGTAGGGAAGGTGAGAACTATGATTGATTGAGTGTTGGACAGGATCTAGGAGCCAGATTGGGGTGCAGAAGAGGTCACATCGGAAGAGAAGGGTGGTGGCAGCGACAACAATAAAGAGTAGAGTTAAGGTACAGCTAGAAAAAAGTTACTACAGTTAGGGTACTTTCACACTAGCGGCAGGACGGATCCGACAGGCTGTTCACCCTGTCGGTTCCGTTCTGCCGCAATTTCGCCGTGCCGCCGGACCGCCGCTCCATCCCCATTGACTATAATGGGGACGGGGACGGAGCTCCGGCGCAGCACGGCAGTTCGCGTTGAGAGGACGCAGGACTAAAAAGTCGGACGTGCACTGCCGTGCTGCGCCGGAGCTCCGCCCCCTTCCCCATTATTGTCATTGGGGATGGAGCAGCGGTCCGGCGGCATGGCGAAATAGCAGCAGGACAGATCCGACAGGATGAACAGCATGTCGGATCCGTCCTGCCGCTAGTGTAAAAATAGCTTTACTTATTGCCAGCACCCTAGTGGCATACATTCTGATGCAAATGTGGAATTGAATCTTTTTTTCTAAAAAAGTAGCAAACACATTTTACTGTAAAAATTGCATTAATACCATTGTAAATATTCAATACTAGTGTGCAGTAAGTACATTTTATTGTGTCTCTGTCTTTAAACTGCAGAAAAAAAAACACTTTTACTAGTAATGTTTAATAATCTTTGTACCAAACACCTTTTCATTTTTAGGCTTCATCATAAAATGTCTGGTAAATGGAATAGTAGTAAATGAAAGACCAAAGCCTCATTATCTGGTATTCAGAATGTGAGTAGCAGTGCAAACAGCCTTAACAGCACCACCCGTCTGGCCATTAGTAGTAGGTCACAGTTCTCCCTGGCTTCCGATCAGTGCAATATTATTATTGAGGACAAAGAGGATGAGGTTATGGACTGTATGTCTCACAACTCTTTTCAGTCGCATGAGGATGATGTAGATCAGTGATGGCCAGTTTGCAGTGTTCACCAACGAACACATGCGATCTGCCATCTTCACTCACAAGTCCGGCAATGCAGAGCCCTTACCGGTACCTGTGCCGCGAGCCGGTCTGAAACACATGCGGTCACTGGGAGCAGGCAGTTCTGAGAACAGCCCGATGAAGGCTTTAACCCCTTGTGAGCTGTCAGTATGGCTGAGGTTAGTGATATCTGCAGCAGTCACTAGTCTCACCAACTATAAATGTGTGCCCTCTCCTTCCTGCACTCTGTATATGGTGATATGTGACCCCCACGACTGCATATAGAGATTCATGACTAACTGTACACTGTATACAGTGATCCGTGCTAATGGTAGCCCTTGAGTGCCGCTGGAATTCTGCTCCGGTCCCATTCACTTTAGTGGGGACAGGTCGGAGATGCGGCTGCAGCACGGCAAACATGCTGAGATGCAGTCGGACAAAAAACGCAGTGCGCTGGGCCTCAGTGAATGTTAATGGGCCAGGGCGGACTTCAAGCAGCACTCGTGGGCTAGTGTTAGCACAGATCCGGCAGGGGAATTACCTGCAGGACCCTGCTAATGCTAGTGTGAAAGTAGCCTTAGTCGTGTGATGATAGACAGGATACTCCTTTCTATGTTTGTACAAATTTATTCATCAGAGTTCTTATGCAACAAAGATCTGTCCCCCCGCTCAACAGCCCCCCTCCTATGGCAGTCCATGCACCTAAACAGAAATCCTCAGAGCTGCCGTAGATTTAAGGCTTCATTTGAGTCAGAAAACTGGTGAAAATAAACATAAATTTGTTGGGGCAACTGGTCATGCCCATTACCTGACATTGTCACGCCTTTTTTTTTTTTCTTAAAGGCACAGTTAAAAAGCCACAAACACATGATTTGCAACTTTTTAACGCCACTTTTCAGAAACAAGGGAAATTATAAATGTCCCCCTCTATTCATTCTGTTCATAGCTTAAATTCAATGGTGCAACTAGAAATGACTAGGCCCTACAGCAAGTTCATGAACAGGGAACCCACCCTCCCTCCCCCCCAGTAGCATATGTATGATAAATTAGCATCATATTCCTGTGTGCTGCAGGGACTGGGGCGTACTTCCTATTGCTATGTCTGTACATCAGTTATCTACTAATGAATGAGGGGAGCGTGTCTCTATGGAAACAAAGGTGGTCGGGTATGTCATGTGACTACTCCTCTGAACATGCTTGCTGCAGTGCATGCTGGGATTTTTACGTTTACTTTGCTGCTGCTCCTCCCACACAGCCTGTCTGAGGGAGCTACTCCAGGGAGGCCTGCCATGGTGAACAGGTGTCACGGTGGGGAGTGGGGTAAATGGGGAAGCAGCTAGGCCTAGATACCAGGAAAAGGGAGCAGGTCATGTCTTAAATCCTCCCTAATCCTAGCCCCTGACTCCTAACCGTATGAGCGGACCCAGAAGGTAGGACGGCTCATACCCAGTAACCTAGGACCCTGAGTCGCCCTGATGATCCCTTTAATAAAGGTAAGGAGCTGGAGGTGATCTATTCCTCCAGAACACAGACAAACAGGAGTCTCAAAGGCCAAGCAGCAAAGGTAAGAGAAGACAGTGAACAGCAAGTGGGTCGGAAGTTAGGAACCCAGTGATACAACAACACACCGGAACAACAAGCACTTACCTGCTGCAGCAACAGGGTGAAACACCAGCACCAAGACTACCTGGACCCCCATACGGTCCCGAAAGGAGAGCTGCTCACTGACTTATGGTTCCCCCTCCGGGGAACCCAGGGGCCCTCTCACCGAAGGCACAGACAGGGAAATGTCTAGCAACCATGCTGAACAACACATCAAACAGACCAGTTATTGAGCACAACACTAAACATAACAACAAAACATAATAAACCCTCACCAAACATATACAAGGGAAGGAAGGGGGAAATACATAAGGATGATGTCACGTACCGGCAGGACAGGTAGTGGATCCTCTGGACCAGAGAGGCGATGGCGCGGGTTGTACTAAAGGACCGGTTCTAAGCAGTTACTGGTCTTCACCAGAGCCCGCCGCAAGGCGGGATGGATTTGCTGCGGCGGTAACTACCAGGTCGTGTCCCCTAGTAACAACTCGACCTCTCTGGCAGCTGATAAGGCGTGGTACACAGGGAGAAGGCAAGAGCGTAGTCGGACGTAGCAGAGGTCAGGGCAGGCGGCAAAGGTTCTAAGGCGAGTAGACGGTAGCAACGGGTTCGGCAACTGGCAAGGCAAACAAACACTGTGGAACGCTTTCTCTGAGGCACAAGGCACAAAGATCCGGCAGGAAGCTGTGGGAGGAGAAGGTATAAATGGGCAGTGCACAGGTGCAGCCTAATTAAGTCAGCACTGCCTCTCACAACCTTAACCCTTAATATCCCTTTTGGACCAGGCACCAATCACTGGTGCACTGGCCCTTTGAATCTAAGAGTCCCGGCGCACGCGCGCCCTAGAGAGCGAGGACGCACACGCCGAGACACTGGAGTGCTGCCTGGGGGCATACGCTGTGAGCGCTCCGCGGCCAGCAGGGGACCTGGAGCGCTCAGCGTAACAGATGACATAGGGGGACATCATGCTGGAAGGATAGAATATCCAGGCAGAAGCATAGCTCCAGCATACACCAAGGCTGGAAAACTACTGACCCCCAGCTCACAACACCAGATTAAGAAGAGCCATGATGCCACACCCATAACACACCTAGCCTGGAAGTTAACCCCTCCAGCACCAGACAGGGAAAACACCAGAAGAAGTAGGAAAGCACAAACATGCTGCACCACAACGCGTTGCCCCCGGCAACCAGCATGCATGGCTAACGTGTCACGGCGCACAACAACAAGACCGTGACAACAGGTTAGAAAGGTGATATATAGCCAGTACATGTCACATGATATAAATACTTCATGGTTTTGGCTATTGTCTAGAGCACTTTGGATTTTTGATATTTAGGGTGGCCAACCCCTTTAACATTGAGGGTCTGATTGGTGGTCAGATCTGAGGTCTAATAAAAATTTTTTTTTTTCTTATTGTCCTCCTCTATAACCTAGGTTTGTCTTCTGGGCAGGTGCATATTTTAGGGCGAAAAATACAGTATGTTATTTCACATCTTTCATTTGTTCCTTACTGTAGCCATTATCTGCATTTTTTTTTTTTTTTTGTTCATGTTCTTGCTTGTTACCTGCTTTGCTGGCCTTATCTTTCTGCCTTTCAATAGCCTTTTCCTGTGCATACAGATGCAGATTAGATGTGTTTAGAGCGTATATGTAACAATTCTATAGAATGTATAGTACTACATTGCAAGAAAAATGGATTTACATTCTCAATTGTATGTTAAAAGTGCTCCAGCACTTGAGGCTATGGCTTCTCCTGAATGTACATTATAGAGTATAATTAATCTTTAAACCACTAATTTATTCCAAATCCTGAGAACACGGCATTCATGATTTAACAGACTCTCACTTCACTCTCATCATAACCCATTTATATAAGTCTGCTCTATAATGAAATCCTATTCTAATCTATTTTACACTTCAAAAATAAGCCCTGTGCTTTGGAAAGTTTCTTAGAGCAATTTTTAAAGCAAGATCAAAGCAAACTGTACATACCCTACATTTTAAATCAGCCATTGTCAATACAGCCCCCTCAATAAAAATTTGAAAAAGAAGACAACTATAAGCAAAATAGAGTATATAAAAAAATAACACCTCACTTTTTTCAAATCATCTGTGATATTATAGTCAACAAGTGTCATTGGTCTCCATATTTCCTCTTATTTTCAACCTGGGAGTAAGCAGGGCAGTTATGGAAACAAAATAAAGCCTCATTCCCTCCTTTATGGTGCATGCTCGTGTGCTTGCACTGCCAAGATGATCAGAAGCGCATTTTGAAGCACCGGTTGGCCTCAACTGTCATGAGTCATTTATATGATCATATAGTATGATCGCCCCAATAGGAGCAAAAAGACTTTTCAAACTTGCTTAGCCTCCACAGATTCAATATGATTGCAACCTCTGCATTCCTCAATGTAGTCCGTGCGCATCCTGCACTTTTATAGGAATGTCTATTCTTATCCGCAAAACAGACAAGAAAAGCACACAGCCACGCAGATGTGGACAGGACATGTATTTGGAAATTAATGAGTCTGCATGTAATCCACAAAAATGAGGACGTAATATACAGTCGTGTACATAAAGCCTTAAATACATACTGTATCTAGATGAACATTACACACAGCGCTACTAAACATACAGGGTAATATAGCACAACATACGTCTTACATCCAGTGATGTTTCCTCTGATGTACAGTACAGACCAAAAGTTTGGACACACCTTCTCATTCAAAGAGTTTTCTTTATTTTCATGACTATGAAAATTGTAGATTCACACTGAAGGCATCAAAACTATGAATTAACCCATGTGGAATTATATACATAACAAAAAAGTGTGAAACAACTGAAAATATGTCATATTCTAGGTTCTTCAAAGTAGCCACCTTTTGCTTTGATTACTGCTTTGCCCACTCTTGGCATTCTCTTGATGAGCTTCAAGAGGTAGTCACCTGAAATGGTTTTCACTTCACAGGTGTGCCCTGTCAGGTTTAATAAGTGGGATTTCTTGCCTTATAAATGGGGTTGGGACCATCAGTTGTGTTGTGGAGAAGTCAGGTGGATACACAGCTGATAGTCCTACTGAATAGACTGTTAGAATTTGTATTATGACAAGAAAAAAGCAGCTAAGTAAAGAAAAACGAGTGGCCATCATTACTTTAAGAATTGAAGGTCAGTCAGTCCGAAAAATTGGGAAAACTTTGAAAATGTCCCCAAGTGCAGTCACACAAACCATCAAGCGCTATAAAGAAACTGGCTCACATGCGGACCGCCCCAGGAAAGGAAGATCAAGAGTCACCTCTGCTGCAGAGGATAAGTTCATCCGAGTCACCAGCCTCAGAAATCGCAGGTTAACAGCAGCTCAGATTAGAGACCAGGTCAATGCCACACAGAGTTCTAGCAGCAGACACATCTCTAGAACAACTGTTAAGAGGAGACTGTGTGAATCAGGCCTTCATGGTAGAATATCTGCTAGGAAACCACTGCTAAGGACAGGCAACAAGCAGAAGAGACTTGTTTGGGCTAAAGAACACAAGGAATGGACATTAGACCAGAAATCTGTGCTTTGGTCTGATGAGTCCAAATTTGAGATCTTTGGTTCCAACCACTGTGTCTTTGTGCGACACAGAAAAGGTGAACGGATGGACTCTACATGCCTGGTTCCCACCGTGAAGCATGGAGGAGGAGGTGTGATGGTGTGGGGGTGCTTTGCTGGTCACACTGTTGGGGATTTATTCAAAATTGAAGGCATACTGAACCAGCATGGCTACCACAGCATCTTGCAGCAGCATGTTATTCCATCCGGTTTGCGTTTAGTTGGACCATCATTTATTTTTCAACAGCACAATGACCCCAAACACACCTCCAGGCTGTGTAAGGGCTATTTGACCATGAAGGAGAGTGATGGGGTGCTGCGCCAGATGACCTGGCCTCCACAGTCACCGGACCTGAACCCAATCGAGATGGTTTGGGGTGAGCTGGACCGCAGAGTGAAGGCAAAAGGGCCAACAAATGCTAAGCATCTCTGGGAACTCCTTCAAGACTGTTGGAAGAACATTTCAGGTGACTACCTCTTGAAGCTCATCAAGAGAATGACAAGAGTGTGCAAAGCAGTAATCAAAGCAAAAGGTGGCTGCTTTGAAATTTCACTCTTTTTTGTTATGTATATAATTCCACATGTGTTAATTGATAGTTTTGATGCCTTAAGTGTGAATCTACAATTTTCATAGTCATGAAAATAAAGAAAACTCTTTGAATGAGAAGGTGTGTCCAAACTTTTGGTCTGTACTGTAGATGTTCTCTTTCTCAATCTTCTCATGAGACTAGTACGTAAGCGTGTTTCTCAACAATATATATATATATATATATATATATATATATGTTTTCTAAGGGGTACTCTTTTTCACTACAGAGAGCTCATGGTACGCTGAGCATGAGTGTGTACCGTAGTATTGTAGACAAGGTGATGCCCCTACTTTGCCAAGTAGTGAGTACATGTCAACAGTATTGTGGTCCAGGTAATGCAACTGGTACGCTGAGTATGTGTGTGCAGTATCTCGGTTGCTGGGAAAGATATTCAAATTAGCTATTTTACACCTATCTGATGTCGGCAGATGTTAGACATGATAATGTGCATATATTTTACCCAGAAATCCAGAGAAGCGTTGTCTAGCCTACAATAGTCTTTACATGTATCAACTGGTCTCCATAATAGAAATAGTACCCACTCAGAGTTTTCCCCTAAGGCCCTGCAACTAGACATGTCGTCATCTGGGGTGTTTGTCCTGAAAGTACTACTTGCAGATGTGAGGTTAACTTAGCTATTTTTCCTGCTTTGCTACATAAGCATGTTTAAAAGGCAGCAAGGCATCTCTGCCAATTTGCAGTATGAAAATAATGCAGTGCTCATATTGCTGCTATGTTCTTCTTACGGTTTACCTACTTGACACAGCAGTCCCAAATGAATCACAAAGAAATTGGGTTTGACTGAATCTGGGCCGAATTACAAACTGGTAGAATGAGTTTGCTCTTTCTAATTACATACTATTTTATATTTTCCATCTTCACCATTAAAATGTACATTGCCACTGCCATGCTATTAACTGTATTGTATTTTATGTACCCAGCTACATCTGCTATACTGTATGTCATTATATCATTATGTATTGTACATAGTGTGGGGTTCGCTCTGGTAGTGAGGATAAGCGGGCGCAGTACAGAGGCAAAATACAAGTTCGTAATTCAAACTTCAGTGTTTATTCACACATGGTGCAAAAAAATATATATAATTCATTTTTGCAGTGTTGGTGTTACTTCACACTCAACGGCAAGTTAATATAATAAAAAGTCACCTTGGTGGCAGTTCTGCCTCAGAAAGTCCAAATACAGGCTTTAGGCTGCCTGTTCCCCTGACATACGGGTCTCAGCTCCCCAGCACAGGCCTCAGATCCCAGCACACAGACATGGCTTCTGAGCCCAGCTGCCTAATTAAGGACATCCAGGTTCTGCCAAAACCCGGACCGACACTTAAAATCCGGGGCGTTATTTGACCTCACCTGGCTGTAAGTCAGCCCAGCAGCACATGCTGGGAGGAAAATACCTGTTTTCCCAGACCAAACTTCTTTCTGTGTCACAATAGTTTAAAAAACAATAGTAGAGTAGTTTTTTATATTTTATCCCTCACTTAAAGAGTTTATCTGGTTTATAAAAAAAACATGCTCAAATATATGGAATGTCCTTTATTCAAGACCTCTATCAATTTGTTGGAGCTAAAAGGAAACATGAACAATGCATCTCTGTGTGGAGAATTCAGTATGTCTGTGCATTACTGTACATGGACAACCACTTGGTTCAAGTGGGCATTATGCAGCACTTCATTTTACATTTGGTAGCACTGCAGATAGATTGATTAACACTAGCTACCATGTTCCTACACAGATTACAGGTGTACACTGAGAACACAACCTACTGTAGACCAAATTTTGATCACAGGACAAAGTTTGTCTGCCATTCTACTGTATAAAAGAGAGCCTGTCATCAGGAAATTCACTGTAAATCAAGCACAATGTGTTGTAGGTCTACCTTAGCTGAATGTATTCATACCTTTTACTTAGCGAACCCTTGCTTCTTTGTAGGAAAAAAGTACTTTTAATATATATGCAAATGAGCAGTTAAGTCCTAAGCCACTCCGTGCACACTAGTGCATCCTGCTTCTTCTGCCAGTTCCTCCGTCTCCTGCTTGATTGACAGGACCAGGTAAGATGGCTCTACAGGAAACTGGCTCTGTCAATCCAAAAGGAGAAGGAAGGACTGGTAAATAAGGCAGGAGGAGCAAGGGTGCACTGGGTGGCTTACATCTACTCACATAACCACTCATTTGCATATGGAATAAAATTACTTTTTTTCCAAAAATATAGCAACAAATTGCTAAGTGAAATGTGTCACTTGGCCCTACAAGGCACTACAAGGCATTGGGGGTAATCTGTAAAATGCACTGCACCAGAAAATGGGAATGATTTTGCCTCTTATCAGTAGAGCAGGCATTTGCATCAAATGTATTATGTATTTGTGTCCTTTTTCAGGTCTTTTGCACCATGAGTAAATTGCATTTACTAAGAGTCAGACAGATGTTTTGTATGTGGGGCTTTATTTTAGCCAGGTTTATGATTGCAATTTTTTTACAAAAAGTCACATCACTCCAAAAAGTTGCAAGTGTACTCCAGTTCGCTCGTCACTTACAAACTGTCAGAAACCTTTATAATAAATGAGGTTAGGCTTTAGACAGGCTTCCAGGGAGAGGGGACTTTGGATTTAAAACATCCATTGTCTTCACATGTTTGTAGAACCAATAGGACACTGGGACAAATTTACTAATCCAGGATAATATGTAGAGAGTGATGTATAAAGTGTGCTGCACCATGGAGTGGTTTTGTCACTGAAGTAGGTATTTGCGCCAAATACATGACATATTTGCACCATTTTAGGGTGGATTGCACTATGCCTGGCAGCTAGCCTTTACTAGGGAGTAGCCAGATACTTTGTGGGCAGAACCACATTTTTAGCCATCACTTTTTTTTTTCCAAAAAGTTACAAAAAATTTGCAATTATACCCCAGTCCCCTGGCGATGTATAGACTGACAGATACTTAATAAATATGACTAGATTTTAGAATGAAAAATCCATAATATTTACCACACATTAAGCCACAGTCTTTTTTTGCAAAGAGTGTAATAAAACTTAAGAAGTGAGGTGCATAGCAGTTTTCTGGTGCAAATTAGGCTAGAATTCTGGTGCATTTATGTTGGTAAATATTCCACTTTGCGGCTGTTTGGTTTGAAGACAGTTTTTCTCCACAAATTTACAAAATTTCAGACCACATTTTTTATTTTTTTGTAAAAAATGTGCTTGCTTCTTGCTCTTTTTTAATGACCGTGCGGTTTTTAGGCAGACCTCATAGCTAATAATAAAGAGCAAACACTTCTTTCATGACCAAGCCATGCAGATCCATACCTCCTAGCCTTATTGCCACCATGGCTTGGCTATGTGATAGGTGCCACATCTGACAACACCCTTTAGTGAGACCACATCAACCCAATATATTCCATTCAACTATAATCAGTTATATAAGCTACTGTTTCAAGTGAGCTAACTTAAAATTATATAATGTATAGAATAAACAACCTAACTGACTATATTCAAATTAAACGTATGCAGCTACACGGGGATTGGGGCTACCTCTATGATAGAAAACTAATACTGCTCCTTAATTTCTATTAGATCACATGCAAAGGAATTTGCTTATTCACATCCATACCTCACAATTGCTTGTGGACTGGCACTATCACAGAATACAACCTGTAGACATCACAGGAAATAAAACACCTATCACATACAATTTATCCCTACAATGAAACTTAACTGTCACAGGGCGCTGACCTTGCGCTCCTTCCCTTCGGTGCCGCTGGCGCCCCGCGATACTTCGGAGCAAGGATGTGCGCTGCGTCCTCGTCTCCAGGGTAACGGGGCAGAGAGGACCTGGCCGTGCATGCCTCCTTAACGTGGTCAGCGTCCTCCGCTCCCGTAGTTTCGGCGATAAGTCTGAGCGCTGGACTGAGCACTCAGGACTCAGCAGTTTGCAGGGGGATGAGTCATGTGATGCTGGCCACATCACATGACTCCTTCTCTCCCGTATTTAACAGGCAGACTACTGGCCACAGGTTGCCTGTGATTAAGGTCCTATACTTTGTGTATCCTTCATTTGACATTTGACTCGGTATTAGTATTTTGGCTTGTTATTAGACTTTGTCTCTCTCTCTTGCTCCTTTTGTACTGTTGCTTCTCCTGGTATTTGACTTCTGCTTGACTTAGACTTGTCCTCACCTGTTCCCTGTGTCCGACTGCTTCTCCTGGTATTGACTCTCATTTGTATATTGACACTGCCTCTGCTTGTCCCCTGGTACCACCTAGACCTCCTGGTTTTGACCTTTGCTAGTTCTACCTCTCTGTGTTGTTCTGTGTTGTTTGTCTTCCCACACTTACTTAGGTTAGGGATTGCCACCCAGTTGCACTCTGTTGCCTAGGACGGGTAAGTGCAAGTAGGCAGGGACAGGGTCGTGGGTGGAGTCAGTTTCCCCATTCCCCTTCTTGTGACATTAACTTTAAATAACATAATTAAAATGCATCCTCCGATTGATCACTCTCTGGTAGATACATACATAAAACTTGTGTGTATAGCACATCACAGTATGATACTTTACACTGGATAATGGCTACAAGTGGCACCCCAGCCCCCACCTCACGGAGGCCAAGCTCTGTATTGTGCCTAGATGACCCTACCAAAATTTTCCAAAACTCTTTTGTTGTCCCAACACGTTTTCCCAATATCTGTTTCTTTTGGGGGGGGGGGGGGGGGAATCAAAGAGAAGGAACAATAATACTGCATCCAATATGGCTGACATCTGAATGATAGGTACATGTATCACTCATCAAGTGGTCATTTAAATACCTCACAATCACTTGGCACCTTGATCCATGTGTATGTGCTATCATGGAACACATGCAGGAGCGACTTCCTGTTCCACACATCCTGGAAGGTATGTTGGGATCACTTTCATTGGATAAATCGATGATGTGATTCTGTTGTATCATTTGTGCTTGACTGGCTCTTGAGAGCTAATGAGTTTCCTGTCACATAGATGATATGGGTTTGGCCCTCCTCCTCATCTGCAAAAAACTGGAGGATGAGCAGGAGAAGGGCCCTAAGGACATGACTGGGACACTACTTGTTGTTGCCTGGGAAGTATTTTGAACATTTATTTGATCTTTCCTGTACTCCTGGATTAGGGCACAGATGTGGATGAGGTGGCCTATAGCTAGCACCCTGCTATTATCTTGGCCCATGACATGCTCTTGCCTACTTTATATAAACTCTTAGGAGGAATACTGTAGACTTTCTTTGTGCCAAAAAAATGCCTGTGGTTGCTGCTGGGACACCCGGAGGCAGAGTCTGTGATCGGTGATAGCGAAAAGGGACTGTTACGACACTCACCGCCAGGTAGATGACGCCGCTGGTTAGTGAATAAGCCCCTTTCTCCAGGAATGCAGTTTTTAATCCAGCCGATCATCAAGCCCCCGAATGGAGCATACGAACGTGGCAACTCCCGATCAGCAATTCAGTCGAACTCCTTCCACAGCTAGCAATATACGAAAGCGCTGTCCCAATAATAAATCCCTCCATAAACGAGACCAAGCTCCGTCTTGAAAGTCAAACAGGGAATGATTTATTGAGGGCTACCCACCCATTTTTATGCAGGTCCCCATCTGGTGGACACGCCCCTAGGGGCCCAGAATGGAGACTGCGACACAGGACAGACATGCAGCACTACAGAGACAATACATCCCCACAATGCATTATGGTTTTCTCCTCTCTGCCCTGGCGACACCCGAGGAATAATCCAATTATCTCTCAAGACAGAGGGAAATCACCAATACACATGTGGGGACAACAGAACAGACATCACCATTTAAACATACGTCACAACCCTTTTTAATACACAGACATTTAGCATCCCACAATGGCACGAATTAGACCAGGAGTTCAAGTTGGTTCAAGTCCTTTGTGAACAATGAGGCCATTTAGGTTAACTAGCAGCACACTCTTCTCCTGGGTGGCCGTCCGTTCAGAAGTTCCAATCGATATGTGGGGAAACACACAAACAGGGGCATATGGACAGGAAATCCAGCGAAATGAAGGCAAACAGACGAACCAGCAATATAGGTCTATACAGAAGGATCTGTCACAGGGACTAAATGGCTTCCCCATGACAAAATCACCAGAGCCATTTGGTTGCTATGACAGTCTCCCTCAAATTTCAACCGGTTACCCATTTTAATAATAAAAATAAGCAATAAAAAGTACACTGGCACGCCTGTGCTCCAAACGCCTTCATTAATAAAATAACAAATATTTATCCTGTATGGTAAATTGCATAATGGAAGAATAATTAAAATGCTCGTTCACCGTTTTTTGGTTCCTTCATCCCCCCAAAAAATGTAATAAAAAGTTATAAAAAGGCATACAAACTCCAATATGGTATCAATAAAAACTACAGATCGCCACACAAAAAAATTAGCCCTCAGAAAGCTACATAGACATTGATATAAAAAAGTTAGAGTGAGGGTCAGAATATGGATGCAAAGATTAAAAGAAAATGTGGTATTGTTCTAATCATACTGACCCGGAGAATGAGGTTAACAAGTTTGACAACAAGAATGCCATAAAAAATAAACTCATTAAACTATGCCAGAATTGTGTCTTTTTCCAATTCGACCCCATTTGGAATTTATTTCCAGCTTCTCGCTACATCGTATGCAATATTAAATAGTGTCATTAAAAAGCACAACTTGTCCCACAAAAAAGAAGCACTTACACGGCTATCTGAAAATAAAAATAAAAAGATCATGGCTTCGGAAAGACAGGGAGTATAGATGAGTAAACTTTTTGAGATTTGTTTTGTGGACTGAAAATTGGTATGGCACACTCTGAGGTCTCCTAGGATTGTTTTAATATCTTATTTTTCTATTTACTTTTTAATTATTTTTTTAACAAATTTTTCCCTTTTCAAACTTTACAACACAATACCAGTAATAGCAAATAATGTCAAAAGGACACTGATATATACAGTTGCAAGAAAAAGTATGTAAACCCTTTGGAATGATATGGATTTCTGCACAAATTGGTCATAAAATGTGATCTAATCTTCATCGAAGTCACAACAATATACAATCACAGTCTGCTTAAACTAATAACACACAAATAATTAAATGTTACCATGTTTTTATTGAACACACCATGTAAACATTCACAGTGCAGGTGGAAAAATTATGTGAACCCTCTGGATTTAATAACTGGTTGAACCTCCTTTGGCAGCAATAACTTCAACCGAATGTGCACAACAGTCAGGAGTAATTCTTGACCATTTCTCTTTACAGAACTGTTTCAGTTCAGCGATATTCTTGGGATGTCTGATGTGAATCGCTTTCTTGAGGTCATGCCACAGCATCTCAATCGGGTTGAGGTCAGGACTCTGACTGGGCCACTCCAGAAGGCATATTTTCTTCTGTTTAAACCATTCTGTTGTTGATTTACTTCTATGCTTTTGGTCGCTGTCCTGTTGCAACACCCATCTTCTGTTGAGCTTCATCTGGTGGACAGATGGCCTTAAATTCTCCTGAAAAATGTCTTGATAAACTTGGGAATTCCTTTTTTCCATCGATGATAGCAATCCGTCCAGGCCTTGACACAGCAAAGCAGCACCAAACCATGATGCCTTCACCACCATACTTCACAGTTGGGATGAGGTTTTGATGTTGGTGTGTTGTGCCTCTTTTTCTCCACACATAGTGTTGTGTGTTTCTTCCAAACAACTCAACTTTGGTTTAATCTGTCCACAGAATATTTTGCCAGTACTGCTGTGGAACATCCAGGTGCTCTTGTGCAAACTGTAAAAGTGTAGCAATGGTTTTTTTGGACAGCAGTGGCTTCCTCTGTGGTATTCTCCCATAAAATCCATTCTTGTTTAGTGTTTTACATATCGTAGATTCGCTAACAGGGATGTTAGCGTATGCCAGAGACTTTTGTAAGTCTTTAGCTGATCGTCTAGGATACTTCTTCACCTCATTGAGCAGCCTGCACTGTGCTCTTGCAGTCATCTATACAGGACGGCCACTCCTAGGGAGAGTAGCAGCAGTGCTGAACTTTCTTAATCATTAATTAACAATTCTTAATCATAGGTTTTCTGAGAGCTCTTTTGTGCGAGTCATCATTCACATCAGGCAATGCTTCTTGTGAAAAGCAAACCCACTGGTGTGTGTTTTTTATAGGGCAGGGCAGCTGTAACCAACACCTTTAATCTCATCTCATTGATTGGACTGCAGTTGGCTGACACCTCACTCCAATTAGCTCTTGGAGATGTCATTAGTCTAGGGGTTCACATACTTTTTCCACCTGCACTGTTGATGTTTACATGGTGTGTTCAACAAAAACATGGTAACATTTAATTCTTTGTGTGTTATTAGTTTAAGCAGACTGTAATTATCTATTGTTGTGACTTAGATGAAGATCAGATCACATTTTATGACCAATTTGTGCAGAAATCCATATCATTCCAAAGGGTTCACATACTTTTTCTTGCAGCTGTGTGTATATATATATATATATATATATATATATATATATATATATATATATATAAATATAAATATATATATAGTTCAGTTGCATTTAACAGTGCAAAAACAACTTTAAATTCCAGCAGTGTGGAAACTGAAAATACATAAATGAAAGATTGAGCCTTAATTTCAACTTAATGCACACTGGTAGATTTCTGCCACACCGTGGGTATTTCTGCAGTAATCATTTATATAAACTGCATAATTAAATTAAAAACACCCCCCAAATATTTTTTTTTTAATTAATTGAGACTGCATGCAAATTGAAAATATGTAAATGGACGATTTATTCACGATGCTGAATTTCAATTTAACACACACAGGTAGATTGCTGCGCCACCATGGGTATTGCTGCAGTAATCACATATATATGTCACAAGCAAGTGAGTTTGAACTCACTGTGCCATGTGACCAACCTCCTCGAAGGGTGTTGTCTAAGTAAACCTCTTGTTCTTCGCAGTACTCCTGATGGTGGTGATAGACTTTCCTGACAGAACACCAGGTTGCTACCTCTTGAGGAGGATTGGCACATGAAGCAGTTGGTCCAGGAAGACCAGGGGTTACCAGTGCAAGGAAAGGTAGGCAAGGATCAAACAGGTAGCAGAGTCCAGAAACACATGCATGGGTCAGGCATAAAGAAATACAAGCACAGATAATAGCAACCTTTGCAGGACACCAGGACCTTTGATGCTCAGGCACCTGGGAAGGGGGCTAGACCACTAACACAGGTGCAGTATGACTGGTATTGGTCACGCATGTCACATGTGCAAAACCCTTACATCACAGGAAGTAATGCGTGCCGACCCTTATCGAGGTGCTACAGGAAACAGGCTAGAAGGCTTGCTATATCCACTGCAGAAAGGAAACTGTGGAGTGGATTCCAGAAGGTACAGCATCTTCAGGCACAGAACCGGAGCAAGACATGGAGAGACACCGGCAGCAGATCACGGCTGTTACGTGCCCTGTAATGCAGGTGTCCATCTGCATTACAGGGCACGTAACAGCCGTGATCTGCTGCCGGTGTCTCTCCATGTCTTGCTCCGGTTCTGTGCCTGAAGATGCTGTACCTTCTGGAATCCACTCCACAGTTTCCTTTCTGCAGTGGATATAGCAAGCCTTCTAGCCTGTTTCCTGTAGCACCTCGATAAGGGTCGGCACGCATTACTTCCTGTGATGTAAGGGTTTTGCACATGTGACATGCGTGACCAATACCAGTCATACTGCACCTGTGTTAGTGGTCTAGCCCCCTTCCCAGGTGCCTGAGCATCAAAGGTCCTGGTGTCCTGCAAAGGTTGCTATTATCTGTGCTTGTATTTCTGTATGCCTGACCCATGCATGTGTTTCTGGACTCTGCTACCTGTTTGATCCTTGCCTACCTTTCCTTGCACTGGTAACCCCTGGTCTTCCTGGACATTTGGCAATTGCGGAGGCAGCCAGGAGGGGCAGTACTCACCCGAGCATGGAGCCTGAGACTGCGGTGGTGAGTAGGCGAACACCGGCGATCCGCAACTACTGTTACAATATGCTGCTTAATGAAATTGAAAGCACTTCCCCCCAAAAAATTAAATTGCGACCGCGTGTAAACTGAAAATACATAAGTGGACAATAGAAGAGTGAGACTCAATTTCAACTTAACATACAAAAGAAAATTGCTGCCACACCGAGGGTATTGCTGCAGTAATCACGTATATGATATCGCATATATACATACATAGTACAGCTGATTGTGTGTTATTAGTTAGATTGTGTTTGTCTATAATATAATACTTAGAGACACACATGATCAATTGATATTGGAAGTTCCATGATTGTTTGATTGCTTCTTTCATTATAGAACATTATTGAGTTAAAAAAGAAAAAGAAAATAAGAATATATTATATAACACAACTGCCATTCAGTTTAAACTGTATTCTTGCTATAAATATTGATATTAGAATACCATTCAGTATCTTTATTCCCTTACATGGTGTGAATGACCTGTGTCCTGGCATTTTGCAATCTGTTTCAGTTGTTGAGGATGATATTCCCTTCCCATCTTGCCACTGTTACTTTCATGAATTTGTTATGGCTATCTGTAGAATGTTGTACACACAGCATTGTAGAAAGCTTCAAGTATCTTGAAAGTATAAAGTTAGCTGTTGAAAATGTAACAAAAAGCCCTGAAGTGTCAGATAAATTGTGTAACCTCTTGTGACCAGTTCCACAAAGATATGATGATAACTGTCATATCAAATACAAGTGAGAGGTTTCTAGAGAAGGAGTGAATAAAGACTGAACCTCGACTTCAATGCAGTTCTGTTTTCAGCTATGTGAGTATACATATCAGGATGAATAATAAACCCTAATTATAGATTTACATTACAAAGTGGAAAAATAAACTCATTAAATTATGAACAAGCTAGTATTGAAGGGTCAAAAATGTGTAATTCAGCCCCAAATAAAATAATATAAAATACACCATCACTTAATTTCCTATTCAGAAGAATAATAGGAATTGATTAAATTTTTGCAGTCTTCTACTTTTGGTGAAATTTGAAACTTTAAAGGAAGTATTCTGCATAGTCATCTCACATGGCAAATCAATCAAGAAGAAAAGGGAGGGTCTGGAAGAGGATCCAGGAGGAGCAAGGGTGCACAGAATGACTTGGATTTGCCCTTTGTGCACTTAGCTGCTCATTTGAATATCAATTAACCACTTAAGGACCACAGGTTTATACCCCCCTAGTGACCAGGCCCTTTTTCACAAATCGGCACTTCACAAATTTAGCGGTTTATTGCTCGGTCATGCAACTTGACACCCAAATGAATTTTACCTCCTTTTGTTTTCACAAATACAGCTTTCTTTTGGTGGTATTTGATTGCTGCTGAGATTTTTTGTTTTTCTGATATTAATCAAAATAGACCGCAATTTTCTCAAAAAAGTGTATTTTTAACTTTTTCTGGTAAAATTGTTCAAATATAATTACAGTTCTATACAAGTTTGTGTCAGAATTTAATGGGCTACATGTCTTTGATAAAAAAAAAATTCAATAAGTGTATATTTATTGGTTTGCGCAAAAGTTATAGCATTTACAAACTATGGTACAAAAATGTGAATTTCCGCATTTTAAAGCAGCTCTGACTTTCTGAGCACCTGTCATGTTTCTTGAGGTGCTAGAATGCCAGGATAGTATAAATACCCTCCAAATGACCCCATTTTAGAAAGAAGACACCCCAAAGTATTCACAGAGGGGCATGGTGAGTTCATGTATGATTAAATTTTTTTTCACAAGTTAGCGGAAAATGACACTTTCTGAGGAAATAAAAAATTATAAAGTTTCCATTTCTGCTAACTTCTGGCAAAAAAAATAATTAAAATCTCCCACGGACTCACTATGCCCCTCAGTGAATACCTTGTCTACTTTCCGTAATAGGGTCATTTGTGGGGTGTGTTTACTGTTCTGGCATTTTGGGCGGGGCTAAATTGTGAGCAACCCTGTAAAGCCTAAAGGTACTCGTTGGACTTTTGGCCCCTTTACGCACCTAGGCTGCATAAAAGTGTCACACATGTGGTATCGCCGTACTCAGAAGAAGTAGGGCAATGTGTTTTGGGGTGTATTTTTACCTATACCCATGCTGGGTGAGAGAAATATCTCTGTAAATTGACAACTTTGTATAAAAAATTTAAAAAGTTGTCATTTACAGAGATATTTCTCACACACAGTATGGGTACATGTGAAAATACACCTCAAAACACATTGCCCTACTTCTTCTGAGTACGGCGATACCACATGTGTGACACTTTTTTGCAGCCTAGGTGCACAAAGGAGAAAACGTAAGGCAGCTATCACCTGCAGTAGTAAAATCACCAGAGGTGCACGGATGCCGCTCCTGGATGCGGTATATACAGTAAGAAAAAGAAGAAAATCCAGCTCTCTCCGGTGAAAAAATGAAAAACTTTAATCCAGCAAGTTTAAAATCCATACAGGTGTACAAACAGCAGTCAACGCGTTTCAGACCTCAGAGAAATATGGGTCCTTCCTCGTGACAAACGAGGTGCACAAAGGGGCCCAAATTCTAATGATTACCTTTACGATTTCACAAGGCATTTTTACGCATTTGGATTCCAAACTACTTCTCAAGCTTTAGGGGCCCTAAAATGCCAGGGCAGTATAAATACCCCGCAAGTGACCCCATTTTGGAAAGAAGACAACCCAAGATATTCCGTGAGGGGCATGGCAAGTTCATAGAAGATTTTTTATTTTTTTTGGCACAAGTTAGCGGAAGTAGATTTTTTTTATTTTTTATTTTACTTACAAAGTCTCATATTCCACTAACTTGTGACAAAATCTTACATGAACTTACCATACCCCTCATGGAATACCTTGGGGTGTCTTCTTTCTAAAATGGGGTCACTTGTGGGGTATTTATACTGCCCTGGAATTTTAAGGGCCCTAAAGCATGAGAAGTATTTTGGAATCCAAATGCGTAAAAATGCCCTGTGAAATCCTAAAAGTACTTATTGGAATTTGGGCCCCTTTGCGCACATAGGCTGCAAATAAGTGTGACACATGTGGTATTGCTGTACTCAGAAGAAGTAGTGCAATGTCTTTTGGGGTGTATTTTTACATATACCCATACTGTATGTGAGAAATGTATCTGTAAATGACAACTTTTTCCCTTTTTTTATACAAAGTTGTCGATTTACAGAGATATTTCTCTCACCCAGCATGGGTATATGTAAAAATACACCCCAAAACACATTGCCCTACTTCTCCTGAGTACGGCGATACCACATGTGTGACACTTTTTTGCAGCCAAGATGTGCAAAGGGGCCAATGAGTACCTTTTAGGAGGGCATTTTTAGGCATTTGGATTCCAGACTTTTTCTCAAGCTTTAGGGCCCCTAAAATGCCAGAGCAGTATAAATACCCCACATATGACCCCATTTTGAAAAGAAGACACCCCAAGGTATTCTGTGAGGGGCATGGCGGGTTCATAGAAGATTTTCTTTTTGGGCACAAGTTAGCGGAAATTGATATATTTTATTTTTTTCTCACAAAGTCTCCCTTTCCGCTAACTTGTGACAAAAAGTTCAATCTTTCATGGACTCAATATGACCCTTAGCGAATGCCTTGGGGTGTCTTCTTTCCAAAATGGGGTCATTTGTGGGGTGTTTGTACTGGCTAACCCTAATATAGGCATATTTCAGTATAATAAATGACCCCCGTTATGTTCTGCAAAAAAGACCTGTAGAAACTTTATAGCTTTTTATATAGTAATCAAGGATAGACAGATGGAAATGTTAGACATTAGGGCAGATTTATCAAAACTGGTGTAAATGAAAACTGTTGCTTATAGCAGCCAATCAAATCCCTCCTTTCATTTTTCAGAGCTCCTGTTTCCCCTTAAACCAGTTTGATAAATCTACCCCACAGTGTTTCAATTTGCAATCAGAATTTTTTCAGATGTTGCCTTCATATCTGTATTTAAAACAAGAAAGGTTAACAAAAAAAACTTTTTTTTTACATATAAAAAAGGACACACACGTAATGAAGCTTATGCACGTCCGTTAAGTAACCATAAAATTGCATGTTTGTTTACTGTACTTTTTTTTTCATGTATATCTAACATGCATGTTTAGTGTAATGAGACAAACAAGATACAAACAGCCCCTAACACTGCATAGAGCACTTTATCCCCCATCAGTATGTGTGGAGAGGGATGATTGAAGCATGCTGGGCTTGGTTAGAAAACTCGCAGGAAGCTGATGGAAACAGGAAGTTCTGCAGGAAGGAAATAGTAATGCTGAGAACAGGGGAAAGAAAGTGCTGACGTAAATAACAGGCTTGCATATGGGACAAAATATGCAGTGTTTTGTGCATTCTGGGCAAGAAAAACAATAATTGTGAATGCAGAGAACCGCTTTAACCTACAGTTGCAAGAAAAAGTATGTGAACCCTTTAGAATGATATGGATTTCTGCACAAATTGGTCATAAAATGTGATCTGATTTTCATCTTAGTCGCAGCAATAGACAATCACAGTCTGCTTAAACTAATAACACACAAATAATTAAATGTTACCATGTTTTTATTGAACACACCATGTAAAAATTCACAGTGCAGGTGGAAAAAGTATGTGAACCCCTAGACTAATGACATCTCCAAGAGCTAATTGGAGTGAGGTGTCAGCCAACTGGAGTCCAATTAATGAGATGAGATTGGAGGTGTTGGTTACAGCTGCCCTGCTCTATAAAAAACACACACCAGTTCTGGGTTTGCTTTTCACAAGAAGCATTGCCTGATGTGAATGATGCCTCACACAAAAGAGCTCTCAGAAGACCTACGATTAAGAATTGTTGACTTGCATAAAGCCGGAAAGGGTTATAAAAGTATCTCCAAAAGCCTTGCTGTTCATCAGTCCATGGTAAGACAAATAGGTTAAAGCGACTCTCTGCACTCACAATTATTTTTTTTCTTGCCCAGAATGCACAAAACACTGCATATTTTGTCCCATATACAAGCCTGTTATTCATGTCAGCACTTTCTTTCCCCTGTTCTCAGCATTACTATTTCCTACCTGCAGAAAGGGAATCATTTTTGGAAGGGAATCCTAATATCAGTTTCAAGAGGACATAGGAAATAAAAGTTATAATGCATTGTTTTTGTGTATGCACATATTACACTTTGTTCATCATTTTTTTCTAAATCATGTAGAAATCCTTAATTTGGGTTGAATATTAAAAAAAAATTGCCTGTCAAGAAGCTTGATGATGTATGATATTTCATTGTAACAAATTGCCCTTGATTAATTCAATAAGAATTTTAATGAAACATACTTAGTAACTTTGTGACTGTTAATCACTCCAGGTGGTTAAGCAAAATGGCTTAGTTAAGACCATAAAGCCCTTACATAAGTAATGTGATAATTAAGTTTTATAACAATGAAAAAACTGTGAAGAATGTAAAAGATTTTACATTGTGCTTAGACAATGTACTAAAGCGAATGACACAAACACGTTAAAGGGGTTTTCACATAATCAAAACTATCCATGTGGAGCGCTGGTCAAGCATGTGTGCTACTACTGCATTCAATATCTATGTAACTGATAGCTGAGCACGCCGGCTATCTCCCTCAGTCCCATAGACTTTGAATTAGCAGCAGTATATATGCACGACTGATGCTCCATTTAAATATGGGACCCGTGTTCTCATAATTGGTGGAGGTCCCAGGCATAGGGTGTCTAATAATGAGACATTTATCACATCATATGGATAGGTGACTAATAGAGATGAACAAAGTTTAGAAAAATTCAATATGGCCGACTTGCCGAAGTTCACCAAGAAATTTGATTAGTTCTGAATTAATTTGTCACAAATCGCTATAAATCAGTTATACCCAGGCCACTTGGCTTAATTATATTCTTCCCACTTGGTGGCCCAATCTCAGTGTAAAGGCTTGTCCCGACCGCCAACAGTGGAATTATGTCGGTGGCCTGGCATTTAAAAATGGCACTTGCTGGCTAGTGCAGCAGGCGCTGTGGCTGCCAGGTGTCTGCTGTTTTAAAGACCAGACACCCAGCACTAATGTCTGCAACTGACGATAACACCGGTCGCAGACGTTTAACCCTTAATAATGATAATTTGTCTATATTGTTCCCAGAAGGCCAGCAAAGTCTTGCCTGGTCTACAATACTCCTCACACATATTAATTTCTATCCCACTCTCTTTCATTCACCAAAAATTACCAGAAAAATTCAGGTCCGCTAGAATCCAAATTTTTAGGAAATTTATTCTGAATTCTGAATCTGTAGAATCAATTTGTTCACCCCTTATTTGAGAAGACTTGAAACTTTAACCTTCCAGAGCACCATAGCAAAACCTATAACAACGTTCCCATCTACAACATTACATTTATACTTGTATCTTCTCATATGTGGTGTTTGGGTCCCCTCAGGATCAGGGGCAACTGAAATCCCTCTTTAGTTACTTTACATATAATATTAAAAACAAAGAAAGGAAAAAATGTTTCCAATGCCAGTGAATTTGTCTGTAACATTGTGTAGGTGTTTTAGTCTGTGTAATCCATATCTGTTCTTAGAAAGTGTGCTGCAGTCCATCAAGAAAAACAAAGCTTAAATGAAGACAACACTGATTTATATACCTTCTAGAGGGAGACTATGACCATCAAATGGTGAAGTGTGGAGACATCATATGGCAGCACCCCAGAAAATCAGCTTTTTGCAAATGCCCTTAAAAACACCCTGTCTGCAGCTTTTCTGTGCCTTTAACTCTGCCTGCATTTGTTACTCTCTAGATCCTGCTTCAGTATAAATTCTGCTGTGTGTGATCTGGTTACAGCTTCCCAGGCCTTTTTTTCTACCGACTCGCCCCACCCCCCCTTTAGTTACTGGGCCCAGCCGGCCCGCTGCTTAGGCTGCTTACTTGCAGCCTCCGGCACCTCTGGCTCTCTACTGGCTCAGGCCCACCCAGCTCCCTCCCACCACTGACAGCGGCGGAGAGAGTGAGAGAGGAGACGCCGATTCTGTGGCCCCAAACCCCGCCCCCAGGCCGACTCCATTGCTGTCTGCGGCCCCAGACCCGGGACCCTCCGCCTCTACTGACAGGCCCGCCCAGCAGGCAGAGCGGCTGCTGGAGGCGCGGGTGGCAGTTTAGTGTTGTGGGTGTCGGCACGAGCAGGAGTCAGGAGGCAGAGGGGCACCAGGCAGGAAAAGGGTACAAAAGGAAAAAGGTAATTTTTCATTTATTTCATTTTTAAATTAAAAAAGAAAGATTGAATTGGCCAATTAGGGGCACAGGAGCAGGAAAGGAAGGGGCCAGGCCAGGCTGCGCTGCCCAAGTGTGGACTAGGGCGGCGGCGGCCGCAAGCACTGGAAGCCTGGCTGTCACAACCATCACTGGCAATGGCATGGTGGCACTAGGCAAGGTAGGCAGTGGCACTGGCACACTACTTGGGGTGGCGGGCCCCCCTTGTGCCACTGCCCGCCTTGCCTGCCAGTGCCCTAGTCCACACATGGCCTTTTGGTAAGTATTCCAATTTTTTTGCACATTTTACTGCATTGCTTTTTATTTAATTCCATACATTTACTTTTATAGCCCCCCCCCCCACAATTTTACTTGCATCCCTGTTCTCTAAAGGGGCGGGTTTAGGGGCGGTCCTAGGGGTGGGTAGGGACATGGCCAGGGGAGGGGGGGTAAGTTCCACCACCTTTTCTCTGAGAAAAAAAGCCCTGCAGCTTCCTATGTGATGCTGGAGCATGGCATCATGTGTCATGTGGTTACCAGAGCTTCAGCTAGCATACAGTGAATTGTACAATCCACATGATTTACAAATGCTCTGCTATGCTCTTCTAAAAGACATGACCATTGGTGGGCAGAACTAGATTGCAGAGAGGGAGATGAGTTCCTCTGGACCAGTCCCCCTCCCTCATGTTTAGGAAGAGCATTAATGATTCTTTCTCCCCAATCATAAAGAGAACTGTGCAGCAGTATAATCAGTGCAGGCAGGAATTTAAACAATATGCATTGAGCTTCCTGCTATAGACCATGAAAGGTAGGGGGTATAGAAAGCCATCTTTAATGAGGGAGAGCAGACTGTCACACAGGGCAGAATTAGCAATTATTCAGCTACTGATACTATTTCTAATATTCCTTTTTGTGCAGTTTTTCAGGTGGTAATATTATTCAGTCAGTATTTAGTGATAGTAATCACAGTGTGGTGTTTTTTTGGGGACCCTTATGTAGAAATATGATTGGAAATATTGGTCTTTATACACTCTATATTGTTCAGTTACCACTAGTGATGAGCGACAGGGGTCAAATTCGATATTTCGCAAATATTTTGTAGAATATTCTTTGAATATTCATGAATATTCGTTATATTCTACGAGGAATCATGTTTTTACTCGGCAATTGAAATATTTGCGATAAAAGTTTGCATTACGAAAATTTGCAATCAACACTACTCCTAAAGTCAAAGATACTGCAGCCTTCCCATTGGCCCACAAGCTAGAAGCAGGGAGGCATCATGTGTACAGATAAAAAAAAAATCTTGAATATTCAAAATTACGAATATATGTCACTATATTCTAAATATTCGCGAATTTTCTAAGTACCTATATGAGCAAAAGAAATTTGCAATTCGATTATTCGTGATCAACACTAGTTACCACCCATCCAGGAATTAGTCCTGTTGTTATTTAATACTAGTTGACAATCTATATGTAGAGAATTAAATATATCTAGGCCTTGAGAAAGTATACACAATGACCATTGGCCACCCAATGTATGTTTTTACCTACTTTTGTTAAACCTGTTCTGGAGCAAAAGAAAACTGCAATTTCATGTATGTAACAGTGAATGTCATGTTTAATTCTCTATATATGGATTGTGAAAAAGTTTATCCTGCATTCAACTAAGCACCATTGTGTTGATGTTGAGGAACTACTAGGCCCAGGTTGCAAATCCTAACCAGTTTTAGATGTTGCCGGTATCCTTTTTTTGTTGGGGCATACTACTAGTTAAGATGCCTGCCTGCACTGCCTTTAATACACCAAGTGCTAGGTGCCTTTTCTTACTATATCCCAACCATGCAGGTGAAAGACAGACCCAGTATAGCTGGGGGGTGGGGTCCAATCAATGGTTGAAAACCATGGTTATCAACAAATCTTTGCAATGATGATGAAAAAACATGAATAGTTGGTGGAATGTTCATATAGCTTACACGTACATGGATGTACACTGATATCATTTATATATAAAATCCTTTTAGTTCAGTAAGAATGGGCTGGTCTGTACTAGGTATCCCTGTAGAAAGCATGGGTGACGAGTCATTAGGTATTGTCATTAGAGATGAGTGAATTTCTCAAAAATTCTATTCGTCCGGTTCGCGGAATTTTCAGAAAAAATTTGACTTGATCCAAATTTATTTGAGGCGAATCGCATTAAAAACTGCTATTTCCTGCCTGCAAAGAACCTTTATATCGGTGCAGAACACTATGCCTTGCAGTAACATGCATAGTAAGTCTGCTGTGGTAGTGAAACAATACTGTAAGTCAGTAGGACAAGTAGATGACAGGACGTCGCTCTTAGAATCATTGCACACTTCACTTATTTGGGCGGTCACGGAGCCAAAGTGTGAACTCAGCCTTACAGATCAATGTTAGCGCCAGGTATAAAGAACCGTGCAAAGGCCCAAGAACCTACTATAGCGTAAAAAAGCGCACTCCTTTTACACCAATTTACTGATTCCACATAGATTTCTACAGAACGTCTTCTATTAAACTCCCCCCGACAAAGTGGAGGGACGTAAAAGATTATTTTGCCCTTAATCAAATCCGTCAGAACAATAACCCTCAAAAAACGGATCCTATCTGTGGAGCATCCACCTTCACTCGGTCAGCATTTGGTCAGTAATCCATCAGTATTGCTAAAGCTCAAAAAAGCAGGAGTGGATCCAAAACAGAGATGACACGTGAATGGAATATTTGCATGTATTCTTTGATTGTCTGTGTTTTGTACTCACTCCTGCTTTTGTCTGCCAAATCATAAGCCAATTCTGATACAAAATAAGGACCATGTCATGCAGGCTTTACAGCTGTTACATAGACAGGATTCATTGTGCTTGTTATTTTTCCTTCCCTATGACAGATCAGAAGCAGAGTCAAGTAAATTAAGATGTCAGCCAGGCTGAAAGTCAAAATAGTGGCACAGTCATGAAGTGGAGAGGGTGGGAGAAGCATGATAAGTTGACAGAGTGGCCCAGTGACATAGTGGTGAGGTGGAAGCAGCATGAGTAGATGACAGAGTGGCCCAATGATAGAGTCTGGAGGTGGCACAAGCATCAGAAGGCCACAGAATGGCAGAATGACAGTGTGGATGTGGCAGCAGCATCAGGAGGCCACAAAGTGGCATAATCACGGAGTGTGGAGGTGGCTGCAGCCGCAGCACCAGGAGGAGGCCACCAAGTGGCACAATGACAGAGTGTGGAGGTCGCAGCAGCAGAATGAGGACACCACAGAGTGGCAAAATGACAGAGTGTGGAGGTGGCAGCAGCATAAGGAGGCCACAGAGTGGCAAGGGGACAGTGTGGAAGTGGCAGCAGCATCAGGTGGAGGCCACAGGGTGGCACAATGACAGTGTGGAGGTGGAAGCAGCAGCATCAAGAGGCCACAGAGTAGCACAATGACAGTATGAATGTAACGGCAGCAGCATGAGGAGACCACAGAGTGGCATAATAACAGAGTGTGGAGGGGGCAGCAGCAGCATAAGGAGGCCACAGAGTGGCAAGGTGACAGTGTGGAAGTGGCAGCAGCATCAGGAGGCCACAGAGTAGCACAATGATAGAGTGTGGAGGTGGCGGCGGCAGCAGCAGCATCAGAAGGAGGCCAAAGGGTGGCACAATGACAGTGTGGAGGTGGCAGCAGCAGCATGAGGAGACCACAGAGTGGCATAATAACAGAGTGTGGAGGTGGCAGCAGCATAAGGAGGCCACAGAGTGGCAAGGGGACAGTGTGGAAGTGGCAGCAGCATCAGGAGGCCACAGAATGGCAAGGTGACATAGTGTGGAGGTGAAAGCAGCATCAGGAGGCCCCAAAGTGGCAAGGTGACATTGTATGGAGGTGGCAGCAGCACTAGGAGACAACATAGTGACCTAGAGAAAGAGTGGGGAGGTGGGTGACAATATCAGTACCAGCTGAAGATGGTGGTTGAAAGAAGGAGCACTTGACAACAGATGTGTGGCATCAGGCAGGTGGCAGCATCAGAATAGTAGCTGAGGCAGGTAGCCAGAAGAAACCGGTCTCTTTTCTCAAAGTATTGGTGTGGCAACATGGATGATCTAGTCTGATGCATCAGGCTACTTTCACACTAGCGTTCGGCTGTCTGCTCGTGAGCTCCGTTTGAATGGATGCGGATCCGCTCAGACTGCATCAGTCTGGCGGCGTTCAGCCTCCGCTCCGCTCAGCAGGCGGACACCTTAACGCTGCTTGCAGCGTTCGGGTGTCCGCCTGGCCGTGCGGATCTGTCCAGACTTACAATGTAAGTCAATGGGGACGGATCCGTTTGAAGATGCCACAATATGGCTCAATCTTCAAGCGGATCCGTCCCCCATTGACTTTCAATGTAAAAGTCTGGACGGATCCGCTCAGGCTAATTTCACACTTAGCTTTTTTTTGCTAATATAATGCAGACGGATCCGTTCTGAACGGAGCCTCCGTCTCCATTATTATGATCGGATCCGTTCAGAACGGATCCGATCGAACGCTAGTGTGAAAGTAGCCTAAGGCATTGGTGAGTGGAAATCCAGGCTGATCTATGCCTGATTCATCTTGACAAAGGTCAGTCTCTAAATTTTTTTGCAAAATAATAAATCTGAGGCCTTGGCTGCATCTGTCAGTGTGAGATACACGAGTTAGATACTGCTGTTCTATTCTGTTATAAAAAATAAAATAAAAACATTTTGGGCAAAATACTTTATTTTTTAGCCTTTGCTGCATCTGTCAGTGTGAGATACACGCATTAGATACTGCTGTTCTATTCTGTTATTTAAAAAAAAAACACCCATTTAGGGCAAAGTACTTAATATTGCAGCCTTTGCTGCATCTGTCAGTGTGAGATACACGCATTAGATACTGGTGATATATTCTGTTATTAAAAAAAACACCCATTTTTATTTTTGGCAAAATAATAAATCTGTGACCTTTGCTGCATCTGTCAGTGTGAGATACATGTGCTAGATACTGCTGTTATATTCTGTTATTAAAAAAATCACCCATTTTGGGCAAGATCCTAAATTTGAGGAATATGAGGAGAGCATCAAATAAGGGATGTCACCCCAGTCGTGGTGCTGCTGGTGGAGCTCCTGTCGCAAGGAGAGGACGTGGTCCATCTGTGCCAGCTACACGCACAAGTGAAACACCTTCCTCAGGTGCGAGTAGTGACAGAACCTTTAGCGTTATTTGGTCTGGCCTAAAGCGGCTCTACGAATGGTGAGGCCTGAACAAGTACAGACAGACGTTAGTAGATTGGGTTGCTGACAGTGCCTCCAGTTCCTTCACATTTTCTCCCACCCAGTCTCCTGCTGAAAGATCAGAGTTGGCACCATCCATCAGTCGTTCACCTCACCCCTTTGCAAATCAACCAAACAGTCTGAGCCCCAAGTTATGCAGCAGTCTCTTCTGCTTTTTGATGACTCTGCTAGCAGGGTTTACCAGGGCCATCCACCTAGCTGTGCCCCAGAAGTGGAAGAGATTGAGTGCACCGATGCCCAACCACTTATGTTTCAAGATGAGTACATGGGAGGACCACCGCAGCATGTCTCAGATGATGACGAAACACAGGTGCCAACTGCTGTGGCTTTCGAAAGTGTGCAGACCAACAAGGAGGGCAGGGGTGAAGACTGGGTGGAAGATGATGTGGAGGACGATGAGGTCCTCGACCCCACATGGAATCAAGGTTATGCGAGTGATCTGTCTAGTTCGGAGGAAGTGGCGGTGGTCGCACAGAGCCACCAGCACAGCAGGGAGCAGGGTGCAAAAGAGGAGCGGCCGTCCCCTAGACAGTATGCCTGCTACTGCCCACCGCAGCAAGGGACCACACACACGAAAGCCAGCTCCAAGGAGTTCCCTGGCGTAGCAGTTCTTCAGACAATGTGCTGACGACAAGACACGAGTGGTTTGCACGCTGTGCAATCAGAGCCTGAAGCGAGGCATAAACGTTCTCAACCTGAGCGCAACCTGCATGACCAGGCAACTAAGTGCAAAGCACAAGCTGCAGTAGAGTAGACACCTCAAAAACCAAGAAAGGTCTCTGGCTCCTCCTGCTTCCTCTTCTGCTGCAATCTTGGCCTCTTCATCCATCTCTGGAGTGACAGTGCCACCTGCCACCCCGCAAACAGAGGATCTGCCAGCAACACCACCATCTGGGTCACCAAGCATCTCCATAATGTCCCACTGAAGCGTTCAGCTCTCCATCTCCCAAACACTGGAGCGGAAGAGGAAGTACCCCCCTACCCATGCGCAATCCCTGGACCTGAATGCCAGCATTTCAAATTTACTGGCCGTTGAAATTCTGTCATTCCGTCTGGTGCAGATGGAGAGTTTTAAAAGCCTTATGGCGGTGGCTGTCCCACAGTACGTCATGCCCAGCCGCCAGAACTTTTCCAGGCGTGCCATCCCTTCCCTGCACAACAAGTGGGGGGAAAAATGAGGTGTGCACTACTCAACGCCATCTGTGGCAAGGTCCACCTAACTACGGATACTTGGAACAGTAAGCACTGTCAGGGACGTTATACCACAGTAACAGCACACTGGGTAAATGCAGTGGCGGCTGGGCCTGAGGCGGATAGCAGTTTGGCGCATGTCCTTCCACCACCGAGGATTGCAGGGCACTTCAGTTTGCCTCCTGTTGCTTTCTCCTCCTACTCTGCTTCCTCATCCTCTACCGACAGCATAACACCTTCACCACCAACTTCAGCACAGCTAGGGGTAAACAAAAGCAGGCAGTTTTAAAACTTATCTGTTTGGGGGACAAGCCACACACCATCCAGGAGCTGTGGATGGGCCTTGAAAAACAGACCGATGAGTGGTTGGTGACAGTGAGCCTCAAGCCCGGCCTGGAGCTGTGCCATAATGGGCGATATCTCAAAGCAGCTCTGGGACTAGCCGGTTTGATGCACATCCCTTGCCTGGTGCATGTGCTGAATTTGGTGGTGCAGAGGTTCCTTAAAAATTACCCCGATATGTCAGAGCTGCTGCAGAAAGTGCAGGCCGTCTGTGCGTGCATTCAGCATTCTCACCCTGCTGCTGCTCGCCTGTCAGCGCTGCAGCGTAACTTTGGCCTTCCCCCTCACCGCCTCATATGCGACATGCCCACAAGGTGGAACTCCACCTTGCACATGCTGGCCAGACTGTGCGAGCAGCAGCAGTCGATAGTGGAGCTTCAGCTGCAGCACGCATGGGAAAGTCGCTCTGCGGAACAGTACCACTTCACCACCAATGAATGGGCCTCCATGCGAGACCTGTGTGCCTTGTTGCGCTGTTTTGAGTACTCCACCAAAATGGCCAGTGCCGATGATGCCGCTCTCAGCGTTACTATACCACTTCTATGCCTACTTTAAAAAACGCTTCAGGCGATGATGGAAGAGGATGTGGCACAGGTGGAGGAGGGGGAAGAGGGATCATTTCCAAGGGTTTCAGGCCAGTCATTCACAAGTGGCTCCTAGGGTGGGTTCCTGCACCCACAAACGCCAGGTACACAATTGTCCAGCAAGGGCACAGTTCTGGAAGATAACAAGGTGGAGGATGAGGAGGAGGAAACATATTCACAGCAGGCTGGCACCCAAACCATCTCATGGCCATCACTGGTGCGTGGCTGGGGGATACAGAGGAGACAGACGATACACCTTCCACAGAGGACAGCTTGTCATTGCCTCTGGGCAGCCTGGCACACATAAGCGATTACATGCTGCAGTGTCTCCGCAAAGACCGCCGAGTTGGCCACATTCTAACTTGTTCTGATTACTGGGTGGCCATGGATCCCCGTTAAAAGGACAACGATCCGTCCTTAATTCCGTCACTGGAGAGTGATCATAAGATGCGCGAGTACAAGCACATGCTGGTAGATGCGCTGCTGGTGGCATTCCCACCTGACAGCGGGGGCACAGTGGAAGCACAAGGCGAAGGCAGAGGAGGAGGAAGAGGTTGCCAATGCAGCTGGGGCACCGCCAGCAGCTCAGAATGCAGGGTTAGCATGGACGAAACGTGGAAAAGCTTTGTCAGCATGCCACAACAACCAGCACCACCAGCTGATATGGAATGTCTTAGCAGGAGGCAGCATTTATGCAACATGGCAAAGCATTATGTGTGCACACGCCTACACGTACTGACTGATGAGTCTGCCCCATTCAACTTCTGCATCTCCAAATTGGGCACATGGCCTGAGCTTGCCCTTTACGGCTTGGAGGTCCTGGCCTTCCCTTCAGCCAGTGTATTGTCTGAACGTGTGTTTAGCACGCCAGGGGGTGTTATCACAGACAAGCGCAGCCGCCTGTCCACAGCCAATGTGGACAAGCTCACATTCATTAAAATGAAACAGGCATGGATACCACAGGACTTGTCCGTACCTTGTGCAGAATAGACATCTATACCGGCCTTACCCAGCCATTGTTATACTCCAGCACAATAGCTTATTGTTGTATTTTTGATATTTCACACTCTTTTGGGGTGTACCCTAATTAAAAAATAAATAAAAAATAAATAAATTAAGACCAAAAACCAGTGTTGGCTACCTCCTCCACCACGGCTTCCACCTACACCGCTACGTCCACCACCTCATCAACCTCCTACTCTATATGGACCTCCACCTCATAGATCAATTATTATTTTTAATTTTTACGTATTTTATTTTATTTTAAGTCATTTCACTAATGTTGTCTGATAAATTGTTGGGTTACATATCCCAAATTATTGGCTGTGATATACCCCTGCTCTACCTAGTAGACAGGGAAATACATTTCACCAATTTGTCTGTTACATTCTTGGGTGAAATTCACAAATTATTGGCTGCGATATACCCCTGCTCTACCTAGTAGACAGGGAAATACATTTAACTATTTTGTCTGTTACATTATCGGGTGAAATTCACCAATTATTGGCTGTGATATACCCCTGTTCCACCTAGTAGACAGGGAAATAAATTTCACTAATTTGTCTGTTACATTGTCGGGTGAAATTCCCAAATTTTTGGCTGTGATATACCCCTGCTTTACATAGTGGAAAGGGAAATACATTTCACTAATTTGTTACATTGTTGGGTGACATTCACCAATTCTTGGCTGTGATATTCCCCTGCTCCACCTACTGGACAGGGAAATACATTTCACTAATTTGTCTGGTACATTGTCGTGTGAAATTCACCAATTTTTGACTGTGTTATACCCCTGCTCCACCTAGTGGACAGGGAAATACATTTCACTAACTTGTCTGTTACATTGTCGGGTGAAATTTCCAAATTTTTGGCTGTGATATAACCCCTGCTCTACATGGTGAAAAGGGAAATACATTTCACTAATTTTTCTTTTACATAGTTGGGTGACATTTACCAATTTTGGGCTGTGATATACCCCTGCTCTACCCAGCGGACAAGGAAATACATTGTACTAATTTGTCTGTTACATTGTTGGGTGAAAAAATGCTCATCTTTTGAGCTAAAAAGTACATTTGCGGCCTACACTGCAGTAGGACAGTACGAATGGTGAGGCAAGAACAAGTACAGATTATAGTTGATTTGGGGGCTGACAGTGCCTACAGTTTCTTTCGCATTGTCTCCCACCCAGTCCCCTGCTGAAAGATCAGAGTTGGCACCTACAGACCATGGCCATCTGTCTTTCAACTCACTCCCTTGCAAATCAGGCAAGCAGTCCCAAGTCATGCAGCAGTCTGTTATGCTCTTTGATGACTCTGCTGGCAGGGTTTCCGTGGGCCATCCACATAGCCCTGCACCAGAAGTGGAAGAGATTAAGTGCACTGATGCCCAACCACTTATGTTTCAGGATGAGGACATTGAAAGACCACCGCAGCACGTCTGTGATGATGACAAAACACAGGTGCCAACTGCTGCGGCTTTCTGTAGTCTGCAGACCGACAAGAAGGGCAGGGGTAAAGAGTGGATGGAAGATGATGTGGTGGATGATGAGATACTACACCCCACATGGAATTAAGGTCATGTGAGTGACCTGTCTAGTTCGGAGGAAGAGACAGTGGTCGCACAGAAGCATCAGCACAGCAAAAGAGGGAGCTGGGTGCAAAAGCGTCTGTTACATTCTTGGGTGAGATTTTACTATTTTTGCTGTGAATAAACCCCTGCTCTGCATAGGTGACAGGGACCTAAATTTAAAAAAATCGTCTGTTAGATTGTCACGTGACATTTTACCAATTTTGCTGTATACAAACCCCTGCTCTGCATAGGTGACAGGGACCTAATTTTTTTGTAAAATTGTCTGTTGAATTGGTGGGTGACATGAACACAGTTTTGCCGTGAATAAACCACTGCTCTGCATAGTTGACAGGGACCGAAATTTTTAAAAATCGTCTGTTCCATTGGTGGGTGACATTAACCCATTTTTGCCAATGAAAAACCCCTGCTCTGCATAGGTGACCGGGACTTAAATTTCTAAAATTTGTCTTTAATTGACGCTTGTCCCCTCTTTTCATTCAATCCTTCCACTTTAAAAACTTGTCCCACATTTCCACTCGATCACAATTCAGGCATTGACCTCCCTTGATATCCCTTTCTCATGCTCCCTCTCTGGCGTGGAACCCTGATTCACTGTGATCAACATGGTAGAGAAGACATCCAATTGGATCGTGGATGTATCACGGCTGTAAGTGAGCAATAAGAGCCTACACAGTGAATAGCAACTGACCGGACCCAAACTAGGGAGGATAAAGGGTGACCCCTGTCAGACCCTAAAAGCTCTCCCTAAGCTGCTAAGCACATGTCCGGATCCATATGGTGGATCGAGACATGCCCGCGTACCTAAGGCTGATGACCACTGAAACCCCTACAATAGTGGAAGGGGCACGGCCACCGGTGCCCTGCTCAGTATATGGACGGAACCGGGGTTACCTCGGATCCAGTCAGCAAAGAAACAGAAATACACAATGTCTGAACACTTAACTGAAGGAGCTGCAGCTGCAGTGAAAACTGATCCAAAGTCAGCAGACAATATCCGAAGTACTTGCTTCAGCAGAACACAGATCCAGTGAAAAGATATCACACAGGTGAAGATACTCAAGCGAGAGATACAGCTCAAATGAAAAGTATAATCCGCACCTATACAAAGGAGGAGGGGTGATTTAAAGGCAGCGAAATCAAACACAGGAGGGACAGCTGGGAGGAAGGAAACAGAAAGTAAAGACCTCATCACGGGGGCGGAGAAACAGGGCAGAGGGAACTCCTCCAAGCTCTAGTAGTGACATCATCACAGGGGTGGAGAAACAGAGATGTGAGAACGTTTCAAAGCTCTGGTAGTGACAGGATGCCGTGGGGACGTGCGACATGGTTGAGCAGTATGTGTGCACACGCCTACACGTTCTGACTGATGGGTCTACCCGCTTCAACTTCTGGGTCTCCAAATTGGGCACATGGCCTGAGCTTGCCCTTTACGCCTTGGAGGTGCTGGCCTGCCCTGCAGCCAGTGTATTGTCTGAATGCTTGTTTAGCACGGCTGGAGGGGGCTATCACAGGTTATATTTCCCAATGTTTTGGGGTCTACCAAAAAAATAAAATATATATAAAAAAAAAAAAAAAAAAAAAAAAAAGTGTTGGCTACCTTATCCTCCTCCACCGCCGCTTCCACCCACACCACCACATCTACCGCCTCCTCAACCTTTTACTCTATATGGACCTCCTCCTCCTAGATCAAGATTATTATTTTTTATTTTTACATATTTTATGATACTTTAAGTCATTTCCCTATCCACATTTTGCTGCCATTTGCAGCCCTTTAGCCCTTTCCATGACTTTTTTAGAGCCATTTTAGTGCACCAAAGTTTGTGTCCCCATTGACTTCGGGTCAATTTTGGGTCCCGAACTCAAACTTTTTTGTGAAGTTCGGCCAAACTCATCGAACCCGAACATCCAGGTGTCCGCTCAACTCTAGAGGTTAATGATGAAAAAAAAATATAAAAATCGAGAATATTCAAAATTACGAATACATATCACTATATTCTAAATATTTGCAGATTCTCTAAGTGCCGATATCTGTGATTAATATACGTGATTCGAATGTTCGCGCCCAACACTAGTGTTATATACCAATTTTCAGGGCAATTGGGGCAAATTTGGTTCGGTCAAAATCGATTCAGGTCCAAACCGAACGTTTAAAATTTTTTTGTGAACGTGAACCACACCAAATCTTGAGTAGTTTGCTCACCCCTAATGTAAAAATGTCCAACATTCTTAAAACACATAAGAAAACGCTTCTTCACTGGATATGTTGCTACAGTATCGAATCGGGTTTTTAAAAAGTTAATAATTAGCCAAGAAAATATGACTCAATGTCTCCAATTTGGCAGATTTATGCTGAGGTATTAACTGGAAACTGTGTCAGAATAGTATATAAATATATGAGCTGCCATAGAAAATCACTCTTTTATAATGCCACTAGACTAGTGATGCAGCAGGTGAATGACTTATGATTCATTTTTTTTTTATCTTTTTCATTTGTATCTAACACATACATCTTGTACTTTGCCTGTGTTCTTCATTTGGGATGCAATACAATAATGCTTTGCTCTTACACGAAGTTTAACGCCTTACTAAAATGAATTACACAATATGCTAATTATTTCTTCTCTTTTTTTCTTCTCATTTTTTTTTCAATGCTTCCTGTTAGAAACATTCTGTTTTGACTATTTGTTAGGTGTGAATGTTAGATCCATTTGATGTTCATACGCTCATTCTCCATGTATTGCTAACATGAAAGTCACTAAAGACCTTACATGTATAAATATGTATTTTTATAATACTATGATCACTTTTTTAGAGTGAGAGTGCCATTTATATTTAATATGCCATCTACCATAGTTATCACTCAGAATACATTTTTAACAAGATAAGAGTTGAGGAAAATAGCGTAAGTGATAGATATTAGTGTTGAGAGAGCATGCTCGGCTAAACTGCTGTTCAGCTCGAGCATCGCTATGCTCGGCACATGACGGTACTCGGCCGAGTACCGCAAGTGCTCGAGCGCCATGCTCGAGTCTCCTCGCCGCACGTTTGGCTGTTGCTTTGCAGCCATTAAACATGCAGGTAAGTACTGCCCTCACTGTAATGCCACTAGCCATGCTGGCTACTGGCATTACAGTGATTGGCTGGCCGGAACACGTCATCGGGAGCTATATAGCACCCGATGACGCATGTTCGGCTCTTTGTAGTCAGGGAGAGATGCGCTTAGGAAGGGACAGATAGTGTAGGGAGTGTAGTCGCAAGATTCACAATCTATTTAGTTGAGAAACGTTTTAAAGACCCAAAAGTCCTTTTAAGGACTATTGTATGTGGTGGCAGCAATATAATTTTTTTCCATCATTTTCAATACTTTTTCTCTAGAGGGTGTCTGCAGTGACTTGTGACATCTGTGCAATACCTTCTGTGTGTCAGGCCCAGAGATAGGAAAAATATAAGTGAAATATATTTTCCTTTTTCCATACTTTTCCATACTTTTTCCATATACTGTGCTTGCTGTGAACTGTGACATCCGTGCCACATCTTGTGTGTCAAGCGTGCATATAACATTCAATATGAAAAAGACGAGCATTAAGGGACGGGAAAGTGGCTGTGATGCTGATGTTTCACGTAGAGGCCGTGGCCCTGGGCACGTTGAAACTGTGCCTGCTGCCAGAGCACAAGAAAAACAATCATCCACGATACCTAGCTTCATGTCCCAGTTTGCAGGGCATTGCAGGACAAATCTTTTGAAGTTAGACCACTGCGACCAGGTAGTCGGTTGGATTGCAGCAGATAATGCTTCCAGTCCATTAAGCACCACCCTGTCTTCCACCAAGTCCACTCTCAGTAGCCAAGAGTCTGGTCAAGAAAATCCTCACACTGATCCTCCTTATTCCCACCATGGAGAGTCTGGCCAAACAAGTGTTCTCTCACTTGGAAATTCTGAGGAGCTCTTTTCATCGCCATTACTTGATTTGACCCTCTCGCCAAGCACGCTTGAAGAGGGACAAGAGATCTTGTGCCCTGATTCCCAACCTCTTGAGCATCCACAGTCACAAGAACATGACGGTGGGGAACTACAATAAGTGTTTAATGAGGTGGATGATGATGAGATACAGTTTCCAATGAGTCAACCGCAATTACTGTCTCAAGAGGTTGATGAAGAGGATGAGACACAGTTGTCACTTACTCACGTTGTGGTTAGGTTAACATATCAAGAGGATGATCAGAGTGAGGAAGTGGAAGAGGAAGTGGTGGATGATGAGGTCACAGACCCAACTTGGGAAGGTGGAAAGCCAAGCTAGGATAGCACTACAGAGGGGAAGGGATCTTTAGCACCGCAACTGGCTGGAAGAGGCAGTGGGGTGGAAAAAGGGAGAAGACGGGGCCCACCAAAAAGGCCCACAACTGTTCCACGGAGCACGCCCTTGAGTAAATCTCCCTTGCCAAAGGGTAGGTGTTTCGCAGTATGCCGCTTTTTTGAGGAAAGTGCGGATGACAAAAGAATAGTAGTTTTTAACCTGTTCCACACCAAAATTAGCCAGGGTGTGAACAGTAGCAACCTCACTATCACCAGCATAATCCGCCACATGGCATCTTAGCAACGTAATAAGTGGGACGAATGCCTGGGTCCACAATCTGTGTCTGCGGGTCACACCACTGCCTTCTCTTCCCCTATGGTATGTGTTGGCCAATCACCTGTTGAAGACGCAGGTGAGGATGCCTCCTGCCCTGCTTCTGGACCTTCGCGAGCACCATCAGTGACCACATCTACTTCCCTGTCCCAGAACAGCATCCAAATGACATTACCCCTGGCATTTGAATGCAAGTGCAAATACACGGCCACCCACCCACAGGCCATAGCACTAAATGCGCACCTTTCAAAACTACAGGCCCTGGAAATGTTGTCATTTAGGCTTGTGGACACTGAGGCCTTCCGCAGCCTGATGTTGGCGGCTGTCCCGCTGTACTCTGTCCCCAGCCGCCACTATTTTGCAAGGTGTGCTGTGCCTGCCTTACACCAACATGTGTCCCGAAACATCAGATGTGCCCTGACCAACGCAGTTACTTGGAAGGTCCACTTAACCACAGACACATAGACAAGTACATTTGGCCAGGGATGCTACATTTCACTGATGGCACACTGGGTGAACATTGTGGAGGCCGGGAGCGAGTCGTACCCTGGAATGGCACAGGTGCTACCGATTCCAAGGATTGCAAGCCCTAATTCCATCAGGGTTTCCGCCAGCACATACGTTAGTGGCTCCAACTCCCACTTCTACTCCTCCACCTTCTCCTCCACTTTGACCTCCGAATTATTCACGTGTAGAACCTGTCAGCCATCAGCCGGTAGCTGGAAGCAGTGTAGCACTGCAGTGGAGAAGAGTCAACAGGCTTTGCTGAAGCTGAAATGCTTAGGGTTCAAACATCACACTGATGCAGAGCTGTTGGAGGGTATAAGAGACCAGACTAAGCTGTGGCTCTCGCCACTCAACCTACAACCAGGCATGGTTGTGTGTGATAATGGCCGTAACTTGGTGGCGGCTTTGGAGCTCGGCAAGCTTACACACATCCCATGCCTAGCCCACGTCTTAAACTTAGTGGTTCAGCAGTATCTCTAAACCTACCCCAATTTGCCTGAGATAATGGTAAAGGTGCGCCATGTGTGCACATTTCCACAAGTCATCAACAGCTTCAGCCGGTCTGTCAACGCTGCAGCAGCACTTTAACTTGCCAGCTCACTGGCTGTTCTGTGACATGAACACGTGCTGGAACTCGACATTCCACATGTTGGCCAGGCTTTGTGAGCAGCAGAGGGCAGTAGTGGAATATCAGCTGCAACATGGTCATCTCCTTTTTAAGTCAGCTTCTGCTAATCAGAAGACCAGACCACCCTCTGTCCATCTTCTCAGCGCAAATTGGACGATGAAGAGGAGGAGCAGGAGACGGTTGCCTCCGCTACAGAGGGTAGTACCCATGGAAGTTTAATTCCATCTGTTCAGCGTGGGTGGGCAGAAGACAAGGAAGAGGAGATGGACAGTCATCCTACTGATGATGATAGCAAACGGTGCTATACCAGAAAGTCCTTGTTGAAAAATTGCTCCAAAGTTGATAGGGCAGACATCCAAATGGATCGTCACCGTCACAGGGACGTACAATCACCCATAGGTTATCTACAGTCACCAATGCGGCAGCAGGCCCCTACCCCCTAATGTTTTAGATGGTCAGATCAGCAGGCCCTTGCTCCAAATGTTTTTGAGGGTCACCAGCAGGCCATCAATCCACATTTTTCAAGGTTGTGTATAATGCCCCCATTTATGTGTAACAAAGGGTGTTTTAGAGTGCTGGTTCCTTGTAGTTTTTGGTAGCCATTTCACTTAGTGCATAGGCTTTGTAGGAGTCCCACTACCTGAACTATTCTATCACAATGTGAATGAGGCCCTCCATTATGTGATATACAGGTTATATTGGAGTACCTCTTCCTTGTAATTTTTTGCAGCACTTGCACTCGATGAATAGGATATATTTCCACTGGACCGGGGGTCGAGTGGAGGGGTGGACCGTAGGTGCAAATACGCAACCAGAGTATTTTTAGAAACCAATGTTTTTTTTATTATTGTTATAGTGACAATGCGTTTCGGGGTTCTGCGGTTGGAAACCGCTGGTGGAGAGAGCGCTGCTTCTAGCTCCTTGCACGTGTGGCGTCTGGAGGCTGAATGTCACAATAATAAAAAAAACATTGGTTTCTAAAAATACTCTGGTTGCGTATTTGCGCCTACGGTCCACCCCTCCACTCGACCCCCGGTCCAGTGGAAATATATCCTATTCTTCAGAGCAGGGGGTGTCTGGTTTAATGCTCGGGTTCTTCTATTGACTTATATTATACTCGGGTGCTCGGTAGAGCACCCGAGCATCCCAATGTGTTCGGCCAGAACACCCGAGTACTTTGGTGCTCGATCAACACTAATAGATAGCAGCACTATGTTGTCTTATGTGGTATCACTGATATCAGAGATTATTGTAACTTTTCCAGTTCTAAATAATGGGTCAAATTTATCAATTAAATATGCCACTTTTGTGGAGTTAAAAAGTTGCAAACTGCACGTTGAAAACTGCATCTTTTTTAATGGCACTTTTGCAAAATGTTTTGTGAAAGTGCCATTATTCCACCAGCCTGGCGTAGAAGAGCACTGAAATCTACTCCAGGCAGGCGCACAGACTGCTGGGTCCTGCACCTAATTTATGGCCTATGTATTTAACACGTTTGCTATCACTGCTCTACTATATGCATCACAGCTCTAGATTGCTTCATCTAATTGGCGTCACACGGAGGACCTGCAAATCCCTGTGACTCCACTGTTATAACATAATACTGTAGCTACAGCACTACTAAGTCATTATCCCTCTAGATGTTATAGTGAGTATTGACAACTCTATTCAATTACACCAGAGGAAGGGGCTTCTTCTGTTACCTAAAATGGGCTCCCTGACAACATGATGTTGGGATAAAAAGGCATTCTCCCTCTGAAGTGTAAGTCCTATTTAACATCAGCAGAGCCAACAAAATACACCTGATTAGTACCATCCGTATGGTGCTCCTATACAGTCAGCCATGTGGCACCTTTTGAAAGTCCAACCATTCCTTTTTACAAATCACCGGCAAACATTCAACATATATTTACCTCATCAACAGTGCAAGCAAATGTATCCCTTTTAATAATGTAGCAACAGTGCCTGATAAAAGTCTGCAGTCTGGTGACACTCTGTCATGGCCCTAATGAGGACACGGTGGTGTGCACATGCATTCACGCAGTAATACATACACATAACCCTGCATGTAGAATATGCATCACTTGTAAGAAGGTCAGTTCATACAGGATGTATTGGCCCTTGTGGTCTTGGGGGCCTCACAGAAGGATATGAAATGACAAACACAGACTCAACAAGTTCAGCAGAAACAGGGGTTTGCTCATGACTGAAAGAACTACAAGTGCAATATTTTATAGTTTCTTACACAAAGGGCACTAATGGTTACACAAAACAATAGTTGCAAATCTCATCACTTGCTATTTCCACCTCTTGGTATAGGCACTATGCTTTGTGGTTACACTAACATGAAATAATCTGAAAACTCTGATCTAATTTGTAGCAATGGCATCCACTTGTCAGGATTTACTTTACTCATGGTCCTCACAGTTTTCTGACTGGCTATCGTAGAAGCCAATTCTTTGCAAAAATCTATTTTTCACTCTCTTAGTATAATTGTTCCACTATACAATGTGTTGGTACAGCTTTACCTTGACAAAGAAGGGTTTTCCTGCACTACTTGTATCTTGAGTGATATCTTTCTTTCTTATTATCTTTATTTTCAGTGATGCAAAAACGGCAGTAAAACTTCACAGGTCCTGGTTCAATCTACGCGTTTCAAACAGGTAAGTTCTTATTCATGACTGGCAAGAAAAAATATCACTCAAGATGCAAGTAGTGCTGGAAAACCCTTCTTTGTCGATATTATCAAGGTCTTACCTACATTTCCGTGCACTCGGGGTGAAACACATGCATCATTACCAAACAAGGGTGAGCTGCTGGATATCTACAGCTTTACCTTCTTCAGTTCACAGGGGAACATGTTGGCTGGTCTCACACAGGTCACTTCTCCAGGGCGTCTTTCCCAATTGCCCACACTGGCCAGTTGTCAGAAACTAGTCTCAGGTTACTCTTCACCTATGTTAGTCATCTGGCTACATAAGCTGGGAACTGGTTGAAGAGCAGCCACAAATGTCTAGGCTGTGCCAACCTATACAGTGGCCCATAGCAATTCCAGAGTCAGTTTTGGCATCTTGAGTGGAGTATTTCTCAGCGTGTCAAACTTCTGTCAGAAGATACACCTCCTCAAATAATCTTACTTTTCACTATGGGGCTTGTGTGGGGACAATCACCTGTGCTCCCACATGTGACCAGAACTCTGCCAGTGTCCTGTACCAAACACCTTAATGCTACAATATACACATACTATATCACATGTGTTACTATGTCTAAATGACAGAAGTTGGTAGAGTAGTATCCCTAAATGACTTGGAAATGCACAAGAGTGGGTTACCTCTTTAATCATGTAGCTTCTATAATATACACTGATGTTAATATGGCCTTGCACATATAACATTCTTTAAAATCCTCACTTATTTATTCATACTACAGATGCAGTATTTTCTGTGACAATTTGTTTCTCTCTGACGCTGGACATGTGGATGTTGCAGTAGTGTGTAATATTAATAAAAATCTTGTCAGTTTTAATATATCCTCATATATTGAATAAATTGATAGCTGCTAGTACAGTAATGAGTAATGAGATTCCTTTACAGTTATGAGCTCTTCACTTTAATATCGGCAAGCCTGCACAAAATGAATGTTAATATGAGTGGGCCATACGGCATGATGAGTTCCAGTCCTGCAAAGTAAATATATGTCTGTTAGTTTTCTATTACTTCGCATTGATTGAAAGTAAAAGATTGTAAAAGGTTTCTTCCCAGCTTATGGATACTATTTATTATAAAAATATCATTTTTTGCATTTTTCAAAAGTTTGGTAAGAAGTTTTGAAACCGGTCCATTTTGTCGGAACTGTAAAAACAGAATGTGTAGTATTAATGGCCTAAATTAGAATAAAAACTGTTCCAGAAATAAACACGTTAAAGGCTGAGTTAATTCTGGCTTTCTCAGATCACGCAGTTGTGGCAGGAGTACAGCTATATAGTGCAGTATTCCTTCTGCTGGTTGATCTTGAGGGCACAGTAACAGTAATCGCCTTCAAATAATAAAACAAGTCAAGGTGCTTAAAAGCTTTCATTATCCAAATTAATTTTTAGTTTATTTTACTGAATTGAAGTCCAACATAACTTCCATTTATATATAACACAAGACCTCAAAGAATCAATAAGTTTTATAAATGCCCCATGAGGCATAATTGCTGGATGCTGTGAAAAAATGACAACTTTCAAGTTGATGGCTGAAAAAGTAGTCCATAGTAGAAATGTTTTTTTGGTCCAATTCTAGGTTTCCAACTACAAAACATGTATTGGTGAACTTCTTTACATCTGTTATATTTAATGCACATCGCTTTATTGATTTTCATTCCTTTAAAAGATATGCTGAGTATGGTCAACCTTAATTCAATAGAAAACCACCTTCCTCTTCACAACTCAGCAGTATCCAAGCCTTTCATTGACCTCCAACTAATGTGTGTCCCAGTTATTATTCACCATTTATTAAAAACACATATCAGTAGTAAGGTAGAGCTCTTAGGCATTGCTCTTGATCTTATTAATAAAGCTACTTAGCCAGGGATAAATCAGATTAAGGCTTAATCTAAAATTAGATGAGTTTACAATGGCACTTTTTGTGAACGAGATAGAATTTAATATCTTCATGTTGCATATGTAGGAATGTATCATCACTGCAGGGTTTGCAGATTAAGATTATCTGTTATTACTGTATGTATGTTTTCTACAAACGATTAACTTTTTACTTCAAATCTACTTTAAACAATGATTTAAGATATACAGATAGTATTCTACAAATCTCTTGCTATGCATTACCTGATGCACTACAAGTGGTACCTTGGGCTCAAATTGTTGTTATAGAACTATTTTAGTCTCATAATTAAATCCTCCAATAGTTTGTTTCTGAAAATCATAATTATATTTCTACATGTAGTAGTAACCCTTCTCAAAATATAAGAGTGCCGAGATTCTAGGAAGGCAAGCAGAGGGTCTATGTCTACTGTTGGGTCACACAGATCCCAAATAGATCCCTTATTCTTAAGTTTAGCTATGAGGAATTGAGGATGCTTCAGTCCACCATCTTGAACTGTGATGTTATAGGTTGTGTCTTCACCATAGTCCAGGAGGTACCTTTGTTTTGTTTCTATTACCTTCTCGATTAATACCTTTTATAATCCAATTAATTAGTTATTTCTTTCAAAAATTAGCACACAGGACATTTTATTATGTTAGAACTCATTCAACTTCTATATTTCTACATTTTATTTCATAAAGGTTGACTACCCCTTGCTTAAACCATAAAAAATGTAGCCTTTAGGAGCAGCAGAGGCGTTGCCATTATACCTAGAGATTCTTCTTTCTCTGCAACTGCCGCACCCTGTGCACTTTGATTGACAGGACCAGTCATGATGATGTTTTCACTTCCTGGCCCTTTCAATCAAGGTGAAGAGGGCGCGGCAGATGCAGAGACAGCAGAGCCTCTAGGTGTAATAGCAAAACCCCAGTTGCTCCTAGAGGCTCATTTGCATATATAGAAACACATTTTTTTCTTAGCAATGCGGGCACATATGAACATGGGACCAACACAGATGACTTCAGCTGCCAAGCACACATGCAACAGGTCTGTCAGTTTTATAGGCACAAGTCAGCTGTCATTGGCTTGTATGTGTCAAGCATGGCTCAGTACTACAAAAAAGTATTAAACGCATAATTAATTATTTAGGGGTATAACTAAAAAAGCCATAGCAAGTTTTCAATAGGCCACAACCACCACATGGCATAAATAATGGGGGAGATTTATCAAACTGATGTAAAGTAGAACTAGCTTAGTTGCCCATAGCAACCGATCAGATTCCACTGTTCATTTTTGACAGCTACTTTGGAAAATCTCCCCCAATGTCTTAGAGTGAGCTGTTAAAAAGGACACGCCCCCTATCTGGCTATGCCAAGCCCTCTCCCACTCCTCAGCTGACTGAGATTGAAGAACTAAAGTTAAAAATCAATTCTAGGTCCAGCTAAGCCATGCCCAGATCTTGTTAGGCCACGCCTCCTCTCACTCCTGAGCCAACGGGGATTCATAAAATGAAGGTAAAAATCAACTTCTGTCACCTGCAGGGGTGGGAGGGAGGGTGACTTTCTCCATGCAGCTTACACTCAGATAACACAGTGCTGTTGTCTTAGAGTGAGCTGTTCAACAGGCACACCCCCTATCCAAGAAAGGCCACTGTTAAGGGAGCGGGCCCTTGTGGAGGTCACTGTTAAGGGGGTGGTGTGCTGTGAAAGTCATTGTTAAAAATGAAGGCTGCTGTAAAGGACAAAGTTAAAGGGCTGGGCTGCTGTGGAGGTCCAATTTTAAGGGATGAGCCACTGTGGGGGAGTCAGTGTTAAGGGGTGGGGGGCTGTGGAGGTCACTGTTTTGGGGGAGGGTGTGCTGTAGATGTCACTGTTATAGTGGATATTGTTGATATCTTTTAATGACACACACAAACATTAAATGAAATAGATTAAATATACCCAAGTGAAGCCGGGTCCTTTAGCTGGTAGTTTATAAGGCTGAAAGAAAACATCTGTCTATCTAGTTCAGCCTGTTATCCTGCAAGTTGATCCTGCATGTGCATAACTTTACATTTATCAGTGTTGCCTCATCTGCAACTTCTCTGCCCAAGCTTCCAATCTATCCAGATCCCTCTGTAGTAGTATACTGTCCTCTTCCCTGTCAATTACTTTACACAGTTTAGTGTCATCTGCAAAAATTGATATTTGGGGCCCTGCAGCAGCTGCTATGGCTGTTCCAGTAGTAATTCCACCCCTGTCATTAATGATCTTTTTTTATGTTCTATACTAGTAGGGACCCGTTATGTACTATAAATACTGGCACCTGAAGAGCTGTTCAAGTAGAATTTGGTGGCTTTAGTAAAATCTATTTATGTAGCCTAAAAAGCAGTGATTTGTCTATGAAATAGTTTTTAGTATAAAGGTGTAATAAGAGTCATTTTGACACCAGCTGTCCATTAACATGTTTCTTCTATTACTGTAATATGTTTTTGTTGTGCTAATTTGCTAAATTAGTCAAAATAAAGGTGGCTACATCTGCACTTTTCACTAATTACTGGTACTGCCAGTGGTGAGTATTAACTGTTACTATCTTACTTGGTATTGCTTGTTTAAAAAAAAACAAATATATTTAGTCCTCAAAGATTATAAGGTATGTGGCATCAGTGTTAGACTACTTTCACACTGGTGTTTTGGCTTTCAGTTTGTGAGATCCGTTCAGGGCTCTCACAATCGGTCCAAAACGGATCAGTTTGGCCCTAATGCATTCTGAATGGAAAAGGATCCGCTCAAAATGCATCAGTTCGCCTCCGATCAGTCTCCATTCCACTTTGGAGGCAGACAGAACAATTTAAGTCAATGGGGACGGATCTGTTTTCTATGACACAATCTGGCACAATAGAAAACTGATCCGTCGCCCATTGACTTTCAATGGTGTTCATGACGGATCTGTCTTTGCTATGGTAAAGATAATACAAACTGATCCGTTCTGATCAGATGCAGACGTTTGTATTATCTGAACTGATGCGTCTGTGCAGATCCATTACGGATCCGCACCAAACGCGAGTCTGAAAGTAGCCTTAGCAGACTAAAGTGAAATGCACAGCATGGTGGGGCATTTACTAAGTACAGAATAGCATTATGCTAGCCTGCACTGAATAATCAACTATGTGTAATAGCCAAAGAAGCTGAACAAAGCCTTGATTTGTAGTATATGGCACATAGACAGCGACTCCTTGGATCCATTTTACATAGTTTATAATGCATCGCTCTTGGTGATTAAAGTGATAACTGATGGTGTACAAATATTACACATCACTTTCCATTAGGGCTCATACTACACAGAAGGACAGCATAAGTGATGTACTGACAGTGAAATATGAGACCATATTCAGTTTCTTGAGCATTCTGTACAAACAGTTTAGTGCTGATTATAGAAATTGCTTTCTTATTCGCGCTGTAATCACATTAACAGCAGCAGAGTCTGACTATGTTATGTTACCTGTTCATTTACATATCATTGGGACTGACAACAGATATGCCTGATTTATTTTCTGAAAACTTTAAAGCTATGTGCTTCTATGACATGGACAAACAGCTGCTGAAACCTGCTTGTGATAATCAAAAGACATACTGCAAAAATGCTAGTGGGGTGGGTCTACTCTAATACACAACTCCAGGATCAGACTACACACGGGCATGCTTATTGTCTGTTACTAGAGTTGAGCGAAGCTGAATTTCCTCATGCTTTGTGATAGCTAATCAATTTAACCTAAAAAAATAATAAAAAATATCACACTTGCCTCCTCTATTTGCTCCCGACGGGCTGGCCACAGCCATCTTGTTTGAAGATCTCAGCCGAAATCTCATGCGTGGTGGCGAGATTTCGTGCCAGATCTTCAAGCAAGATGGCGGAAATCAGCCCGTCTCGACCAAATGGAGGCAGTTAGTATGATTTCATTTTTATTTTTTTACACTGTATTTACTCTCATACAATCATGTATGAACGCGGCATCTGAGGGGTAGAATGATGGGAAGCGGTGCTATGTCATTGCACCCACTACTTCGCAAAGCAAATTTTTTTTGTAAAACTAGGCGAAGCAGCCAAATTAAATTTTCCAAAACTTAGCTCATCTCTATCTGTTACCATAGACACAAATATACAGAACTACCCAGAGGAAACCCTCACAAACCCATGCATAACTTGCAAACTACATGCAGCTTTTGCTCTGGATGGGATGCTAATCCTGGACATCAAGGCAGTAAAACTGAACCACCATACTGCTCAGGCGCTGCAGAAAAAAAAGGTAGTATATTTTTAATAAATACGTTTTGCACCTTCTTTTTACATCTACTTGGCTCTTACTGCAGAGAAAGTGGTATATGGATTCATAGAAAGACTGTAGACTTTCTATAACTCTATACACTGCTTGCTTAGAGAGTTGAGAAACAAGGGGCACAACTCTCAGATGATCACTTGTCAGCTTATTTTAGAGATTGGTGGGGGTGTCAGCACCCAAACCCCTATCTATGAAAAAGTCTGACATGTCCATGTGAGTTTGTTAAAATGATACCTTTACAGCGAATGTGTCACCACTTTTTTTTTTTTATAAATTCTTTATTTTTCATTTTGAAATGTCAAGTAACAACAATGCATTAGCATGACAAATAAATGTGCATAATTATGACATTAATATCATAAGTCATACAGTAGTAAACACTTAAGGGTGATCATGCACATACATGAATTTTTAGGCTTTGTCGAAGCTTTTTAGCTTCTTTAAATAACCGAGGAGATGGAGGAGAGCGTGGACACCTTTTTCCAAAGAGCATCCACAACGCTCTCTATTGAAGCCATGTGCGAAGCATAGAATAATAAATGAAGACAGTGAAAAGAAAGAAGAAGAGGGAATAACGCAAATTTAAGAGTAAGAGTAGAAAGGAGAGGGGTAGCCCATAAATATCAATGTCCCAGGGCCTAAGGTTGTTGCATCTGTTTAGTCAGGATTCACCTACGCCAGAGATCTCCAAGGGTTCCATATCTTTGCGAATTTATCATGTGTCCTATCAATCCAGCTAGACATTTCTTCAAATCTACAAATTTGTGTCACCTTAGCCCACAATTATTGTATGGAAGGAGGGTTGGTATATAGCCAGTGTAGAGGAATTAATGTTTTAGCTGCCGCTGTGATATGTGAGATCAGATTATTTTTTGAAGGAGAGTATTGAGGGGTTGGAAGTGCAAGTGCTACTATCTCTAATGTGAGTTTAAAGTTGGGAGTTGTAAGTTTCCAAATCAATGCTTCTATTTCCCTCCAATAGGGCTTGATCTGCGGGCAATTCCACCAGATATGTGATAGGGAACCTACACCATCTCCACATATCCAGCATTCTCTTGTAGTCGTCAGGCCTCTTTTGTAGAGAAAGTCAGGGGTTTTATACCACCTTGTCAGGAATTTAAAATGATTCTCCTGTAGACGGGTGCAGCGGGAGAAACCATGTGAACCTCTTAGTATCTGCTTTACTTCAGTATCAGTCAGAACCCTATCTAACTCTTTTTCCCATGCCCTGATGTATACAGGCTTCAGAGGTTCACCCTCGCCTCCCACCACTGGGTAGAGCTTCAACACTTTCTTAGCAGCAGTGAGTGGTGATAAGATTAGTTTCTCAAATTCAGTCAAGGACCTCTGGAGAAGGTACTTCTCTTTCAATCTCCCCACACACCACTTTAATATGAGGCTTTGCAAGGAAAAACCCTGGGGTTTCAGTGATCGAGCATGGAAATGCTTCTAAGATGGAGGACTCCACATTTGGGGTAATTTCACCAAGCTTTATCAATGTTAGGGAGTTCCACAAAAGTGGTTTGTCTAAATTATCACAATGTAGGAGGTCTGGTAATAGGCTCGCTGGCAGTAGAGGAGATGGGTCAGGAGCTAATTTTTTACTCATTTCTCTCCATACCTCACCGAGGCCGCGCATCAATGGATCCATAGTCTTGTCGCTGTGGATGTTCCTATCTGGAAGCCATAAGTGTTTCTGAAAGTACCTCCCTATGCTGTGACTACAAATGGCTTGAACATCTGGACGTCTTTTTGGATCTACCATTTCAAGCCATCTATTAAGCTGTATCGCTCTATAGTATCTGGATACATCCGGCAGACCTAGTCCTCCTTTCTTCTTACTTTTAATTAAGATTTCATGAGATATCCTAGGTTTCCTGCCATTCCACAAGAACCTAGAGAACATACTCTTCACGCTCTTGAAGAAAGATTTAGGGAGCCAAATCGGGACTAATT